>NC_044028.1:18508837-19176605 GCF_900496995.4 Aquila chrysaetos chrysaetos | reverse complement strand
TCCCTTTTTTTTTCCCCCTTAAATTAGCTTTGAAAGCAGTTAAGCTTACTGGAAATTTGGCTTGATTGCTCTTTCTTTTAACTGTGGCTTTGTTTAAATGTTAGTGTTATGAACAGCAATGAAATAATTACATAAGACATTAATAAGTATATAAAAACAATACCTAAATAAAATAAACAACAAGTAGTATCATTAATGTTTTGGGTTTTTTCAGTTACAGCTATTGGAGAGTCGTGATGGGAGGGTGGAAGAGTTTTTCCAGCTATTTAACCTTTGTGGCTGTGAAGCCCTGCAGGTTTTGGGTAACTCCAGATGACTGAGCTGCCAGAGAAGTGGAGGTGGATGAGGGCTTGGGAAGAGCCCCCCACTTGCCTGATGAGTCCAACGAGTACAAAGAAGCCAGCTGGAGGCTGGTGACCCAGTCTTGGTGAGGTGGAAGTGCTCTCTGGGGTCTGCCATCCCTGTTGTACCCAGAAGGGTGGATAACCACAGAGCCAAGCCTGGGGGCCACAATGGGCCATGAGCCATCGGTCCCTGGTGCACCTGGGGATGCTCAGAGCCGGCCCCATGGCATGCCCCGAGCCCACGCATGTCCAGATACAAAGCTGTGGGGAAGTTCCTGCAGCACTCATGAAACCCTGTGTGTCAGCACAGCCCCGACCTGCAGAGCTGGGGTGATGGGAGAGAGAAACCCTTTGGCAAAGCCCTCTGGCTTCCCAGCCCACGCACAAACTGCATGTGCACACAAAGAAGACACAGAGTTAGGTGGTTGGTACTTATTAGATTCATGTTATTAAAAACAACAATAATAAAATAATAATAAAACCCCCAAACGTACATATCATATATGTTACACTATTGTCCATAACATTTGCTGGCTTTTCTTTTTACATATTTCACAGATGCCACCACGTTGCAGGACCAGGGTGCCTCTGCATGGGCACCCTTGGGATGGTATTTACATGACACATGTCCTGGCAGCCAGGCCCAGGGCACCCCAGGAAGCACGGCAGACCCACCCCCAAATCTGCACAGGGTGACTCGCAAAGGATCCCACCAGCATCCTGGATCTGCCCCGTCCAGTCATACATTTAAATTTTAAAGCAAACAGGAAAAGAAGATAAAAAGGCACGTGGACACATGTGGGGATTTAAATCTGTGTCTGGGAGCAGCTCCATGTCTAAATCCCCTGGGCAGCATTGATTCTCCCAAAAAACCCGCTGCAGCAGGCATCGGGCATGGCTTGGCAGGCTGGGGTTCCCCAGACGGGGTTGTTCCCCCTGTACCTGCGGATGCCTCCGGTTGCATTTGGTACCTGTCTTCGGTTAAATGTGGACAGAAGAGTTACAGCTGTGTGGGGTTGTGCAGCGCAGGGTGTGTGCAAGGCTTGCACACAGGCTGGATGGGACGTTGCCAGCCCTCTCTACAAAGAGCCTCTTTTCCCCAGCGAGCTGCTCGCACGGCAAGCAGGGCATGGAAAGGCACAGCCAGAAGAGCCAGCTCAGCAGCATCCCTGCGAGGATGGTGCAGCAGCTCCCGGTTTTGCAGCCCTCCCCTGAACTGTGCCTGTGGTAAAGTCTGTGCCAAGCCCTGCTGCGAGCTGCAGGGCAGGACAAGCAACACCTCTGTGCAACCCCGTGGTGCTTCCACCACCGTGTTCGCCATCCCGGCACCAGGTCTGGGTGACCCAGCCCCGATGTCCCAGGGACAGCCGACCCCGTGTGCAGGGGTTTCCAGCCGGCCATGCCAGGCAAAGGGAGAGGAAGAAGAAAGATGAATTCTTGCTTCGGACTTTGGGGTGACACAAGCAGGGGAAGCCAGGAAAACATCTTCCAGGCAGCAGCCTTAGTGAAGGTGCAGAGTGGCCTGCTCCAGTCCTTCGGCCAGGATTTTAGGACATTCTCCAGCCAAAGGAGAACTCCTCTCCTCAGAGGCAGCCCATGGGGTATGTGGTGGTCCTGCCCTGGTATCTCTGATCTGCCCCAGAAGGACACCCATGTGCACTGGGACACTAGCTGGGAGCCATCCTTCCTCGTCAGCAGTCCTAGATGGCAGAGCTGAAACAGGAGGGAAGAGCCATCTGGGAGGATAAATCAAGAACTTCAACCACCAACACCGAAGTCCTCAAAGAGTTTTAGGTGCCCTGCTTCAAGGGAGGAGAAATCAGGTGCCAAAGAAAACCCTGGAGCCTCCTGCCCCAGCAGGCTGAGCATAGTGCTTTTGGGGGAACACAGACACATCATGCCTCTCCTGAAAGCTGTACTTGCTTGGAGAAAGCATGTGCCTGCTGTAGCCCAGCCCTGATGAGCATGCATGCCCATGGAGCAGTGGTGCTGCCCTGCTCTTTTGGCAGGCTGCTGAGAAGAGGGGCCAGTGAGCCCCCACACCCCATGGAGTGATGCCAAGCAGCCCCTGGGGCTGTGGGGATGACCCCGATGGGAGTCCCAGCCGTGCACAACCAAAAGACGTTCCACCACTGACTCTTGTATCAGGACTGTGAGGTGCACGGAGTCGGAGTGAGCCTGGGGCAAGGGCAGCAGCTCTGCTTCCTGGGGTCCTGGGTGCAAGCAGACAAGGGAGGAAGAGGAGGGCTGGGTGGCCCACGTACTTCAAGGGCCATCTCATGGCAGAGGCTGATAGCCTATGACAACCAGAAAAAGAGGAACCAGAGATGGAAGGGTCCCCTCAGCTCAGCTGGAGGAGGGAAGCGGGGGGAGGTCTATGTCAGGAGTGTGGCATGGGACCAGCTCATCTAAGCCCGAGTGGTCCCACATACCCTTCGCCCCTCAGCTTCTGGCCTTCCCCCAGCTCTGCCTGTGCCCTGTGTAAGCACCCCAGCATCCATGGGACCTGAAAGATGGCACTGCAGGCCACCAGCATCTCTGAAAAGCCACTTTCAGCACCTCTAGCAGCTTCACCAATGCACTAAGCTCCCTGACTAGGGCACCTGCATGTCCACGGAGACATCCCCAAGTGCCTAGATCCTCACTCCCCAAAATTCCCTGTCCTGAACCCCAACAGCGCTCCACCAGTCTCTTCAGCTGCAGGCTCCAGCACCACCCTGGGATGCTGGAGCCCAGAAGCACCAGACGACCCATGAGGTGGGGAGTCCATACAAGCTGCTGTGGGCTCAAATGCGCAAAGCATCATCCTAAAGCACTGGAAGACTGTGATGTAAGCTACAGTACCTTGCCGAGCCATTCAATAAGAAAGGCAAAGTTTGTAGGGAAAGGAATATCTATTGTTAGATCACCTATTATTTCTACTCATATTTATTATGCCAAGACCGCTACAACCTCAACATGGGAAGATACTGATGTCTGTTTGAACTGGAGACTAATATAGAGTGAAGAAGAAATAAAAGACTAGAGGTGGGTCAACAAAAGATCTTCTCTCTTCCTGCCACCTCTGCCTTGTGCCTGTCCTCGGACAACCTTGGCCTCAGCAATACTTCCTAGAAGAGCACACAGTCAGGCCAGCTCTGAAGGATGCACACCAAGGGAGATGATCACTTGGTGTCAGCTCAACAGAAACAGGTGGAATTATGTCAGTTGGTACCAGCTGAGAATATAGGGACATAGACCTGGGTGGATGGATGATGATACACGATGGCTCTGGTCAGCCTGTCCACTCCATCCCCGGTCTTGCTGGCAGGGCAGGCTATAGCCTTGGTGGACATGGGAGGGGAAAATGGGTGTCTCCAGGTCTTTCCTGCTGGGTCGCCTGGACTATGCACCAGGATAGGTAATGGCCAGGGGGTTGTGAAGTCTGTCCCTTTCTCGCTGGTGGACACAGCTCTGCCTGGTAGTGGCCACCAACCCACTGCCAGGCCCTGACTTCTCTCCACAGCACTGCAGCATCGCATGGGTCCTGCCCCAGGCAGCAGCGCTGGTCCATGTAAACCTGAGGTCACCAGAGAATCGGGCCTTGCAAAAGTTCATTTGTTCTTCCTGGTGTAGCTCCTGGGGCTGGTTCCTCTGCAGCATTGGATGGTCTCCACTCAGCCTGCCCATATGCACATCAGGATGAAGGACAGAAGACTCTGACCTCCTGTTCCTACTGGGCAAAGAGAAGGGCAGAGAGAGGTCTGACAGCAGCACATTTTCAGAAAGCGAGGAAGTGGCAGGCCCTGGACACTGGAGAAGGGAGAGCTGTCAACTCAGATGTCAACACCAGGCAGAAGACTTTGTTAAAGGGAAAAGAAAAGCCTAGAAAATGAGCGCCATGAACAGCATGCCTGGAGCAGGACACCAATCCCCTTCAAGTTCCTCCAGGTGACAGGCACCCAAAGCTCCGCTTTGCTCCTCATTAAAGGTTTGTCAATACTGCGTTATTTTTAATACACACTTAGAGAAAAAGACCCCCCCACACACACCCACGCGTGCACCCGCACATACAAAGGGAAACCATTGCCAAAATATACACTATAGACAGAAGAGTCCTTTCACACTATATATATGTACAGAGTCTCTGGGTGCAGTCTAGCAGTGCGCAGCCGGGCTGGGGCTGAGCACAGCATGGGACGGGATGGGTGGAAACCCCTCAGGGCTTCACACACTTCCCCTTCTTCTCCCGCCGCTGCAGTTTCCGAAGGCGGCGCGTCCAGGCGTCCCGCCACTGGATGACCAGGCTGTTCTTGTCGGCCATCAGTCCCGGCCGGTCAGTGGAGTTTTCGCTGATCCCCATGACCAAGTACTTCTTGCTTATCTGGATCTTGGGGCACTTGCAAGACAGGTCTTTCAGGTGGATCCACAAGAAGTTGTCACCGCGCTTGACCCGCTCGTCACGGCACTTGTAGACAGAGAGGATGTTGATGGTGAACTTGGCCCAGTTGGCCACCGTCTCCATTTCCAGGATGTTCACCTGGACCACTGAGGGAAAACAGGGGGAGGCACAGTGACGGGGGATGCTTTGCCTTGCTCCCCAAAGGAAGCTTTGGCAACAGGAACTGCCCGTCCCCAGCAGCCCCACCTGCCTCATCCATTGCACCTTTGGGAGGCCTGATTTGGGGACCCCTCTCCATGCTGGGTGCTCCCCATCCCCTGGGACATCTGCATCTCCCCCACCCATGGCCGGCCTGTGGCCAGCCCTCAGCTGCCTCTGTGGCAAAGCCCAGCATGGCTCAGGGAGGGAGGAAGTCCTTACCATAGTCTTTCTTGCAGTACTTCTTCATGTTAATCTTGTAGTTGCCCTTGGCTGGCTTGCAGTAGGAGTCACAGTCTGTGGAGGAAGAACAGAGGGTTGAGCGCCAAGGGGCTTGAAGCATGTGGGGTCCCGTCCCACCGCAAGGGAAGAGGGAACAGGGCAGAGGGGACAGCAGCGAGACCCAGCCTGGCAGAGGGTGGTGGGTACTCCACATCCCAGCACCCTCCAGAAGGCTCCTGAGCCAGGGCCTGGGCTGCTGCTGGGGATGGGGGTCCAGTGAGTCCAGCTGCCCCCCGTGGCAGCTCACGGGGGCTGGGGGCTCAAGTCCCAGCACGAACAGTGACACCACATCAGCTGGGAAGAGAAACCAAGTGGCTTTGAGCCCATTGAGCAGACTGTGTCACCTCCTGTGCTGATGGTGATGGTGTCCTGCAGGATAAATCAGCACAGTGGTGGTGGAGGGAGCCTGGGGACTCTCTTCCAGGATGCGGAAGGGGATGGATGGGAGAAATGCAGGTGAGGTGACGATGGCCACCATGGAGAGCGGGCAGGAGCCATGGCCAAGGAGAGTCAATCAGAACAGCTGTGGCCATGCAAACCTGGACGATGTGGAGAAGAGGGGACTCAGCACCAATGCCGCTATCAGCCCTGCAGGGAGGGGACCCAAAGGAAGGTCTGACCCCAGGCCAAAGGGGTTGTGATCCTCAGGGGTGACTCAGCCCTCAGGGCCTGGGGTGGTGGGAAGCATCTTCATGGGGCAGCCCCTCCAGAGACCTGCACCTCACCGGTGTCCCAAAAACAGGGAAGGGGACTCAGGCCAGGGGGAGCAGGTGGGTGAGGGAAGCGGCTCTGCTCTGCCAGGTCGCTCCTGCTGCCCAAGCATCCCCTGCTCAGGCTGCTCCAGAACAGCTGGGGAGGCCACCAGGCTGTCCTCCACCCCACGCAGCATCCCTCCCTGCTGTCCCCCAGCTCTCGGGGAGAGACTCATGTCCTCAAGGAGGCTTTTTTTTTTGGTGCACTTCTAAAGACCCCAGATTTGCATCTCAAGCAGAGGGAGGGCAGGGAATGCCTCTTTCCTTCTCCCCAAAGGCTTTGATCCCAACAATTGCCTGAAGCAGCTCAGTTCTCCTCCTTTCTTCCCCCTGCCATCTTCCTTTGAACATCTCAATTTGTCTCTTTCTAAATGGCATGTTTTTTCTAAGCCCATCTTTCTTCTTTTCTCTCCCCCTTGCAGGTTCTCTCTCCAGCTTGGCTCTGCATCCCGGGACAGAGCCAGCAGTCCCTGAAGTTGTCTTTGTTTGTGGGTTGCCACAGCGATCGCTGGGGATGGAGGCGAGGGTCTGGGGGAAGACAGGGGAATAACAGCTCCCTGTGCCAAGGGAGGAGGAGAAAAGAGGAAAGAAAGAAGCCCAGGAGCATGAACTTGCCCTGAGCTCTGCTGCTCTCCTTTCTGCCCGGCTCCTTTTTATCGGGGACTTTGTGCTGCCTGTTCCAAATTTGTCATCGATAGAAGTGGCGCAGCACGAAGCTAATTCTTGGCAGAGGGGGGTGAGCCCTAATTCTCGTCTCCCCCCACCCTGTGCTGCTGCGCTGCCCCTCTGCCTGGGCTGACAGAGCTGCCCTGGCCCTGCTGCATCCCCTGGGACAGCGGTGCTGGCTGCAGAGGGGACGCAGGGTCCCCCTGTGTGGGGTGGCTACTGAGTGCACTGAAGCTTTTGGCCACAGTGCTGAAGGTGCCCCCATTCCTGGGATATGCCACAGCCCCATCCTGGATACTGCTGCATGCCCTGGGACATGCTACGGCCCCAACCCTGGCACACTGCTCCATCTTTTCTTGCTACCTGAAGGGCACTCCAAAAGGGAGCTCCCACCTTATTTTGGGGAGTGCCCAGCAGGATGGGTGCCCTTTTCCTCCCCAAGCAGAGCGGAGGAAGCTGTCTGTGCGCCAAAGCAACCGCCCTGGCATGGAGGGGCTACCAGATATTTTTTGGGGATGGGTGCAGGGCATGCCCCTCCTCATGCACCGCAGGGTCCAGTTTGGGTTCTGGCCCTGTGCAAGCCTTCGGTGAAGATGCAAGACCACATGAATTTGCAGTGCTCCCACCACTGGAGCCAGAGCTGGGAGCCATGCCACCACAGCAGTTTGCCAGCGCCACAACATGCAGGGCCAGGCAGCGAAAGGAGTGGCCGTGGGGCACGGAAACCATCCTGGAGCTGGCATCGGTCACAGCTTCACCATGGGCACTGGGTGCCGTGGTGGAGGAGGGTGGCACGAACCAGAGTGTCCACCAGGACAATGGCCAGGGTGGCTGCCACAAGGTGCCGAGGCCACGCTGGTGCTGAGCCCATGGGTGGCGGGCTGATGGGTGGTGGGACTGGGCTGCAGGGCAGCCTTGGCCAACCTACCACCCACTTTGCTCAGCAATGGGGAAGAAAGAAAAGTAAGAAAAGCAGAAAGAAAACCAGTTAACTGCCCTGGGCTCCTGCTCACGTTTAACATCATAAAACAGTGATTCCAAAGAGTCAGAAAATAGTACTGGGAATCAACAATTTGGGATTAGTTTGGGGATTTTTTTTAATCTCAGCTTTGTGCTGAGAAACATTCCTCAAATATAAAATCAATTCCTGCCCAATTTATGTAAAAAACTTGGGAAGAAAAAAAAAAAAAAGACCAAATAACTCGAGCGGTTCCCTTCCTTGCATTTGAGCACAAGGCCTCCATCACCACGTGTGGGGCGGGTGTGGGTGCTGCGGCTGGCGAAGTGGCCAGGCGAGGGGTGCCAGCGCTGCCTCCCAGCTCAGTCTCCACCCGGGGGGGGGGCAGCTGGGTCCTGCCCGCACCCCCACAAATCGCCTCTCCCTGAGCACCTAGTCCTGTCCCCGCAGGGTCCCCCCCCCCTGCAGCAGGGCTCTACTCAAGGTCTCAGCCCCCCACTGGGACACAGCTATGGACCACGGCTCCATCCTCCCATGCCCTGCCAGGGTGCCACGTGCCGGGGGGTTGCTCTTCCAGCAGGCAGGCCCGAGGGAGCCTGGCCGCGGCTCTGCCTGCCCTGCCAGCCCAGCTGGGCAGCACGCTCTCTGTCCACCCCACAAAACCCTCAGGAGAAGCTGGATGGCCTTCAGAGAAGCCGCTTCAGGAGCGCCTCTCCCCTGGCAGCTCCCAGAGCATCCCCCATCTTCCCAGCTCCCTTTTAAAGTTCCCAGACGTGGTGCTACACGTGCTGCAGGGTAGTGGAAAGAAGATCAAGTTTAGTCTCCGCCTGCAGGCACCCTCCTGCCGTGTCTGTGCAGCCTGACAGGGCAGCCGAGCCCCGTGGAGGGGCTGGCAGAGACCTGCCCCAGTCTGAGGCTGTGAAAGTGCACCCACAAACCCTGAGACAATGCTGCGTCCCCTGGGATGCGTTACAGTCCCATCCCGAACACTGATCCATCCCTGGGATATGCTACAGCCCTGTCCTGGACACTGCTCGGTCCCGTTTGGGTCCCAGGGGAGCTCTTGGTCCCCCTGGCCCCACTACAGCCACGGCGCAGGCAGTCCTAGCTCCCGGCTTCGCCCCTCGGCCATCTCTCACCAGTGCCACCATAAAGCTTCCCTGCACTGATGGAGAGACCCGTATCGGCGGCAGACTCGGTAAATGCTGGCGAGGGGTGGGACCCTCCACGGACATCGGGGTGATGGCTGCCACGGGCGTGCGCCCACCGAATCGCTGCCTGCTGATGCCGGTCTGGCATCGGCCTGTGGTGCAGGCAGTAGTACCGTATGCACGGGCAACGTCTCTGCTGCCGGCAGGGAGCCGGCACGTGGGATGGATGGACAGAGCGGGGCAAGCACCGGGTGAAGCCGCGCGCGCGCGGGAGGAGGCAGTCAGAGAGCCACCAGCCCGACACGGGCATCCCACATCTCTGTGGGGGGAGCATGTGTGAGAGGCGGCAAGTTTGCACATCTGGTTTACTTCTCCTCGCCTTGAAAAAAAAGAAGGAATATTTTGTTTTAAGAGAGATGTAACTTAATTAGGTGTTATGGCTGCAAATCTTTTACTGCTGACTTTGAATTCCTTTAAAGCCCTGTTTTGCGCTCCACAAGTTTTGTTAATTCTGCTAACAGGGAACAAGGATTTTTTTTTTTCCCCACTAAGTGGAAAATATTTCAAGATAATAATAATAAAAATTACGAGAAGTGGACCCAGGACATTTTGCTGCCGAGCCAGTTGGCCGCTCGGGCAGAGGGATCAAAGCCGGACCTCAAAGGCTCCAGAAGGTTGGAAAAGCAGGAGAAAGCTGGGAAGAGCAATGCAGAGGATGGCAACGTCAGTGAAAAGCCCGGACGCACCCAGGGATGGGACCCGAGCAGGGAGGAGGATGGGGAAAGGGGGGGAAGCCGAGCACCTGAGCATGGCAGCCCCGAACAATGTCCCCCTGTTCCCGCAGCCCGGCACCTGCTGCCAGAGGTGGGGGGGGGGGGGAATGGGGAGAGAAGCGGCTCAGAGGCTGCCTGGGGGGGGAGGACTGTGGGGCACGGGGGGGTCTGAGAGCCCCCTTGGGGAGTGCCCTGCTTGTGGAAGAGCCCGGCGGTTCCTAGGGGAGAGGGGTGCAGGCAGGGTGCAGGCAGCAGGCAGGGTGCACCTCTGTGGCCAGCCCTGCCTGCAGCACCAGCACGCTGGAGGCACGGTGTCCCAGGCAGAGTTGGGCAAGGCAGGATCACCTGCCCCATCTCTGATCCCCCCCAGCAAAGGGGGCAGCAGGACCCCAACCAGGTCCCTTGCTCCCCTGGCGCAGACTCTGGGCAGAGGCGAGCTACTTTGCATTAAAGATATTCAAGCTAGAAGCCAGAAATCTTAAGACAACAAACCCACAGATAAAACTAGAGGCAGTTTAAGGCAGACCTGCTCCGCTAAAACAAAGTAAACACCCGGGTGTCCAGTGAGTGCCATTTATTTTTACGCAGCTGAAAATATCAGACATCACTCTAAGACTGTTCCTATTTATAAAGCACTGGAGGGGAGTCACCTTGATTAACTCTGCTCCATGTGTCACTCTCTGTTTGCAACAAAACCGTCCAAATCCCCCTTTCCCCTCCCCTTTTTTTTCCTTTTCATAAAGCCCGGTGTTCCCAGCTCCCTCCCTCGCAGCAGGCAGGGCAGGCAGGGCAGGCAGGGCAGGCAGGAGTAGAGGTGGTGGTGGTCTGCCCCGTCCTGCGCAGCCTCCCCAGCAGTGTTACCGTCACAGACAGCTCAGCTCTTACAGTCGTCCCATTGTGCAAGACGCACACTCCACCAAGGAACGGCTCTCCTCCGCTGCCACAGCGTGGAGCGAAACCTCTGCCAGATCCACGCAGGGCTGCTCGACTCACATCCTGATAACACCTCCTGTTGCCCGACCCCTCTGCAGAGCGGGGCCGGGAGGGCTGAAATGTGTCCGCGGGTGCCGGGCTGTGCAGCACTCCCAGCCTCTGCGTCAATACATGTGATCTGCATGCGTACAGGGGCCAGCACCGCTCCGCAGCGAGCCGAGCCACCAGCCTCCTCCCACACATCTCGCCCCTCCACCCCCATCCACACACTTTACTCCTTCCATAGCTCCGTACCTTTGACACCCCTTGTTCCAGTCCCCCTCCTACAGCCACCGAGTGCATGCAGGTGGCTGCAGGGGTCGTGCTGGAAGATGTTCCCAAAAGGCTGAGGAGCACATCAGAGGCACGCACCAGCCTGGGAAGGGGCTGTTGGCAATTTCTACCCGTAAAGTGGGGTGGCTGTGGGAAGGAAAGCTGGGGAGAAGGATGCACGCAGGGCACCGGGTCTCCATGGAGCGTGCAGGCTCCCCTGGGATGGACGTACCCTGAACAGGGCACGGGGAAGCTACTTGTTAAATATGGGCATGGGGAGCTGGAGGTGCCCCTGCTGTCTTCCCAGGACCATATGCCATGGGATGGAGTGGAGGATGGTGCAGGGTGTCTATTCCCCCATGCTGGCATGCAGGAGAAGACCATGGTCTTGGGGACTGCAAGGTGAAGGGTGGCCCAAGGAGGAAAAGGGCTGCTTCCTTCCCTAGCTTCTCCCCCTTGACCTAACTTGGGATCCCTCCAGAGGGATAGACAGTGGGATGGCTAGGAAGAGCCACGCTACGGTGCCGACGGGACTGCGGAAGGAGGTGGAGGAGGGAAAAGTTCTGCTACGGCCCCCTCTGACACACAGCCACGCATGCCTCTGAAGACCTGGCCCGTCACCAGCACAGCCCATCCGCTCCCGCTGCTGGTGACCACCACGTAGGGCACAGAGGTGCCAGGAAGGTAGAAGAGATGGCAGGGGGTGGCTGATAGAAGAGGGGCAGTCGGGGAGGAATTGCAAAGCAGCTGCTTTACCTGTCTGCCATGGCATCTGCTGGGCCACATCCTGCAGTACCAGGGAGGGCTGAGTGTGGCAGTGACAGCACAGGTTCTGGAGGCCGGCACACCACTGGTGCTAGTGGCATGTGCCGTGTCAGGGTGAGAGCTGAGGGCACCTCGGTGGGGCCCTGGCAGCTGTGGCCGGGCTGGAAGAGGGAGCCTAACCCACCGGTGCAGGCAGCATACCTGCACCCACCAGTGCCCAGCCCTAGCTGAGCCTCTGCAAGAGCGCGAGCAAACCTGCAGCGTGAGTGGAGACGTGAGCCTTGCTGCCCCAGCTTGGGGAAGCCAGGGTGGCTCTCGAGGAGCTCTAAGGACAGTGGCAGAAACGCATCCCTCTCCCGTGCAAAGCCTGCAACCTGCCACCGGAGCTGCCCCCCTCTCTGGCTGGGTGACAGTAGCAGTGATATCAATCCTCCCATGGTCCCATCAGCCCACAGAGCCAGGACAAGCAGCTCAAACCCAGACACTTCACTCCTCTGGACCTGGATGGGGCAAGACCCATGTCACCCATGTCCCAGGGAAGATCTGGCAGCCCATGCCCCGGCACAGGGGCTCCTGAGCCCGCCTGCAGCCGGCAGCCTGCTGGACCCCCATTGCCCTGGTGCTGGTCAGAGAGCCAAGGCCCTGCGGAGGTAAAAGGCACCGAGGAGAGACCTCTTGCACTGGCACTGATAAAAGGAGATTAAAAAAAACCCAGCCCCCAAGCACCCACCGAGCCATAGGTGCTGCACCCCACAAGCCCTGCCATAACCTGCTGAGGTGTGGCGAGGCCCTGGCAGGCTGCATCCCTGGTTTCCTCCCCGGAGGGGATGGAGAAACCTTTTCCCCGAGAAAGCTCCATCAAGCTTTGTCAGTCCCCTTCCAGAAATATATAGGATTTCAAATCTCAGTCATTTTTTTGGCCAAAATTGTTCGCCAGAATTTTTCACCGTTAATCTTTTTGCCAAAGGGTTTGGCGGGGCTCAACCCTTCTCCCTGGTGTGCTGGGGAGAGGGGAGGTGGGATGGGATGTCTCTGGCAGGGCTGGGGCTGTGAGCTCAGCCCGGGATGCGGAGCACTTACCTGCAGGCGCCTCCGTGCTGGTGACCAGGGAGGTGGGGTTGATGGCAGGGATCTCTGGAAGGGAAAGTGAGAGATGTCTTAGGGAAAAGGGATCCCCAGTCTGGGAATGACACCTGGGCAAAAGCCCTCTGCAAGCAGGGTGCAGAGGAGATTTTGTGGGTCACCTCCAGCAGCTCACTAAGAAAGATGATAGGACGAGTCTGACCTGAATATTGCAGGCCACTAAATAGACCTAGAGATGCCCAAACTGAGCTCAGTCAATCGGGACAGGCTGAGATGCTGCAGCCCCCAAGAGCCCTAAGTTGCTGCTGCAAAGGATGTGCTCCAGGGACGGATGCTGTCTGGGTGCTCAGCTCATCTGAACTCAGTTTGGGCATCAGACGGATGGTCGGCTGATCGGTGTGTGCTCCAGGCTGCACAGCACAAGGATAAGCGTGGGCAAAGACAACACTTTCTTGGGACGGCTGGCGACAAAACGTGGGGGAAATTCTGTCCTAACCCCAAATCTGGGGAAGAACAGAGGGAGAGGAGCCAGCCCCGCCAGCTCACCCCCACTGCCACAGCTCCGGCAGTGCCAGCGGATGCTGCAGTCCTCTGCTGCTTGGGTCAAATTCAGACCCACTGCAACAACAAACACCGTTTTATGCTGACCACAGGATCTGGCCTTGACCCAGACCTGACCACACTCAGGGCTCAGCCAGGTGAGGAGGGCACCTTGCTGCAGCTGAAGATACGACCTAGCAGAGCTGTTTCAGCCAGCTGGAAGCACTAACCCAAGGGGTCTTTCAGAGCCTCCTGCTCTGAGGGATGCGAAGCACGGGTGGCCCCAGAAGGTGACCCAACTGTCCTAACTTGACCATGTCCTGGAGGACGTCCATAAGGATGGACACTCTCTCATCTCAACCTCCCACCCACTACAAGCCGCCCGCACGTGAGTGGGGCACCGAGAGGCACCCACTGAAGCCTGCCCGAGCAGAGCATTCCCCAGCGTGGGTCCCCAAGTGCAGGACAGGGCACGGCAGCACTCACTGATGCAGGGGGCCACTGGTGAGCGGCTCTGCTGGTAGCCCTTGGCACAGCGGTTGCAGGTGAGCCCGGTCACGCCGTCCTTGCACGGGCACTGCCCCGTCGTCTGGTTGCAGGTCTTGCCGGCCGCGCCGACAGGGTGGCAGTCACAAGCTGGGTAGGAGAGAGAAAAGGTTACGTGAGAGGTGATGCACAACGCAAATCCCAAACTGGACCCAACATGCCACCCCTGGAGAGGCAAGGAGAAGGTGGTTCCTTCCAGCACACCGGTGGAAAGTAGCCGCTGGGGCTGGCACAGCCAAGACACACAGGTCCAGACATGGCCCTGTGTGTGCTGCAAGCAGCATGGGCAGGAGGGCAAGTGGATGAAGGGCTTGGCTAGGGTACAGCCTCCACTGATGGGGATGCTCAGAGTGAGCCCCTGGAGACCCCACAGCTCACACAGGCACCTGCAGCTTCCAGCTGGCATTTAAGGCCTGGAAACCAATGGAACAACTTCTTCCTGCCGGCTTTGCTGTGCAGCTGCTCTGGGGACAGCCTGGCATGCACGCAGGCAGGAGGAGGGATTTCCACGGGCAGCCCCACGCCTGCTGCCAGCCTTGTCCTGTGCAAGCAAAGGGAGCGGGACTCACATGGGGCCGTGCAAACCCTTGTCCATGGCCAGGGTGGGACTGAGGGCACTGCAGGGACAGAAAGTGGACAGATACCCGCCCGGGTCTGCTCTTCTCCCACTTCAATCCCAGGGCGATGTTCCTGTCGCAGCAGTAAACGGCATTTTCTCCACTTGCTCCCCCACCTCTGAGCTTTCGAGTCCACAGAGCTGATCCAACACTGAGCTTTTACACAAACTTCAGCCTTGTTTTGGTCTTAGAATGGTCTGAAGTGGATCTTCTTGATGCTTCCCAAGCTCATTAGCCTCAATGCCCATCCTGCCTCCTGGAGACCCTAATGAAAGGATGACCCCATGGCTTTCTACCACAGCCTCCCCAGGGGAAAAGCCACAACTGAGGTGGGTAAAGTTGGGTCCCCATCCTCAGGACAGACCCAAAGTGACTCTCCATCACACAACACTGGATGACGGACCCACCAGGGGTTCCCTATGAGGAGGGGTGCGGGAAGCAGATGCTCACTCAGGAGAGGACCTTCCCATCTGCCTGCCCAGGGCTGGACTGGCTATGAGATGGAGGAGGTTATCTTGGCCTCCATCAGTGTAAGAGTTGAACGTGATTCCAAAGCAAAACAAAAACATCCCCCCCTGCCTGCCCCCTGATGTTATCGTTTCCCTAATTTTCACCAGATGGGACTGGTGGGAGCACCATGGCACTACTCCGTAGGCCCCCTCCTGCACGGCCAGAAACCAGAGTGAGCAGCCTCTAATGGGGACCAGATGCTTCATCCTTATCAGATCTTGGCTGGGACTGGAAGCGGACGTCTTTTTGACAAGGATATTTTGGGGGCTCAGCTGTGATAACAAATGGCAGCGAGCGAGGGAGTCTTGGCATGACGTAGGGCTGTCGGAAACACGGGGTCTTTCTTCAGTCACAACAGGCTTGTCTCCTGCCAGGGCGGCCGGCTCTCCCCAGTGAGCCAGGCTTTCCCAGCTCTCCTGCAAACACCCGCTGTCAGCTCACCAGGGACCCCCAAAGGCCCTGAGATCGTGGGATGGTCCAGCCCTGGACTGCAAGGAGCAAAGCCGGCAGCGATGGTCCAGTGCTTGGCCAGCCTCAGATGACCCATGGGAACAGCACTGCTGCTTTGCCTGGAGGAGAACATCGGGTTTACCGCCCTCTTTCGAACCACCGCGCTCTGGGACATTTCAGCTGCTCCAGCTGTATCCTGATGGTCTCCCTATGCCTACTCCACAGGGCTCTTCTGTGTGGGCTTGGCTGGATCCTGCAGCACTTGGAGGAAGCAGGTGCCTTCGACAAGCTGGCAGGTACACCTCTTGGAAACCATCCATTGCTTTGTCTCTTTTCTGCTAGCAAAGCCTTAGGTTTCTGTTAGTGGGGCTGGGCATGAAGCATCACCCATCCTCATCACCACCTGTGCTGGAAAGAGCAGCCCAGTGCCACCAGCATCACCCTGGTGCTGCCCTGAACAAGGGGCTCTCACCCCACCATTGGTCCTTGGAGTGCTCCCAGGGCCACAGCACCCATCTGCAGCCAGCGAAGTCCAATCCACCCCGGAGCAGCTGGGCACAAGCCCTGCCAAACACCCACTCGTCTGGGAGACAAAACCTTGCAGGGAGAGCTCAGAGGTCCCTGCAGCCATCACTCCTGCTCTGCACACACAGGGACAGACAGTCTGTGCCCTAAAAAATTTATGGCCAAAGGCACGCTTCCAGCAAAGATTTAAACAAGTGCTTAGCTTCACACATTGTGGATAATCTCTTGGGCCCCAGCAGTGTATTCCTGGTGTAGAGTCTAAGGATGGACATAAATCTCAGCACAATCAGGATCCAATTCATCTAAGCAGATCCCTCTTCATGTGGTAGAAGGCGGCTTTCAATGACTCTTGATGTTTTACCTGGATCAGCAATTAAGGCAGTTTTGCTCATCTTACGTCCGCAACAGATAGGTGTCTTTGGGAGATGAGCTTGGTCTCTGTCGGACCACTCTCTGGCCCCTCACCCCACCGTGGTGGGACTTCCTGCAGTCCCGTGAAAATCCATTCCTCCTTCCCACTCCGATGGGAAGAGCATCCTAGGCAGCACTCACTCCTTACCCCGACCAGTCCCACATCCCAGCATGGCTGCATCCCACCATGCCAGCTGTAGCATCTCCATCCCTCCTTGTCCTGACTTGACCCACAGAGGGGGGCTGGCCGGGGGACCCCATCCTGGCACCAGAGAATGCAGGTGCCAGGGGCACAGCGCAGCTCCATGCCCACTGCCCACACACCGAGCCCTGCTGCTCGCAGTCCTGCCGGTTGCCAGGATCTGGCCCACAGTGCTTGAATGGTGGATTAAGTCACTAGCTTGGAGCTTAACTCACCGAGCTGTGCTTGCCAGAAAGCATGTCTTGCACCTAATATTGAGGGTATTTTTGCGTCTTAAGGCTTAGCTGCTACTGCTTCACCAGTTTTCATTGGAGAAAGCTCATGGTTTACAGCTTTGTTTAAATTACAGGGATTAATGCACAGCCATTCTTTATTTGACTTTTCAATTACCACCATTGAATTAATCCTGTAGGTTGTTCTGCCTTTTCCATGCTCCCAGTTTTCCGTCTCACAGCATCCAGCGGTGACGCCGGCTGTTGGCGGGCCGGTGGCTGGAGGGAAGAGCTCGCCTCCCTGTTCGCCGGTCGGCGGCTGAGGGCTCCGCTCAGTTGCCAGCAGGAGATGCAGGCTTGCGCAATCTGCAGTCGATATTTTTGTGCCTATTTCAAAGACGTTGCATCCCAGCAGAGACGAACCATGGTTGGATAGTTATTTAGTAACATTCTTTGGGGTTTGTTTAAATAAAATGTAATAGTCCCTGGCCTTTGGGCTAGTATTTTGCCTTCTGAATATGAATGGAGTTTCGTTCTTAGTGCCTGCAAAATCTGCCTTTGCTGGGATGCTCAGCTTCTGCCCTGGACCAGTGCTGCGGTGGGTGCAAAGACCTTTTTTCAAAGCTGCAGATGTCAGTTCACAGCAGCCTGCTTTTAAGATCTGCTGTCATGAGCCTTGCTTTTCCTTTTCTTTCTTTTTTTCTTGCAGGAGTGCAGGTATCTGAGCTGTAGGTACAGGACTCATCTTTGGAAAAACCAAGCCCAAACTGTCTTGTCACATCTCCATGTATTTATATATCTCTCTGGCAGCACCAGCTCCCATTCATGGCACTGGGCAGGCAGGCTCCCAGGTGCTGGTCCTGCTCCAAGGAGCTCCCAATCCCAACAGATCCACCACTGGATAAGTACAAGAAAGGGGTGGAAACACTCTCTGCTTTACTGAAGGAGGGGCAGCCAAAGGAGCAGAAGCATCAGGGATTTTATTATTAACTCGGTTCCCTAAGGCAGAGCCAGGAACTGACTCCCAAGACCCAGGGTACCGCCTTTACTGCCAGATCCTCCTCAACATATGCACCGTAGCGGGGGATGGCCCTCGTGCACATGTTCATCTGGCTAGGCTGAACCTTTGCAGCATTTCCAAACCATGGGCAAACCCTGCCAGCCCTTCGGAAGCGGCACCCCCCGGACCGGGCTGGCAGAGACCTGCCCGTGCCTTGGCAAGGGGACGGGCAGGGGCGGGAGGTTTGTCTGCGAGGGGGGGACCCGCCGCAGCACCCCACTCCTCCGCTCTGCCGCAGCCCGGGCATCGCTCACTGGCGTTTCTCCTGCACAGCAGCATCAGCCCTCACCATGTCCCACCAGCTCCTGGGCGCGCCGGGATGCTCTGCCACCCCGTCCCCTCCAGAGGAGCCACTTTGAATCCGAGACGCTTTCCATCACCTTAATGCTCCACAATTACTGCCCTGCAAGGATGGTGGAGCAGGACTTGCTCTGACGGACTGCAGGCTGCTGCCTGCATTAGGCAGGCGCAGGCAGACGGAGGTAGCCAGGGCCCCTCTGCTTCCTCCATCCTCAGCCCTGAAAACGGAGGGACCTGAGCCACAGCCGGGGTAGGAAGCACTGCACCCACAGTGTCCCCAGTCCCACAAACCCGTACCCAGCTCCGACCTACATGTCGAGCTGGGCTGTATTCAGTTACCCTCCTCCCTGCTTCCAGCACCTAGCCAAATCCTGCTTGCTTTATTTATTATTATTTTTTTGGTAAGTGCTCTCTTCCCTGGCTGGAGCAGAAATTGAGACCTCAATGCCCAGCATAGAGGCGGCACTGGGGACTCCGGGTCCCACAGGCAGGCGAATGCCTGCAAGCCTTCCACTTTGCTTGGGATATTATCAGGTAATTTTGGTAGCAAAAGTAGAAGGAGCTGGTAAAGCAAAGGGGAGCAGAAACCCCTCATGTGGGGAGGGGTTGTCCCAAGGTTGGGAGGGAAGAGCAAGGAGACCAAGAGAGATTATATCACCTGTGCTGCCTGCATGGAGACCTCCCAGCTTACCTTTGCAGGCCTTACGGTCTGTGATGGACTTGCTGAGGTCACGGTAGAAGCCTTCCTTGCAGTAGTGGCAGTGCCGCCCTGCAGTGTTGTGCCGGCAGTTGAGGCAGACGCCGCCACTCTTCCTGCCCGAGAGCTTGTACAGCTCCATGTTGAAGCGGCAGCGCCGGGCATGCAGGTTGCAGTTGCAGGCTGCAACGGAAGGTGAGAGGGTGAGGACTGGAGGCGAAACCTGGGAGCCCCCCTGGGTGGGCTGGAGCTGCCCCGGTGCCCTCTGCTGCTGCTGGGGGCGAGGGCTGCCTGCACTGGGGGAGCGGGACGGGCAGGGCACGGCACGGCACGGCACGGCACGGCACAGCCGGCCCCAATGTGGCGTCCAGATGTGCAGTATCTGCCGCCCCACAGGACCGGTGCCGGGAGGTCAGGACGGAGCAGAAAGGGCACGTGTAGGGATGGGGCACCGCTCGGCCGAAGGCAGGCAAGCGCAGGATGGAGGGGTGCAGCCGGGGGGTCTGGCAGTGCCAGCTGGGCACCTGCAGCCCCACTGTCCCCCCCGCCCCTTCCCTGGCAGCTGGCTCCAGTGACAGAGCCCAGCCGGCCTTTCGGTAAGACCAACCGCCTCGTGCCAGGCTTGCGACGGTGTTGCCCCTGCTGCCTCACAGGGTGCCATCCTCAGCATCACCAACGGAGCCCCCAAATTCCTTATATTTAAGACTCTACCCTGTGTGCATGTGCACACACACAAAGAAGCCCACATAGCAACCCATGTGTGCACATGCACATATGTGTGCACACACAAAAGCTCATGTGCACACAAGCATGTACATATGCACACGCATACACACAAATGTGCACAGAAATATCCACATACCATTACATGTGCACACACATGTGTGCACTAGCATGCACACAAACATGCATGCTTACATGTGCAAGCATGCATATTCATACACATGTTCATGTGTGGGCATACACACACATGCACAAATATGCATGCACAGATGCTCGCACATGTGTGCGCACATGTGCACGCTCCTGCAAACACACACGCACGCTATTTTTTCATTAGCCACAGGAACTGCACAGCCCCCCCTGCCCGATTCCACGTGTGCGAGATAAAAAGGCAAAGCCATGCCCGGTCCTGCTTAACACTCTCACAAAAAGATAATGGGAACAAGATTTCCTTCGGCAAAATGCGGCGCCCTCCTCCCCCAGCCCCGGCCCCCTCCCCGTGCCGGTAAATTGAGGTTGGGTGAGAGTTTTTCCAGGCGTACTGTGAAATTCATTAACGTGTCAGCCCAGATTTAACTGCTTAGGCCTGGCTTGGCGGTCGTGTGAAGTTGCCTCCCCCCTGGCCAGGAGTGCCGGTGGGAGCTTCAGCCCACGCAGATCAAACACTCCCTCACCCGCCTTGTTGCTCTGGCCTCCGAAACGCTGGGGTAAGAAAGCCGGAGCAAACTCCAGCCCTTAAAAAAAGAGCCTTTTTGAAGGCTTAGATAAGTTGAGCAAAAGGTTGGTGCCGGCCTCGGTGCTGCCGGCACCATGCGCTCAAACCTCAGCTCCCCCCGGAGCTCCCCCGTGTTATGAGATTAGTGTAAAAATCACATGGCAGGCATCAAAATAACACTCCGGTGTGGTGGTAGGTGCCTTTAGGGGCTTGTGCCTTTTGAGCTCTTTTTTTTTTTGCCCAGTGCCAGTGAAAAATAGGGACTTTTGAGGCAAATTCTGACACGGGGCTAGGCACTGGGATGCAGCGCCTAGAGGGAGAGCAGCAAATACTGCCCATGGTCACAGGCAGCCTAGAATGCTGCCGTGCCAGGGATGCTGCTGTGCCAGGGGTGGCGACGCTCAGCCAGGCTTTGCTGGGGCCAGGAGAGATGCAGTGAAGTACCGCCGACATCCAGGCTGCTCTTGCACTCACCAGATAACGGGACAGGGACAAGCCGGAGTGGTTTGTGCCGCTGAACCAAGGCAGCCACGCGTAACTGCAGCAAAGGAGCTATTTTTGGGGGGTAGAGGTGCCTCATTATTCCCTTGCATCACTGAAAGACCAGTTGGGTCACCCCAAAAGGCAGCTTTGCTGTCCCCCTGGGAATGCTCAGGGCCGCCCCCGCGAACCCCCGGCGTCCTCTGGGGAAGGAGAGGGGACGGCAGCCCAGAGAGGCGGTGATGGGCAGCGGAGGAGAAAGGTCAGGTAAATGATTCGCCGCCCTCGGCGCGGGTCCCTCTCTGCTTCCAGTTTAATTGGTGAGAGAGTAACTGGCCAGGGCCTTTTCGTGGCATCACCGACCCTGCCACAGGCTGGGAGCCCTCCCGGCTGGCACGTCCCCGTCAGCCCTGGGGCCATCCTTCCCTGGGAACATGCTGCAGATCCTCCCAGCAGCCGGCTTTTGGGGAGAAACCTCCTCTTCCTGCCCCGTATTGTCCCCTCTGCCTGCAGGCAGTGATGCTGCCCGCTCTGGGTTGTTGCTCCCAGCCCAGGCTGGGTGTCCAAAAACTGCTGCTGGCTTAGCAGGAACCAAGCCAGGATTTTGGCGTGATCCCGGCCAGCCGACATGGGGACCTGGCTGGGCTTGGCCATACTGGGATGGGTGGCTGTCCCCTGCTCAGGGACAGGGCCACACCAGCACGCGTGACCATCCCCTCACCCCCCCAGCGCAGCCATCCGGCACTAATCGGGGCAGACGGGTCCCCCCTCTTACCCGGCTAAATACTTGCACTGTTCCTCAGCGCCGACTCGGTTGCAAGCTCTGTCTGTCTCCCGTTAATCACTAATTAAAGGCTTGAATGTTCCCTGCTGTTTGGGGTATTAATAAGAATTTAATTGCACAGTTTGGGGCTAATTACGTGGTAGCTCGCTTCCGCCCTTGTACAGTATGCCCAATTAAACAATCATATGATCAATTAAACAATCACAAGATCTAATAATTTGCAATAATAGACTAATTAAATGTCGACACCTTGCAATGGAGCAACCTTCTGTCCCCCTTTTGATGGTATTTGAACCCCTGCCCAGGCCCTGGCCACCCCACAACCTTTTCTCCTCCGGGCTGCTGCGGATGGAGGAGCCCGGGGCGATGGCACGAGGGGGTTTGGGGCAGGGACGCCAGCACAGGACAGGCAGCGCCATGCACTGGGGCACATGCATGGCAGGTGATGGAGCCCACAGGGCAGGAGGGGGGCTCGCTGCCCCTACAAGTTCCCTGGGAATAATTAGCGAAGGCAGCCGGCTCAGCGAAACCCTAGACCGGCTGCTGCTGCCAACCCGCAGCGGATTCGAGCTACGCCCCTGCTTTGGCTGGAGGAGAGCCCGGCCGGGACGGCGGGGCAGGATGGGGCTGCACCTCCGCCCCAGGGATGGGAACCAAGACTAGAAAAGCCCCTTCCCTCCCATCTGCACTGCCCCTCCATCATGGGGAAGGTATTTGGAGAGAGGGGCCAGGGCTTGCACCTCTACTGCCAAGGAGCGGGAGGAGAAGCAGAAGTAGAGAGCCCTCCCCAAGAGGCTGCGAGCTGAGAACAGGGGTGCGAGGGACAAGGCTGAGCCACTCCAGCCCCATCCTGGCAGGAGCAGGACTCAGGATAGTCAGACAAGGGTTAATCCCCTCCACCGCGGTGGCTGCCTCCCCCCTGCACCCCAGATCCACTGGGATGCTGCACCCCATGGGGAGCAGGTGCCCAGGCAGGGGTGGCAGGGGGATGCTGCCCACTTGCCTACCTCCAAAAGCTATCACCTACCCCAAACCACTCCCCGCTGCTCTCCCTGGGGAAGGACCGTGGCTGGTGCTGCTGGGAACCCACCAGTTTCCAGCACATCTGCTGGGGAGAGGGCGAGGAGCACCCCGCTGCAGGGGATGCGGCAAGGGAAGGGGCTGCAGATGTGACTGCCAACAGGCCACTGGCACCACAGGTCCTGCCCCACAGGGTAAAACAGCCCAGGCCAGCTCACTGGGGGATTGCTGAGATAATTTTTGCATGGGAAACACCAAGACAGAAAAAGAAAGCAAACATGTACAGGAAGAGGCAGAGGGGGAAGCACATGGGATACTCTAAATCCCATCACCGCTCTGGGGATTGGTGTTTTCAGGCACTGGCATCCCAGATCGATCGCCACAGTCCCCCAGCCTGAAGCGGAGGGAGCAGCAGCCAGCAAGGTCTTCCCAGAAGAGCACAGCCCCTTCCCTGCCGAGCCCCCCGGATCAAAGTGAGCCCCGTGCATTATCCCGGTGCTCCGGAGAGTGCTCCCGCCGCGGCGGCCACAAAGGGAACAAGAGCTCCCGCATTACCAGCGAGTGCATCAATTACTTCCAGTGGCTGCCTTGTGCTAATCCGCTTCCCCCCTCCTTCCCCAGGCCGGGTGTTTCGGGGATGGCCTGCTGAGGGGGTGACCGGGCTGCCCCAAGCAGCTCCGCATGTGCAGGCAGGGACCGGCAGCAGCGGTGGGAAGGAGGAGGCGTGAGTCTGCAAGAATAAAGCTAATACATCACATGGGGGGGCTTGGGATTTTGGCGATCCTGCTCCCGCTGGCTGCTCTGCCAGGATTATCCTTCACTGAGCCTGACCCAGGCTAAAAGCTGGGGACATACATGGATGGGGACACGTCTCTCTCTTTCTTGCCCTTCTCTTTCCCCTGTTTTGGGCAGGGCACACCAGAGGGTACACAGAGCACCCCAATATTGGCAGGGCAAGCTCCCCGCAGGAACGCAGCCCTTTTGGGGTATCAGGAGAGCCCCCAGTGCCCGTGGACTGCTGGCACGGCTCTCTAACCACCAGGCACGGGGCCACGCACCCTGCGGCACGGAGCTGGCACTGTGCCCTCTTGCCAAGCCAGCAGCGTGGCAAATCCACTGTCGCCGTCCCGGCTGCGGCATCCCCAAACCTGCCTGCCTGCCAAAGTCACACTGACTCCTGTAACACCACAGTGTGGCGATGTCCCTGCGAATGCCACGGCCACCCTACGGCAGCCTGGTGTGGTCGCGCCCCATGCCGACGCTCAGACCTCAGGTGTCACTGAGCTGTTTCACCTCTGCATTTTCCCACACCAGCCAGACGCAGAAATTCTTGTGAAATAAGAAAAGTTTGTCCTTGCCTCCAGCTGCGTGGATGGATGTCCCAGCACTGTGACATGGTGCAGGACATCAGTTTGTCCCCATGCTGGAGCAGGCAGAGAATCCCATGCACTGGAGGTGGACAAACCCCCTTGAAGGGCGCTGGGGAGCACAGAGCCAAGAGGTGACATCCCAACACAACCTGAAGCTGTACCAACCCCATGGCTCCACCTGGATCCACTTTTGGGGTGCTGCAGCCCCCGAACCCTGCCCCTCAGCTGGCACTGGGTTGCAAAGCTCCTGCATCCATCCACCCTCCTCCTCCTCACCCCTCCTCAGCCACGCACGACCATCCACCACAAGCCAATATCACCGATGCCCGGCCATGGGACAGAGTCCGAAACCCCGCAGCCCCCAGGCTGAGCAAAGGGAACTTCCCGGGCGGCCTCTCCTTTTAATTGGTGCTAATTGCTGCGTCTGTTCGTGCTGGCTGGGGAGATGTCATTGTTGAAAGGCACAGAGGGGAAGGCTCGGGGAGCTAATCCAGCTTTCAGCCGCTAAGCCCTTCGGAGGCGGGTGATGGAGAAGCTCTTTCAGGTCCCTTCAGAGAGGGCACAAAGCCCGAGAGGGGAAAGGGAGAAAGAAGGGGAGCAAATCAACAGGAAAAACTACTTTCACACGCAGCTCGGGGAAGGGTCTTTGTGCACAGGGCTTGTCAGGGGGGAGCTTGAAGGGACCGCGCTGCGCCCTCCGCCTCCTCTTCCCTCCCTCGTTTATCTTTTCAGCCCATCTGCCAAAAGGGTGATGCAGCTGGGGGCAGGGATGCTCAGGAGCACGGCCCTGAGGAGCAGGACCCTCACCCTGCGATGGACAAGATGGACAGACGAACAGGAGATCTGCAGATGCTCCCCCAAAATAAGCCTCCTCCGGTTTAACCCTTTTTGTGCCAGTAGAGCTACCTCCGCTGCCATTAGGCTGCTTCACTGGAGGATTCGGTGGTGAGGCAGATGCGGCATGGGGTGCCACAAGGGAGGCAGCCATTGGGTCGGAGTCCTTCTTTTGTCCCAGGGGGTTTCCATGGGCTCACCCACCAGCCAGAGCCCTCCCCTGCCCGACCTGCCAGCAGCTGGAGGCAGCAGCCGTGGGCAGGGTGCAGAGTTGAGGGGTTTTTTTTCTGAGCTTTGCTCCAAACCTCATCTTTCTGAGACAAGTGGGAAAACGCAAGGGCTGACACATTCCCACAGGGTGTGAAGCTCCAGCACTTGCTTTGAATCCTCTGCCTTTTTAGCCATTCTTAGAAGAAATCTGCTGTAACATATATATATTTAAGCTGACAGCTGGGATCTCAACAAGACATCGATCACAAATACTAACAAGTCCCTCTGACCTCTGGCACATCCACTGAGCCTTTCAGGAGCTGATTAATGGTACGGCTTTCCCTTGTCTCCATCCTCCCGCCACCCCCTGGGACCTGGGCTCTGGTCCAGGAGGAGCGAGAGGCTGTTCCTCCCTCTCCCAGACTTTCACAGGGCTCTGGCATCCCCCAACCCCATCCCAAATGAGGGCAAAAGGCAAAAACCTCCACCAAAATCCCACAAAGGTTTTTGAGCGGGACAGCCAAGCAATGCCAGTTTGATGTTTTGGAAATATTTCATTTCAATGACAATATTTTTAACTCATGGAAACCTTTGCAAGGACAGACAAGCTAAAACCACCACGCAAAGCGCCATGCCAGACCAAATGCAAATCATAAAATGTTGAATCTGGGTATCTCAAGTACTTCCTTAATCTCTGCCAGGTTTTGCTGCCTGCTCCCTACGCCAAAGTACACCTCGTAGGAGACTGCCATGATTCCCCCTCCCAGCCCAGGGACAGCTGGTTTGCTGCCCAAGGGAAACACCCCCAGCCGGGCATCTCACATCCCACACCAAGCTTTGCTGACCAGCTGGAAGACACCGGTGTTTTTTCAGAGGGTTTTGGTGCTTTGGCTCATGGCCAAACCACTGCACCTCCACAGGGGTACCCGCAGCAGAGACAGGGCAGATGCTTGAGACTTTCCCAGTCCTCCAGCAAGGGGGATGCTCCCCAGCATCTCTGGGCAAGCACACTCCATCGCTTTGGCTCAGCACCCATCAATTCCTCCCCCAATGCCCTGTTTTAGTGTTTCAGCTGTGGAAAAAAAATAAATATTTAAAAATCACTTACCCAGACACTCATTGGCCTCACGGGCGCTGGCCCGTTGCCAGGGCCGGTCGTAGTGGAAGGGCTTGCAGCGGTCGCACTCAGGACCCTCCGTGTTGTGCTTGCAGTCACACACCAGCTTCTGTTCCTTGTCCTTCACACAGCGTGCCGCGTGCCCGTTGCATTTGCAGCGCCCACCGACCTGCAGCTCCCCCACCGCGTAGTAATAGGGGGTCGAACTGGTGCCCCCCTCCTCCTCACCGGCATCCCGGCTGCCCAGGTCACGGAAGAGATGCGGGCGGCTGAAGACCACGCGGATGTCGGTGGCTGTCACCCAGTCCTGGAGCACGGGGCTGCTGTCAAAGTCCTGGGCGGATGGTCGCCCATCAAGGGTGCTGAAGGCGATGAGCCCACCGGTGAGAGGGTAGAGGTCTGTGAGGCCATCGGTGCAAAGGGCCTCCTGCTCGTTCTGCTTTGTGACGGTGGCTTTGCTGGGCTTGCCATAGATCTTACGGCACTGTGAGGAGTAGTACTGGTATGGCACCCAGGTCTTGCCGTAGTCCATGGACTTGAGGATGGCAGTAGACTCGGGCCGGGGCGAGCAGAACTGGAGGCTGACGTAGACCACCTCGAACTTCTTGCCGAGGGAGAGGGTGAGGGTGACATTCTGGGGTGAGTGGTGGAGGGTCTCCGAGCGCCAACATGTCATGTTGGAGGCAGTGTTGAGGTCGGTCAGGTAGGCGGGTGGGTGGGCTCGGCGGGGGTCCGAGGCATCGCAGTGCCGCGTCGGGGGCTTCCCACACGTGCTGGAGGCTTGAACCTCCTTCCCGAAGGCGGCATTGACAAATTCAGGGATGCAGCGGCGAGGAGCGCCGCTCTCGTCATAGCAAGGGTCTGGGGGAGTCTGCTGGGCCACAAAGGGATTCACCGTCTGGGAGAGGCCCAGCATGGTGGTGGTGAGGAGCAGGCGCAGGAGCTGCAGGACCTCCATCCTCCCGGGGCGAGGGAAGCGGCTCCTCCCTGGGGCGAAAGCAAAGAGAGTGAATGGCGCCGGCAGCGGCACGGCTGCAGCACTGCCCGTGCGGGGAGGCTGGTAAAGGATGGGGAACACCCCCATGTCTGGCCCTCGACCTGCGCCCGCCTTCCCACCCCACATCTACTGATGCTCCATTCTGGGAGCAGGGCAGGGAGGCGATTAGTTTGTGCTGCCTTATCCACACCAATCCCTCACTCCTCATCGGCAGGAGTGAAATACCGCAGGAAATGGCAAAAGGAGCTGAGCTTTGGAAGGAGGAGATTGAAATCAGGGTCCAGCCCTTCCCTGGTCTCTTACAAACCGTCCCAGGGGCAACAGGAATACACATGCCCACCAGCAGCCCTGGCTATCACGCACAGTTCGGAGACTCCTGTCACTGCACGGCTGCCAAGGATTGGTGGTGGGGAAATGCTGCAGAGACCTTTCAGCTGCGACAGTAGCTGCAAACCCCAAGTTATCCAACTGCAGCCCGAAACAGCTCCCACCAACATGGGAGGAAGGAGCAGCAGCGAAAACACCTTGCGGGTACATTCTGCAACAGGCAGAAGCTTGCCAGGATGCAGCCCTGGGACTCCTGGGTCCAGCACCACTTTTCCTGTTGTGCCACAGCCCCAGCAGCATCCTGCTGGCCCTGGGCTCTGTGGTTTCTCTGAGCCAGGGGCTGGATCCCCTCCAAATCCCACCACCACACTACCCGAATATTCCCACTGGCAAAAGGAGGTTATTCTGGCCTCACCCCCAAGAAACCCAGGTCTGGGTCTGGCCTGTCTGTTAATGGAGGGAAAGGCAAGGACCAAATGCAGGGCTTGGCTGGGCTCCTCTCCCAGCAGCCGCAGCACAGGGCCAGGGAATGCTGGGTGGCTCCCAGGGGACATGGCTCATCTCCCACGTCGCTGGCTTGGAGGGTAGAAGAGGGACTGGAGATCATGTCCCCTCCTGCCGGCTCTGGCTGCAGCAGGAGCATCCCCCAAGATGCAGATCGGCCGTGCCCCATCCTTAGCATCATGCGAGTGGCCACGGCTTTACACATTCACCGGAGAACGGCCCCGAGCACTGCAGCTGGCAGTAGACCCCTGTGCTGCCCAGCTGGGTGGATGGCACCAGCCCTGCCAACCCACTTGCTTGGCTGGAGGGGCCGTGCTGAGCGCTGCCTGCCCCAGCCACCAAGCCAGGTTCTCTGGCCTCTACCAGCCTACGCCATGGCCAGGGCAGGCAGAGGGGGTCCTCCCATCATCCCCTCTCCCACTAGTAAATCCTTACATGATGACTTGAGTTTTGCACTTCATGCTCAGGAAAGAAGCCCTGTGCCGGCAGCGTGACCCAGCATAGCAGATGCTCTGTGCCCCATCTACAGCCCCCAGCATCACTCCTGCCTGTCCAGCTCCCCACTCCGGCTGAAGGAAGCTGGCAGGGGACAGCCCATTTCAAATGATCCGGAATTTTTTTTTCCATTTTGCAAAAAAAAAACCCCAACAAAAAACAAAAACAACCCCCCCCAAAAAAAGGAGCCGGCCCTGGCTGTGGAAGAAAGCTGCCTCTCTCCGGTCTGCCAAACCGCTAATGGGGGGAAGCTCCTCCCTTCCCAGCCATGCTCAGCCGGGCAGCCCATGCCTGCCAAGGGGGGAGCAGGGACAGGGGTCTCAGCCCATCCTTGGACCTCTCCCCCGGGACAAATCCTGGCCCTGCCACCTCCATGCTGTTTCCTCACTGCTTAATCCTCTGCTGATGGAAAGGGGATGCTCACTGCTGAAAAATCGATGGCTCCCTTGGTGGTCTCTGCATCACCCCAGCAGTGCATCCCCTGCTATCTGGCAGTGCTGCAGAGCCTTTCGGGGACACATCAGCCCACAGCTCGGTGGCTGGGCAGCCAGCAGGCAGCAAGACAAGGGATGCTGTCCATTGGGTGCCCGGAGCACTGAGAACCCCCTACTCGAGGAGTGTGACATGCAGGCAAGGGCTGTGGGAGCAGAGAGGGGAGCAGAAGGGACATAGCAGTCACCACAGTGGTGGAAGCACCATGCCACAAGCACCAGGCAGTGAAGAGCATCCCCCGCTGCAGGGTTCTGCCACAGGGCTCTGTCAGGAGCCCCAGCCCCACTGCAGGCAGCTGCCTCCTGAGCAGGAGGCAAAGCCATGGCTGCTGCAAGGTCCCCAGAGTCTGCCTGTCCCAGAACTGCTGAGTGAAGATAGCACCTGGATAACCCCCCAAAGCAATCCTGTTGGGACCATCCCCAGCACCTGCCTGGTGCTGAGCAGCGAGCCAGAGCCCCTGCCAGCCCACAGGCAGAGCCCTGCTCCTGTACTCACACCCAGCACAGAGGGCTGCGAAATGCTGACAGACCCCCCTGCAATGCCCGGCAAGACCTGGCCAAGCACATGCCTGTGGAGGCCAGCACAGCCCCTTCAGTCCTGCGATGCTGCCAGCTTCCCTGTCATCCCCATCCCACTGCATCCCCCACAGAGGGGGACCCAGCCAGGTGCAGCCACCACCACCTCCCATCGCACCAGCCCCAGGGCACTACTATGTACTGGGAGGAGAGAGGAGAAACCCCCAGGGATGCTGCAGCAGCTGCATCCATCCACTCCAGGGGGACTCAGGATGTACCAAACAAAGTACCCACTAAACCCTGCCAAGGCGGAGTCTCCTCCACCCATCACCTCCTCTCTGCTACGTGACAGCAAGGGGACAGGAGTAGGGCCATGCTCAATTGTGCCACCTGCAAAGGCCTTTCAATTCCCTGTTAGGTAAGACACGAAGGTACAGGAAAACCCCTCCCCAGGGGAGAGAGACAGCACCAGCACCCAGTGGTGGCAAGGGGAGAGCCCAGAGACAAAGGTGTTATGAGCAGGGCTGGGGCAGCAGGTCTAGGACCTGGGTCAGGGTCACCGTTGCTTTTGGGGCACATGGGGGGCACGAGTATCTCCTGCCTGTCCTCCCCACCCTGGCAGGAAACTCTGTCCCTCCCACCAGCCGTTCCAAGGCACAAAGCCCAGCGATTCAGTGCCCAACTTTTGGGGGCTCTGCTCCTGCCGGGGAGCAGCCAACGCTCGCCCAGCGGCACATCGGTGCTGGGGAGGCAGGGCATGAATGGAAATCATTATCATCCGCGAGACCACACACAGGCACGCACGCTCCGCGCTCGGCTCACCCCATTATCCCGCTGAAAGAGAGCTGGGGCTGGTGGTCTCTGTGGGCCTCACCTCCGTATCGGAGAGGAGGGCAAACTGCAATCTGCTCCCTTTTATGCATATTCAGCGTGACCCCGGGATTGCCGGCAAGCTGCCAGAGAGGCCTGGGAGTGGGTATTTCTCTCCCTGTCCCCCATCTTCCCCCGCTTCCCACTTCCCATCTTTGCTGCCCCTGGTTCAGATTAAATGGAGACACTGCTGACTAAGCAGGGAGAAATGGGACGAGGCCCTCGGCACCGAATCCAGCCCAGCACCCGCCTGGATCCAGCACGAGGAGGGACATAAGCGATGGGAAGCATCTCCCAGGGACAGCATCACAAAGGTGTCCCCAGCGAGGCTCTCGGGTGGCCGCCAGCTCCTAGCCACCAGCAGAACCCGCGGGGCTGGGGGGGATGCAACGGCAGGGCTCACCCTTCCCGAGGAAGCGGCCGCCCTCCCGGCTCCTCCCCAGAAGCAGCTGCATTTTTGAGGTGGGCGATTTCCTCACTCCTCCGCTCAGGGAATGCTAACAGCCGTGCGGTTTGGAAGGAAGTCACGCCGCCGTAGCGCTTCAGAAGTGCTTTAAAAAAATTAGCTACCGCATCCTACGCCTCCACACCCCTTCTCCCTACAGCAACACGCTTCCCAAGGCAACTGGTGGCGTTTCCCCGCCTTGCAGGACGCTTGTTGGGGCGATGCTCCAGCCAACCGTGGATTCCCCTTCCCATCACCTTCCCGGGACACAGTGCTGCCGGGAGCGATGCCAGGCACAGATGCACGCCCAGAGCTCCGGGTCTCCGGAGTGGGTGCTTGGTCCCCAAAATTGAATGCACAAGGCAAGTGCAGCAGGTGAGCCAGGGCAAAGAGAGCAAACTTCCCCAAATACAGATGCTGGTGCCTACAGCAGGCCCAGGGTCACCACCCAGCAGACCAGGGCAGCGGCAGCTTTGCAGAGGTAATTACAGGATTAAGTGGAACAACACGGGGCGGGGAGGGAAGGGGGTTATTAGGCAGATTTGATCTCAGGACCTTTGCAGCACGGGAGCAGTCTTCTCTAATTAAAGCAGAGGAGGAAGGCATGAGCGGCCCAAGCAGTGCTCCACCATCCACTGCAGCCCTGCCACCGAAAAACATGGGTTTAGAGGGCAGGCCATGGCTAAAGCTGAGCAGCCAGCATGGCCTGGGAGGGGAAGGGAATGGCAGGGAAATGGTGCTTCCCTCCTGCCAGGGACCTGTGCTGCTTCCCCGTGTCCTCTCTGATGCTGCTGGCACGGTGCAGCTGGCTGGGTTTCTCCTCAGGGCCAGGGCAGCACGGTACGTCGGGTGCTCGCATCACCCGAGGAAAGCATGTGGCCTTACTTGGAACTGGTTGAGATGGGGATGCCTGGTCCCCACGAGGTGCTGTATCACCCTGTGCCAGCATGGGGCAGGGATGGAGCCACCCACCTGCATGGGACACAAAAAGGCTCCTCATGGCACGGCACAGCTGTGGAGCAGTGGGCAGAAAAACCCCGGGCAAGGACCAAGGACCCAAGTACTTGAGGGGATCCAGCAACTAGATCCAAAGTGCTCAGATAGGGCCGATCCACAAGAACTGCTCATCCCTGAGCTGTGCCATGCCCAGTAAAGCCTGCCAGCAGCTCAGGTGCCCTCTGAGCAGGAGGGCACTGGGGGGACCGGAGCAGAAGAGGACTGATGCACTCAGAGAAGCTGTAACTCGGCACAAATGACCAGAGCGTGTCCCTTAACCAGGATGTATCTGCTACCAGACCTTGCACATTCTCACCTCATTACAGGCCCTTTCTAACGAGGGCATCCCCGCTCCCTTGCCACACGTGCTGTGGGAGCGACCCACTGCAGATCTGCCCTAGCCCCACAAACGGGACCCATCTCAGGGAGCTGTTGGGGTCCCTGGGTCCCCGCCACCTCCCTCCCCTCTGCGGGCACCGCTCCCTCACCCACCACGGCAATGCCAGCTGGGGGATGCTTCTTCCCCCCACCCAACAAGCAGAATGCATCAGGACCAAACTGTGCTCTGGGCATGGATAAATCATTCCATGTGTCGCTGGGACAAAAAAAAAAAACCCCAAAACACACAACTGAGAAGTATTTAAAATGAAAGGAAAAACCCCACGCAGCCAAAGCACTGGGACCGGGCTCGGCTTTCCGGCAGGAGGGAGCACGCACGGCGGGGAGAGGCCGGAGGGATGCGGCATGGCGGGCAGTGCTAATCGCCTTCCCAGCCGCTAATGGAGTGACCGGTGCCCACTTGGGACGCAGCTAATGGCACCGAGGAGATGCCTCACTTTTCTTTACAAGCTCCCTCCTCTCTTCTGATATTTAAATATCAGAAGCTTCCAAGCACGTATGGACCCACATCCACGGAGCCCAGCACTCTGCGCAGCCCCTTGGGCTTTCAGACCCTGCTCCCCAAAGTATGCGCAGCTCATGTGGGCAATTACAAGGCAGCGTCTTCCTGCAGCAGGCACTCCTGGCGATAGATATTGCAATGCACTCTGGCAGGCCGAAGCCAGAATTACACAAGCCATACGATACCCCAGCAGTGCCAGGAGACGCATACAAATTACACTGCACGCAGGAAAGGATGGGCCAGATTCTGACCTCAGCCCCTTTGGCATCAGCCAGAAGTAACTCCATTCAGATCGGGCCAAACCAAGACGTAAGCGACTCCATTCAAATTTACACTGGCATACCTGTGGTCAGAATCTGGCCTGGCTTGAATTAGTTGCAGCCCGACGTTACAAAAGGCAGAAACGGAGCCCAGATTTCCTAGGTTATCGAAAACAACAACAAAAAAAAAAAAAAAACCAAGAGAGAGAAATCCACCACGAAGCAAACAGTCCCCAGGCTACTCAACCATGTGCATGGAGCTGTCAAAGGCTGGATGCTTGGATGCATTCCTGCTCACCCGTTTTGGTAACCCATAAGCCATGCTGACCATAGGAAGGAGGGACCAACATCCAGTACGGTCGTCCTGCTGGGTCCCCAACACCCGCTCTGCTTGCCAGAATCCCTGGGTAGAGGTGGTCCCACTCCCAGGAGGGGAGATTTAAGCACAGTATCACCCACATGCTGCGGAGCTGAATCCGTTTTGCTGCAATACTCTTGCATTCCCCGGCCAGCGCAAGCTGGAGATCTCCTTGTGCTCCCAACGCAACAGCAGCTCAAGGAGGCATCTGGAGCCCCTGGCCTTGGAGGATCAGAAAGCATGGCTGCCTTGATGCTACCCTATTTATTAACCTCTACTACTGCTTGACTTGTTGCTTTACCCAACTTTAATCCCACCCCAGCTCCCTGAACCCCTTCGCACACTCCTGCCGCGCCACTCAGCAACATTGTGTGCTCCCGGGAGCATCCCTCAGGGTGCAGACGGTTTTCCTCCAGCTGCTCCCAGCGGATGCACGGGACACGCGCGGCCCCAGCCCAGAAGTCCTCATTGCTTCAACCCCTTTCCACTCCATATGGGAATAAAGTGATCTGGTTTCCATAACGTCCCTTGTTGCCTTTTCACAACATGCCGGGCACAGATGTTGAAAATAGTCTGGATGAATATTTAAAATGGTATTCAGAGATGACAACATTTGGCCGGCTTTGAAAGATCTCTCACATCGGGTAGAGGATGGCTCACGACAACCGGGCCGGAAACACACTGCACTTTGACATCTCATTTTTTTTTCCCCCCCCTCTCTGGCTATTGGTACGATATTTCATGCCCCTGGTGTCACACAGCCTGTTATTGCTTGAGTGCCAGCCAAGTCTGCAGCATTTGGAAGAGGCCGTCACGTACGTTTTTAAACATCACGGGGCAAAGCAGAATATGGAAAATCTGTCGCGTTTCCATACTGAGCGCAAGTGTCCTGCGCAGGCTCAGGGAGGGGCTCGTGGGGGCACAAAATAATTGCTTCCTTATGGAGCAGGGCCTGACTAGCAGGGTGGGGGAACAGGAGGCAGAGGTGCTGCGGACACCCTCGGCACGGCGGGCTGCTTCCCTGCTGAAGGAAGATGAAGCCATCTCAGCACGTGCCCCAGGGTCTGCGCCGATGCTCACCTCCTTCAGGGGCTGGGAAACCCTGCTCAGATGTACATCTCTGCTAGCTGCCACCCAAGGTGGGACCTCTGTTCCAGCCGGCCCAAGCTGAAGACATTGTGTTCTGGTGCCCAAGGAGCAGCAGCAACGGTCCTCAGCCTAGATTTCCAGCAGTTTGCATTTCTGGTGGGCTCCTCGCTTCAGGCCACAGTGTGCTCAGCTGCATCCCTAGGCCTGGCTTCTTTCTTCCCCAGGCTTCAGAGTCACCTCTGCTCCTTCCCAACCTGGCATTACACCTGCCCTCTTCTCTACAGGGACCCAGCTCACCTTCCTTCTTCCACGCGGAGGAGGAGGGATGTTGGGACCCCTGCAGCCCACCCTGTGCTTGGACTGCTGGACCTCCTGTCCCCTCACCAGCTTGCTCCAACCAGGTGGTCAGAAAAGCACAGCAGCTCCCTCTGTTTTATAAATGGGATATTGCAGAAAAAAAAGAAAAAAAAAGTTGCCCTCCATCCATCCAAACGCCTTGGAGGGTGTTTTTGGAGCATGGCTCAAGCCACATCCCTGCTGCACTGGTCACAGGGAGCTCCAGCCTCTCCTGGCTTTGAGAGCAGGCAACAGCGAAGAAGGATCTGTGTCATTTCCAGCTGTCCAGCGTTCACACATCCAGGTCTACGCTCAGTATCATCTCAGCCCAACTACAGGTCCGACACAAACAGCACGGACGGAGGTGGGGATGCTCAGCCCAGCTTACGTTCCATATGTTCACAGCTCACCCGAGAGAGGAGAATCCATGCACAAGCACTGCCCGGCTGAGTGGCAAGCCAGCAGGACCACCGTGCTGCCTGCTCCTGCCCACAGGGCCTTCCTCACCCACCCTGCTCGGCGAGAACCAAGCAAGGCAGCAGACTGCCGAGCGCCACGTCCCCCATCATGCCAGTTATTCCTTATCCCAAGAAAGGTATTTCCATCTACCCACTCTCCAGTGGGCCGGGAAAGCTGTGAGAGGGACAGCGTTTTGAAGAAATCTCATTTCAGCAGCTCCGAGACAGAAAAGCAAAAGCGAACCCACCAAACGCAGCCCAGCTTCCGTTCTCCCTGTGCCACCACCCGCTCGCACATGCCCTGGCCAGAACCGCCGGCCCTCACCCCGGCTGTGGTTTGGGGCAGGGTGCCGGGGGTTGCCGAGGGATCTCAGCCAGCTTGGCCCCAGGACTGCAACGCAGCTATTTTCAGAGGGAACCCACCCTTCGAGCCGCCCCGCAGAGGGGTCTCACCGAGGCAGCTGTGCTGGGAAGGGACCGGCGATGGCCTCAAGCCTGGGTTGGCGGCAAGGGCAAAGCCACCCCGCCAAGGTGCCTGGTGGCTTTGTGCTGGTGGAGACCTTCGGAGCGGATAAAGGCCTGCAGCAGGAGCTGCGGGCAGGGGAGAGCACGTGTGTGCCCCGTGCCTGGTCAGCCGGGGCTGGCACTGCAGGCAGCAGCCTGGCAGGGCTCCTGCCGCTGCCTGCACCCGCACCCGAGGTGTGGCCGGGGCTCAGCGCCGCGGGAGGCTCCGGTCCCCCCCCCGGCAGCTCCGCGACAAGGTGGTGTTGGGGGGCTGCGACACCGCGAGGCTTCGTACAGCGCCGAGCACCCCCGCCTCCCCCGCGCCGGCTCTGCCGGGGCGGTGGCAGCGAGCCGGGCCGGGCCGGGCCGGGCCAAAGCGCGGAGCAGCGGCGGCCGGAGCTGCCCGGGGCCGGGAGCGGGGCTCGGCCGTGCCCGGCTGCGGGCGGGCGGGCGGCACCCCCGGCTCCGCCGCGGGGAGGTCCCGTTTTCGGCGGTGAAAGGATGGAAAGGGAAATAAAGGGCGGGTGGGGAGGGGGGGAAGAGGGAGGAATAAAAGGCAACGAGGGAGGGAGCGGTGGGGAGGAGAGCAGGGAGCTGCTCGGCCGGGGCCGCCAGCGCCGGGAAGTTGGAGGAGCAGCTTACCGCGGCCGGGCAGGTAGCGGGGTCGGTCCGGGCAGCAGGTCCGGGGTCGAGGCGGCGAGAGGAGCCGGGGCCGCCGCAGCAGCAGCAGCAGCAGGGCGGGCGGCGGGGCGTGGGGGCAGCTCCCCCTTCCCTTGGCTGATCGCAACACAAAAAAAAAAAAAAAAAAGAAAAAAAAGAAAAAAAGGAAAAAAAAAAAGCAATAGTAACAAATTGCCGGGGGGGGGGGGGGGGGCGGGAAAGAAAGCAAAATAAGGCGGAATAGTGCAAAGCGGGAGTGCTGCTCCCGGCGGTGCGGGCGGGTCCCCAGCGCCGTGCCCGCAGCCGGCCGTGCTCCCGCCCGCTCCGCCGCACCGCCCGCGGCTGCTCCGGCTGCGGGAGGGAGGCGGCAGGGAAGGGAAAAAAAGGAGAGGAAAGGGAAAAACAAAAAAAAAAAAAAGAAAAGCAAGAAGTGGAGAAACTGAGCCCCGACCGCTGCCTGGAAGCGGAGTAAAAAGGCTCCAATAAATCCCGGGTTGAAAAGAAGGGAAAAGTCACCTCCCCGAGGAAATCAGAAGCAGATTTCGAGCCATTTAATCACATGCAGGGAGGTGTGTGTGCGTGTGTGCGCCGCCCGCCGCGGCGCTGCCAGCCCTGCCTCCGCCCTCCCGCCGCCGCGGCCGCCCCGCCGGGAGCGGAGCGGGAAGGGGCCGGGAGCGGAGCGGGCCGGGAGGGGAAGAAGGGGCCGCCCCACCGGCGGACAAGCCCTCCCCGTCGGGGCACCGGCGCGGGGGTCCCAGTGGCCGCAGGGTCCCTCCCACCTGCCGCCCGGCCGGCCAGCCCCACCGCGACCCCGGGAATTTGGTTTGCCCGAAGCGGGTCCATCACCCCGGGCGTGCTGGTGGCTCCGGAGCGGCAGCCCAGCGCGCCCAGAGCTCAGCCGGTGCGGCAAGGCAGGCAGCCGATAATCCTCCCCCTGCTTCCCAAAGCAGAAGAAATGAGGGATTTACCAGGCGGGGAGCAGCCTCCTCTTACGGAGGAGGATGGAGTCTCCGCTCCATCCCGTGATGCGGGGGCTTTTCACGTGCTGCTGCACCAGGGCCGGCCTTGGCCTCTGATTTTTGGTCGGGGGGGAGAGAAACGGCGGCGTTTCCACTGCGAGAGGCTGCCCAGCATTGCTGCCTCCGGGCTTCCCCAGGAGGGTATCGCCCCTGCTCCCCGCCATCTCCCCTGCTCCCTGCCATCCCCAGGCCACCTGCAAGCCAGGCAGGAAAAAGGTGAAACTAATTTAATCAGCATTTGTGTGAGGCGGTGGAGGAGAGCGGAAAACCTGGACCTGGATCCCCTTTCTCACTGCGGTCATGTTCACAACACTGCAGCTCCCCCCCCCCCCCCCCCCCCCGCCATCTTCCAGCTTGGCCTGGGGAACATCCTTCCAGTAGATGCCCTTGCAATGGATGCGAGGACTGAGGAGGGTACCAGAGGTGGGGAGAAGGGCAAAGTGCCTGTACAGTGCTCACCTCTTACATTCAAGGCCCCCACCCAGCATTGCCCTGCGCCCGGAGGACCCCTGGTTACCCACATCCTGTTGCTTCAGGGCAGCAGGTTGCAGGAGAAGTGCTCTCCCCAGCCGGCTGGCAGATGCTTGCTGAAGGAGGAGAGCCCAGCTGGCCACAAGTCCCAGGGGAAATGCTGTTTGCTGCTCTCAGCCTTGTTGCACAAAATGCATCTTCCCCCTACTCCAGCAGCAGGGACATGGATAAACAAGGGCAAAGCCACCAGGTGATGGGGCAGAGGAGACCTGGGCCATGGACAGGGGAACCTCAAGGCCAATGCCATGGGTGTCTTGTAGCCCCCCCGTCTGTCTCTGGAGCACTCATGCATTTGGTGAGCTGGGAGGCCAGGCCACAAGCCACAAAGCCCCAGCAGCCCAGATGCAGACCCCGTGAAAGCAAGCAAGTGCAGGGCCAGCGTTTGCTTTGCATGGGGCCAGATGGAAGCATGGGGCAGAGTGAGGCCAGAAATTGTCAGGAAAGTGCAGGACTTTGTACATGGGGCTGGGATCAGGCTGGGATGAGCAAGGCAATGGGGCAAAAGGGGGTATGGCTCGATGACCCTGAGGTGACGCAAAGCAGGAGTTGTCCCAGGGATAGATCTGAAGGCGTTTTCCTCACCAGAAAGCACAAGTGCTACCATGAACAAACCATGATGCTGAGCTGGCCTGGCCTGGCTGCTCCACGGTGGTGCTGAGCTGGGGGGCTCTGTCACCACAACCTCAGTGCTGCTGTTTTCACTCCTGTCAGACGCCCCTGTCCTGGGATCCAAACGTGATGTTGGAGGTGCTGGCCACCATACGGGGAAGTCCTGGGACTGGTGTCCACAGACCTCACATCAGTGAAAGACCAGCTGAGAAGGGCAGAAGCTGTTTCCTGGTTACCCATTTCCACTGTTCCCTGAATAAGAGGGAACCTCTTTGCAGGATGGAGAGCCTGAGAAAAAAATATCAGTCTGGGTTTGACAAACAGGGGAATGCTGAGGACATCAGCAGGGATGGAACACTCACTGTAGTAGGAATTGGACTGCTGAGACCCCGCTGGATGTCCCTTGGCATGCCAACATTACCATGAACGGGGTACCCAATGCTCACTGCATTCCTGGACAGATTTGCGAGGGCTGGGAGGAGGAGAGGGCAAATGCACTGTGTGGTTTCTGTCACCCTGGTGTCTGCAGGGAGCTCTGCCTCCCACAAGCTCCCATTCTGCATGTGCATCCATTCCTGCTCCTCTTGCCACATGAAGGCACGACGTCTGGTGCCAGCCAGGCTTCTCATTTAATGAAGGATTGCTGGAAGGACATGGGCATCCACAAGATGCTGGAGCAAAAGCTGTGGCTCTGGTGCCGAGTCAGCTGGGGCAGATACAGAATCACAAAATGGTTTGGGTTGAACGGACCTTTAAAGATCATCTAGTGCAACCTCACTGCAGGGACATCTTTCCTTAGATCAGGTTGCTCAAAGCCCCATCCAACCTGACCTTGAACACTTCCAATGATGAGACATCCACAACTTCTCTGGGCAACCTGTTCCAGTGTCTCAACACCCTCCTAGTAAAGAATTTCTTCCTTATGTCCAGTCTGAACCTACCCTCTGCCAGTTCAAAACTACTGCCCCTTTTCCTGTCGCTACACACCTCGGTAAGAAGTCCCTCTCCATCTTTATTACCCCAGTAACAAAGTCTCCCCGGAGCCTTCTCTCCTCCCAGCTGAACAACCCCAACTCTCACACCTTCTCAGCAATCAGTATCTCACATCCTCTTCACGACACACACACACACACACACACACACACACACACAGAGCCGGTCTGGTCCTGCGGAGGACTTGCTTGGCCTTTGCTTTTGAGCTGCAGAGGGGTCCGGATCCCTCACAGCTCCGGCTTCCAGCACGGCCGGCAGCCCCCCGCCGAGCGCCGGCACGGCGGCCGGAGGGGCGATGCGCGGCCTTCGCTTGCCCTCTGCTGGGCTGGCCCCGCCGTGCCGCGGCACCGCCGGGGAAACGGGGGGGAACCGGACTGTAATTCAGTCCCCGGTTCACCCGGGCAGACGAGAGACGTGTTATGGTTACAGCTCGGGTCACCTCCCTGCCCTCTTGCTCAGCTGCAGTTGGGGTAGGATAAGGCGGGGGTGGACGACACGGACTGGACTGGAGCTGGGTGCAGGGAGGCAGGGTGATGCGAGAACCTGGCATCCCAAGGCTGTGTCACTTGCCAGACCCACAGCAGGACGGCCACAGCCCCCCAACCCCGCCGGAGGAAGGAGAACGTGTCGGCACCGGGCAGCACCAGCCCCCTCGCTGCCTCCACATCCCAGCACGCAGGAAAGGCTCTGAGAGGTGGGGGTTTGTATTTCCAGGCAGGCTCCTGCCACCTTGCTGGGCAGGCAGGGAAGAGACCCTATTTACCACCTTCCCCAAGCCCTTCTTTAATCTCTTCACTGGGGAAGGAAGAGGTTTGCTGCCAGAAGGGAGTACTCTTCCTTTGGCTGGTCCCAGCAGGCCCCTGCCCCAGTGCAGTGAGAGAAGAGGATCCCATTTTAGCCACCAGGTTGCCTTCAGGGTGATTCCATAATTCTCATGTTTCCCTTATTTCTGTGCCATTTACTCTTCAAAGGGATGCTCTGTGCCTCACCTGCCTCTTTTTTCCTGGGCTGCCAGTCTCCCAGCAGACACATCGCCCCTCCCATGCTGTTTTCAGACCCTGTCCCCACACCTGGTTTCTTCCAGAGTGCAGGTCACCCCAGCTGTCCCCAGGAACTGAAACGTGGTCTTCCCAGGGCATGCAGAGAGGTACAAACACCCTGCCTCATTGGGTGTGCTTTGCCCAAGGCATCCTGCCACTGCTCCATCATGCCAGCGGCTTGGCACTCGCCGGCAGCTCACCAGCCCTTGGGGGGTCTGCCTCCTCCAGCGCTGAGCCTTTTGCTCACCACCAGCCTTCCTGCAGGCCCAGCGCACCCACAGTGCATTCGGGTCTTTCCTCTCGCCCTGCAAGGCCAGAGAATAGAGACCTGCCAGGCTGCCTGCCCACCCTGGGGTCCGGGTGCAGGCAGCACCCGGGGTTTGAGCACCGTGGGGGTATAGGGGCAGCCCAAACAGGCCATTCCTGTGGACCAGTAGCACTGCTCTGTGCCATAACAACGCTTCTCTGTCATCCAGGAGGGTCGATGGGGGCAGCTCATAGTGAGGTTTTTGGGTCTGGGTGCTCCTAAGAACCTGTATAAAATCAGCACGACATTGCCACAGGCAGAAACACAGACAGACACACCTTTGTCTCCACCTGCTGTCTCCCAGGGGGAAGCCGAGCATCTGGGGCTCAAGTCTCATTTATATATGAACCATTTCACCACTGACATAAATACCCATTTCCAAGCATAAGCTGACATGAGAGCCAGACCCTGGTGGGGGATAGGGATTGTTGGTTAAAAAGTGTGCAATGAACGCGGCTTGGGAAAAAGAAACAAGGTGCAACGTCACTGCAATGTCCAGCATATAACACCACTGCAGACCGATGTTACTCGGATTTTTTTCCCTGCCTCAACCCTGCCCACCCCGAGGATGCTGTACATTAACATCGCATAGGTCAGGCCTGGAGCTGTAGCTAACAGCCCAGGACGGAGCACTGGGGGCAGACTGAGGGCCACCCTGCCCTGCAGCTTCCCCAGGAAGATGGAGCTGGGGAGAGGCCGGAGGGATGCTGAACCCATGGCAGTCTGTGCCCAGGCTACACAGCAGTGCCAGCTGTAGCACAACCACCACCCTTCCCAGCCTGGGGCTGGGGGGATGCTGTGGGAGGAGGGTGCAGAGGCCAGGAAAGATGTGCAATGCCTCCCCAAACACTCTCTGTGCCATCAGCAAGCTGTGGCTCTGCAGGCACCTCAGGCCCTGCTCTTCCAGTGTGTCTCCAGCTCTGTGTCATCCCCCTGTGGCTGCCCTCACCCCATGACGAAGGGACTGGCGTGTCCCTGCTCATGCTAATCGCCACGGTGAAGACCTGCCCTGGGCAATGCTGAATGGGATGAGCGTGTCCTGTTTAACTACAGGTCCCCAGACCTAGAAAGCAGCTGCTAGTGGGGGTCAGGAATGGATTTTGTGCCTCTTTCCCTCTCTCGGCAGCTTTCTGAGCTGCAAGCCCTGAGCCTGGCCCTTTCCAGCCATGCTACGGTTCATTTTTAACTACTACTATTCCCCCATCATCACCCCACCTTACAACCCTGTCTGTGGCCACCCACTGCTCTGCAGTGACTGCTACGGCAGCCGGCGTGTCCCTTCCCCACGGCAGGCAAAGGGACACGCGTGTCCCGAGCTGCCCCCAGCAGCAGCCGCGGTCGCCGGTCGGGAACCGCCCCCCGGCTCCGGGGACGACGGGGGCGGCGGGTGCGAGGCCTGATCCGGCGCCGCTGGCCGCCCAGCCCCGGCCGGGATGCCGCGAGGTGGTGCCGTTTCCCCGCAGCTGCCGTCTCGCAGCCCCGGAGCAGCCTCGGTTCGTCGGGGCTTGGGCGGTGAGAGACTCCGGCAGGCTGGTGAGGGGGTGGCTCGGTACGGTGGACCCCTGAAAAACCCGTCCCCTGGGGCACCTGCAGGTAAATTGGTGTTTTCATCAGCGGGAGGATGCTGTGCGGTGTCTTGCACGCTTGCGCGCGTGATCGTGGGAGCCTCCGGCACGCTCCATGCATGGCTGGGTCTTTTGGGGAAAGACAGCTGCCTGCTAGCAGCGTCTCTGCTGAGTGTGGTTATGTGGATGCAGAGCAAGGATTTCTGCTGGAAAACATCTCATCTGACCTCTAAGCGCTGCTTTTCAGGGGCCCAAACGCTGCCCACAGGCCTGAAGTCAGCAGTAAACCTTGGCTTTGGTGCAAGGAGGTCTTTTAATAAACCTCATCAGGCACCTCAGCATCTTCAGGTGTTGGGGACCTCACTCCTGTCTGCTCTCACTTCCCAGCTCCACTCAGCTGCCCACCAACCTTGGGCTTACTCCAGGGATCTGGAGGAGCTGGGTGATGTCCTCGTGCACCAGAGGAATCTGAGCTGTGCTGGCTGGTGGATACCACCTCATCTGCAGCGCTGGAGGAGCTGGCGTTGACCAGAGAAAGTGGCTGCTGATGTTGCAGTCGGAGCACAGCATGCTCCGGGTGCCCCAGGGGTGTTCCCAGCGAGACACCAAGGGAAGAGGTTGACAAACCTGCCTGGCAGATGGAGGCTGTCCTGTGTGAGCCAGGAGCAGCTCGCTAGGCTGGCTCTAGAATGGCTGGGGTTGAGGCTTGGCTTGTGTCTTGTTTGCTCCAAACCAATTCAGCCCTCAGCGTTTGGGTAGATTTGGGCTAGGATTCCAGAAAGCCTCAGCAGCTCAGGCCGTGCTGCTTAGTCGGGCACGGCGCAGGGAGCCATTGGTCTGCTCCCAGCCTGCTGCTGGGACCACGAGTTGCAGCACAAAGATGCCAGCCCAGGACCCCAAAGCAGCAGGGCCTGCCCCTGCTCAGACATTGCCCTGGGCAGTGCCCTGCAGTCTCTGCTAGCAGCCTGCGGCTCCAGAGCCTGCTCAGTTGCGAGCAGCAGCACCTTGCGTGATGTAAACAAATCCCTGGTTTTTTGAATTGGTGGTGGGATTTAAGTGGCTGCTTCCTTGCCCTCCTTCAGGAGTGCTGGCATATGGGCCAGGCCCGTAGGGATGAAGGCAATTCCTGGGAGGCAGCAGAAGGAGCGTGAGCACCTGGTCAAATTGATGTGCTGGCAGGACCAGCCATCTGTGCCACTGCCAGCCACTGCCAGTGTCATCAGACCCAGTGGAGACCGTGGAGCACATCCCTGCTCCCAGCAGCAGTGGGGTGGGGCACAACACTCTCCCGAAGCCAGAGTGTGCAAAGAGGGTGTGCAGGGATTTTCCAAGCATGGCTGCTGCCGTGTTGCCAAAGCTCCTCATCGTGGCACCCCGCATGGGCCAGCATGCCCCCACCCTCAGCCCCCAGTGTGGCGCTTGCTGGGGCTACAGATGACCAGAGCGCTCGCAGGTGGGTTCATGCTGCCACTCCTCCATGGCCACACTCCTTCAGCTCCAGGTTAGTGCTTGGGAAGGTCACCTCTCCACCCAGCCTCTGCTGATGGTGGGGCTGACGTCCTGCTGGGGGAAAGCATGGGGCTGTTCCCTGGCATGGCTGCGTCACACCAAGCAGGAACCACAGTCCCTTTTGAATTCGCTAAAGGTCTTTGTTTGAAGCTGTCCTGGAAATGAGTCTGGCTGGAAAATGGCGGGGGTACCCAAACCCCAGTCACAGGGAGGGCTGGTGGGAGCAGGGCTCCAAGGGGAAGGGCTGGGGCAAAGGGGTGGGAAGGAGAGACCAGGGCAAACAGGGAGAGAAGGAAGGCAGGAGAGAGAGAGGAAAAGTGGGAGCGAAAGGAGGGGGAAGAAGCTCGTAGGAAAGCAGAGCGTGAAGGGGGAAGAGAAGAAAGACGGGTTGGGGGGAAGAGAGGCACACAGAGACACAGAGAGTTTTGTAACAACTTAAATTCATTCCAGACAATGTCCAAGGAGCCCTGGCAGCACGGGTTGAAACAAACCCTGCCTTTGATTTTATGAGTTCATTATATGTTGTTTGGGACAGTGATTCACGCGTCTTGGCTGCTTCACATTTTCCCTTGTGTCACAAATGAAGAGGGGACCACGAGATGGATTCTTTGGGTGGAAAATATTCCCTCAATTGTTAGGTAGACGTCTCTGTGCCATGCAGAGGTCCCGGGAGAGTGGTCTCCTGGGCTGCCCCAGCTCCCCACACAGCACACACAACCTCTGTGCCTCGTGTCTCGCTCCCTCTTAAAGGCAAAGCACTGGGACCAGCCGGCAGAAGGAAGTGAGAAGATGCCCGGTGGTGGCCATGCATGTTCTGCACCCGCCCTTTGCTGCAAAACACAGGATGGACCAGAGGACAGCCACCTGGGAGAGCTCAGACTCATCTGGGGAGGAGATGCAGCCACCAAGGATGGTCCTGTGGGAACAGGGTCCCAGAGCCCATCTCTCCTGAGGGTGAGGGAGGGTGACGCCAGGGCTGCAGCCCCAGCCTTGTGGACCATGCAGCAGTCACTCTGCAGCACTGCCATGGGTGTTCCTCACCTCCCTCCCCATCCCAAGAGCATCACTGCGTTTACTGGTTGTTGCTGCCTGAAGGTGCGAGGCGCTGGACGAGCTCCAGGGAAAACCATTCAGGAACGGGTTGGTGGCTTTCCTAGACCATTTTGGTTGGATATATTCACAACCCTAATATAGGCCCTGGTCAGAAAAATAACAAATCCTGCCCGAGCCAACACCGAAGTTTGCATTGGAGCTGATTGAAAAACACCAATGACTTGGTTGGGCATTGTTACTATTTTTAGCTTCCTGTGTCATTTCAGGTTTTCCAGCGAAAGGAAGAAAAAAAACGCACTGATTTTTAAACCATGTTGTTGGTAGAGAAAATACAGACCTCAGAAACTGAACACCAAAAGCTTTTTGCCTGGCATTTTCTGGTTTCGATTTATAATTTCTCTTCCAAACCCAGACAAAGTTCAGTAAAATTTTTCATTTTGACCAGAAAGCCATTCTTCAATGTGGTCAGTTCTAGCCTGAGCCCTGGGAAACGGACAGCACTTCTAACCTGGACAGCCATGACCCAACCAACTTGAACAGCCATGACCGAGCCTGCAGGGCTTATCACTGACCGGTGTGAAGGTGCAATGAAGATCCACACACTCCTCGTTGGGGCATGGAAACTTTTGCACAGATCTGGATTAGCTCATAAGGAGAGCCGAGACTCACAAGCTTTTGCTGGTGCCAGATGAACTTCATGTTGACTTCCAGGTAGAAATGCCATGCAGAAGCCCACCTTGAGATGGGCTGCGGCAAACAGGACAAGAAGCACTGAAGCGGGGTTGCTGAAAGCTTGCAGGTTGGTAGGGGAGGACTGATAGCACCACAGAGGTGCCCTGCTCCAAAGGAGTCCCAGAGACCTGGTTACCCCACATTCCCTTCTTCCTTCAGGCCTGGGCTAAGGCACTGCCAGTCCTGCAGGGAGCTTCTTCTGAGGATAAAGTGCAGCCTTCATTCTGCTGGGATTGCAGGCCAGCATCTTTCCCCAGCACAAGCTTCACTTCAGGAAAATGAGGGGTTTTTTGGTTTGAATGTTGTTGTTTTTAAAGAGAATTCTTAGGAAAAACACTCGCTGAGACGGATCAGCTCATTTTCAAAGTTATCCTGGGGCAAAAGACAGAGGGTGTGGGCTGCGATACACACCCACATCTGTACAATAAGGAAGGCAACAGCGCAAAGCAAAAACAATTGCATGAAAAGCTTTCCAACAACAAAGTTTGCAAACCCGCAGAGCCCAGGCTATTTCTTGTGGTCGGTGGGTAAGAGTTCCCAGATAATGGGGCCTGACAATGGAACAATGGGGGCCGAAAGACGCCGCTCATGATTAGGAGTTATATAACAGCGGCTGGCATTTATTAATAACACTCGTGTTGTGCTTTATTTTCTTAGTTAGCACTTTTCAGGTTCAGAGCACTTTACAACCCCTGGCTATTCCATATTTGATGCTCGGCACGAGGTGACTAGGAGGAAATGTTGGCCTGTAGCAGTAGGAACACCCTTCACGCCTGCTTCTGTTGTAGACCTTAAAGGGGAGAAGGGGAAATGCTCAGTGATGGGCTTGCACTGACTATTTGGGACCTCTCCTGTTCCCCACAGTCTTATGGGTGGTGTAAGACCACAAAGAAACATCTGGGAAAACAGGGTTTTCCTGGGATGAGTTACAGAACCTTAATGCTTTCAAAGTGCTCCTTTTCCTGGAGAATGAGCAAAGCTGGGAATTTCGCTGGGATGCAGGAGGACGGTTGGGTGTGATCCCAAATGGGAACCAGCCCTGGAGGAGCAGTCCACAGCCAGCCTGCAGCGATGGCATCTGCCTCTTAGCACAGCTTCGGGAACAGCAGTGAAATGTCCCACTGGAACAAAGACAACCGTGATGGCTGCCTACCACGTCCTTGGGACGTGCCGATCGAAGCAGTAACCATGGCTCCTCTTGGAGAACCCACTCGATGCAGTTTGGGCCGGGCTGAAGGCTTTCTTTCCCCAGCACGCACAAGACCTTGACGCAGAGCAACAGTCATTCTGCCCGGCGCAGGGGATGAGCGGTCCAGTCTGAACAGGTTGTCTCCTTCTGGTCTGGGTAGGCTATTTATTGCTCCTCTGACTGTTGCTCGTGGTATGTGCTGACCGCTCAGCCTGCTTATGAAAAACAAGAGAATTCCCGTCCAAGCTCTGGTGCCAAGCAGGCAGCAACGGTTTTCTTCTGAGCAGGCCTGGGAACCTCTTCTCAGCCCTGGGCGGCAGATGTCTCAAAAGCAGCTCAGACCTGGGAAAGTTGTAGCCCAGGACCAGGCTTTGGACTCAAACACCCAAACAGCTCATCAGACGGTCCCCTGGCTTGTCCAAAAGCAGAACTAGCACAGATGGGAGTGAAACCTACCCATGTGCATGTAGGTGAAAGTGAAAGGGTCCTCATGGACCCACAGCTCTACTCCTAACCAGGAGGCATGAGAGAGCTTGCAGGACACACTCTGCAATAAGAAGGAGGCAGGTTTTGCAGCTACAGCAAGGGATGGGATCTTGTGCTTTTCTCCACTGGTTCCTGGAGTGCACGTGCTCCAGCGAGCAGTCCTGAAGCATGGAAATTCACACTTCCAGGAGTTCCTCTTATAGGAAAGGCCTGGCGATGCTAAACAAAGCCAAGGGCAAAGAGCCACCCCAGGGACAGCCCTATGACAAGCCCAGGGAGTTCTGGGGAGGTGCCCTCATAGTCTTGGCTGCAGTCCTTAGGCTGCTGACTGAAGGGACAGGGCTATGATGCTGAAGTGCGATTCCCAGAGCATGTTGAGCAGTAGCCAAGCCGATGCATCCTGTAAGGAGGAAATCTCGTTTGTTGGTGTGATTTAAATCATTCACATCTGCCAAGACATGCCCGCCTGCAAAGGAGAGATCTTGAGATAACAGATACCATGACCCTGCTTTTATTTCACCTGGTGTCTCAGAGGGGCTGGCAGCATCAGGAGCCTTTTTTTGCACTCGTGATCTAACCCCCAACTGGGGAAAAACCGCACACACTGCCAGCTAATGCTCTTTGGTGGAGAGCATATTGCCTGCTGCACTCCAAGTGCCAGAAACACTGCACAGGGACTCTGCTCACTGACAGCCACCTGCCAGTCGGTGGCTTATCATCTCTTCTTAGTTAAAGGTGTTTGGAATGGCAATGGCAAGGTAACCCCCACAGACTAGTCATTGCACATCTTCTCAGCCCTTTGCTGTCTGCGTGCCAAACGGTGTGTGAGACAGAGACAGCAGGATGCCAGCTGCTCGGCATCCTCTGTGATGTAGCCAAGGGGATGAGTACAGGCAGGGCTGGTACCAGGTGTCACTGGTGACACATGGGGACCACAGAGAGTGGGCCAGGGTTGCTCTCAGGTCTTCAGCTGCAGAACGTATTGCTGACAGTGGTAGGGGAAAAAAGGGCGTCTCCTGGGGCTCCTCTCTCGTGACGGGTCTGGCTCAGCCTTGGGAAAAAGTCAGCCCTCCGGCTTCTTCCTGCCCCTGTATGGCTTCTTGCATGCCTGGGATGGATGACAACCAGGCTGGGTCAGGCCTGGGGGCACCGCACAGCTGCACGGCTGTGCTAGGTGACATGGGTACTAACAGGGGGATAGTGCCCCTCGAGCCCCCACCTCAGGACATCTGGCCCCAATGATCTCACCCACAGGCTGGCCAGGACGGCTGTGCGGATGGGATCCAGCTGCCTGTGCCTGACTCCAGGTGAGGCAGGATGAGGTGAGACCGGCTGGATGAGACAAGCAGCCAGAGGAGATGATGAGAGTCATTTCAGACCTTTTAAATCAAGACCTACATGCGCCCTTTGTTGCTGAGGTTGAAATCAGGACCCTCTCAGCTTCAAAGATGGTGGGCATAAAAGGTCAGATTTTTGTTCCACACCTCCAACCTGAGAGCTATAGCTAGAAATGTCTAACAGCACACTACTTCCAGGCAGGAAAATCCTTTTTGTTATGCGCCCTGAAATACTGCACAGAAAAGGCTTAACTACACAGGATTTTCTCTGGGGGAGAAAAACATACTTACCCAGGCAAGTTGATGAGGAATCAAACATTCTCCTCGCACTTACTGGGAAAGGATCACATCCACCATCCAGCCTGGAAGGACCTTTTGGTTCCTTTTTTGCCTTGTGTCACTGCGACCACACCTGAATGTACAGAGTCTGAGGGTTCAAACTGGATCAAAAGGCTCTGATGCTGTCTGAAGGAAACCTCTAGAATGCCCCATCGTGACTTTTTCTGCTACCATTTAATTTGATGGAAAATTGTACAGATAGACAAATAGTATGGTTTCAAGGTATTCAATGACCCATCTTCTTGTATTTCTTGATCTGCTCTGCCTGGTTTGAGACCCTGTTGGAGGTTGGTTTTTTTGGACCTGTCGTTCTGACCATTGCCTGCACCTCGGAGACTGAAGTGAAAAGCTTTTAAGAGAGGAGAAAGGACTCCATGTTCTCTGAAGCTGTCCACTGCATTGAGATTTCCTGGCCTTGCTCCAACTGCTCTCAGGGCATAGCAGAGCCAGCCTGTCCCCTTGGGAGCTCAGTGTCACGGCAGGAAGAAAGGAAGAAGCATGGTAGCGATGATTGGAACTGCAAGTCTGCAGAGTTCCTTAGTAGAAATTACTGCCATATTTACTAGTGCACTCCTCTATGCCCAGGATTAAGTCCTCACGTCCCATGCTTTAGCAGGCTTGCCCAGAGCACATGAACAAGTGCCCTTATTCTCTCGTGCATATGCATCCAGAGAGACATCTCCCACCCACGTTACAAAGGGGTGGAGGTTTGCAGATGGCCCTTCTTAGGCAGATGTGCGACATAGGGCTTGCCAGCACTTTTTGATGAAAAATGGCATCAAAATATGAAATTTTGATGAAGAGCAGAGGAAAAAACCTGACTGAATTTTCACGATTCCTTTCCTGACTCCTGGCTTGCTACAGAGTTGGTCGAATGTTTCTAAATTCAGCCACGCTTCAAAATTTTTGACCAAAAAACACAAGGATTTTTTTAGAAAAACGTTTCTCAATTTTTCCCTTCTGGTTTGGCCATGTGTCCTACTCACTGAGAGGAGACTCCAGTTGGTTTTTCTGACTAGAACCACACTTTAAAGAGCGCAGCCATTCCCTTAATTGAGGCTGATAAATCTTGCAGGCATAGATGAAGATAAATCACATTTTGAGCCCAGAGTACAAATTCTCAAGATTTAAACATTTGTGTGGTATTTGTTAAGCAATTTGAAGGCTTATTGAAGTAACTGAGCTGGACAACAGGGCTGGACCTGGACCAGGACAACAACTGTGTACAGACACTCGGCGCGTAGGCAACAGAGATGGAGGGGCCTAGATGAATCCCACTTCACTCACAGCATCCACGGAGGATATCTCCTTTCTTCTATGCAGGGTATCTTTGGCTGTGCTGCTTCCACCACTCCCTTCGGGAGGATGGAGGGCTGCTTAGTCAGTTCCCGTGGGAAGCCTTTATATGCAAGGCATGCTAAAGTTCCTCATGAAGAACAAATTCACTTCAGCCCAGAGGAAAGCCGTGGAGGGCTTTGGACTTCTTGATGCTGTTTGCTGGCCAGCGGCTGCCACTGCTGCTGCAGCGGCCAGAGGAAAAGGAGGCTCCTGCAGTGCTGGGGTGGCCTCACAGGACCTCCAGGGTCAGGGGTGGCTGGCGAGAAGCTGGACTCCCTGGAGAGCTGCCGCGTGTCCCACACGCCTCACCCAACCTGGGCTCAAAGCTTCGGCGCCGAGGGCCCTCGCCCGCTCCAGGGGAGAGCACAGCTCCCTCGGCGGGACGAGCTCCCCGACGACGACGACGCACCGCGCCTCTCCCAGACCGCTCGGCAGAGGCTTTGGCGTGTCCTCGCCACCCCGGGCTCCGCTCCGGCAGAGCGGGGCCCAAGGCCGGCTGCTCCCTGCTCCTCTCCTCCAGGCCCTGAGCCCTGTGGCGGGCGCTGAGGCTCCGCCAGTCGCCCGGCTCCCCCCGTCGCCCCGCCGAGGGCCGCGAGGCCTCAAGGCCAGCCCGCCGGTTGCCGCACGGGCCCCTGCCCACGGCGCGGCGGCGGGAGGGGGCCGCCCGGGACCGGGCACCGCCAGAGTCCTGTGGAACCCGCGGCATCGCTCGGAGGCGTGGTGCCCGCCCGGGACCGGCCCGCAGGCGCCGGCGGGGCCCGGCGGGGCGGGAAGGGGCCGTGCGAGGGCCGCGGCGGGAGAGGCCCCGCGGGCAGGGCCCGGCGGGCGGGGCGGGGCGGGGCGGGGCGGGGCGGGGCCCGCCTGGCCCCCCGTGGCCGCCAGGTGGCGCCCTCCTCCCGGCCGACGGCGCCCGCGGCGGCGGCGGCGGCGGCGCCAGGCGCCGGCCCCCGGGTGGGCCCTGCCCGGCCCTGCCCGGCCCCGCGGCCCCGGCGCCGAGGAGACGGGAGGCGGCGGGGCCGGGGCAGGCGGCGGGGCCGCGGGGCAGGCCGCGGGCAGCACCCCCCCCCCCCCCCCCCCGGGGCCGGGTCCTTCTCGCCAGGCGCTGCCGGCCTGCGCGGCCGGCCCGCTTCCCCTGCGGGCCGCGGGACGGGAGGAGGCTGCCCGCACCCCGGCCCGGGCCCGCTGCCTGCACCCAGCCCCTCCCCGAGGGCCCCAGCCGCTCTGGAGCTCGGAGCGAGCTGGGTGCCGGCGCCCCGCCACAAAGCCCGGGGCGGCCCGCTGCCCAGGGCCACCCCGGCCTTCCCAGCGAGGGGGGCACCCGCCCGGCTTCAGTCCCAGGGGCAGGACCGAGCAGCGTGCCACGGCCCTGACCTCGGCACCGCCGTCCGTGCCTGCCTGGGCGTACCTCTGCCTGCTTTGGGGTCACCTGTCCCCCGGTGGGACCACCTCCGGAGCAGAGTCTGGGAGGAGGCAGAGCCCCCGCCCCGCTCCTGGTGAGAAACCGCACCGCGGCCCAGTTCAGCAGCCGCTGGGCAGCCAGTGCTGAAGGCACCTCCCGGTACAGCTCAGCCAAGGGCTCCCGTTGGGTGCCACAACACTACGCGCACCTTCACCAATGTCCGTCGTTACTAGCGGCAAAGTCCAGCTTCATGGCTACGCATTGACCTACACGATGCCTTCTCTGGCTCAAACAGGCGTCCAAGAGGATTGTTGGCTGCAGTTCCTGGAGGGAAGGGAGGAGGCAAAAGTAGGCTCTTTCCTGAAATACGGTCAAAGAGAGGAACACCAAGTCCAGCTCAGTGCTTAATCTCAGCTCCAGGATGAAATATGGTCCCTGTCCCAATAAAGTAGCTAAACTGAGCCAAGGCTGGAGGCCCAGTCCTTTGTTAGTACCATCTCCTGGAGAGAAAGTGTCTTTTGGCAGTAAATGGGATGGAAGCAGACCAGACAATGCTTGAGGACACAGCCAGCCTCAGAGGCGATCTGATGGCTCTTGCACAACCCTCCAAGAAGACTATGGACTTGAACACCTGTATGTGATCCCTCAGAGTGAGCCAGCATCCATGATAAGGAGCTCTCTTTCTCCAGCACCATTGTTCTCTTTTCACTCTCCAAAGGCTGTCCTGCCCTGGCACCCACAGATGCAGCCTTTACTTCCCTTCTCAACGTTCCTGCTGCTCAGCTCTGCCTTCTGCTACCTCCCCAAAGGCTGCCTCCAAAGCAGCCAATGCTGAGACAGAGGACCTGCAACGTGGTGCATGCTGAGCACGCTGCTGCTCAGCAGGTAAAATCGCCATCCTGGGAGCTCCAGGGTCCTCACTGTGGACCCCCATCAGCTCTGGCAGCACTGGCTCCAAAGCCCCAGCTTTTTGTCGTGGCTTGTAAGACTTCCCTGGGGGGAAAGGTCCAGATCTTAACTAATGGGAGGTGGCCAGTGAGCTTGGCTGGCCACCTTGCTCTCTGTTCTCCGGCATGGGGAGATAACTGGTTTCCAAGGACCATGTTCACAGGTGACAAGGCACATGACATGGCTGACCTAGTCAGGCCCTCTGTGAGCAACCATGCCCCACATCTGGCAGTTACCCGAAGTAATACCCTTCACTCCCAGCTTCCAGATCCAAGGAGGAGCCTTTCCCATCATACGCTCTGTCGTATCTCTGGGACTATGAGCTTCTGCAAGGGCCCCTCTCCCTTTTCAGGACGTCTGTGTGATGCTGGAGAGCAGTATCTCCTACCACACCCCCACAGTGGTCTGTGGACCCTCGGTGGCCTGTGCACCGCTGCAGGGAGTCTGGCAGGAGGCTGAAGTTCTCTGGGCAGGGCACTGAACCTCCACGGGAGGAACGGCGGGGCCTGCAAACTGAGAGAGGCGGAATTGGTCCTCCCGAATTCACTGCACCTATGGTGGGCTTGGACACGGCTGCACCAGCCACATCCCACACATCTGCTTCAGGGCTTGGGTGTCTCCCTGGCAGACTCATCCAGTGCAAAAAAAAATATGTACACTGTTCGGCTGTTTGCAAACTAGCCCTGCTTTTTTGTGAATGGATTCATTCACTGGCCGCCTGAAAGAGCCATTTTAGCCAATGGTCGGCTTGCGAGCGCTGCCTCCCAGCTAGTCGTGATTTGCTCTTCGCGGCTCTGCCTCTCTGATTGGGCTCCCAGGCGCCACATGATGTGATCCCTTCTCCTTGACAGGGTGTCTGACATTTTTAAGCAGAACACCAAACAGCTAATGCTGAAGAGCAACCATGTCTCCTGGACGGTGCTGCTGTTAATGTTTGTTTTTAATCACCGAGGGGGAAGGGAGGCTCAGGCACATTTTTTGCAGATGAACCAGCAGCCAGTCCGACACCTTTGGCGTGGCAGTGAGTAAAGTCCTAGATACTCCCTGCATCTCCTCACACACATGCTGGTGAGGGGTCAGGGCCCAGCTCTGCCAAGCAGCGACTGGGCATGTGGTTGGGTTTACTATACACAGAGACAAAGGCAGCTGAGGAGAATGGCAAAGGAGCGGAGAGAAAGGCAGCTGGAGGTGGATCTTGCATGGAGGAAGCAGACCCCGACCCCCCCCCCCCACCCTCGCACCTGACAGCCCTGGGGAGATGGCGAGACAGGAGCCCACCTCTGCTTACCCCATGGGGCACGCCTGCAGTCAGCATGGTCCACCCTGGCCTGTACTGGCGCTGTTAACGTCAGCATTGTTGCATGCTTTTCATTGTGCTGACGAACAAGGAGCTGGGGATGCCTGGAGGAAGCAGGTCCAGCTCACCTGGAGCTCCTAGCCAGCAGTGGTCAGCAGAACGGGCTCACCAGGGACCTGCTGGTGGACCAAGCAGGGCATCCAGAGGGACTGGCTTTCCAAGGCAGCTCCTGGTGGCCATGCTGGGCTGCAAAGGTGAGTGACAGCAAATGCTCATGCCGGGGAGGAGACGAGCACAATTTTGCGTGTTAAGAAAAGTCCCAGTTTAGCCTGGGCTTGAAAGTTTGAGGAGGCCAATTACTGCCTCTCCATTCATCTGCCTTTCTAGGAATGATGAGTGATGGGCTTAGATCATCACCCGGGCCCGAGTCAGATATCTCAAGAGCTGGCATTAGACATCTGTGAGCTCCGGCCCTGTGAATCTGGGTCACCCTGGCAGAGCTGGTGCGCCAACAGAAACTGCATTCCTGGAGACTGGCCTTAGCTGAGGGGACCTGAGCTAAACGGGGCGAGGTGGCACAGGAAAATGGGGATGAAATACCCTTTGGCAACAAAGACAAAAGAGTTAACCTGCTGCTGGTGTCAAAGCCAAACCAGGATGTGAAAGGCAAATGGAAAAGTGCCTTCGTACCACCAAGTCAAATGTCAGAAGCCATCCTGAGCTCACCCTCTCTCCCAAGACAAACAAGATCATCTAAATCTGGAGTTCATGCATGGGAGAGTAATTCACCAGGTGACAGAAGGGCCTTGACACGCAGAAGGAAGAGATGGAGACCTCTGCGGACCCAAGAGAGGGGCTCTCTGCTCCGAGCCAGAGGGAGCTGCCCCAGCACAGCATGTGGTGTCGGAGCAGGCGAGCTCTGGCCAGCGCTGGCTGTGGAGACGAAAGCCGCCTTCGCTTCCCTGTCACGCCAGTGGACATGTGCCTGCAGCGCATGGGGCAGCCATCAGGTCCCATGGAGTCTCCTCCGCCATGTCTGCTCTACCCTGCCCGAAGAAAGAAGGGGTTAAACTGCTGATCCTGCTGCCAACCACCTTCTGCTTAAGCCCCAAGACTCAGGGCAGAGAAGGGAGACAGCAAAGTGTGCGGCTCACTACAGCTTCGCAGGGCATGGTCCCCCTGCAAATAGTGGGTGAATGGAGGGACTGGTTGGGTGCCCAGGAGTGGGCGTGCACATGCTTGTCAGTGTGTGGCCACAGCATGTCTCTTGCCAACGTGATGACAAGCGTGACCCAACCTAGAGGATGCCACCCACCCTCGGTGCTCCGGGCCCATCTCCTGGGCCACCACCCCAGAGCGCAGGAGGAAAGACCCATGTCTTCAGAAGTTAGCACCCACTGCATCTTGGGGCTCTGCCGGTTCTGCCTGTTCTGCCCCCTTCCCCCCCCCCCCCCAGCTTGTCCCTTAATCACAAGCAGCTTGGGGAGACAATGAAATAACCGCACCAAAGAACCAGGCTTGTTCCCCTTTGTCTTTTGCTCCTTTGAGGCTCAGCAGACGAGGCAAGCCATCACGCCCACGGCCCGGCCATCACACGTTCGACTCGTTGCCTCCCGGGGCAGCTGAGCAGGAGGCTCCTCGGCACAAGGTGACCGTGCATCGGCATGAGGTGACCGCACGCCAGCGCCGCGGCAGGTTGGCGAGGCAGGGCCCGGTGAGCTGGTGTGCACCCTGGGGGGCTGCCCTCAGCTCCCCGGCCCCTGCCTGCACCGAGCAACTCAGCTCTCGGCTCTCATACTTTTGCCTCCAGACAAGCCGTCATCTCAAGCGGGACCCCTGAGTTCTCCCCAGAGACGGAGGCAGTGCCCCTCCTCCCTCCAGCACATGGCACGGAGGCTTTTAGGCTGGTTTTTGCTGGAGTTCACACAAATCTCGCCTTCCCCATTCCCACCCCCCCTTCCCCGCGCAACTGAACTCAGCCATTGAGCCCAGCGAATGGTTTATTTCCCAGGTTAGCACAAAGCAGGGGTCTCTGTGTGCCCCTGGAACCAGCAGAACAAAACGCACAAAGACGTTAGAGGGCCATTTGTAACCAAATCCCAACACACCAGATACTGTTGGGATTATGTCAGAAATATTTTCCCAGAATGCCCTCCCCCCATGCTCCCTCCTACAGATGTTCGGCCCCCACACCACAGATGTTGTTCCTCTTGCAAAATGAGCTTTCCCCTTCCTCTCCCAAATGCCCCTGATGTTTTGCACATTGCCTTCACCGAGGTCTCTTTTCCACCCTGCCCTCCACGTCCCCCCCTTCCCTGGTCCCTCACTGATGAACGTGTGGAAAGGCCAACCTGCCTCCTCGTGCGGGGCCGCACAGATGACCACAGGGCTCTGCAGGGACATTGGCTGCTGGATGTCACTGTCCCTCTCGCCTCATCCCCACTGTGCCTGTTAGAAAAGCTCTCTCCCTGTTTCGGCCTCAATCTGTGCATGACCTCTGGGCTCTGCAGGCCTGCTCCCGGGGACTCGCCGGACCGCGGTCCCCTTGGAGGAAGATGGAGGGATGCGAGCCAGACCCCTCAGAGGGTCCTGGCGCCTTCCCACGGGCTTGGTGTCATGCTGCTCTCCTCCGCTGCGTGCCGAGCTGGAGGGGGACGGGGTCTCCCCACCGCTCCACAGACGGCTTGGCGGAGCACAGCTCCTCGCTGGCAAGAGCCTTCAGCAGCAGTTTGTTCCTTGGGGATGCCGGGCGCGTTTCAGACACCGGAGGGAACGGCCAGACCTTCCCCTCCAGCACCAGCAGCCCACGCGGAGCATGCAGGGGGACGGCCTGGCAGCCCGTCAGGGCCCTGCTCCAAGCCCTATGACAGACAGACAGACAAACAGACAGATCTCCTTCGGGAGCGGGCTTGCACTGCCAGTGCCCCCGCTCACCAGTGCTGGGCTCCTCCCCAGCCAGCCCGGCTGCCGGCAGCCTGCCCGTTGCGGAGCCGTCCCGTCTCTCCCTTGCCCTGGCTCCATGAGCTCCAGCGGGAGAGTGGGGGGTCCCACCGGTCCCGGCACACGAGGATGGTAAGCTGAGGGCACACAGCACCATTGCAGGATCAGCGCTTCCTCCTGACCCCAACACGCACCCGGCTACACCGCAGGGGAGAGATGCCAGCCCCGGGGCTTCGTCGCGGCAGCAGGGCTGGGCATAGGGCTCGTCTCCATCCTTCCCTCCTGTGCTAGTGGCGGCAGCCGAGAAAAAACATTTGTTCTGACACACACGGGGCTGCCAAGCTGTGTCAGGCGCTTTGATGGCCGGGGCGGTAACCTCGACCGCTTCCTCTGCCAGCGGGAGAGCCAAATCCAAGAGCCACAGAACATGCGGGAGCCCGGGACGGGCGACACGAAGCAGGAATCTCCCAAGGACTTCAGATGACACCTCCTGTCCGGGACATCGCAGCTCTTTTATGCGTTATGAGCCATTTCTCTCCCGTCTTTTTTTTTTTCCCCAACAGGTTATATACACAAAGAAAACCTAGAGCGGGATCCTGGAGAGGCGTAAATCAGTGGAGCTCTACCAACCTTCCTGGGCGTCTCACGATTTACACCAGCATGGCCCAGCCAAAGCCCTTTACTCATCACCTGCTCTGAGCAAGAATTCGAGTCTCCGCTGGTCTCCCAGGGAGCTGGGGTGCAGCATGGGGTTTTTCTTCAAAGATAGAGTTTATTGCTAAAAATGTTTTGATCAGTGATAGCTCATATTTACATTGATATGTTTTTAAAGGAATATTCAAGTAAACATTTCCAATAGTTTCTGGCATAATCTCTAGCTTTTTTTCCTATACACAAACGTTAAAAATAAATAAACTGTACACAGAAAATTTCCTTTAACATCTCTACATGACTATATGTATTCCCACACAACAAAACGATTCCACTCTTTCATAGATTTGTACTTTTCTTTAAAATTTCCTCCTTAATTAATTGTTATACACTTAAAAAAAAAAAAACCCTAGAGAGCTTGGCAAATTAGTTCAAACATCAGTGACAAGGTCTGAAGAAGACAAAAAAAAAAATACAGCACAGAGAAACAACCGTCTTCGGGGATGCTGCCGTTCTTTCTTTTCTTTTTTTTACCCACCCCCCCCCCTTCTCCTTTTGATAAAATCATCTTTACAGGAAATTTCTGCCCTTCCCTTCAGCAGGGAAGTGCTCAGGTTCTGTGGGGACGGGTTTAAAATGTGGTCCTATGTCTTTAAAATAATAATAATAACAATAATAATTATAATAATAATAAAAAAACAGCTGCGATTTCCCCCCTTTCCTTTAAAATCTCTCTATTTACACGGCTGGTTATTTTTTTTTCTTTTTCTCTTTTTTAGTTTTTTATTTTCCTTTTGTTAGAAGGCTATATACGTATAAAAATAGACATCTGATTGTAGTGCTTTACTGTGCCTTTGGCCTGCCCTGCAGTTCCTGGGTTCGCTTTTCCCCTTTCAAATAAAATAACATTAAAATAAGTCCAAAAAAACCCCAAAACCCCAAAACCAAAAACCCGGTTCCTCCCCACCCCCCCCCCGCGCTGGGGGGGGGTGTGGAAAAAAAAAAACCCAAACCCACCAACCCCCCCCCCCCCCCCCCCCAAAAAAAAAAAAAAAAAAAAAAAATCATCCAAACGACAGAAGGCGGCAGTGCAAGGGGCCGAGGGAGGCTAGCAGGAGCACTTGCACTCGGAGATGAGCGGGTACTGCACGGGGATCCAGGTGCAGTACTTCTGGCTGGACCAGCCCTGGCAGTGCCAGCGCAGGAAGGTCTTGGTGACCGACTTGACGGGCTTGCAGAACATGCCCTCGGGCAGCGAGCAGGACTTCTCGGCGAAGCAGTTGCCCTCCTTAATGTAGCGGGGCCAGAAGCGGACGCCCAGGTCCTTCCAGGTGTAGAGGACGGGGCAGTAGGTGTACGCCCAGAGCCACTGCAGCACCTTCCGCCGCGCCTTCTTGCCCACCTTGAGGCGCGGTCCCTGGGGCGGACCCAGCTCCAGCCGCCGCAGCTCGGCCGGCAGCGCCGCCCGCCCCCGCCCCGCCGCCGCCTCGGCGCCCGAGGCGTTGGCCGGCCCCGGCACGGCCACGGCCATGAAACCGGGGTCGAAATGGCTGCCCAGCTTCTTCCTCAGAGTCCTCTCGTCCAGGTCCTGCTCCTTGGGGTCGTACTCGGGATCCGGGTGCTCCACGATGTCTTTGACGGGCAGGTTGTCGCTGGGCGAGGGTCGCAGCCGCAGGAAGGGCTGCCCGCCCCCCGGTCGCAGCAGCCCCAGGCAGGAGCAGAGCAGGAGCGCCCGGATCGCCGTCATGCTCCGGGCGGGCCCCCGCCGGCCCCGGCTCGGCGCTGGCTTCCCCGCGGGGCTGGCGCTGCGGGCTCGGCTCCTAGCGCTGCCCGGCGGCGCCTGCCAGCTCCCGGGGACTCATAAATAGGCAGAGACAAAAGTCCGGCGAGGCCCGTTACTTTAAATAGCTCGGCCGGGGTTGTGTGACAGACGCATCTGAGGCTCGCTCCGCGCCCGCGGCCGCTGGCTCCCCGGGGCTCCCCGCCGGGCCGGCTCCAGCCGCGGCCGAGAGCGCCGGGGGGTCCGTGCCTCCCCCGCGGGCGGCGGCGGGGCAGGGCAGGGCACGGCGGCGGCGGCGGCCGAGCCTTCCTCCTCCGCCTCCTCCTCCTCCTCCTCCTCCGCCGCCGCTCTCGCTCGCTCCCCCCCAAAATTCACAGCGGACTCGTCTCCATCGCCATGGTGACAGCTGGGCCGAGCCCCACGACAGCTTGTCTAGACGGTGTGACAGGGTTTGGCGTGAGACCGGAGCCCGAGAATAAAACCCTCCTTTATAGCCGGGCGAGCCGGGCGAGGGGGCGGGGAGGAGGGTCACGGCGCCGCGGCCCGCTCGGGCGGCCCCTGCGCGGGCACCGCCGGGGCGCGGGGCTCAGGCGGCGGCGGCGGCGGCGGCGGGCGGCGCCGGCAGCGCCCGCGGCCCGGCCGGGCTCCTCCTCATGGCGAGCGGCTGGGGCGGCCCGCGGCCCCCCGGGGCATCCTCGGCGGGTGGGTGGGGAGGGTGGGTCCCCGGCACCGGCACCGGCACCGGCGCGGCGAGGCGAGGCGAGGCGGCGCGCCCCGGCTCCCGGCGCGGTCCCTGGCGGCGCCCGCCGCTCCGCGCGGCTCCTCGGCGGGGGCGGGCAGGGGAGGGCTCGGCCGCCGTTCAGCAACCCCGGCGACCCATGCTGCCGCTGCTGCCGCTGCTCCGGGGGCCCGGTCGGCCCCGCCGCGCTCAGCGCATCCAGCCGCTGCTCCGCGCTTCGCCCGCTCCGCGCCCTGCGCTGCCGGCTCGGCTCGGCGCGGCGCAGCCCGGCGGGGCTCGCCTCGGCTCGGCTCGGCTCGGTTCAGCGCGGTTCGGTGCGGTTCGCTGCAGTCCGCTCGGCCGCTGCCGCGCAGCCCTCCCCTCTGCGCCCCGCCGCCCGCCCGCCGCGCACTGCCGCGCCGCCGCTCGCCGCCCAAGTTAAATACGCGCCCGGCGCGCGGCCGCCCCGCCCCCGCTGTCACTTTCGCCGCGCGCTGAGTGACAGCCGCGCCCGCGCGGCCGCCGCCGGGTCCTGCCGCCCCCCCCCCCCCCCCGGTCGTCGTCGTCGTCCCCCCCCCCCGCCCCGGGAGCAGCCAGAGCCGCGCAGCGCGTCCCACCTGCCGGCCCCGGGGCGAGCGGGGGTCGCGGGGCGCTGGCCCGGGCTGGGGCGCTCACGGGGAGGCGGCGGGGCCATCGCCCCAGCAGCGCGCACGGCCCTGGCTTCGTAGCAATGGCCCCCAAACCAGAAGGAGTCCCCGCCCGCCCTCGGCATCCTCTGCCTGCACCAGCCCGGGGCGGTCCGGGCACCGGCACGGACCTCCTGGGTAGCCGGGCCCTCGCTCTGCCTCTGCTTGGCGCAAGCGCTCTGCTGTGCCACCGTGTCTGCTTCTCCCCAAGAGCCCACGCCACCTTCGAGGACCTCTTCCAGCTTAACGCAGAGCTAAAAGATGAGCAGGGCACCGTGTCCCAGGAGCCCCTCCTGGGCAGGACCCCCGGGGCAGCACGCCGGATGCACTCCAGCATCAGCATCTCCGCACCCTCTGCAAGGGAGGCTACAGCCTTCCAGGAGCATCACTCTCACTGGAGAGAATGCGTCCCTGCATCCCTCAGCGCGACACGGTGCGATAGCAAGCTGGGTTAAATCAGCGGCTCGCTCTTCACCCCCTTCTCAGCAGCGCGGGGCTAAATCTCTTGGCGGAGAGCTGGACCCCCAACCTTTGAGGCACAGAAGGTGGGAGCCTGGTGTGTGTCAACACAGCAAAAACCCAAACCCTTCTCACCTCCTTTACCTCCACATTGCTCGGCACTGAGCTCACGCTTGAACCACGTCCAGAAATTGGACACACAGCTGGTTCCTCCAGGCTGACAGTGTGTAAGAACATTCCTGCCCATGCCAGTCACTCCCTCCCAAAGGCATGAGATAACCAGTTACCCACTGGGGCCAAGGCAGGGCAGTGGAGGGAATGAGGCAGATCGTGGGGCCGATTTCTCACCGCGACGTGCTTATGAGCCACTAAGCAAAGCAAAGGGCTGCAACGGCAGGCCAGCCAGGAGACCCCCACCAGTGCATGCTGAGCGTGTGCGGAGCTGGCTTCGCTCAGCAAACTAATGAACGGAGCATTTCCCCCAGGTCTCTGTCTCTTCGTCATCCCAGAAATGCCAAATGTTGGGTTCAGACAGGAAAAGAAAACAAAACCCCCAAAAATGGAGAGGTCGGAGATCCAGGTTGGAAATCCAGCCTGGAGTCTGCATAAAGTCAGAGCATCCCCTGGACTTCAGCGAGACAAAACTGACATGCGCCAGCTCTGGAGCCGGTCACAGTGCATCCCAGTTATTTACAGTGTGCAGGATTAAAGTGCACGGTTTAAACATATCCAGCCTTTATTTTCTTGCTGTGTATTTCTTCTGTCATGATCCCAGCTTGGTTTGCTGAACTCTGAGCTTTCCTTCAGTCATTTGGATCACACACACTCTGCAGTTAGAGTCATGAAACAATACTGTTCTCCAGCTCTTTTATCATTAGCTCTCAAAACAATTCGCAAAAGAGATAGGTATCGTTATCCCTCGATACTGAATATTATCAGTAAAACACTCTCATTACCGATTTCCTGACCCCAACACACACGTGAAGCTTGAACCAGTTTCAGCCTTGATGCTAAGGCAGATGTGCACTCTGCCTTTGCTCACTGCTGGGTGGGAAAACGCGGGTCTCAGCAGTGTCAGAATTAAAGCAAACACAGTAACAAGAAGCAGCTCAGGGCAGAGACACCCAAGAGTCAGGAACGGGGCAATTACTCAGCGAGATGTACTGCTGTTGGCACTGCTGCCTTAGTAAATCCTGGAGAGGGGATTAACATCTGACTGTAATTGTAATAATAAAATCCGACATGTATACAGCATTTTTCATCTTGAAGGATCCCAAAGTACTCAAGTAACTTAACTCCTTCAGCTGTCTCCTGGACTTTATAAACATGCTTCTTAATCATCCCGTGCCAGGTGAAGATGGCTTTGCTCTGGGCACACACACGTCACTTCGACAGGTCCCCTGTGGGAGAGGAGAGGCTCTCCAGGGTGGGCTGGAGAAAGTTTCCCCTTTTGGAGGCAAGATCCCTGGAAAATGGTGCTTGGCATGTCCCAGGGGCAGCAGGGGGAAGGCACCAAGGTCTGCAGGGGGCTTGGAAGACCCTCCCAGCCTTTCTAGTGGGCAGCCCGTGGTGGGCCAACCGCTGTGCTCTTGTGCTAGCCAGTGTGAAGCATTTCACTTGGAGTTCTTCTGAACCTTTCAAGGTGAGGGGAATAAAGACAAGCCCCTAGACAGGAAATTTAAGGCTTAATTCTGCCTGCGGGGTCCACCACAACAGCCAAAGGCTCCTTCTCCAGCCCCTTCCCATTCTCTTCTCTTCGGGACTAGAGGCACTGGGGAAAAATCCTATTTATGGCTGCTTGCGTGGACTAAGGCTGAGCAGTGCTATGCATTCATATACCTTCCCTCTTACTGTTCTCTGCGGGCACACAGCCCAACGCACAATCTAGCCCTTAATTAAAGGATTTAAAGTTGGAAAGGGTACATATCACATACAGAAAAGCGTTATCAAAATAATTCCATGTAAGAAGAAAGATGTGATGTTAAAGGCACCTTCTGAAGGCTGAAATGGTTGCAAACTGCTTATTTTTGCTTCTTTCCCTCATCTGGCACCCTTCTGCCATCTAAAGAAGACCTGGAAGATTTTTGTGACAAAAGGAAAAGGGCATTTCTATTTCACATTTGAAACTTAGGCGGTACCTACTCTGTTTTCACTGGAAAGCTCCACAAGCAAGTAAATTCCTAGTAGCAGCAAAACATCAGTGATACTGCCTTAGCAACACAGTTATTCAACTGACAAAGTTTTTTATCTTTTAGCTCGTTTCAGGCAGCACTAATTTAAGTCAAAGCCAGGGGTAAAGATACAGAACAAAATTATCCTTCTTACAAAGTAATTCCTATTCCTTCAGCTTTAGGCACAAAAGCTTCAAATCCACACCTTAAACCATGAAAAAGCCTCTGGCCCAAGCCAGGAGAGCAGGAAGCCCATGCTTGGAAACCTAAAAATGAGAGAAGAGAAAAGAGAAGAGAAAAGAGAAGAGAAAAGAGAAGAGAAGAGAAGAGAAGAGAAGAGAAGAGAAGAGAAGAGAAGAGAAGAGAAGAGAAGAGAAGAGAAAAGAGAAGAGAAGAGGAGAACTCCCAGCCAAATGTCCTTTGTCTCTTTGGGGTTTTTCTATTGCTTTCTGTTTGCTTGTTTAAGTTTTCCAGGCTCTCTTTATGCTTGAGAAATAATGCTGATGGGCTGGCATGGCAAGTATGAGGAAAGGCTTGGGTCTGACAAGACAAAAGCCCTAATTTTCACTTGAGGAACCAAAAAAAAAAAAAAAAAGACTAAATGATGGTGCACCAGGTTTTCATTAGAGATATGTTTATTTTCCAGTAGAAATACATTACCCTGCTCTCGTCAGTGTGTCTAAAGGAGCGGTTCCCAAAGTATGCCTTGGCAAGTGGTTGGCAGGGGTCCACGAAGCAGCCTCCTGCAGCAGCTCACGGGCTTGCCGGTTCCCTGCAGTCTGCTGTGAGCAGGAGGAATTCGGAGGCTGAGAGCAGCTGGCTGGCCCCAAAACCTGGTGAAGGCAAGGGAGACAGCGAAGCCCATGCAGCCGCCTGGGGCTGGCTGTGACTCAGCACGCACCTCTGTGCGGAGCTCGGGGGCAGGACTCGGGTGTCTCTAGTTGGCCAGATTCCCCTGGGGCAAAAATGTCACTGTAAGGGTTAAATGAATGGGACATGGGACACACACAAACATACAGAGTGTATCTTATTTTCATCATAGACCTACTTAGGTTTAATTTCTGTAAGGAGTTCAGTAGTCCTGGTATTAATGAAGTTATTCGCCAGCTCACAGGTTTCTCTTCTCATCCCTGATGGGATGGAAAGAGAAAATGGGGTGGGAAGGGAAAGGGGATGGGAAGAAAGGTGGCCCCGGCATTCTGCTTTAGGGACTTAAATCTGTGCAGACCCCAGAAAACCCCCTCGGCTGCCCAGTGCTGCCCTTGCCCAGTGGGGCTGGGGAGGAGCATCTGGCAGAGGTCTCCTCTGAGAAGCTGACCTAGCAGCGCCCCATGGAACCTCATAGCCATGCTCCTGGGAGCTCAGCACCACCGCGGCACTTACCCTGCACCAAGTTCAGATGTGCCAAAGACCTGATGGGAAAGAAAAAACGCCCCTGAAGCTCCAGGGAGGAGATTACTTGTGCTTCAGAAATATATTTTCTCTATACCGAGTAGGGTGGTTTTGCTATTCTGAGCTTCCTGGCATCCTTTTTTGTCCTTATCATGAGGTATTTTTCTGCTTTTCAAGCTCCTCGTAACTTTCTTCCTCTTGGCACGATGGTGTAGTGCCCTGTCCCTTGCTGCCTCACCCATTTATAATCCAGACTGATTTCCTGCCATATGCCTGGTCCTGTATCTCCCTGTTTTCTGTGTGGTTGTACCTTACAGTCCCCATCAGCTGCCTGGAGCTCGTCCTTCGACATTTGCACTGTGGACGGCAGCACCTTGCTCTCCTGATACCACTCACTCCAGCCCCCCGTTTCCCTGCTGTCCCTGAGAGCCCAGCAACTACTCTACCAGTTACAGTTAACAGTCTGCCCAAATCCTGGTGCATTTCCAGTAGTGCCAGATGTCCTAAATGCTTTAGAAAAACCTGCCCCATCACCATTACAAGTGAAGAAGTCCAAGGCGGGTTTTCCTCCTGCTTCCCTTACAGCCTTGCATTGATTACATCCAATTTGCTATAGCTTATAGCTTAGACAACTGGGACGGGTGATCCCCAGGATGGTGGAAAAGGCTGAACTGAGCAAAAGGTTTGGTTGGTCTCAATCCATTCATAGCAACTGTAACACTTGCCATGTGATGGACTGTATTGACTAGGCTGGTGTCGGCACAGCTCCTTCTGGGCAGGTGTTGGCATTGCAGGAAGGGAGAAGGAGGGCTGTTCCACTGCAGCCATCAGCAGTTTTGTTGTCATTCGCCCTGTAAATATTCACATGCATCAGTCGCTGTGGCCCAGTGCTCATGGGCAGGAGATCTCACCCTCCAGCAAGGGAATTTGCAGAAGGAAAGTCCTGGGTTTGATTTTCCTGATGCCCCTCCAGCCTGAAGTGGCCACTGCACAGCTGGGGGCTTGGCAGAAGGCGGAATGTCAGGATGGAGTCCTCGAAAACTCACCAGGGCGAGCTCTCCTCTCCCAGGGGACCTGCAGGAACGCTCCTCGGCAGAGAGACCAGGAATGATCCCTGGACAGCTACCAATGTTAAAAAACAACAACATGGAGCTCTGAGATTTCTACCCGCTTGGCATACATCTGTCACCACATGTGTTGACACAGAGCAATGCTGCCACGTCATGTTGTACGTGGCAGTCGCTGTCAACACTAGTCCAAGGCAGAGAGAACTGCTCAGGGCAGCTATTTTTTGAAAATGTTGTCCCAAATAAAAGGGCTAGAGCATGCCTTGGGGACACAGCCCATCACTAAGGGTGGCCACGCCAGGGAGCAGCACTGGCTCAGGGATTCCCGAGCCAGTCTCCAGGGAGAATGCGTTGCTGCCAGTGTAAACCAAACCCAAATGACCAGCCCCAGGCCAACCTGGTGACACAAGACTTTGCCAAATTGGCCACCCCTTCCTTTCCGCTCTGACAAGCCCTGCCTTTTGCCCTGTGCCACTCTGAAATGCAGGGAGACCTGGCAGCCAGCGATGGGAGCTCTTGCCATTGCAGCTGAACAGGACAAGCCGCAGCCCTGCACAATGCACCCAGCCATTGCCCAACACAGCTACGAGGAACCTCCTCCAACTGCAGCCAGACCAAAGATCCAGCTACAGCCCATCCCCAGCCCACTCCCCACGCATCTCTTCTTGCAAACGTCCATCCCCCAGCAAACGCTGCTGAAGGACATAGCATTTCCCTTTTGCTGCCTCTTCTAGCCTACCCCAAGCGCTGGCTCAAGCTCTCCTTCCCACAGGGCCCTGGCAGGTTGGGTCCCTGCAGTCCCAGCCTGCCCTCGGGCCCCCTCCCCAAGCCAACGTGCTCCTAGCTCTCGCCCGGGTGCAAGCACATACCCCGCCATGGTAAGCTTGAGGCCAAAGGGAGCACCACAACGATGATGTTCCCAGGGACACTAAGTTGTGGCTGTAATTAATGTGTGATGGAGGGACCCAATCAACTCCAGCTCAGGTGGCAGCCAGGACAGGGCTCAGTGCTGGCTGCTGACCCCACGGGGCTCACAGGGAGTACTCGAGCAGTTGTCACCTGCACTCAGCTCCACAGAGGTTGAATTGCTGCTGCACCAGCTAATGTACTGCTCCCCCAGGACACCTCTGTGCTGAGGTTCCAAGGGACCTGGGTGACCTGCCACAATGCATCTGCAGCCCAGCGTCTTGGGAGTTGCACTGAAGGCAAATGTGCATGGACGAATTTTTTTCATCTTCTCGTTTTTTTCATCTTCAAGGTTTTTTAATCTTCAAGGATTTTTTGTCTTCTTTGATTTTTTCATCTTCAAGGGTTGCCCCGGCGGGTGGCCTCGGGAGGCAGAGACTTGCTCCCATAAACATGCTGTAATGCTGCCGTGCCTGTGGGACTCTCTTGCCAGCTCACACAGCTCGTGCCCCTCTCTCCAGCACACTGTGGGGTCTCGGAGCACCTTGCTCCAAGCTCATGTGCCTGCACAGCCTTTGTTGGGTCTTTCTGAGAGACAGCTTTGAGGAGCTACATCCCAGAGAGTCCCCCAAGAAGATGCATCTCTTCCTGCTAGCACTGCCCACACCTAGCAGGGCATGGGCATCAGAGGAGATCAGGGCTAGGAGGGTCAGACAGCTTAAATCACCAGGGAACCTCAGTGCCTTTGGGAAGCTGGGCCCATCGCCCACGAAGCCAAGGTCCGTAGGGGCCACAGCAATTCTAGGAGCATGTGTGCAAGGTTTAATACTGCCAAAGCCTGCAACTTCTCCTGTACAACAAAGGGCAAGGGTCAGAGAGATGGTCCATGTGTTTGCTTCCTCCTGTTTTGTGTAGCTCCAGGAGGGATATTTCTCACTGCAGTGACATGGGTCCCTGTCCAAGAGAAGCTAATGGAAGGCAGCAGGAGGCATGGGCTGACACAGGATGGAAAATGGGATCCTGTGTCAGCATGTGGCCTCATCCTTACCCTGAGGAAGACAGTTTTGCTGTGGAGCTCTCCCATCCACCTCCCCCTCTGATCTGTACCTCCTGCCCCGCAATGCAAGCAGAGTCGGCTCCGCACCGGCTGCGGGAGGGACAAGTTCCTTTTGTCTTTAAATCCCAGGCAACCCAGTGGCTGGGCTGAGCTTAGCCCCTGAGAGTGATTAGTACTGAGGTGCCTTGTGCCGTGATAGAGCCCGTCCCAAAGCCAGGAGGGGCAGAGCAGGGGTGCTGGTGTCCAGGTGATTCTTCTCCTGGAAAAGATTTCTTTTTGCCCTGCAACACCTCATGCACGGTCTAACGGAGGACCCTGGTGCCAGCTTGGAGCATCCTCTGCGGCTCAGTGCTGGAGGTCGCACCAGCTCTGAGCTGCAGCTTCTCAACCAAGTGTGCGCAGCCGGCTGCCTCTTGCCTCCTGTTTTCTTCCACAGCCTTATTACCAAGCAGCCGGGAAACTTGCTGCTGCAGATGCTCCACCTGGCATTTCTCACTCTAGTCTGCAAATTCAATTTATTTCAGCCACAGAAGGCAAGGTTATATGCTTGACAAAGGTCTTTCTAACACAATACACACAGCAGCATCCCAGCTTTCCTGAGTGCAGGCTGGAAACCCTGCTACCTCGTTCAAAACCTGTGGGAACTACAGCTTTCTAGCTTTCCGTAGGCTTTGGTCAACCCGCTGGGGGAGTCTGTATTGCACCCATGCAGCTTGCTTTCAGCTGTGTTCTGCCAGTGCATTTGTTTTCTCTTGATTCAGTTCCAGCTTTACTTGTCCCTAAGATGCTGTGGAGATGTAGGGAGATAAACATGGGGCTGGTTGACTCAGGAACCCCGCAGGAAGGGAGCAGGCAGAGCCAGGGGGTGGGTGCCAAATCCTCCCTACATTCCTGTTGGAAAAAGCCTGTGAATAACAATTAAATGTAATAACGTCATCTCTGACATCTCTCCCTTCAGACCCTGAGGAGCGCGAAGCCCAAGAGGAAGGCAGCTGTTGCGGAGTGGAGGGCACAAGCATCCCAGCGCACGACCCATCGAGGGCAGGCAGGAGCAGGCAGGGGAGGGCTTGCAGGACCAGCAGCACATCCCAGTGCCTATGAAGTGCTCCTCATCCAAACACCTCTCCAGACCTGGGTGGCTTGGAGGGGAGCTCTGGCTCTGCATTCAGGACCTGTTCACGTGGCTGTGGCGTGGTCAAGATTTGGCCCTCCCTGGGGCTCGGGCTGTGCCTCCTGCACTGCAGCCTGAGCCGGGCTTCACCGCCCTCCCCCGGGATGCAGAGCACAGTTCGCAGGGGTGAGAACCTGAGAAGGCGTTTGCATTTTGCCCAGATTTTCCCGGTTAATCGGGACCCTTCAGTCTAGTCGCTTGCTTATTTTTTTAAAGCAATGAAAGAGATTTCCCAAATCCAGCAGGCTCTAAGATTACACACAGGCAGAGACACCATCAGTCTCTGTCAGTCATTCTCTCCGGCCGGAAAGTTAGTGGCAAAGGAGTTCAAATGCACGAGCCGTGGAGCTGAGCCTGGCTCCTGCTCACCCTCCCATCCTGTGCAGCCCTTCATGGGTGCAACTTGCTGCTGCTCTGGTCTGGGGCGTTTTGCTCCTGCTTACCTCATGCAAATGCTTGCAAAAGATGCTGCGCAACTAGGATTCGCATCCAGAAGCTTGTGGGTCTTTTATCAGCCCCGGAGGGCACCACAAAGGGAGTGAGACAAACGCTCTTGGTACAGCTGACACTTTGACGTGGCCTTTGTCCTGATGGACGTTTCAGAGGGCAGCAGCAAAGAAGAAGCAGAGGGAAGGAATAACATCAAGCTGGGGAGAGCTGTGAAATGTCTGCTCCAATGCGAGCATGGGCTCTTCAGTGCCTTTCCTCCCAGGTGAGAAATCCCTCCTGTTCATGCCATCCAGGCTGGGCCCTTTGCGGACTATGGGCTCCACCAGGAGAAACAGTGATTTCTTCATTAAAAACTGGTAAAGAAACCAAAAGCCTTGGATCATCACCCTCAGAGCCCTCTGAATCGGGGATCTCATTTGCGGACAGATACTGGCAGGCAGACAGGGCAGCACCTGCCTGTGTGGTGGCCAGAGGAGGGGAGGAAGCCCCAGCACCCAGCACCCTGCCGTTCCTGCCAACATTCCTCAGCAGGCACGGCTTCCTCCGCACCCTGTGTTTCAGCGAGCAGCGGAGGCAACTCTTGTGCAGCCCCTGCCCGTGGAACCGGCTGCTGCAGGATGGTGTAGGAACCAGGACACGTGCAGCAGGAAAGGGGACACAAGCACCAGTTGCAAGAGGCTGGGAGTGCACTGGGGAGGGACAACTGCACCTGCACTCTTGTAACTGGGATTTCCCTTGCCATCTGCACGGGGCACCCAGCTCCACCAACTGGGCAGAAATGTCCCTAGGAATTATTTCATTTTTTGATGCCTGAGTGAAACTTTTCCAGCTTTTCCTTTCCTCCAGAGGAAACTGCTTAATTTGATCTAAATTCAGGACAAGTCTTGATTGCTCTGAATCAGCATTTAACAAAAAAAAGCAATAAAATATTCATCAAAAGAATTTAATTTAGCACCATCCAGACAGCCCTGCTCCAGCAGGTGGCTGCCTGCAAGGAATGTGCAATTTGGAGAGCGAAGGTGAGGAAGGGACACTCTGCATCTGGGGGCTTGCGCCAGCTGTTCAGGCATCTTCAGGCAGGGTGGTGTGGACAGAGAGGACGTGAGCTCCTTGCTGGAGAAGAGTGAGGAAGGCAGCACTTGCTGCAAGAGAGCATCCTGCCCTTCCCTCCACCCTGATGTGAAGTCCAGGCCTGAAGCTGCTCCAGGTCGCAGCAGGGGGGTGGCAGTTTTTGTCCAGTGAGCGAGTGATTTATTGACCTTCTGTGTCAAAGGACGTTCCTCATTATTCAAATCAACTCAAATTATCCAAGTCAACTTACAGTTGTGCTTCTCAGTGCCTTCAGTTGTCCACAGTCCTTGTCCCATCACCTCCTGGTCACCACCAAGGCTCCTGCTGTGTTCTTGCACTCTTGACTCCTGCACAAAGCCAGAAGCAATAATAGCACAGATAAGAGCCAACGTAAGCCTGACTCTTGCACCAGTGCCAGGAGGTATGTAGCACTGACTGGGACCTGGCTGAAGAATGGTCGTGCTGGAGCCTCACTGGAGCCAGGCTTTGTGGACATGCTGAGTGAGATAATCTACTAAAACCAAGTATCTTACCACCTTGTCCATCATGTTTTGTAACTCTTCAGCTTGGCTGGGAAGATTTGGACACTGGTTATTCAAGCAGTACTTTTCATATGTTGGCACGCCCCCTTTACTCACAAGAGGTTAAAATCAGATATACTAGGTAGCAATGTTAAAGAGGAGTGTCAACATCAGTGTTAATCAACCCTTGAGGTTCCCCATTGCTGCACTTTTCAAGGCAGCCCCACTCTGGGGCAACATGGCAGGAGGTGCTCCAGGTTTCCCCTGCTACAGCTCTGCTCAGCTCTGGTGCAGGCTCCAGCACTGCCGCAGCCCTTCCACTTCTCTTCTTGTGATCCTGCTTTGCTTCATGACCTCACTCTGATGTCATACACCCACCATCTCCTTGCCCCAACTCCAACCAGTGACACGAGCTGCCCAAGGAACCCCCGTGCCCATGAGTCCCTTGAGGTCACTCTCCTTGGCCCTGTATGGGTCTCCCAGCTCCTCTTCCTGCTGCAGCAGGCTGGTGAGGAGCATCACCCAGCCCAGCCTCTCCATCCCTGCTGGGCACGGCCATCCTGCTCGCCTTAAACTCCCCGTGCTTTCCACCAAGGTCAGCCTTGGCTGCGTGCCTCCAAAGACTCCTCCAGCTAAAAGGACACCAGTCACAGGAGTCCCAGCATTTCACTGACTAATTTCCACTGGAATCAGGAAGCTGAGGTTACAGGGAGAAGTTATGAATGAAACAAGCAGGCCCTGGGTTCCATGCAGACCAAAGGCATTACTATCCTACGCGACGTGTAATTAAATTGTGGACCTCATTGCCACAGGATGCCGTGCAGGCCAAAAATACACACGGCTTTGAAATGAGATTAGACAAATTCAGCGAGGGCAGACTCCATGGTGGCTATTACATGGGACGGCAAGCATACCGCTCCTGGCTCAGGAAGTTGCTAAGGCATCAATTGCTAGAAAATGGAAGGGTATCGCAGGGGCAGATCGCCTGCCTCTATCTGCCTGCTATTTGTCATCGTCACTGACTGGGATAGAGCTACCTCAGCTGACCCGGGACCCGCTGCAGCCCGCCGTGCTGCTCTCTGCAGCTGCATTCACAGATGCCTTGTGCAAAGGATGGTACCCTGCAGAGCAGCGGGAGTTTTGGGCAGCCCAGCACCCTGCCCCATCCCAGCCGTGTGCTCTCCTGCATCACCTTGCCCTCCAAGCAGCCTTTCCCAAACCACCCCTCTGAAACCAGGGCTCAAACCCCTCCTCATTGCACACAAATGCCCAGAGATGCTGCTGCTGCAAGGTTAGCAGTTCCTGGCCCTCTGTACCTCGACCCGTTCACAAGCCCATGGACCCCTTGGGCTTGTCCTTTTCTCACACACTGAGGACCTCCTGGCATGGATGAGCACCAAGCCAAATCCCTGGCTTGCCCTCCCTGCCTGCCGAGCCAGGAGTGGTACTGCTGAGCATCTGCTCTTCCTGACTCCCAGCAATAAAATCTCGGGCTCTGCAGACGTCTTACCAGCAGCTCTGAGGTGCTCCTGGTGCACAACTGATGCCTGGTGATCTGTCAGTGCCCGGGCTGAGACTATTGCCCAGCTTCGCAGGCTCCCAGGGCAGCCAATCCAACTGTGCCATGGAGTTAACGGCAGGGCTGCAGTCCCAGCAGCGGGCAGCCACCTCACACCACACCGTGTGCCCTGGCTCGTATTGCTGCCAGCCTCCATCCCCATGGGGCTCAGTCCCTGCACACCCCGGGGCTTTCTCCAGGCTCTCTCATCCCTCTTCTTTCCCGGCTCTCTGTCCTGTTTCCTACACCCTGGAGGTTTTTCACGTCCACTGGACCACAGTGGGCTCAGTTTCAGGCGTCTCTCTCTGCCCTGGGTTCCTTTGCCTGGAGTCTCCGCTCTTGACCCGTTTTACTCTGTATCTCTACAGCATCCCCTGGCAAGGAGCCCACAATTTAGTTCCGCGCTGTGTCAGACAGTAATGCCTTGTCAGTGTATCCATTGCACCATGGTCTGGGACTACTCTGATGCCTCCATCTCTCCTGCTTATCTAGGTGCACTCTCTAGTCTGGCATTTGTTATTGTGCCTTTGGTCTGGTTTAGGGTGCTGGGCAGGGAGCGTGGGAGCAGGCACTGTGTGGACTGGACTTTGCTGCTTCTGATTACAGGGGACTGGTCCTCATGGCTCAAACCAGTTTGCCCAGCTGCCATCCTGCTGCTGGGTTGGCCATGGTGCCATGTGTGTGGGCAGGCTGGTGCATGGGATGGGGCAGAGCCACAGCACGCAGCCTCCTCACAGGGGTGTTTCCTTTGCCCTCCCTTGGCACGATCATGAAGGTTTGGATCCCCTATGAAAGAAGGAATAAAATTCTGGTAAAGACTTTGACTTTGGGGTTTGGTTTTGGTTTTTGATAGATCATCAGGAAAAAAAGATGAGAAATCAGTAAGACACTGTCTTGAGGAATAAGGCCCAAAGCTTCGTGGAGCTGATGAAGGAACTGTGGGGAGAATATTGTTTCTTTATATAAAACCCAGGAGAGGGACCATGCACACACAGAACCCTGGTTTGTGTGTATCATTTTGGAGACACAAAGTGTTCTCACGTTAAACAGAGGGCAGTTAGAGAAGTGTGGTTTGAGAGTATTGGTGAAAACATCCAGTACTGAAGAAACTGTGCTAAAAGACACAAGCAATTGGATGGCCTGCATGTGCTTGAACTGCTCACCGGCTTGTCCTCCACTGCTGCCCCTGTGACACTGCCTGAAAACAGTCAGCCTGAATACAGGGAGGCCTCCAGCCGCTGCGTAAAGGTGTTTAAAGCAGGAAGGGTGCAAGTGGTGTAAGCAGAGAAGCAGCACAGGCAAGATGCAAGGGAGCTGGGGCTGGTCCTTAGTCTGCAAACCCGGCTTGCACATACCAGGTAGGTGGCAAAGCCATGGGGACTGAGCTGAACACAGCTTAGCACACTGGCTGGCACCTTCCTACCCTACCCCGATATCGCAGGCAACATGGGCAGCCTGAGCTTTGGAAAACCTTTAGCTGAAAGCTGGGAGCACAGCTGCTGGAGCAGTCATTGCCCCACGAATGTGAGCGATGGCAGAGGCTGCATGGCCGTTCCTGGGAATAATTTTCCCTGCTCTTCTCTTTTGGGCAAGGCTTGCACATGTTATTTTGAGGCAGGAGAGGTAAGTCTCTGGCATCCAAGGGGCAGGAGATCAGTGCCAAAGCCATAATAAGAAAGCAGATGCTGAGATGGGAGCGGGGCCGTGCACACACGATGCCGGAGCGTCTCAGGCTCTGGGTGTCGGTGGGAGACGTAAGGACCACAAGGGCAGCCTTGGTCGAATTATCAGAGCAGATAGAGATCAGAAGTGGCTAATGTGGGTTTTGCTGCTCTCTTTCCCTTCCACCCTTCAGCTCACTTTTGGTTTGGTGTGTTTTTTGGTGTCCCCCCCCCCAAAGGAATGACTTAATTTACGTCTTAAAAAACTAAATTTTCTGTCCTCTCGGCTCCTCCACAAGCCTATGCACTTTCTGGGACTCTGCTCACCCCTCTCCTGCCTCATCTACATCCTGCCTTTCCCCATTACATGCTTCCCCCTCGTCCTCACTCCCGTCCCTCCTCCCGCTGCCTGCATCCTTCCAGCCCTCGCCCAGCTGCCCTGCCCTGCTCCGGGGCTGCAGGCTCTGCACACCCTCCCCTGCCCCCTTCCCAGGCCCGGAGGTACAAATGATTAGATTTTCAGCCCAATTAAGGCAGGCTGTCTCCTGGCTGGGACAGAAAAGGTTGGCTCTGGAAGGTGGGAAACAAGCTTTGACAGGTCCTGGCGTCCCCAGTGCCCTCCGATGGCTCTGCCTGCTGGGCTCCTTTGTGCTGCTCCAGGAGCAGGGCCAGGGCTCAGCTGGGGGTGCGTGAGCGTCTCTTCTCGCCCCTCCTCTTCCCCAGCCCAGCAAAAAGAATAGCTAATTAAGAGGTCTAAACGCAGGCAAAACTAATTCCCTATTCAGAGCTCTGACGGGCAGTGGGGAGGGAGGGGGAAGGCGGCAGGCGGTGAGCTGGAGAGCTGGAGAGTGTGGCATCATCTTCTGCAAGAGCTGAGGACCTGGGGGAGCGGGTTAACCCTCTCCTCCCTGCCCTCGGGGGTGGGCGAGCCGGGCGAGACACATCATCCCGTGTGCCTCACGCACCAGGGCAAGGCCCTGGGGTCCCCCCGCAGCAGCGATGCTCAGCCACACATGCTGCAGCTCCTGCTCAGCAGCACTGTCCCGACCCAGGGCTGGCTCCATCTCCGCCAGGGTCTGTGGGGAGAAGCTTCTGCTGCAGGTTTTCCATCCCTGTCGCCCTCCCCTGCTGCACATGGGTAGCGTCAAAAGGCCTTACTTGTACCCTGCAGCACCATGTCATCCCTGTGAGCCGCTGGACAGCCCCTCTGTCCCTGTCCCGGTGCCATGCCCGTGAGCCCACTGCTGCCTGTTCCCGGTCCAAGCCTTGAGTCGTGAGCGGCCTCCCAAGGCGGCTGGGGATGGGCCCAAAGAGCTCAGCTTCCCACTTGTGCCTGAATCCTACAACCCAGGGTCCAGGCTCATGTGATGCCGCGATACCACGAAGGGAGCGCGGCTGCCCATCCAGTCCAGCCCTGCCCCTGCCCCTGCCCCGGGGACGGTCCTGCTTGCCCTGCCCAGCACAGGAGGCCCAGAGCAGGGCACGCTGCCTTTCCTGCCTTCCGCAGCATGACCCGAGCCCTGTTACAAGCACTGTTACCTGGCTCTAAGTGGTCAAGCTTTAGGGAAGTGGAGGTCAAGGGCTGAGGCTGCTGGAGCGTGAGGCTGCACTGGAAGCAGACCCAGGCATCTTGGCTAGCCCAAGGGGATGCTGCTGGGATTTAATTTGCTTTGCTTTAAATAAAAGGAACCACATCCACCCAGATGATATTGAGGTGCACAGAGAGGTGTAGCACTCCTCAGCACCTGTGCAGGGAATTATATGAGTGTCGCTGCAGGTGGGATACGGCCCTTCATTTTCTACATGCACAGGTCAACCTGTCTCTGCAAAAGCCAGCTTCTCGTGCAGCCCTGAGGCAAGGTCAGTGAGCCATGACTCATGCACAGCCTGTGCATGCTCCGCAGCCAGCATCAGACAAAGCCTGGGGATGGGTCTCGAGTCCCCATGCAGAGGCACAGGGCACGGGAAGGAGCAGGATTTCCCACACTGCCTAAAAAAGTCTTCCAGAAAAGTCTGTCCCCTTGGTTCATGCACTGTGGGAGCTGAGCTTCCTGGAGACTGAGGTCCTCACTGGACTAAGAGTATCCCCAAATAGGTGACAGAGGAGATGGCAGGTAGCCTGTGGGTCACAGGTACTTCTGCCTTCAGTGACATCTCTTCCCTCACTCCAGCTCCTGCCAGACATGTCTGGGTTCACATCTGAGTGAGGATATCCCCTTTCCAGGTATCCCTGTCCTCAGCCACCCAGCCTCCCACTCCAGAGGCTGGACACTCACCCAGTATGGACCAGCAAAGCTTTGCTTTCTCCAGAAAAGCATCAATTTATGCCAAAGATCTGATTATCTAGTCCTAAAATCCAGCTGCTTTTCTCTGAGCCCAGTCTCCTCTGCTGCGCGTAGCATGCTCAGCAGCCCATTTTTCTCAGCAAGTATTTAAGCAATACTATATATTACTCCGTGGCCATCAGCCCATGCATGGTGTGTGTGGCAGCAGGGTGATGCCTCTCCTGTGGCAGGACCGTGTGCTGCCTGCCAAGCCTCTCCTTCCCAGGTAGTGCCTTAAGTCAGAGAGCACAGACAAGGTCCTCCGTGTCCCCACTGATGCAGGACACTGATGCCATCTGCACTGGCATCGAGTCCCGTGGGTGATGGCAGGTGACAAACGTGCAGCCCCATCCCCTCCCCTCCTCCACAGGTTATCTATAGAGGGATGAGTGAATTCAATGATAATTAGCCTCCCAGCATGAATCACTGCCCTGTTGGGAGTGGTGAACGGTGCCAAAGAGCGATCCAAATGCTTTTGGCTGCCAGAGAGCTGGGAACGTTCAGGCCAAACTGTGGTTAGGAGGAGACCGGAGTCTCCAGAGCTTCCCAGCCTGCCGGCAGCTAACCAGCCTCTCCCAGCCCTGCTTGGGAGCAGCCGTGCTTCATCCCTCCTGACCGGGTCTCCAGAGGAGCTGGAAGCAGCCAAGGGCTAGCGCAGGAGGCATGAAGAGTGTCCTGGAGCCCTGTCCCCAGCGCACCTCACCATCCAAAGGGCACGGTGGAAGCAGGACTCTGCTATGAGCAGTAGACCAGGCTCCAACAGCTGTTCCCACAAGCCTTTCAAGCCTCCTCGTGCTTCCCTGCACACACCGGTGCGTGCCAAGCCAGCACCTTCAGAGCCTGCTGCAGGTTCCGAGTGCCTGCTCCTGCCTAGCTTTGCTCTGCTTTAGGACAGGTTTCTCCCATGAGTTCCCAGTAGCTTCCTGGGATTCTCTATTAAATAAAAGTTCAACATGGCCTTGCCCTGCCTTTAAATGAAGCATGGATTGCAATTTTACTTGTCTTTTCTGAAGGAAGCCCTCATCTAGTGAGTATTGAGCAATCATGTCTCATAGTACTATCAATCATGGTTTCTTGTACTACGAGTTGTATTCATCAGCACCACCCAAGTTAATGTCCACACTGGGCCACGTGCCCCACATACTCTCAGCCAGCAAGAGGGCTTGCTGTAAATCTCCTTCAGCCTAAAGAGACAAGACAGATAGAGGGTGGGGGGAGAAACCCAACTCTATTTTTCCTTAAAAATGAATTATTTTCTTTAAAAGAAACTGCGGGAAAAGCATCAAGAAAAATCTGGAGAATTTCCATGAGGTTTTATGATGTCATGTCTTTCAAAGAGATTCCACAGCAAATATTCGCAGCCAAGTGCCTTCATACTGCAGGAGAGCTTGGAGAGATGGCCCTGGGTGATGTTACATCTTGAAACCTTTGGGTGACTTGACTTGAAGCAGGAAGAGGAATTCAGAAAAGGAGCAGAAATGTCAACCAACATCTCCAACCCAGCTTTCCCCAGGCCATGTGGGGTGTCCAGCTGGCCAAGGGGAGCTGGGTAGCCCCATCCTTGGCCAAAGGGTGCATCTGCCGAAGGGGAGCACACGAGCCGGGGCAGTGGGAAGGGATGCTCAGGGCCCCACAACAGAAACAGCCCTCTTCCTGCTTGGGCTCTGTGGTGTGGCCATTTCCTTGGTCTGGGCCCCAATTAAAAGAGCCAAATGGAAAGGGCCGGAGAGAAAGAGTGAAAGAAACAACATTTCCTGCCTGAGGAGATTAACTCTCCAAATTACATGTGAACAGAGGGGGAGGCGAGAGGGGAAAAGGAAACCCAGCTTCCACCCCAATAAAAGCCAGTTCATTTAATAAAGGAGGAGTGAGGAGGGGGAAGGTGGCTGAAAGAAAATGAGGCTGGGGGGTGTGGAATTAGCCTTGTCAAACAAGGGGCTTTGCTGTCCCAGAACTACTTCTTTATTGTTCCAATTTTTCATGCTTACTTAGCTCTCAATGCTGCACAAGACAACAGCTCATTATCGGGGGGGGGGGGGGGGGAAATGGGGACGGGACGGACACGGCTGCGGCAGTGCTGAGAAGTGGAAGGGAAATAAAATTTTTAAAAAAAGAGTCCTTTCCCTGGGGCTTCGGCCTCTCCCCCCTGCGTGGAGCTGCAGACGTTGTGGCTGGGAGGAGCAGGGCATTGCCGAGCCGGGAAAAAGGGTTTTCCACAACCTTTGGCACCAGCATGGGGACAAAGGCAGCTGACCCTGAAATGCCATCTTATGGCCTGGGGAGGGGGAAGGAGGGGTGACCGAGGGTGACATGGAGGGCTCCCCAATCTCCTTGATGCTCCAAGTGGCTGCTGAAGGAAGAGGAGCTGAAACAGGGCCGGGGCAGCTGGGAGTGCAGGGACAAAGCCCCCTCTGCCCCGTGGCCAGGCTGCCGTGTCCTTACAGATCAGCCGGCCAAGGCACATCTGTGGCATCATTGTCTACTAAACAACATCTGCTCTGACTCTGGAAAGCAACTTCCAGCCTCCTCCCGGGGCTCCTTGTTTGTTTTCTCCCCAGGATTTTCCTGATCAGATTGGCTTGGCTTACAAAGCCAAACTCACACCAGAAAGGGTATCAGGATGTTTGTGGGTAGGAAGGTTACGCTCCATGTTAGTGATGCTGCCTTATAAAGCCCTGTTTGCATAGGCTCATAACTCTGAAAAATGTTCTCTTTTAGGATCAGACGGCAGGGACGGCTCTAAGACCTAGTGCCGTGAAGCCGATGCTTTCCAGCGAGTCACCTCCCAGCTGTACTCTTTGCACCCACCCACAAGATAAGCCCTGGGGAAGAGGGCAAGCTGGAGGACACAGGGGGCTGAGGGATGGAGGAGCACTGGAGGAGAGGAGAAGAGCACCTATCACCAGGCTAGACGGTTTTCTGCAGTCCTTGGTAGAGACCCAGGAAACAAGAGTGCAGACTGACCTTCCAGATAACTACCATTGGGAGATTTCAGCCACCAGCCAAGAGGTGGCAGCCACAGAGGACCAGTTAGGGACACTCCTGGACCATGATGAGCAGTGACAGCTCCAGTCAGGACTTGCTTGACACCTGCAATGGATGGAAGGGTCGTTTTATGTTTTTAAATGTGTTCAGCTGCCTACCAACTATCCATAGCTTAATCAGTCATGGGATGACAAAGTACTCCTACACTGAAGCTGTTCATGAGCACTGAGACCCAGCAGTCCCATTGTCCCCAGTAAAATCTGTGGAAGGCTTCCACATATGAAGAGGTTGGGTTTGGAGGTGACTTGTATCCGCATTCACATGCTACAGGTTGGGTCACCATTTCTCAGTGGAAGATGGTTAACCCTTCCAAAACAAAAGCCTCTGCAAAACTCATGGATGTTCTCCAAGAGTGAAGACAAAATATTCCCCCATTCTCCCTGATCTGCTCCAGTTTTCCATTTACTGGATGCAGTTCCCACTTGGGAAGCTGCAAGTCCAGTGAGGGCTGTTCTGGAGGCAGGAGTGAGGATCCCCCAGGACACCCTTAAACTTCAGGGGGTTTCCCATTTACCAGGCGCAGTCCATTCATGTACACGGTGCCACCAGGAAAAGAAAAGTCGCAGAAGTGATACATCACTTTTGGTGCCCAGGAAACCTTTGTAGCCCAAGAAGCTCCTGATGGACCAACTCCAGATCCACCCTGGCTGTGGCAGAGGGTGCACCAGAGCCATGGACACCACCGGGTCCCTTTGCTCTGTGACAAGGGCTGACCCTGGCTGCCTGGTTCAGTGAGCCCTGCTTTCATAGTACTGTGATATGAATCCTGGAAACTTCTCAACTATTCAGAAACAGCTCCTTTTCTCCAAAAATTTCAGGCATGCCTCAACTTGGAGAGCTGCATATCATCCCTCCCACCACAGCAGTGACAGCGTGCAGCAACCACATACTCGGGCTGCAAGCCTGGGGAAAGCCCACCTGATTTTTCAAGCTCTGAGGAGGAGACTGCAGTGGGTGGGTTATAGCCCCAGCATCACTGCTCTTTCAGAAGTGTCCCGGGTCTTTCTGTGCTCAGGAATACTATCCCGGCACCCTCCCAAACCTCTGCAGCTGCAAAACATGCTTCTGAGACAACAGACGGAGAGTAAACTGGGCAATTAATGTCACAGTGCCATACACTGGAGGACCTGGTTGCTCTTTGCATTGATCTCAGTGGCAGACTGCTTGGCTTGTGACAGCAGCTCTGGGCAGGGTAACAGCCCATGAGATACGTGACAAATGGTTCAATTCAGCTGTTAGAGCTGGAGCTTTACCTGGCAGAGATTGCTTTGGCCCTTCTCACCAGCTTGCAGCTGGGCCATGCACAGGTTGCCTGTTGCAGGCACAGCAGCGACAGGGCAGGCTGGGGCTCTCGCAGGCAGCCAGAGCCCTGGCACCCAGCACAAGACAAGGGTGTTTGCGGGCAGAAGCGTTGGCTGTGAAGTCCAGTCCCACTGGGTCCCCTCAGCCTGTCCTGCCTGCAGCCTTCCCAGCCTTTGGAGATGTTCCAGTCCCTGAACTGGAGGAGCTGACGCTCGGCTGCTCCCAGTGGCAGGTGCTCAGTGGGAGCAAAAAGCAGCCCCTTGGTCAGATGCCTGGTTCAAGGCAGGGCAGGCAGACAGACAGACAGACTACATCAAAAGCTTAAAGCCAGGCTGAGACCCCATATCACTGCTCAAAACCTTGCAGGATGATAACCCCAACCTCTCCATGAAAAACTGCTCCTCCGTGAGTTTTCCCATCCCTGCTCAGGTGTGCTGAGCCCGGGGTGAGCTCCAGAGATGCATGGCCACTTCCACCTGGGGCACAGCTTGGGTTTGTGCCCATCTGCCCGGGGACTGGCACCTCCTTTTCTCTCCCCCTCTCACCCCTCTGCACTCTTCTCCCTCGGCTTTGCCTTCAAACAGTAAGGAACAAATTCCAGGGATTTTGCCTGGGGGCCCACAGAGTGGGGATGTGAGCTGGTCTCCATCTGACTGCGACCGAGTCTCTCCCCCTCACTGGAAATTGAAAGCAGAAGCCGTGGAGCGGTGACAAAAATCTGCATTACGTTATGGCAACTGGATTTTTTTTTTTTTTTTGAAGATTTTATAATACATCGTTTTGAAACTCTGCCAGTGATCATCATCAAAGTGAGAGGAGCGCCTCAGAAAGAACAATGGTGGCGGAGGGTGGGGGTGAGCAGGGTGGCTGGGTATTGATGTGTAATCCTTTTTAAAGCCAGTTCTAGAGACAGCATGGGATATTTTTTTTTTTTTCCTGAAGCGCAGATACAATTTAGTATGGTAACGGCAGCCAGTAATACCAGAGCTCTAGATAGAGGCGCTGGATTGCATTAGGGCTGCACCGCAGTTAACCCCCCCCTCGCTGCCTGCCGCCTGCCCCCGCAGCTCCAGGCCCGGGAGAGCAGGGCGCGGGGCAGGGGGAGGATCGGGAAACGCAGAAGGGTCCAAAACAGAAGCTCAGGAGAGACCAGATGGAGGGGAGAGGAGGGGAGGAGAGGAGCATGCTGCTGCAGGCAGGGCCAGGGCTCCGGATCCTGCTGGGAATCGCAACCCGGAGACATCATCACCTCCCAGGGCAGCAGCTCGGGTGCTGCCAGCGCGGTCTCCTGGGCTCTGCCAGTGCCACGGGCCGCCCGTCTCCTCCTCCATCAAAGCCCAGCCAAGCCGGGGGAAGACTCCCACGGCCCCCAGTGCCTTGACATCAGCTCCTTGGCCCGTGCGCCTCCCTCTCTACCCAAGCAGTCGTTTTTACTGCCCCTATTTCCCTCACTACAAGGGTTCCTCCTTCAAGCCAAGCAAAACACGGGGCCTTTCCCAATCCCTGCCCTGCTAACGTCCTCCCGCTGCACGGAAAAAAGGGAATGACAGATCTCAGCTCATGTCCGGATAGCAGCGAATGCTGCGAAACCCTGCTGGCTCAAGGGGCCAGGGTGTCAGGGTCCCGGGGTGCTAAGGTGCTCCCCAGAGACTGAGTCTCTCTCAGGTTCTCTTGGCTTGAAAAAACGAAAAGCAAATCCCCATAAATTGGCCATTCACTGTAATTTTGTCACAGCAGCTGTGTTAGAAGCACCAGTCACTCCAGACAAACTCAAAAGGATAAAGCTCGTTATTTTGGCATCTTTACAACATCAAATAGCCATGCCAGTTGCCCAGGTGTGGTGGTACATCATGGGACATCTGGTTTTACCCTGGCTTGGCTGGCCAACCGGGAAGAGTCCATGGTCCTGCAGTATCATTTTGCGTCACCTGCTGCTGCTCTGGACTCCAGTGACCAAAACACTAGCCCTGCTCATGCTGACTCGGGCAAGCTCATGCAGGCCTGCTAGGGTCACATCTGCCCTGCTCCAGACTGGATCTTCAGAGTTTGTTGCTTGCTGCTGCTCTGGGAAATCAGGCCAGCAGCTCTCCCCTGTGCCATTACCAGCAGAGTCCAACCCTAAGCCATCTCGCTCAGGCTTCCTCTTACATTTGTATCACTGAAGTATGGCTTCCCACACCTTCATAACCCCATGTTTCCTTCTGGGATGGACATAAAACATTTCGTACCACAACGCTTCCTTCCTCCAAGTGACTCATGAAAAGTCCCTGTTCTCAGTGAGCCCAACACCAGCTCTGTTGTCCGGCATGCAGGGGGGCTGCTTGCCTGAGACCCACACGCTCATATCTGGGAGCAGACCTTATCCCATGCATGTCAGGATGGAGCAAAGCCAGGGTGAGGCAGGCAGGAGGGCAGCAGCAGACCTCAGGGCAATGGTTCAAAGCTTCTGAGACTCTCCTGCCATGCCTTCAGAGGATGACAACACACCTGGGCTTGCTGCTGGTCCATGCCACCTCAGCTGAAGTGTGCAGCGTGCAAGCTGAGGCCACAGCATAAAACAATATTCACACATCCCACTCTTTCGCGTGCTAGGCTGGATGTGAGATGTTCATCTAAGCTGCTCTGGCTATATATCATGCACGTTATGCCTGCATGTGCACCAGTCTCTCCAGCGCCACATTCAGGCACAGTCTCTCTTTTTCTTGCCAGATGCAGATGACATTACATAGCAGCAATTGCTTAATTCCTTCATGCCTTGGACAATTGCACTGCCCATCAGAAACTGTAAATCTTCCGGGTAAACTACAGCCCACCTCGTTAGAAGTGACTGATGGCATCAGCTCAGAGCTTCCCAGCTTAGGCGATAGCTTGCTAGCTAACGATGTGCTGATAATTAAGTCCAGTCCTTTCCAAGAACAGCTTCCCCTACCAGTTAATCCCAACAGCAAATAAGGTAGATTGACTTTGTCTTGGTCTGTAAATGCAGGACTGGCCACGGCAGCTCTATCCCAAGAGCTCTCTGCTCTCCAGCATGGACGGGTCCCCATTGCACCCCGGGGGCTGGCTGGGTTGGGAGAAGGTGCAAAATGCCTCGGTGAGATGCAAGCTTAGCTGGGGGTCTGGCCACCCCCTCACAAGCTGGTGGGTGTGGGGACAGCCCCAGCTCGCCATGTGGGTGTGAAGTGCGAGTGCATCGTGGTGGTCCAGGAAGGTAGACCCGGGGTGCAATAAAGAAGATCAGAGAGTCCCCAAACTATGTCCCACTCTCCTGGGCTTGCTAGGGCAGCATGCATGGAGGGGGAAGGACTGGCCGGGGGAGCAATTCAGCTCCTGCCACCCTGCCCGGCTCCTTCCACGCGTGTAGCACCGAGCACCACTGCGCTATGGAGGCAGAAGAGGCAGGCATTTCTGTGCTCGTCTGCCAGGCAGGTATGTCCCAGGCAGTGCGACATGCTATGTTGGATTGCCAAGAACAGATCTAGATAAAAACCCTCCCTGCATGTTGGCCCCTTCCCAGAGCTGAGCTGCACATGCTGCCACGGTTGAAGACGTCACTCTAGCTCTCCAGACTTCCCTCCCTTCGATCATGCAAAACACTTTCCCTCCTAGAACCTCCTAGTGACACCAGTTCTGGGCATCACCTGCAGACCTGAAGAGCGATGCAAGCCCGGTCCCTGAGCAATTTGTCTTCCCAATGTTCTTCCTCCTGCGAGGCAGGGATGCCCTGTGCCTCCAAGAGGTGGTGAATGGCAGACTCTGAGGCCTTCCCCAGCACTGTGCAAGATGTAGATGTCCAGCCTCTGCCTGGAAGAGCCCTCTCACTGCTCAGCATGGGCATCTCACCACTATTATTTCCACCATCACACATCAGGCAGAGCATGGCACTGAGACACTCTGGCTATAGGGCTGCATGACCTAGGGAGTACACGGGATGTGGGCACTTGGCCAGAGCTCACCTTCCCTGCCGCTTCTCCCTGCACAGCTCTGACGGTAAACTGCTTCAGCTAGTGGGGGCAAACCCACACTGCTCCAAGTCACTGCAAAATGGGGCCACTTTATAAAGCCCTCCTGGGGCTGGGCTGCACCCCAGCAAGGCTTGCTAGATCTCCTGTTGGGATGATGTAGAAAAGTTTCCGGCTGACAGTGAACAGCTTCCTACTTCTGGTGTGAGCCTGAACAGTCCTGCCATGCCTTGCACCCATCTGCTTTCAGCAGCTGCCAGTCCTTGGCATGAGAGAGACCATGGGGTGGAAGAGCGAAGTGCTCTCCTCAGCTCAGGCCTTTATGCTCACAGGAGATGGCCTCAGTCATTATCATTAAGCCCATCATTATGTTGAGAGCATCACGTGTTTATGGCAAGTATCAAGGGCAGCTTTGATTTACAGACTGTCAAAGTTCAGACCCCATCTTCCTGCCTGCAGTTAAGATGCTGTGGCAAGTCAGCGGTGCTCTTCGTGGGGCAAATGGGGAAATGGGTACCAGCAGTGGCAGCAGGTCTTTAAGGATGGTCCCAGATAACCATGGCAGGAACAGGAATCCCTTTGCATTTGAGATTTCAAACCACTGTCCTTTCCTCTTCACCTTTCCATCTACTCCCTCACGTGCACCCATCTTATTGACAGTATACTGGGCACTTCCCTCAGACCTGACCCCAACCCACCTGTCCTGTTCCTCGCTCTGGGTGGATGGGGACATTGTTCTGCCAACACTGCTAGGGCCAAGGCCTCTGACCCCGCTATGCATGGATGCCACCTTCTAGGGGATGCTCCCCTCCGCAGTGCAGCCCCAAAGCTAGCAGGGCCTCGGTGGGCACAAGGGGGTCATTGAGCTCTGCCAGTCTGCCCTGTCAGTGGGGACCCTTCACCACCCGGCATCACCTGGAGGCAGACAGCAGGAGTCACTTGTGCCTGGCTCCAGCCTAGGTGACAAACGTCCTCCCTGAGACACCTTCCAAAGCCGTATCAGGGTGGGCACAGGGGTTTCTCCCGCTACAGGGCCAGGGATGGGCTGTGCAGAGCCCCGAGGTCCAGGACAGGGAGGACCCCTGGTTTCCCTGCCACTGCTGTCCCTCTTGCTGGGGTGGTGGTCCCAGAGCTGGAGTACAGAAGAAGAGGCGAAGGGCTGTGACAATGGAGTGGGGTCCCTGCCTGCTTGGCTGCTGCTGACGGATGGAGCACACCTGCCTGCCTCTGTTCAGCTGCATTTGATCTTTGCAGGAAGCCTGTTACTAGCTGCCCTGACGTGGCAGCCTGGACCTGGGTGGGAGCCCGTGGGGCCACCAGGAAGCCCAGCTCCACCACCTCCCCACCCACTTCACCCAAAACTGGGACTGGTTGCTACTGCTGGGTGGCCTGCCCTCTGGAGGAGGACGGACCCTGCCCCAACACACCCCTGGGGGAAGCCAGGCACTGCACGGGGCATTGGTGTTTCTCCTTTCAACCAGGAGATGATGGGGCAGACCGGCCGACCCAGACAGCTTGCCTGCATATTGTCCTCCCAGAGAGCTGCCTGTGGTGGGCAGCCAAGGCAAGGAACAGGCATTGAAATGCCACTTTGCCTCCATCATGGCTATGGCCAAGGTGGATGCACCACGTCTATATCTTCTCCTCCTGCCCGTGAGGCAGGCAGCTGCTTGCTCCGCCAGCTTCTGAAAGAGAAAGTCCTCTTCTCTCCCCGATCCCATCCTTCCACCTGCCTCTCTGAAGGCAGAAGGTGAGGGAAACCCCACCCCCCATCAGCTTATTTGGCAGATTTCCTCCATGTCACGCAGGAAAGGGGTCCAGTCTGTGTGGGGAACTGCCCCTCCATGTCCCCTCCACTCCTGCTACAGCACAAGAAAGTCCAGGGGTCCCTGGCCACTGCCTAAAGTGGGCCACAAGTCTCTTGCCCCCATAAAAAAAGACCAGCTACAAATTTTTGTCCCTTGGAGAAAGAAACGGGTTCCTCAGCCTTCCTCCATCCCCTGCCCAGGTGGAGTTTTCCTCCTCTGCCATCCAGGCTTGGGACACCTTCTCTCTCCCAGTCTGGGAAGATGCCAGTCTGCTTTCTGCAGGATCCAAGCAGGATGGCTGCCTCCTCTCTGCCACCCGTGGATAACTCACTCAGAGGCTCCCACATCGCTGTCCCCGTGTACCTGGGATGGAGCCATCCCAACCCAGTAGCTCCCAGTAAGCAAGAGGCTGCGGGCTGCCCCCCACCCTCCTTCTCCATGGGTGCAGAGATGGAGGGTGATGAGGAGGGGCTGAGCACACACACTTGCATGCACACACACACACGCACACCTCCAAAAGGAGCAGGCTCTCTTTAATGAAAAGCAACAGATGGGTATAGCTGGCAAGTGCAGGCTTCCAGGGTGGGGGCGTTTAATGATGTCTTTAAACATTGTGAGCGTGTCTGTCTCTCACTCGTGTCCCTTCTGCTGTGCAGTGGGGACGCCTCTCCCCAGGCCGGTGCCTTGGGAAGAGCCCTTTCGCCAGCGGGGCAGGTCAGGGAGATGAAAGCATGCCTGCGAGCCCGAGCTCCCACCTCCTAGGAGACGGACATCGCCTCCCAGCCCGGGGACAATGGCGGGGTCTGGTCCCCCCGCGTCGTCTCTAGGTGATGTCACATCGATCAGAGCAGCCGTACTGAGGGGAGGGGAACAAACACGCACGCACACAAAGGAGCCCGCTTTGAAGTCCCGCGAAGGAGCGTGCCTGCTGCCTCTGGGCTGCCCGTTACCTCCCAGCGCTCGGGCCACGGGTGTGTGTGAACGGGGCTGGGGCGGCACGGCACGGAGGGGTGGGTGGACGCCCGTGGTGGCCGGACGGGAGGGCTGGAGCCCGTGAGCATCCACTGGGATGCAGAGGGGATGGAGTCTTTGGTTTCCTACACCTGCCACAGCCCAGTTCACACATGAGCTCTCCCCTAGCTCAGGTAATGTAACAGCCTTCCCAGGGGCTGGGAAAGCAAACCGGCCTTTCTGTGGCCAGGAAGATGTTCACAAACCCTTACATTAGCCACACCAGCCATACTGGGTTTCAAGGAGTCGCTCCGGGTTTGCAGACAGCAGTGCTACCAGTGGTGACAGGGATTCACTCGGCCACCCAGAACCAGAGCTCCAATTACAGGCAGTAATTAAACACATTTGGGTTCTTCACATTTCTTTCCTGATGGACCAGTTTTCCCCACAACTGGGAGGCCTGGGAGATTATCCAGTGAAAACAGAAATGCCTGCCGCATCACATGTCTCCAGGAACTGGGGCTTCGATGGGAAAGCACCGGCACAAACGCCACACGTGCTGGCAACACTGCTGCTATGACGGAGCCCAGTGTGCGACCAGCCTTCAGCAACCTGTAAAGCAGAAAAGATACGGGCTTATTGAAATGCTATGGACTGTATGTATCACCGAACTGGATTTGCCATCAGATTTTCTCCTTTGCTGTGCACAGCAGTGGTTCCCATTCACAAGAGGAACATGAAGGACCCATCACCCTATACCACGTCCATCTTGCTCTCGCTTCATCCAACGTTGCTGCACTGGTGGCATTACTGGAGTCACCAGGCTCCTTCCAGCCGGCTACTGCAAGAAGTAAAACACATGCAACCCCCAAGGGACAGCCCAGGCCAAACCTCTCAGTGCCATAAACAAGTGAGACAAGCTGTGTTGCCCAGGAAAGCTTGGCAGAAGAGCGGCAAGCAGCCACTCGTGCGTGCAAGATGAGTGCACGGAGCAGGAACAGTAACCGCTGGACTGGAAGAGCTCCCATCCTCACACTTCAAACGTGCACATACTTTGGCACAGGCTGCAGCATCGCAAGCTGCATCCCCAGCCCAGTCCGGCTCTGGTGGGACGGGGAGCGTTTCCTATTGACTTCAGAGTTCATCTCAGAGGCTGCACTTACTCCTCGGAGAATAAGTCCCAGATTGGTATAATTGTCACTCATTTTACACACCCACTAAATGCCAAATCCGTGCCAGCCACCCTGGTTTCCCACCTCCGCCCAGAGCATAACTTCTGGCCCCAGTCACATCACAGCTGAACGAAGCAAAAGAAACTGTTGGCTATGATTTTAAAAAAGTGACTAATTGTTTTCAGCATCTTTCTTTTAATTAAAAAATTGGGGATCAAACCAAAAACACCCAAGAAGAATTCAATTTTTAGAAAGACCGGTGCACTTGTCATCTGGAAAAATCAGACAGCACGCTGCTAAAAATAGAGATCTCCTGAACTTTTGAAAACTGTGCCCACTCGCACTGGTTTTCTTCTGCTCTAGCCACACATGAAACCATCAAAACTTTTTCCTCCGCTCCTCTGTTTGGGCACCAGTTTAATCAAACAGCTCGGGGAACAGCATGCATCTGCAGCTGCTGGGGGGGCCGGCAGACAAACCCTGCTGACAAGTAGGCTCTCTGTAAACCGTGGCTGCAAAGTTTGTTTACAGTGTTAAATGCCCATGAAAGTGGTGGCGATATTTAAAAATAAGGATGTTTTTTCATCTTCTGAATGGAAGTCCGGGCCTGGCCTGTGTTGTTGCGGAGGGGCACTTAAAGCCCCTCAGGAGCCACGTGATGCCACGAGCTTCCGCAGCAAGGAGGATGGATGCTTGTGCCAGGATCCTCTCCTGGCTGCCTCTGCACCCCCGGCGCCGAGCCGGCACTGGACCCACCACAACCTGCCAGCATCCCTCCTCTTCCAAGCCACCCTTGGACAAAGAGACACCCCCTGCTACTGGCTGGGCTGTGCATGCCTTGGGAATAGAGGTTTGCCGATGGCTGCAGCCTGCCTGTGATGCCCGTGCTGTGGGCATGCCCGCACTGTGATGCTTGCTGATGGAGATATGAGTGTGCAACACCCAGGGGGTGCGGCTCTTGCTCTTTGAACTCACAGTGTTGACAGATAGGCCCACGTGGCACCAGGCACAGCATATTTTTAAATGGTAGAGCATCTTCCAGAGCATCTCTGCCTTTAAAAGAACCACCTTGGAAGCTTGACGTGGAAATCTTCATAGCCGACCAAACGGACAGTCCCACCTTGTGCTATGCTTCGGGTCTGCTGCCTTGCACTTGGAGGAGACAAGGCATCCAAATACAAGAAACCAACCAACCAAAGGAAAACACCATCACCACAGTGCACACCCCTGGCTTGGGGGGATGGGAGGGAAGAGAAAAAAAATAATTAACCAAACTTTTAAGCAAAAGTTCTAGGGCATCTTAAAAGGAAGGAGATAAAAGCTTCAAGTATCATGTCCTTCTCCTGTTGGAACCTTCTTGCTCCCAGCAAATCTCCTCTCCCTTAACAACGCAGTGCATTATTGCCCCTATACGCTAGCAAACATGCTGCTGACCAACCCATGGAAAATGGTTGGGCTTTCATTTTCCACCAAGCGGGTACATTTCTTTGGCATCTTGGATGTCAAGCATTCCTGAGGCAACACGGTGAAAACACACTCGGCTCACAAATGGGGGATGTTTCGGGGCTGCAGTAAACAGCAGTGCTACTCCCTTTCAGGGACTTCTCCTCCCCTCTCCGTAACCCAGACTGCACCACAAAGGAGCAGATGCCGGTGCTGCTGCAATTTATTTTAATTCCAACCCCCCCCATCTTCCCCCCCCCCCTTTTTTTTTTTTTTTGATTTTGCGTGTGTCTGGGTAAATTTAGTTCCCATAAAAGTGAAGGACTGTCAACACCAGCTTTGGAGCCAACCATACTGTCGGCAGCTGTTGTGCGGGCTGTGCACACAAAGCCCCCAAGTGCACCTCGGTCTGTCCCCCCCCCCCAGCCCCCACACAGCCCGTCGGCAGGTCCAGCTCCCGACCCCCTCAGCTCTGTCCCATGGCCTGGACCCCCAGCTCAGCTCAAATCACACAGCCCCCCTGCCTCCGCTCCTCCCAGGCCTCCTGATCCCCTCAGCCTGGCTTGATCCTTCCTGATCCCCATCCATCCCCACACCCATGCTGCTCCTCCCAAGCTCCCCATTCTCTCTCATCCCCCACATCCTCCCAAGATGGGGGGCAGGCAGGCAGATGTACCGTCTGTTCGGACAAGGCAGTGCCCCAAGGGCAGCTGGACCCTGAGGAGGCACAGGACAGGGTCGTGCCGAGGGAGCTCTCCTTTCATGGAGGATCCCAGCAAGGTAGCTCTCCTTGGATGGAGAATCCCAGTAAAGTAGCTCTCCTTGCATGGGAATCTCACCAAGGGAGCTGCACATGGCCCACACAGGATGGCCATGCTGGAGGGTCCTGCAGCACTCCCCAATCCCCCCCCAGCCCTGTTCCTTCCCTGTGCTGTTCAACACCCCTTGGCTCCCTCTGGGGTTCAGTGGACCCTCAGAGGGGGTTCATCTCACTCGGGTCTGTGCCATCGTGGGGTCCCTGTGCACAACCTCCTGCAGGCAGGGGCCTGAGGAGCTCTGCAGGCAGCAGCCCTCTGCCAACTGCTCTTCCACCAGCAAAATCCAAGTATTTGGGGCTTTTCCTGGAGTTTCTTGTGAAATGGTGCCTGGAGGACATGCAGGAAGAGTGTGTCCCCTGCAAAACGGGGCCAGCCCAGCTCTCGCACACAGGCTCTCGCCATCAGGCACCTCTGGGCACAGGGGAGGGGGCAACGCTCGGCCTGGGGGTCACAAACTGCTCCTTTGCTGGAGAGCAAACAGAGCTTATGCTCATCAAGCAGCATCACCTCGAGAGTCCTGTGGAAGCAAACTGCTTGTCATTCGGGTGCCAAGGGACGCCATCCCCACCGTAGGCAGTCCAAGGGGGAGCCAAGGGCTGAGAGCATCTCTCCACTTCCCCACAGCTCTAAGATCACAAAGGGATCCCCTCTTCCTCCCCTAAATGATGAGATGGGTCTCAAAGCCTGGGGGAGCACTTAGTTTTCATGGCTGCTCTTTAAATGGAAGAGTTTGACCGTGATGCTTTGGTTTGCATTTTGAAACACCTTCGCCAGGGCCTCCCCGCTCCTTCCTGCATGGGTGCAGGACACCTCTCAGCACAGCGCTGCCGGCCATTGCCCACACATCCCTCTGCATCCCTCTTCCCCTGGTTGCTGGAACAGCCAAGTTCCCCCAGCTGCCTCTTGGCCTTGCTTACCCATAGCATCATGTCTGCTCCTACCTCCTGTGCAGCGTCTGGGCGGCTCCAGCTCCTTTCCCTGCCCAGGGCTGGGTCCTGCAGAAGAGCCAGCGCAGGTCTGGGCTGCTTGGCTTCTCCATGCTGCCTGCATGGAAACATTGTTCTCCGAGGCAAGGGGAAGGCAACTTCTTGTTGGTGGCTCTTCTCCAGGCGGTGGACTCAACCTCTAGCAGAGGGTTGAAATTGCTTGGGACGTGGCCAGAGGGACTCCACATCCCGCCAGGAGCTTGCTCATGGTGAAAAACACAACCCTTGCTAGCAGGCTTGCACCAGCAAGCACTGAGAGGCTCTCCAAAGTATCCAAGCTGGCTCTGCACCCCACTCCCCTTCTCAACTCCTAAACACCTCCGACAGGAGACCCCAAAGTCTCTGTCGGGGTCTGCTGAGCTGAGTGAGGAGGACACGTGAGGAGCCCTCATGCAGGAGCAGGTAATGCTCAGCCTGTCCCTGGCACTGCTAGGAGGTTTGTCCTGCCAGCGCACTGCAGTCCCACGAGGATGCGGTCTGCTGGCAAGCCCGTCCAGTCCCTCCGAGCTGCTAGCGGGCTGTCCTTGCCAAGGACTCATCCTGCTCCTGATCTGCCGGGAAGCCAACTGTGCAGACAGCCGGGCTGAGCTCCTTCACCCTCTCCTGCTCTGCTGTGCGACTAGACCCTTCTCCGTCCAGCATCTCCAGCAACCCGCACGGCCCTCCTGAAGGCTCACCATGACTTCACCCGTGCTGCCAGCCTCCTCCGTTCTTCTCCCCCGGGAACAAGGGGTGATTCACCAGCCACAGGGCCAGGAGGGGCAGCCTGGGAGTGCAGTGGGGTGACATGTTTGCCAGGGGCCAGCACGACTTCACCTTCTATGGAGAAGACGGCTGGGAAGCGGTTAACACTTTGGTACTGGATTGATTTCTCCTGGAAGGAAGGAAGTGTCCTCACGCAGAAAAAATGCAGAAATAACAGGGTTGGGGTTTTTTTTGTTTTTTAAAAATAGCTATTCTTTTTTTCCAGCCATCTGTGCCATTTGCAGCTGATGGGAGGGGGGACGGTGCTGGATGGGGGGAATCATTTGGGTTTGGGACCGATATTGCATTTACAGTGTACAAAACAAGAGAGGACATCTGTCCCCAGTGGAGTATTACGCACAGATCTAGGATTTTAGTATTGCGCTCACATCCAGTGCTATCGTTACAGATGCACAGAGCGGAGATGGTCATGCACAACCCTGCGCTCCCTCCTCCTTGCTGTCTTCCTTGTCTGCAATCCGCCATGGTTGCCTTTGCCCATGGGCTGCTCCTGCTATTCCCAGATCTTTGAGTGCTTTCCAACCACAACCTTCTGGCCTTCCCCCATCCCTTTTCCTGTGCATTGATGCTGCTGGGGAGCAGCACCTGAGCAGCAGTCAGGAGCATGCTACTGCCTGGGCCAAAGGCTGGTCCTTCACACCTCTCCAAAGCCAGCCATGGAGAACACCTCCCTTTGCAGACAGGTGGTCTCCAAGCCTCTTTCAGGAGCAGCCCTCAGAGACTGCAGACTCATGCTTCATCCAGACAACATGTCATTGCAGACAGCATCATCCCAAGTGCTAGTCGTGTAGTGCTGCAGCTAACTTGCGCTCGCTGCAGACGCCCTCCAAAAACACTCTAACCCCTCTTTAGTGAGCCTGGTCACTGTCTATGCTCCCTGTTAGCAGCAACGGGGTTTTTCTGTCAGCAGCCAAGCATAAAACCTGCCAGGCTTGTCTGCAGAAGAGGGTCTGGGTGCTCTGCTGGTGCTTCCACAGGGAGCGTGCCAGCTGGTATAGAGCAGCAGAGCTCGCTGGGGAACGGCTGCTGGGATCATCCCGAGGGAGCTCCTGTGCTGGGGCAAGCGTGCGGGAGGGGAGGAGGCTGCTCCTGCCAAAACTTGGTCCCGCCGGGAAGACGGTGATGCTGAACTGAGCCTCTGGCTGGGATGTCCTGGCACTCGCACGGAGGCTAGCAGTCCCGGATGGGCCCTTGCTAGCCCTGCCACGTGCCTGGAGCTTGCTGGGCGGGCTCTGACTGCGGGCAGTGCATCTTTGCCAAATGCTTTTCAACAAAACCTTCAGCCTGATGTCGGCTTTTGGTTTTGGCGTGTCCCTTCCTTGTCTTTCCTGGTTATTTCCAATGGTGCGATCACCCATGCAGTATTTTCAATCCCGCCAAAAGACCTCATTTAAGTTGTTAGCGAATATTCACATGAAGCAAGATGCTGCTCTGTTGGCTCGAGTGAGACAGGACCCAGTTGTGCGCAATAAGTGTGGGGGCTTGAATGAAGAAGGGACCTGGGGAATGCAGCTCTGCTGGAGAGGTCCCAAGTCTCCTGCTCCTGCCCCTGCCCTTGACTTTGGAGGGCAGAAGGTGGAAAGGAGAGGGGCAGGTGATAGATGAACCATGGGAGGGAAAAGAAGGAGTCGAGGGAGCAGAGCAGCCCACATTAATTATATTATCTATATATAAATGTGCAGGCTTGCCGGTACCAACTGGAGGTTTGCATGCCCTCCAGAGCAGGCAAAGGGGAGAAGATGTGTTCAGGAGGAGAGGCAGTGATGGCAGGGCAGAGAGGACTACCAGTGGTTGGGAGAACCTGCTTTTACAGCAGGGAAGTGAGCATGTGCCCCATGGTTCGTTACAAGCCATTCAAGCAATTAAGCTCACTTGCCTTGGACTTTGGAGGAGAGAAGCACCAGACTGGTGGCTACGTCCCATGATTTACAATACATCTGATAGTTCTAACCCATTAATAAAACATGCAGTTGGCCACGAAAGGCACATCTGCCTATTTTAAAGACTATAATAATGGCTAAAGCTCTGACACATGGATTTCTGTAAGAAAACTAGCACTGTAAATAGCATTCCAAAATGATGTATTCCATCAAATTCAATGGGACAGTTATTGTATGCTAATTAAATACTACTGAACTATTCAATGGTTGGATGGTGAATAGAAACCCGATTTTAGAAAGCCACACAGTTCCTCAGAACACCCACAGACTCCCAAGGCTTTTACCACTGTTCCGAATCTGCAATCAGCTCTGATAACAGGCTGTGGACAGGCAGGACAGGGTATTCACAGGTCAAGTGACCTGTCCATCAGGAGCTCTGGGAACATAAGCACAGCTGCAATCCACTGCCTGGGTGGTTAAATGATCTCAAACAAGGATTATGCACCCTGTCTCCTGGACATCAGACCATCCAGACCATATCTTGCTCCGCAGTTACTCTTTTTCACTTGGGAGAAGAGTGCCACACACTCCTCACTGATGCCTCTTCCCCCTTCCCAGGATGATGTCCTGACTGTGCAGCTTTCAAGACTTTCTCCACTTTAATTCAGTTGGGCCAACCTTACTTTGCCTGTTGGAAGTACATGTTGGGCCCTCCAACCAGTGCAGACCCATTTCCACGCAGGCTACAAACAAGCAAATACATGAGAAAGGGCTAACTGCAAAGCCAAGTCCAGTACTTGCAATGGGAGGAGAAGCGTGCTAAAAAAGACAGGTCTTGCCCCAGCTCTAAACTGACCCACTCAGGCCTCAGGCTGTTCACTGGCAGGGATGGAGAATCCCAAGGCAGTTCCCAGGAGTGGTGCTGTGCTCTGTAATCCCGCAGAAACCCTTCTCCAGACTCCTGTGCTGTGGCAGATCAGCTCTCAGCCAACTCCAGCCTGCAGGGCTTCCTCCTCCTGGGCCCTTTTCACAAACAGCCAGACCAAAAACTAATGAAGTGGAGACAGACAGACAGAGATATTTCCAAATCTTCACTGGTGCCTGACATTATAACCTAATACATGAGATCTCGTTCCACCCAGCACCTTGGTCCAGGATCTTTTGCACGATCTAGTCCAGGACTGCCAAGCTCTCTCTATAAGAGCAGTGTATTGATAAAGCCTGTGGACACTTTCAAGTCTGCTAAAAAGATGTTTTGAGGTGACAGATCTTAAGCAACACACAGAGCTGAGCGCTGCTCTGCTCTCCACACCCTTCCCCACTGCCAGGGGAAAGCAGCCACTATCAGTGATAGCTGGATCCAATTTATTAGGCACTTCGAGGAGACATTCATCAGGCAAGGAGATAAATAATCTTCAGATGGAACAATTAAATTTAATTGCCTGAAGATTATTTGTCTCCTTCCCTGATGATTGTCTCTGCTGAGTGCCTTATAAATTGGATCCAGCTATCAGCAATATTAACTGCATTTCCCCTCAAGACTGGCCCAGCTGCCCAGACCAAAACACTGGGCTCAGAATAAACTTTCACTGTTACACATTGAAACCAACGTTGCCTCAAGGCTTGCGGGCATCTTTTTTCTTGCAGATGGACAGGTCTGTGGTCTAGGTGGCTGGGTGTTCTGGTCCCTGGTGGGTGCACCCCGAGCTCAGCAGTGCTGCTCCTACTCCAATGGCCCCGTGGCAGTGAAGTCCTGCATGGCAATGGCTTGAGGAGGAGTGTGGTGAGCCCCGAGGTGGCCCAGGTAACGTTTCAGTGAGCTGGATTTTGTTGTGGCTGGAGAAATGAAGAACCGAGGCGGTGGGGTCCATAGCATGCAATGGAGCAGCAATGGCATATGTGGGATCGTGCTTGTGCTGGACGCCAGAGAAATGGTGACGGAGCCACATCTCAGACTGAAGAGACCTTCAGCATGTGTGTGGGCTCACTAATGCCTGTCCCAGTCAGTCTGCCAGCTCGACAGCCAGCAGACTGCGGGAGCGTGGCTTTTCCACGTAGAGGGAGAGCCAGGGTAGCCACCATATTCATGTTACTCCAGGCCAGGACCAAAGCTGGAACCTCTTCAACAACCCAGGAGCCATCAACTCCCTCCTCTGTATACATCTGAAGTCTGGAAAATATCTTAAATATGGGAGAGGAAAGGGAGGGGTTTGATCCTCAGCTGGTGTAAATCAACGGAGCTCCATTGACGTTGTTGGACGATTACTGAGACTTATGTCCTCTGACCCCAAAAATTTCCAGGGAGGGAGGTAATGACTGCACAGCATTCCAGTGTTGCAAGAGATCTTCCTCCAGCCTGGCTGTGGGGAGGCTCTAACTCCAGGGGCTGGGAAGTGCAGGGATAAGTGTCTGGGTGAAGGAAAGGGAGAAAATGCCCCACGATGGCCGGCTCTGGGTCCCAGTTAGAAGTCAAGCTGGAAACCAGAGAGGCTGGGCTGCAGCGACCATACACCATGGGGAGATCTCATCCTCCTGCACCTTTCTGAGCGTGGAGGATGGACGAGCACCATGATGTCCTGCTCTCAGTCCACCTCTGGGCAGCGGTGGAGTCTAATGCATCTGCCAGGCAGGACCGAGTCCAAGTCCACCGGTGCCCACCCTGCACACTGTGCACCACGGGAGCAATCAGCAGCTCACCCCACATCATCCACCCTGCCTGCCTTGGGAGAACTTTGGGCTGTTGGCAATCGCCAAGAGCCGTGAGCAATGCAACCCTCCGCTCAAACACTGCCGATCCTCCGACAGATGAGCCGCGTCCAGACGTCCCCAAGCAAAAGGCAGCGTTTGGTGGTGCGGGCTGGGTGCCAGTGCTGTATGCTCCTTCCTGTGAGCAGTGCAGAAAAGACCCTGGAATCAACATGTTTACTGACAGACTCCTGCTCTGTTGGCCTGGTTTTCTAAGGAAATGAAGCTTGTGCAATCACATTGTCTGGGGGTGTCTGTTCCTAATAACTTCTCAGTCCACCAGCCAATTCCAATCCAATCTGACGGAGGGGGAGAGGTCTCAAAATATTGAGTCCTCCCAAGTCTCCTGGCAGTACACTGGGTGGCTAGCTGGGGTGCAGGTAACTCGGACCAGGCGAGGAATGGAAGCATCTTCTACACAAAGTCACGGAGAAGAGCAACAAGGTCACAGTTGGTTGCCAGTAGGTAACCCACGGTCCCATTGGGAAGAGGACTTCGCCAGCAGTGGCCAGAGCTGGATGTGCACCATCAGCTAGGAGAAACATGCGTGTCCGGAAGGACGCGAGCTCCAGCTACGCAGGGCCTGGCGCTGCCTGCAGTTAGCGCACGTCTGGGCAGAAGAGGACAGAGTCTGTAGCAAGCCATGGCTGCCAGAACCTGTGGAGCTCAGCGCTGAAAAGCCTCCAGCTCCCTGAAGTGCCGGGGTTGAGGGATCCTCGGCTGGAAGGCGTGGGCTCCCAGTGGGCAGAAGTCTCCCTTCCGCTGGGGACAGCCGTTTCCAGGAGCGGAGCCGCGCCGTGGGCGCCTCGCCAAGCAGAGCGGGACCCATGGCCGCCCCGCGTCGCGTCTCGTCTTGCTTCAGTCTGGACAGGATCTGGACAGCAGTGCCTTGTTTCTCCTCTCGTTGATGCTGGTTTAATTTGCTGAAGGCGTTCGATGGTGCACATGGTCTCTCTAGCTCAGCCCTGCCAGTAATATGAGCTTAACAGAGCTGGAGAGGGCTTTTTTTTTTTTAAGCGCCTATACAAACATGATTTGTTTTGTAATAACTCTTCTTCTGTTCTGTTTTGAAGGGGATGATGGCTCTGGGATCTGAGGGGCTCAGAGACAGCTCAGAGCAGCTCAAATTCCTCCCCACGTGCTATCAATTAACGTCTTCATTAAACACTCAGATTAAAGCCACTTCCAGCCAGAGCATGACAGCGCAACAGAGCTCAGCTTCGTGAAGTCACCCGCAATTGGTGACAAATCAAAAAAGGCTTGGTTTGTTCTGTACCAGCCACACATGGAAATGGGAGATAACTGCCAATGGAGGGAGCGAGCGTCCTTCCTCAGCATCCTGTCGCAACCTGGACCAGAAAACAAGACCCAAGCCATGGTGAGGGATGAAGGACCTGCTGCACGTGCGCTTGCTGGGAGAGGCACTCCCTGCAGCGGCAGATCACCACCCCTTGCCTGGCAGCCTGCTCCCACGCCAAATCTCTAGTCCCACCGGTGCCAAGGGCAACTCTCCAGTTGACTTCATTGAGACTTGACTTTGAGTTAACCTAGCAAAGCAGGAGGGCTGGGAAAGTCATCTGGAAGGAAACACCACCACCAAACTGTCCAGATGGGTGTTTCCTAGCGACTCTCCAATGTATCTTCTACCTCTATTTTACTTCACCGTGGGCATCCAGGAACCCCAACCCTGGCAGCGTACAAGCTGCCCTCTGCACCACCGTGCACACCCTTGTGCAATCAGGCCTGACCAGCAAGGGGCCACAGCCTTCTGCTAGCATGGCTCCATCTCTGCTTGCCACGGCAGCACATGGCACGACCTGGCCCTGGGCCGGTCAACCCCACAGCCTAGACTTTGTACAAATATTTGTGGTTCTGCCTGGTGCAAAAAGGTACGTTTCCACTTATAGTCAAAACAACAAAACCTGGGATTTAAATCCCTGTGGCAGCTTGGGTGCACCATTAATCCATGCTCAGTGCTCAGCCTAGAGCGGAGTGACTGCAGACTGTATCACAGGGTCTTCCCCTTTCAGAGCCCTTCGTTAGACACCAAGAAAGCCGAACCCCTTAGTGAGACCTCACAGCACTGGGTCCCCCTGTGCAGGCAGGCTGTCTGCCTCTCTCTTCCCACCCTCCTTACCAGTCCGAGTGTGCTGGGTACCACCACCTCACTGTGATTTCTCACGGTGCTTGCAACTGGCAGGGTGGCAGGAGCAGGCAGCCCCTGTGAGAGGATGCAACTGGGCACAGCTAGGGCTTGCCCGCCAGCCTGGTGGTGTGATCCACACTCATGTTTGGTTTACCGATGCTGACTGCAGGGTGCAACAGTGGGACCCTGGCATATTCCCCCTCCCTTGCTTCTGTGCCCAAACACGTGGTATTTGTGGCTGCTCTACCAAATACCACCCAAGGGATGTTTTCTTTAAAGATGTATGGATCTAGAATTAGTTGGCCATTTCCCACATCCTTTAAGATAAATTTAGTAGACTTTAGCACCTGGTTTCAGCTTACTGGTGTCATTCCAGCGTAAACTGTGGGCTGAGTGAAAATCCAGCATGCACAGAAGTGGTGCCCTCATCTAAGCCGTGCTGTTGTCTGAAAGCCTCCACCCCGTGACCTGCTGAGCTTTGTACTGATGAAGGGCACTGCGACGGTCGGGGCTGGGTTTGTTCTTATTGTAGATCAATTATCTGAGTGTGTTGCTCATGAAGGAGCAGGAACAGCAGCGCTGGGTGGTGTTCCCTCATCTGGGGAGATGATAACATCTCACAGTAAGTTCCCCCACCACAACACTCACCCTTGAACCACAGCACACGCTGCTAATCCTTTTTTCACCCTTCTCCGCCTCCTTCTCCAGGCAGCATGGTCAGGAGCTTGGTGGGATGGATTTCCAGGACCTCCGTGGAAGCACCTAGTACATTTAATTTTCAGTTGAGGCACTGTTGGAAACTAGCTGTCTTAAGGGAAAATGCTGGGAAGCAGGTCAACTGATATACCATCACTGTGATGGGCCCTCTACAACTGCAAGCAGGAGCGGTGACATTTGTTTGCGCAGAGTGCTCTGTTGTGGTTTGGCTGTGGCCGGCACCACATGGGGCTTTGGGGGAAGAGAGGAATGCGGTTGGCTCAGGAGCAGCGCTTGCAGCTATTTCTGCCACAACAAACCGCACCTTGATGGCGGAGCTGCTGTGATCTCCTGCAGGCTGGGCAGCCGGCTCCAGCCTGGGATTTCCCGCAGCCTGAGTCAGGTGAAAAGCGGGTACCAGCCAGCTACTCCCCAGCAAGGAGCTGCAGGACGTGCACAACGCTGCTCTGCTCTTAGCCAGCGGCTACAGCTCCTGCTGCCCACCAACCCATTTCAAGTAGTGGCACGGCAAGTCTAGGAATGTGGTCCAGCAGCAAAAAAACGGTCAAAGAAAGAAGAGCAAAATCGTACTTTGATGGCTATCTTAATCTACAGATCAAATTAAACTACTTCAGGACAAACACATTTGTGTCTCCAAAGGCTCTCTGAAGCCTAAGTCAGCAAAGTGCATGCTCAGATTTAAGCATGTGGTTTACGATCCATTGAATTAAGCTGGGGCTTCAGGGATTAACTATATAAAAATGTTGTTTTAACACATCATCTGTTGGGTTTTTCTTTTTTCTTCCCACCAAAAAGGCAGTTTTCACCATAATATAAATGTTCATAAAGGATTGTTTCAACAAATGGTACCCTCCAAAATTCTTGAGTTAGAACAAACTTGTAGATAGTCACTGGCCTGTTTCCTTGGTTTGGTTTTTCTAGTGAAAACGAATTTGGTTAAAAAAAAAAAAAAATCTTCAGGTTTGGGTTTTTTTTTTAAGTGGAAAATAAAATAAAATAAAGCACTATCACTTCCTCATGAATTTTTACCTTTTTACTTTCAGTTCCTCTTTTCATATTGTTTTATTTTTTCGGTTGCTTTGGGAAACAGAACCCTTTCCTGTGTCCCAGGAATTTTCACAGCATTGAAAGAGCTGTTTTCCTCCTGGTCCATAGGTGGGTTTGAAGAACCTCAAGCCAAAAAAATCCTAGACACACCAAAGCCAGCCAGAGCTTTCCAATGGTGCTAACATTACCAGGTCTCTCATCTCCTCCAATCCAAGTGTCTTTGTGGTTGGGAAATTGCAATCGCAGTCTAAAATCTGCATTGTCCAGCCCGGTTCCACATGGGAAGTGGCTTTGCCCGCAGCATACAGAGTAGACCAGTGTGTGGTTTCTTGGAGAAACCTGGGCCGTCTGAGTAAAGGCTACTTGACAGCAAGCTTCAGGCCAACAATGTTTTGCTCAGCGACTGCTCAGCAGAGCTGTATCCTCAGTGGGCATCTGTGCTGGGGATGGAAAGTGTGGGCACTCTGCAACCCCTTGATTCACTCAGCATAAATCTGATCACACCACATTTCAATTATACGGCAATTCTATTTATAAGCTATGTGGGTAAACAGTCCATGTAACTGCACAGTAATTGTACAGAGTTCCTACAGATGATAGAGCAATAATTAACTTAGCAATTGCATGTGCTGGAATAGCCCTGGAGCTTCCACTGTTTTGGATGGCTGGCATGGCTCTTGCTCACTTTCTCGCCTCCTGTTTGAAGGAAGAAAGGCTTCCACTGACTTCAACAGATCAGGCTCAGAGCATGTCTTCTCTGTGGACATTGCAGCTGCTTTATAGAAAGGGTAGCTCTTCAGCTGTCCCCTGTAACCAGGACTAAGGAAAGAAGCAGCATCCCAGGGGAAAAAAAAAAAGGGGGGGGGGGGGGCAAGAAAAAGGCAAAAAAGCAAAAAAACCCAACACCCCCCCCAATGTCTCAGACTCATAGAGCCTTGGGAAACACAAAGGTGGATTCGTGTCTGATATTGGGATGGGAGAAAAGAAATGCAGATGCTTTAGAACTGATGCCAACAAGCTCCTGATTTTGGGGAGGCAATTCAGTGTCACAATTCAGATTTACTTCTATGAATCCATAAAGTGTAAGCAAAATAGCATGCAGGCATGGCTCTTCTGGTGATGTAAATGAATACACTCCCATTAACCTTCATGGAAGTATGCCAGTTATCTCCTCCTGAGCTGCTGGACGTGGGTCTACCTCTAAGTGGAGGGAGGAGAAGACCTGGTTGCCAGACTGGACAAGTTGATATTTTGCTTTCACTGTCCCCAACAGCAAAAACTAATACACTGATCTGCATTTAAATGCTGTTAGTGACAGAAGTGATGTTGACAAAGAGACAAAAACCCCTCACAAAGTACAAATTGTTCTGTAGCGTCATCTTTTGGTGCTTCGCGGCGCCTGGAAGAGGCCACATGTCCCAGCTGAGGAGACTGGCCCTTGCCTGCCAGGGAAGGTAGGAAATGCATCTCCATGCAATGCCCACTGCTGCCCTCAGACCCTGCATGCTGCCAGCTGGAAAGGAAACCCCAGAGCCATTTGGTTTGCTGTTGGCTTAAGGTCAGCAGGAGACGAGCAGTGTTGGCATAGCAAGCTTTCCTGTTGAGCTTAGGTTTGTAGACAACACGCCACTCTCGATTTCTCCCACACCTTTGTTTCTGCCCCACCTCCCAGACAAGCATTGCTCATTTCTGCCCTAACCCAGGTGAGATTTTTAAGGATGCTCTGTCCCATCCAGGATGCAGGGTTGTCCAGGGTGGGTAGGTGCATGGCACCCCGGTAGGGACAGTGCATGCATGCAGGGCACCTGGGTGCATCGCGTGCCGGTGCGGAGGGGGTTAGCGCGAGCTGGAGGTGCTCACCTGGGCTCAGGTGGGTGTATGGCATGCGCCCACGGATGGGTGCGTGCACATATGGGCACAGTGGTGTTTGGGGCTGGGTATTGGCAGTGCCTGTGGCTGGCAGTACTGGGGACAGGGGCACTGCAGGGACGGTGATGTCTGTGCCTGGTGATACAGGTCTGTGCCGGCACAGTCTCCCAGGGCCCCTCCTGGATTCTAGCCTGCTTTGCTCATTAAAATACTGGAGAAAATGGATTGCTACAAGCAAAATTACGCCTCTTCCAGCTCTACCTCCACTGCTTCCCCGTGCCAGGAGAGAGCAGGGCTGAGGCCAGGTGCTCTGGGGATCATCCTCCCTCACCTGTGCCGTGGTGCACACACTGGAGTGAGTGCCAGGCTGGTCGCCACTGAGAAAACCCCTTCACCAAACCTCTGCCACCAGTGCAAGGAGACTGTTAATCCTTGTGCTGCTGAGAACGGGTGCCCTGGCTCCTCCTCGCCTGACAGCACACCCCGTCACACCATGCCGGCTGCCCAGAGAGCGATACTGAAGCTGGTGGGAGGTTGTCAGCCCCGTACCAGCCTTGCTCAGGCCACTTGCTGCCAGGTGCATGGCCTTGGGTTAGAGAAAGAAGGGAACAGAGAGCAACTGAGGCACGGGGGGGTGAAGAAGTGACAGAGCAAAGCTTTAGCCACCTAACCTAGAGGCTCAATGCCCCTTAGGGCCTTGAGCCACTATGCCCCAGTCTTAACTGTAACCCCATCCTGCTTAAGAGCACGTGTGACATAGCCTTCAAATAATAAAAACCAACCTTCATGTAAACAGCTTATGGCTCCAGGCTGGTTCAAGCAGCCACACCAGCTCCCTACAGCCCGTAGCACCAAGATTGTAGCCTTAAGAGTCTGCCGCGTACAGAGCCTACAGAGTTTCTGCTCCTACTCCTTGGCCATGGGGAAGGGCAGGAGAGCATCTGAAGGCTTCCAGACCTGTTTGGAAAGAAAACCTTGGGATGTGCCCATGAAGCCAATCAGGGAGAGATGGAGAATGTGAAAAGATGCAACCACCTTTCAAGTACCATTCTGCAAGAAACATTGTGCAGCAGAGCCTGCCCCAGAAACCTCTCTCCTTCACCCAGGCCCTCTTTGCTCTGCTCTTCATGGTAGTTCCACCTTATCATGCATCATTTACCAGCACAGGCCAGAGGTGTCCGTAAAGTCTGTCTCACAGGGTTGAAGATGTGCTTGGGGGAGGAGTGAAGCTTCCATCAGGACATCACAGGTCCCCGTGCCCCTGGTGGGGGGGGTGTCCTACATGACTGCTATGCAACTCCCACCCTTCCCACTCTGACTGCATCCAACTCTGCTTCTACCCAGGTCCCTGCTCTTTCCCTCTTCCCCTTGCAGGGAGGAGCTCCCATGAAATCACATACTGCTTCTGCTCCCTGCAGCCAAGTGATACGTCCTGCTACGTGGCCAAAGAAACTTCTGCAGAAAAGCACTGCACGGCCAGCAAGATCCTCCCATGGGCAGGGGCTCTGTACTGAGAAATGTGGGTAACCAGATCCCAGCAGTGTCTAGCTGCAGAGCTTACCCCATGTCTGCCCTGGCCAAAGAGTCAGTGCTTAGCTTTGGGTCACAGCTCCATCTCTCTTGATGAAGCAGGGTTTCTAGGAAGGGAGAACAATTGCTTAAGAAAAGAGGAGGCCTTTTTCCCCTCTGGGGTCAAATGAAAAGGCAGCAAGAGTTGCATGGATCCGTGCTCAGGAGCATCAGGAACACAGATGTAGCTTTCTGTACGTAGCCTTGCTCTAATACTGAATTCACTCTGTGACTTCCAGAAAGCCACTTTATAGTTTTCCACCAGTTGTTCCTTCCCTCTCCTCTGCTCCAGGCTCTGAGCACCAGCAGGTGATACATGCGAACAGGCTCTTGCTAGGGCAGGGCTGCCCTGCAGCTCCTGCCTCTCTGGGATGTTGGTGCCCATGGATGCCCACTAAGGACAAACTCCATGGGAACCTCTACACTCACCAACCTGCTTCTTCCTTGACCTGCGAAAGCGGGATTAGTTTTAACCTGAGGCAGGAGATGAGTGGGGAAAGGAGATGGGAGAAGTGCCTTTTAAAATATTCCTTTGCTGCTTGCCTCCACGTCCCATGGCGGTGTCTGCGCTGACGTCAATGCGGTGCCGTTGATTTGCACCAGCTGAGGGGCTGGCACACGATCCTCCCCTTCGGAGTGGCTTTGACGTGGGGCGGCGAAGGGCTCGTGCTGGGATATATTCCTGCCCGCGCCGCACAGCGTGCCGCTGGCTCTCCGCAGCAAGGCGAGGAACGACGAACCTCTGAGGGGCGATGGCAGTCAGCAGGCAGAGCCCCTGCAGCTCCCCGCAGAGCCCCAGCCTTCACCCCAGCACCCAGGCACACGGGGGTCTGCTGCCCAGCCCTAACCCCTCCGTGCAGAGAGAAGGGGAGCGAGGTGGCTGCTAAAGGGGCATCGGCAACACCAGCCTCCCCTTGCGAAGGACCGCCAGCCTCGCACCTTGCTCGCTGCCGCTTGCTTGAAAGTGTTTGTGCCAGCTGCAATACAGCTGTGAGCTCTTGCTGCCTTCCACGCTCTTCTCCTGGTGTTCTTCCCTCGGTGGAGGCTGCAGGACCGGATTAATGCATTTAACTGCAGATGCTCGGGCCCTACAACCACCGGGTTTCCAACACCACGTGGAGGTGACTGCCTTTGCATGCCAAAGCTTATTTTACTGCCTTACAGAGCAATGAAGCCCAGAAAAACATTTTTAACTTGCACTTTGCTCCCACACATGTGATTTGCGTGTTAACGTAAACCTCCATAGGGTGGAAAGCATCTCATTAAACGCTCCTGGGAAAGATGAGCTCAGCCCTTGAAATGAGGGTGAATTTGGGGGATGAAGGAACACTACACATCAAGACGCAAGAAGGAAAAGAGTGATACGCAGTCAGCAGCAGTCATCTTTACTATGGACCACAGGAGATCAGAAAAATAACCTTGTTAACAAGAGACCTAGTGGCTAACAAAATATCATGCTATAGGACATACAAGAGAGGCCAAGCACAATCACCAGAACAAAACGGCAACCGAGGAGGAAAGGAAACCCCAGGGTGTGCACAGGGTGTTGCAGTAGATGCCCTATAGCAAACCTCTAGTAGTGGTATCAACACAGCTGTGTGCACGGCTGTGTGTGCGTGGGGCTGGCTGCGTGGGTTCCTTTTGCCTTTAAAACAAGTCAAAGGGTCTTCACCTCTTACACAACTCCAGTGTCTCTAGCACAATTATTATTAATTTTTTTCACAAAAAAAATAATAATATCATTTTGTTCCAAGAACTATGTGCAAGAATTGTTTCTTCAGGTACAGTGAAAGGAGGGCAAATAGGAAAACACCCTTCTCAGTGCTGTCCTTGTGACTCGTGCCCTCTCCTCATTGACACCGCAATCCTCCCCAGGAATCCTCTGTGGCTTTGCCATCAGTGAATCCCAAACAAGGCTTTTCAGAAAAAGAAAAATGAAAAAAAAAGGTATTGCTGCTTCTTCTTGTAATATTTTTCCTCTCTCTCCCCGCCTTTCCCCTTAAAAATGTTTACTTTCAAAAATTCCATTCCTGCAGAGATTCCTCCCAAGCTCTGAGGTCTCCGCACTCCACCCTCCTCTTCTGCAGTCAGAAAAACTGAGTCTCGACGTCTCTTTGGTTAAAAAAAAAAACAAAACAAAACACAAACAAATAACACACAGCCCAGTTTGATCCCATTCCACCCCGCGGACGCCTGATGAGAGGGTGTCTGTGGAAGAAGGAAGCATCAGAGACGAGCTGTCTGCTCTCTGGAAGCTGAGGTCCCCACGCCGCCCGGCCGGCTCTCCTCCTCTCATACGGTGGTCGCTGGCCCGTACTGGAGCACCAGAGGGGACGTCTCCTTGATCCGGACGTAGAACCGCCCCTCGGGCCGGGTAGTTTGGAGGGACAGAGGCAAGAAGTCATCGGGAAGCCACCGCTCGCTCTCGTCGGAGGCGAACACCAGTCCGAAGTGCTCCAGCTGCTCCTCGCTGTAGCAGAAGGCGGCCGAGCCGCCCAGCACGCCACGGGAGACGTCGTTCATCTCGAGCACCACCAGCTTCACCACCTCCCCGGCAGACGTCTGGCTGGTGATGTGCAGCTGCGGAAAGAGAAAGGTGGGAGAGATGGATGGTAAGGGGGAGGAACGAGGAGGAACCGGGGGCCAGAGGCAGCACACGGTGTCCTACAGTGGTGATCATTAGGGTGGAGGAACAGCCGCCCCAGTGGTGCCCAGTGAGCAAGCGGCAGCAGCCTGGTGCGGAGCCGTGGGCATGCCGTGCCCGGGGACGCCCAGCGTGCCGGGGCCCCAATTCATGCACTGCTTTCTGGCCTCCACTGCACTCTCCGATTCCTTACAGCTCACCTCTTGCACGTGTCGCCTATGGCTCGCCCGTTCCGCTCAGGCTGCCCTACCGTCCCATTACTTGCAGCCGGAGAGGGACAGTCCCAGCCCTGCTCCTAGCACCATGGAGGCATCTGCGTAAAGTCCCTCTCGTGAGCAGGATCCAGACCGTCAGACCAGCTGAACCACAACGGCTCTGCCAAACTAGCTGAAGCCTCTTTAGGAAGCGGTGCTAGATTTCGTCCCGTTCACAAGCTCGGAGTCCTCCCACCAACAGCTACCCTCGCTCTCCCTCTCCGCTTTCTTGGGGACTGCCCTCTGAATCCTGAGTAAGGCTGAGAAAATGAGCTCATCTGGGCTCTGGCTGCTCATGACGGTTGGGAGCCCACTACTTGACTTCAAAGGCCCTAAAGCGGGACATCCATCCTTGCCCGGGCAAGGCGACGGTTTCCTTTGGCACATCCGTAAGGGCTTGCGGAGTGCCGCGAGCAGTGCCCCGGCAGGGTGGTCTGAGCCCTCGGCCCACATGAACCCTGCCAGCTCCGAACAATCATCGCAGGGCTTAGCTGATTTACGCCAGCCGAGGAGTCTTTCCTTTGAACTCTGCTTTCTTCGAGAAGAACGTCGTAAAACGCTTTCAAGCAGGCATGTCCAGAGCTTTGCAACTTCAAAAGCCACGTGGGCAGCCCGCCAGGAACCCGAGGGCTGCGCTTCAGTTGCATAGAAATCTATGGTAATTTCTCAAATGGAAAATAAATATTGCGAGTCAGATTCCCCTCTGCTTCTAACGTCCCCACTGGGTGCGGAGAAACTGGCTATCAAAACTCCCCAGCAATAAAACCCATCAACCCATCGGCTCTGTCCTTCCTCTGCCATTTTACGGACAGGCTGCACTCAGGCTGCTCCGTCAGCCTCCGCTCTGGGCACCGGGAATGTTGGAAGGGAAATTTCAATAAGGGAAGGAGCTTCACGGCTGGGAGCAAAGGAGGTGGCAGAGCTGGAGGGGGACCTGCCCGAGACGCATGCCCTGGGGGACCTCCTCCATGGGGGATCCCACCCAGAGCAGGTGAGGGTGATCAGAGCTGAGGGGTCAGCTCTCAGCAGCAAAACCCTCGCGGAGAGGAACCAGGTCGCACAGCGGCTTCAGCAGACCCCAACGCCTGCAGCAAGGAGGCAGCTTTGCCTGCTCCCCTTCACGGGCTGGAGACGAGTGGCTCCTGCTCTCCCTTCCCCAAAGGCACACAGGGCTGGAGCGGGGGGGGGAGCACAGACCCTGGGGAGGCTGTGGGAGGACCGGGGACAGGGCAGGAGGGTGACAGCTGGATTTTGGCTGGGGGGCTGATGTGTTTTAACACCAGGACATGGCGAGGGAAACCCATCAGTGGGACCTTTGCTCACTGCCTGCCCATGCTGGGTGGCACTAACCTACTCTCAGCTGCTGAACCACGGACTGAGAGCTGAACCATGGCTCCACTGCCTTGTTCCCCGCAAAATACCCTACCCGTGGCCCTAGGTCACCCCCTCAGCAGCGGCGGCTATCGGTCCTGCAGAGCCACGCGCCCCATCCTGCGCTGCCGGGAGCCTCATCACTATTGCAGGGACAAAGGGACACAGGGCAGGAGTGCTGTGGGTCTCCAGGGGACCTCAGCCCTAGGACGGTGGAGGATGGAGAGGGCAGTGCCAGGCGAGGGACACGCAAGCCCCCGCTGCCTGCCTTCCCCATCCTGCCAGCCCTTTCCATCTGGGCACGGCAGAGCCACACTGCTGTCCTTTGCAGGCTCCGGTACCTTGACACTGGTCTCTTTGGAGAGTCCAGTTTCGTACTGAGGACAGACCCGCAAGGTGACAGAACCCGGCTTCTTCCCTCGGTCGGCCAAGCACCCGGGCTGCTCCTGGAAGTTCTGAGTCCACTCAGCTGAGCGCGTCCGGAAGACGGGCTCAGAGCCCTGCCCGCCCCGGCCGCGCTCGGGGCTGGGCGTTGAGCCAGTCCCCAGCCTGAGCTGGCCGCAGTGGCCCGCGGTCCTGCTCTCTGTCGGGGAGCTGTCAACGGAGCCGGGGCAGGACTTTCTGGCCGCCTGGCAGAGCGGTTTGGGGAAGTCCAGGCTGCTGGTTCGAACGCAGTACGCCTGTCTCTTCTCTGTGATACGCAGCAGCTCGATCTGTCGGCTGGGCAGGACGAAGTCACTGTCGTAGAGCTCAGGGGGCGGCCGGGGCTCCTCCAGCGGTGGTGGTGGCAGTGGTGGGGTCTTTTGCTCGTGGGTCTGCAGGACGTCCGGGGCACTGTCCCGGAGGGTGCGGGTGACTCTCCTGCTGCAGCACTCGGGCCCCGAGGAGGAGTACACCAGGTCGAGCTCCTTCGGGCTCTGCGCCCTGCTGGAGTCGTAGTCGCTGTCGGTGGCCAGGAACACCTCCGAGGAGCCCTCCTCGTCCGACAGCCCGTGCAAGTCTGCGAGGGGTGTAAGAGAAGCAAAGAGGGGCTCAGCCCTGCTGTCGGCAGCCCTGGCTGAGGGTTCGCACCAGATGGAGTCCAAGGAAGCCCCTGAGCTTTTACCCCCTTGCCATACACCCGTGCTGTGCTCACCAAGGCACAGGCAGAGCAGGTCCTGCCCCAACCAAGACCGACTACCCTGCTCATACTCCCAGTGCCAGCCCTGCCTGCACCCCCACAGTACAGCCAGCCAGAACAGCCCTCCCTGTCCCCGTGAGCGCGCGCAGTCCCCTGAGTCCATCTGGCAGGAGCTTTGCAAAGCTGAGTCCTTACCGGAGTTGAGCTTACGGCTGGTCTCTGGCGAGGGCGCTGGGGAGGGAAGGTAGTCAAGGTGGGACGAGGTGGATTGGGTTTTCTCCTTCATTGCACCGCCAGCCTCGCTGAGGAAGCCACTGAGAGACACCCCACAGGAGGGCTGCTTGTACCGGGCGTGTTGCAGGGCATCCATAATCCAGCGCATCTCGCGCCAGATCTCCTCCATTTGCTGCCAAAATAGAAAACAAAGGTTCCCTTTCAAAAAGCAAAAAACAGCAACAAAAAAGCCCCACAGCAAAACACAGGCTCTCTCCACACACCTTTCCCAAGAGGCGAAAGCTCTGGGGGAATCCCCGAGTCAGGAAATCCCAAGAAAGTGCTCTCAAGTGGGAAGATGCCGCTTTGACCACCAGCAGCTGCTGGTTCAGCAGGACCTGGCTGCTGCAGGCAGGGGTGCTTGGAAAGGGGGTAGCATGGGGTGCTTTTTTGCGCATCCATCCCAAAATGCACTTCCAGGCCCTCTTCTAGCAAGGTGGGGACCTGCAGAGCAGGAGCCGCCGTCTCTCTGATCAGGATTTTTAATGTGATCATTGCAGTAAGAAGTTGCTAGACAAAGCCCTGCCTGCTGCTGCCCATCTGTCACGTCAGAGACACCCCACGGGGTCACAGCCACCAAGACCAATGAATGCTCCTGCAGCTCATCCAGGGCATGACTGTCCTGGCCACGTCCCATGGGCACCATCAAGCCTGGCTCCCTCCCAGTGCCCTCCTGCTTCGTGTACCTGGATGTAGTCCTGAACCTGCTGGTGCCTCTGCTTCGCAGTGGAGAGCTCAGTGTCGGAGAAAGCCTCCCTGAGGCTCTGCTGAGAGAGGAGCGACTCCAGCTCCAAGAGGGCGGACACCTGGCAGTACTGGGTGATGAACTCCCGGTCGTATGTGAAGAAGTGGACTGGGGAAAGGAAAAGAGAGGGGGGAATGAAAAATATCAGGTCCCTTTTTGTCGATGCCCTACAGGCTCCTCCCCGCTCACCCAACACAGGGAGGAGGCAATGCTGTCTGCCCTCTAGCCTACCTGGACAGCCCTCAGCATCCCCCTCCATCCCTCCTCTCCTAGGGAAGGTGAGGGAGCTCCAGCCCACCCCACTGCCCGTCCCAGCTCTTGGGAGGTCTCAGAGAACAAGGAGACCAGCAACGTTGGGTTCTGGTGTTCCCTCTCCTCACCTAGCTCGAAGATCTGCAGCGGCAGCGTGAGGAAGCCTGAGCGAGGGGTGTAGGGGTTGTTCTGGCCTGGAGCAGTGCAGACGTCATCCGACGGAGGCAGCAGCAGCAGGAAGGAGACTTGGCCCCCAAAGTCCAGCACCTCTTGGCTGTACAGACGGAAATCTTTGGCCTGCAGGAAGACACTGCAGGTAACAGCTGCAAACATCACCTGGGGGTCCTCCACCAAGTCCTCAACCCCAGAGGAGTCCTCAGGGACCACCTGCAGCCATGGGACACTGCTGTTTCAGCACACAACCAGAGGCTCCTTGCTTCTGGCATAATCTGCACACCTCCCTTTCTCTCTTATTTTTCCTAAAAGTCTCTAAACTACTGGTCAAAGTCACTACGACAGGGTCTCAGAGATGAAGTGCCACCAGCGATGGTCTCAGCCCTGCCCAGAGAGGTGCCCTCACAGCTGCCTGGCCAGAAGAACATGCCTGGCACTGGGGCTGGTGGGCACCTTTCCAGTGAATACTCAGCATGGTGGAGGAGGGATTTCTCCCCGTGCAGTCTGACCCAGGGAGCTGCAGTTCCGTCCCACCACTGGCCAGGGACCATTCTGCTTTGGAGGGGCAGAGCTGGGCTGGTCTCATGCTGCAAGGGTTGAGCCCAGGACCAAACCACGCAGCAGGCAATAATGCAAACTTCAGAGGTACAGGTGAGGGTAAGACAAACAGCTCCTGTGGACACTGTCTCTAGGCAGGCAGATGCTTCAGATGCTGGTTGTCCACCACTTGCCTTCTATTTGCACAGGACTAAAATCTCATTGATGCTTCAGGCCCCCCAAGAGGGACCAGGGGCTACGGTACCCTGCCTGCCGTAGTGACCAGCATGGTGCTGCACTGCCCCTTCCCCTCTCTCCTCCCCAGACCTCAGCACCTACCCGTACCTCTTGCAATGGGATGTTGACCAGGGTCATCAGCTCCTTGATGGCCACTTGGAGCTCCTGAAACAAGTGGTTCTGGGAGGTCTCAGCCTCTGGCTCCGCAGGAACAGGCTCCTCCACGCTGGCCATCTTCTGCAGCCATTCCCACTCCTCCCTGGAGAAGGAAGAGACAGACACATGAAAGAAGGAGCAGCTCGGAGTGGACCTGAACGCGCAATCACTATGAGAGCTATGTTTGCTTGGCTGTTCCTCCCCCAGACAGTGCAGCACCTGAAGGGCTGTGGGAGCTGTGGAGGTAGAGGGGGACCTTGGTTTGCTCCAGCTCCAGGCTGCCCTGCATGGCAGGCAGCAGGGCTGAGGGGGAATATTACGCTGCTGCCAGGAGCCCAAGAGCAGAAGCAGGAGGTGATGGGTGCTCTTAGGCTGGATGGGACAGAGGAGCCTGGCTGCCCTGGGTGAGCTGCTCTGCAAGCCCCACCTGGAGATATTGGGGTTGGAGCGAATCTTGACGTGGCACAGGATGTTGGGGAGCCGCTCCGGCACCAGCACTCGGATCTGATCCACGGCACTGCAGAGCTTCAAGTAGCCCAGGTAGAGGCCCGGGGAGAGGGCATGGCTGCTCCGCTGGTGGTAAGCCAGCTTGTCCTGAGAAGAAAGGCACTGCTGGATTGAGCAAGCCCTCACAGTGGGGCTCTCTCCTGCCCTCCTGCCAGGTGCTGCAGCACAGCCAGCCCAGCCAGCAGAAAGGAAGTGGCAGAGCAGGCACAATCCGGTGCTGCCGGGAAGAATCCGGCACCAGGCTGATGCCTCCCCTCGAAGCAACAGGATTTTTGCAGGCTGGTTGGGCTCTGCTCCCCCTCTGCCTGCAGCCAGGACCAAACCCTTGGTGGCCTGGGCTCTGCCGTGACCTTTCCAGCCCGAGGGGGAGCAGAGAGAGCTGGTGGTCCTGCAATGGAACCCACTCCAATCCCCTGCCGCAATAGCACTGGCGCAGCACCTGGACGGAGATCAACAGCGTGTCCAGAGCGGTGGGCTCCTCCGGGGAGGACACGGACTTGCGGCTGGTCTGCAACTTGCAGATGGGAACCCAGCGGACGCTCTCGAAGGTCTGGTTGGTCTTCACCTCCTTCAGGGTGACGATGAGGATGTTGCCCTGTTTGTCTTTGATGGGTTCAAAGAAGACCTGCCCAAGGTCCTGGATCCCCAGCAGCCCCTGCACGATGGGATGAGAAGGGCAGGAGAAAGCAGAGTGTCAGGGGACATCCTTGAGGCACAGTGCTCTGTGGGTCTGGGCAGCTGGGACATGACTGGCAGCTGCCTGCTGGAAACCAGCCTGCCCGGCAAAGCACCCACTGAGAGCCCCCAGCCCATCCGCATGATTTTACCACGAAGCCCGACACCTCATCGCCCCACAACCGGGGTCCTGCCAGAGAGGACAAGGCAGGGGCACCCAGTCCTGTCGCTGACTGAGCCACGGGCAGGACTGGCAGAGCCTGGGGTTTTCCTCGGTGCAGCACATCCACTTGCTGCTCCCAAGGCAGCCTGGCCCACAGAGCACCCCCACCAAGTGCTCGTTCCTCCCCCTGGCCCACCCTCACCTGCATTTGCGAGATGGCCAGCAGCATCTTGAAGCGTGTCTGCAGGATGCAGGAGCAGGACGACTGGGAGACGGTGACACACTGCCGCAGCCACAGGATCTCATCCCACATGCACGACACCTGCAGCACACCAAAGGGCCATCACCACCAACTGCCGCTGCCTGCAGCTGGTTCACACAAAGGTGTTTTGGGGAAATCCATTTGCCATTCTGTTTGAGCTGGGTTAGGAATGGGCAGGGGCACGTATCACCTCTCAGCAGCGGTGCGATTTCCTATGCCACAGGCACCCTGAGATGCCTCCAGAGCCTGTACCCGAGGGAGGCACCATGCCGTGCCCACCCAGATATCTGTCTTCATCTAGGACTGAGACCTTAAGTTTGAGTAGCAGATAGCCAAGAGGAAGAGGGACAATATAGCCTTCTCCCTCAGTAGATAAGGACTATCCAGCAAGATTTTGGCCCTGAGCTGCCCACCTGCCCTTTCACTAAGCCTACCGAGAGCGGAGGACCAGGCAGCAGCACCCTGCACGTCCTGCTCTGTACAACAGAGGCAGAGCTGCTGTGGCAGGATGCTGCGGTGAAGCAGTTAAACAGCTGAGAAGCCGCTGGCATCCTTGTGGAGAGGCAGCGCCCACCCGTCATGGCACGCAGCCTGCCCAGCGTGGCAACGGTCCATCGCCCACCCGTCGCGGCATGCAGCCTGCCCTGCACGGCGCCGGTCCATCGCCCACCTTTGGGCTTCCAGTGGCTGGGTGGAAATGCCGTTCCCTGGTGGTTTCTCGGTCCATGCTGAACCCCGGCAAGCAGCAAGCCTGCGGGCTGCCTGCGCTGCCAAGCCCCAGCACCTGGGGTGGAGGGGAAGCTGCTGCCAGCCGAAGGCAGCGGTGGTGCATGATGCCCGCTTGGCTCAACCCAGAACTCCCGGGCTGCTACTGGCTCTCGGCACTACTCTGCCCCGCGGAGCGCATGAGGGCAGTGGCACAGCAGAGATCCCGGAGGCAATGCTGGGAAGCCCAGGAGCCGCCACATGTTGCGCTGTCTGGTGCAAGTAGCTTGTGCTCCCTTTGTGCACGTGGGGTGTCCCCTGACTCTGCTCCCAATCCGAATCAGACCCAGCCAGCCCCGGTGAGAGCCCCACGCATGATGGGCACTGCTGCCTGCGCAGGGAAGGTGCTACCATGAAGGTGCTTTGCAGATCGTGACGCTCCTGGAGGACACAGTGTCCGGGGTGGTGGCCATCATCTCAGCAGCATCCAGGGTGGTGGCCAGGCAGACAGAGATGTGTCAGGAGACATGCTGCTGCCATGCCCCAGCACACAACACAGGGTCCCTGGGCCACCCACCTTGGTGAACCAGAGAAAATCCTGCATGAGCAGGCAGGAGTAGGTGTCATCAATCTCCACCACGGGGATCTGGTCTTCATGGGTCACCAGAATGTTGTCGTCCTTGTAGAAGATGGCTGTCAGGTAGAGGCCCCTGCATGGGAGGGAAGACAGACTTTAGTGTCACCCCCAGCTGCCAGCTTCATTTCCCAAAGGGTCTCTCTCCTGAGGGCAGAGGAGGTGCCCTGCCCCAGGTCTCAGCTCCTCTCCAACAGCCCGTGGCAGAAGAGGCATACGGCCAGTACAGTAGCAGGAACAGGAACCCAACGCTACCAGCAAGGCAAGCCTGGCCAATGCCACGGCTGATGCCATGGCCAATGCCCCAGCCAGCACAAGGGAGGGCGATGCGGCCCAGCCTGTGCAGGAGACGCTGGGGTGCCTGGAGGCCAAGCGTGAAGGTGGGTGGTGGGAGGGTGGTGGGGTCTAGAGAAGGGTGGGGTGTTGGGTGATGCTTGGAGGTGGTGCAGGGATCTGGATACGGGTGCAGCTTGGCCAGTCCAAATGGAAACACCAAGGAGAAACATTTGATTTCTGGGCAATGGGACTCATCTGCACTGACACTGTCAGCTTCCTCCAGGCAAGGACGCACCTTTGAGCACCCTCCGCCCCCGGCTTGCACACACAGCTCACAGCTGCACCCGGGATGGGCAGCCCTATGTCCCCGCTGGGAAAGGGGCTCTCCACCACCCCCGTGCACCCGCCTCTCACCGCTTCAGCGTCTTGAGAAACTTGCTGCCGGGGTGGAAGAGGTGCTTGAGGCTCTTGGAGACTGAGTGCTTCCTGCTCTGGGGCTGGTTCTTGCAGGGCTCTGGGGAGCAGAGAGCAGAGGATGCTGCAGCAGGAGATGAAGAGCTGCACCAGCAGCCCACAGCACGGCATGCCAACCCAGTGGGAAGGCTCTGCCAAGGTCCCACTGCCTGAGCTGTCTCCCTCCTATGCTCATCCTGGAGGACACAGTGTCCGGAGTGGTGGCCATCATCTCAGCAGCATCCAGGGTGGTGGCCAGGCAGACAGAGAGTGTCAGGAGAGATGCTGCTGCATCTCTCCTGGTACCACCCCAGCCCCCCGGACCACACCACAACCTTGGGGGGCCCAGCTGGATCCCCCACCCCAGCCTCCATGCACTCACCGTGGCAAACGCAGTGCTGGTGGACAGTCTTCACCTGGCCCAGCAGATGGTCCAGAGCTTCAGCTTGTCCCCTTCGCCGGGGGGCCCGGCCGTCGTACTCCCGCCAGTCTGTGGGGGACAGACCAGCATCACCCCTTGGCCTGGGGGAAAAAGGGGTTCCTGTCCCCTCCTCCCCATGGCACGTCACCTCCTGGCACCCCACCCGGGTGTCCCACAGGCACGGCACGGCACAGCATGGCATGGCAGCAGTTGTGGGTGCTGGGCACCTCTGGGCGGGCTGGGCTTCAGGAGATCCCCAGTTTTGTGCCACTCTTCCCAGAAGCACCCAAGCTCTGCACAGCAGCCCGTGGCCACTGGCCACGCTGCAGCACGGCAGGGACATGGCAGAGGGAAAGAACAAGGTCCCGTCTGTTGCTGCTGCACTTCACTGGCCTTAAAAAATAAAATTCTTTCCAGTGTCTTCCTCCAGGTCTTCCCTGGAGCTGCAGCTTTCTCCAGGCGAGTGCCGAGAGCTGGGCTCACCTCGGCAAACACATAAATAAGCTCTCCTGCCAGCTCCACCCGTTGCGAGATGGCAGCAGGACCAGGAGCAGGGCCAGGGACCCGCCGGCGCTTCTACATTAGCTTTACATTAATTGCTTTAAACACCCCCTGTGTCCTGCCTGCTGCTGTTTTCCATGGAAAGTTCAGCTCTGTTAACTTTGGCTGGGGCTCACCACTATTTTTAGGAGCTTTAAAAACACCCAGGGAGGTGCCTGACTATATTCTGCTGGGCCAGGGAGGGATCTTTACTGAAGGGAGAAATATTAATGGAGATAAAAATAAATAAAACCCACTCATGTCTGATTCACTTCAGCCACACTCTGTATCAATGCTGCATGGATCTTGGTCACAGGGAACGTGACCTGTGCAGGATGGCAAAGGGGATTTAAAGTGGGTGCAAACACGATCAACACCCGCTGCCAGGACAGAGTAAAGCCAGGGCAATGCAATGCATGCGTAGGCTCGCTATATGCATTCATATACATGCAAATGTATTTTTGCATCTTTCCATACCAGTGCCATAGTGCTTGTGTATCTGCAGCTAGAGCTACGCACGGTGCCTGCCCACCTCTGGCCCCACTGCCGTTCACGTGCTGTCAGACCTGCATCTCGACCTGCACGTGGTGCATTCACGGCTCACGTGCAGCAGCGTGGCTGGTCCCTCGCTGCCTGCAAGTGTGGTGGCAGGGGCCGTGTGCCCACCGCCCTGCTGCCTGCTCGTCGGGATGGGCTCAGCCTCCCCAGATGTGCATGGGGCTGCTCCTTACACACCCGATGGCGCCGATTCCGCAGGACCGCCGTGCAGCGGAGACCCGTCTCGGTGGTGAGGGGCAGAGGCAACCTCGGAGCCCGCTCAGCCCTGAAGTTCACCCTTCGGGGCTGCTCCGTCCAGTCCATCCCTTCTGGCCTGTCTCCCCCAGCACCCTGGGGTGCCTTGTGTGACATCATTGGGTGGCTTTCCTCTCCTCCGCTTGCCATGGTGCCAGCGTGGGGAGGTGACTGCTGACAGCCCAGAGCTGGGCTCTGGTGGGGCTCATGACCCCCATCCCAGCTCAATGCCAGGGAATGCAGGTCCCTGGGGCTGGGCTGGATGGGCGAGAGCATGCAGTGGCACAGGCAGGACTCCAGGCCCACTGCCACCCAGGACCGGGATGGCTCTGAGCCCTGGGGTGGCACTTCAGGGGCTGAGCTGGGGCATCCCACCATGTCACACCTCAGCACGTGCCTAGAGTGGTTTTGCACAAGTTGGGCCACTTCGGGGCAGATATCATTGAGGCAGTAGGGACCGACCCCTCCCAAAAGCTGCCCTGCGCTAAGTTACAAACCTCTGCTAAAAAACACAGGGGTGTTTTTCCTTCCTACAGAAGAGATGGCTGCATTGCTTTCCTTTTAACTGAGAAAGCAAAACGTCCTCTCTCCTAGCTTCCTCCTTAGGATGAGCTGATCCAGGTTGCCTAAAATGGCTCAGCCTTTACCAGGCAGCCAGAAGAATTTCAGATTGAAAAATCAATATTTGGCAAAGCTCCTGTCAGCTGGAGGCAGCATCCCGGACCCCCGGGCACAGCCTCCCTGCCTGGCTTGAGTCCCCAAATGCTGCCTCTGCTCCCCGGTCCACTATACCCCATGCCAGCAGTGAGAGGGACCCCCGGATGGCACAGGGAGCTGCTGCTTTCCCCCATCCATCCTGAAGCTGGTGCCAGCTCCTGCAGCATTCCCAGTGGTACTTACTGGAAGGGATGGCGAAAGGGGGCACGGAGGCTTGCGGGGGACCCCAGCCCTTCATGTTGTAGGCAGACACCTGGACGTAGTAAGCCGTGCCCTGCGAGGAGGGAAGCCACACTCAGCTCACCGGCACCTCTCCCAGCTCAGCATGCGAGGGAAGGAGGATACCACTCAGCCCAGTACACCAGTACACCACAAGAAGTACTAAACTGGGAGCCTGCAGCCCGGGTCACCAGCTCTGACCTCCCCCAGCTGTACAAAGCTCTTGTTATCAGACACTAGAGAATCCCCACAGCCCGGGTGGGTGGTTTTGGGGGAGGCAGAGGAAGGATGGGACATTGCAAATGCCCCTTGCCAGGAGATGCTTCCGGCCCCAAAGACTTGGGGCTTCTGCAGCCTGGAGGGTCGGGGTGCTGCCTTCCCGCTGGGATGTCCAAGGATCTGGCCCCTGGAGACAGGGAGCTGGCCCAACATTGTCGAGGGTTTGTGGCATGGCGACAGTGATTAAAGGCCTCTAATTAAAGCCCAGTCAAGCTGCCAGATGTTGCAAGGCCTCCAGGCACTCATGAAGGCGGACAGGAGCCTGTGAAGCAGCTCTGAAAGCATGATTGATGGGCTCAGGCCAGCTCCTTGCAGCGGCGCTGCTCTAGGCTCTGCTCGAGCCCTGTCCTGTCGTGCACCAGGGCAGTTCTCCCACCCCAACAGCAGCTCCTGGGCTCCAGCAGCGCTGCCTTGGCTAAGCCTCTCTAACCTCATCGAGGGCTTTCCCTGCTCCTCGAGCCGGTGGTCCCTGCCTGCCTGCATGCCCCGGAGCTTCAGCGCTGCACCTCCCTAGTAAGGGCAATCCCATCCATCCCAGCATCTCCCCACGTTCCCATCCCAAGCTCCATCTCACTGCAGTTCCCATCCCGCCCCGTCTCCCCGCTGTTGGTCCAGGGTGGCAGCCCCTGGGGAGCGGACAGCTGACAGGCAGCATGGCCCCTGCGGTTCTCAGGGAGATAAAACAGCGGGGAGCCCCAGTCCCAACCAGCCCGTGACCTTGCCGAGCTCCTGGAGATGGAGATGGGGCTGGTCCCCCCTCTCCAATGAACGACGGGGCTGGTTGATCTGTGCGGGTGGCAGAGGAACGAGCTGCTGATTTATGGCCCAGGAGGACCACGGGTGGAGATGGGAGCGGGGTGGGGGACAGAGGATAAATCAGGCGCTCGGTGAATGGACCCATTTTGCCTTTCACTTGAGAGTCCCCAGGCACCCTGTGCAGGGGGTTTCCCCATTGCCAGGGCGGCCATGGCTGTGCAGGGACAGACGGATGTCTCTCTTGGCCCCACGCTCTTAGCTCTGCCCACAGGCTGTGCTGAACATGGCACGCACCGTGGCACAATCCTTTTCTTCATGCTGGAAATGACAACCCATCCCCTCCCCGCATCGGCTGCTGGGAATGACCCACCGAGCTGCACCGTGGCCAGTGGCTTTTCCCGACTGTGGTCTCTCCCCCCGCAGCCCAAACCCCCGCGGGGCACCCCAAGAGCTCACCGACACCAGCCCCCGGATGGTGAAGTGCAGGTTCTTCAGCTTGTCGATCACGGCCTCCCCCAGCGGTGGTGAGAAAGTGGGGGAGCAGCTCCACTCCACTGAAAGGAGAGAGACCCCAAGGTGCCGCACGGCCCTGGAGTGGGGACAGGCTACCAGGGCTGGCTGCAGCGCATCGGGGCCAGCAGCTGCAGAGGGACCGCAGACAGCACCAGAGCTGGAGGCAGCTGAGCAAAGGCCGGGGAGAGGGGGAGCCACAACAAGGGGGGTGGCATGGGGAGCTGCAGTCCTCCTCAACAAGCCATGCCAGGCAGGGTCAGCACCCTCAAGTGATGGGTCAGGAGTTGGAGATGGGGGAAATTCTCCCAGAAGCAAAAAATATCTGGTTTAAGTGGGTGAGGGGCACAGGAGCGGCAGGATGGCAAAGCCCCCTCAGTGTGCAGGATGAAGGGGCAGCAAACAAGTGGCACCCCGAGTTTGGCCTTGGTGCAGGACGGTGGTTTGGCCTAGTTCAGACTGTTTGGGTGGTGGCCAGGGTGTCCAGCAGCATGCAGCCCTGGCTCCTCCTGCGCTCGAGCACAAAGGCAGCTTGACAGGGGCTTGGCAGCTCTGCCCACACCCCCAGCACGCTGGCATGGCGTGCACGGGGTGAATGCCCCAGCATGCCCCACTGGCACACTCAGGGCACCTGCCATGGTTGTGTGTCCCCAACACTGTTGTGGGGACCCTGGTCCTTACCTTTGTACTTGGTGACGACGGCTGAGTTGATGCTCAAGGGCTCCCAGAAGGTCACCTGCACCGAGGAGCTGCTGGCCACGGAGAGGTGGACATTGGTGGGGGCATCCGGCACGCCTGGGGACAGAGACCGCAGGGACCACTACGGCAAGGATGGTCACTCTGAACCCCACGGTGTCCCTCCTGGGCCTCCCCCCGTGCCCAGGGACACGTTCCTGGAGCACTCACCCCCTGTGCACCCATACAGCAAGACTGGCTACAGGGTGCAGGGATCCTCTAATGGGTGCTGGTGCAGCCCCGTTCCTGGACCATGCACAGCCCTGCTCCTTCCCCCTGCGGTGGGGACTGCCCCCCAGGTCCCCCAAGCCCTCCTGCAGGCACTCACGGGCATGCTCAAACCCTGCCTTCATGCGCTTGTAAAGTCGGTATCGCCACTCCCAGGCCTTGAGCTGCTTCTCCTTCTCCGAGCAGTCAGCGTTGGGCGCCTCGTTCACCACCTGTGCCGTCAGCTCGTTGACGCGCTGCTCTGCTTCCCGCACCAGCGTGGAGAGGTGCAGCGAGCGGCTCTCCAGGCTCACAACTGTGGCGTGAGTGGGCACAGCAGTGAGTTCCAGGAGGGGAGCCAGGAGGAGGAAAGAGAAGGTGGTTAGGGCAAGCCCAGGCTCTGCTGGCACCAAGTCCCCACCCCAAGACCCCATCCTCCCCTCCATGTCCTGCTCCTGGGCTCCACTTGAGTGCATGGCTCTGCTCGAGCCCCTGCTATAGCCTGCACCCGTTTCCCAGAGCACAGTGACCACCTCCCCACCCGGACTCAGCTGCTTGGGGTTCCCCACTTCACCAGGCTGGAGACCCAGGTGATGGGCACGGCACGGTTCCCCCACACCAACTCACAGTGCGGACTCTCCTTTGCTCCTGCCTGCAGCAGGGCCCTGGCGATGGGAGCATTGTTGGTCATGATGGCAATGTCCAGGGGCAGTAGCCCCTCACTGTTGGGTGTGTTGAGGTCCAGCTCCTCGGGGCTGTACTGCTTCAGCAGCTCCTGGACCCTGTCTAGGTCCTGCAGCTCCACGGCCTCGAAGAGGGCGGCATTACTCTGGAACTGGGTGGAAGGAGAAACGCAGGTCGGCTGAGCACAGGGCACCCTCCTCCACCCCACCGAACACCCTAGCCCCTCACCAGCACCCCACAAACCCAAACAAGGTGGGCTGCCCTGGTCCCAGGGGCTCGGGAGCACCAGCTCTTTGCAGGCACAACTGGATGATGCTGAGCAAACACCTGGACCAGCTCCAGCTGAACCTGCTCCAGGGCAGCTTCCACCCAGGCATCAGCATCACCCATGCACGGACCCTCCATCCCCACCTTCCCGGCTGCAGCAGCGCTGGATGGAGCCAGCGGGCACTGACCAGGTAGGACTTGCGGAGCTTCTCCTTCTCGCCCCGTCCCGCCAGGCTGCCCTCGTCGAAGGATGTGTAGTTGACGCGGAATTTTCCCGACAGGTTTCGGTAGAGCCTCTTGGCCGCGTTTGGTGAGGAAGGGCCCTGTGGCTTTCTGGCCTGCGCCAGCTGCAGGTCCCTCATCTGCTGCGTCATTTTAGGGGAGGATGACCTGGGAAAGGGCAAGGAGGTGTGGGGAAACGAGGCACGTGAGGATGTGCCAGAAAGGCAGAGGCACATCTGCGGCGTTGGGACCAGGGCATGACCCAGGAGAGCCAGAGCAGTGCCGGGGCAGCACCGATGCAAGTGGCTGCAAGGTGGACGCCGGTGCCAGCAATACCCTCATCCATCTGTTATCAGCCGAGGCCAGTCCGTTCCCCTTTCCCACTGCTGCTGCTGACCCTGGGCGGGTCCTGAGAGGCTCGTATGAACCCTGCGGGTGAGACATTTCCTTCCAGACCCAAGGGCTGGGCTGGCCCCACACTGCCCTTGAGCTGGGATGCCCCAAGCAACTTCAGGCTGCTCAGCTCTGCAACCAGTCCCCATCCATCACGCTGGGGAAACCTCTCCTTACTCCCAGTCTCCACCACCCAGCTCCTACAGAGATGGGCTGCCCCATCCGGGGCTGCCCAGACCCCCTCGGCAGTAGGGGCCACACGGACTGACAGCCCCCAGCCCCATGCTGGGTGAGTGCTGCCCACCACGCATTTGGCTTGGGATGGCCTCATGCACCCTCTCTGCATCCATCCTACTAGCAGGAACCTGTCTCATGTGCTTATTGCTGTCCCTCAGCCCTCTTTGGTACGTGACTTTCCTCAGGGTCTTTATTCCAGCAAAGGGCATCCTCTGAAAGCAAAGTGAGAGCAGGGAGTGGACAAAAGGCCATTTCTAATGGCACTGAGACAATGCCAGGTCCCAATGGGGACCAGTGACCCCCAGTCTCCTGCTCACCAGCAGACTCAGGCTCCACAGCTGCTCTTCACCTTCTCCATCCACATTGATTAAGCTATAAAACCTTTTCTCCACTCTGATTTTGATTTCTACTTTAAATAGTGATGATAACTATGTACAAGTCACTAGGAAAGCTGGCATCTTTTCTTGGCTTCGTAGAGGGGGAGCTGCCCCTCTCCCTGCAGCCATGACCCTCATGTCCCCACCAAGACTTCATCCCCACTGGGCAAAGTCCCCTGTTTCAGTACAAGCGTGGCCTCACTGCTGCATGGGGCTTTTGCCCATGAGTCATCCCTTACAGCACCGAGGGTTTTCACTGGCGTCAAACATCTGATCCCCTTCTTGCCGTAGCCCGTGGCACAGTTCCCAGACAAGGAGCAACAGGTCTAAAGAGCATTTAGTGCAACTACGCTTAACACAGTTTCTCTTGGTTTTGACCTCATATCCCTGTGTATAAGGTCAGATATTTTGGGGCAAGGTCTTCCCCATATCACTTTATTGGTTAAATATCAAGCAAGGGGTAAGCGTGATAAAAAGCATGACAGTTGTCTAGGTCATGCCAAAATGCTACCGCGAGGCTGTGCCTGTGATGATGATGTTTATAAAGCCATCATCAGGAGGCAGGATATTAATAACAACCTCGCTACATGCTCTTCATCATCCTGATTTCAGATTAGGCACAGTGGGCCGCACAAGGCTTTAATGATTTTACCTTTTATTACTGTGATATTTAAAAGCGGAAAATGATGGGGAGGTTGGCTTCTGCCAGTCACTCATCTCACTGGCTTCAGCCTACGGATTTAGAGGTCTCGAGTGCGGCCCAAGCTGCGGTGTCAAGTTGCTGCCCTGGATTCCTCCAGGGATGGGCATTATCTGAACGTAGGGCTTTACGGACCGGACAGATAGCGAACACCAACCACGTGAGCTTCAGGTAGCAAGACACCCCTAAGCGACCATGGGGAGGTTGGTGAGATCTGTGCAGCAGGGTCCTGCTGGTTCTGGTGGGGAGGAAGGGGAGCATCTCTCTACCAGCAGAGCATCACCATGGTGGGAGAGACCTGGACAATGCAGGGAAGGGCTGGAGAAGCAGCCCTCGGCTCACTGGGACCTACCCAGGTCTGGACAGAGAGTCCTCAGCTTACAGCTGTGGCAGCCTGAGCACATCGTGTTTCATCATGGACATGGAGCAGCTCCTGGCACGGCCACTACTGAAGGCTCCTCATGCCAAGGGCTCCACACATGGCACATACAAGCCTCTAGAGATGGCAAGTACAAAATCCCAGATATCAAAGGAGCAGAAAATCATCACGCAGCTCTGCTGTCACCAGTGGACAGAAAGTAAGAGAGAAAAGCCACCCCTGCCTGTGCAGGCAGGGCACTCTGGCAGGAAGAAGAGGCAACCAGGAAGGCAGGTCCTGACCCACGGACCAAGCCCAAGAAGCAAAGTGCTATCTGACATACTTAGGAAAGAGAAATAACTGACTTGAGAGACTCTCCAGCAAAACCTTGCCCGTTCTCTTGTGTTTAAGAGCTCCCTGCTGCCTAAGTCCTCCTCTCTCCACCTCCAGCTGCTGCTCGGAGGTGAAGATGGCTCTTTTAACAGGGTTGTTGACAAGACGCCCAATTCCGCTGCGGTTCCCCTTCATCCAAGGAGGCAACAATGCTCTCCCACATGAGGAAAGGAAGTAAGACCCCAAAAGTACCTCTCTGGAAGCTGGAGCAGATCCCTACTCCATCCATGTCTGCAGAATCAAGGTTTAAAAAAGGAGTGGTGCTTTGGAGCAAAAGCACTTTTTTACTGCCAATTAAAATATATGGCAAATGACCCCATACAGGCAGACCGCACAATTTGGAGGAAGTTCTCTCAGAAATGGTAGAAACAGAGGCCACACAGAGAAATTTCTCACTATTTTCCCTCATCTGATTTGCTTTTAATGAGAAGTAAAGAGACGGAAATTATTCAGAGCTCAGGAGTGAACATCTATCTATATTAAACTGGCTGCCCCAAAGATAAAAGAGTTTCCTGCCCTGTGGTTATGAGTCATCTGGACTCAGTGAAATAGTCTTGATTTATCTAGAGCTAAACTTTGCGGTGGAGCAACTGATAGCTGAAAACAACACCCGCAGATGTTGTGCCCTCAAGGTACAACCAGCCAACACCAGCTCGCCCCAATGGTAAAGCCCCATCCTGCAGGGAGGTGGTGGGAGGAGGTCCCACCTCCTCTGCCTTTCTAGTCTCAGTGCAGCTGAACTAAATTTATCTCAACCACAATCAGTTCTTGTTGCTAATTATTTACCTACGTACTGCAAACACCGCAGCAGGGGACGGGTGCTTTGCCTGCCCCAGCAGTTCAGTTTTCTGGCCATGGGATATGTTTGTGACCACCAGGGAGGTGGTGTGGACATCAGGTCTGCAATGCCATAAATCCCCATACCAGCAAACTCCGTCACCCTCTCCATGGAATAGGCTGAGGTTCTGCGAACGGATGCGTTAGGACTGGCCAGACCCATCTCATGAAACCAATGTAATGAGGATTTTTTTTTAAAAGCACGCGAGGATGGATGTGCATATGACAACTTCATTTTATCCCTCCTTCGGCGATGAACACAGGCGAATCCACTGGGTAGTTTCTAACACTGTGGTTTTTGCATATTCTGGGTTTTAATGTTTCCAACGCTGCAGATCTTGGCCTAGTAAAGAGTGTTAATAATTGTTGTAATTATGTGATTTTTAAGTGCATTTTGTTTAAGGGCGTAGCCTCTCCGAGCCTCCAGCAGAGAACCAGTCCATGTCAGACAGGGCTGCTCTGTCCCGCTGGCAGAGCCCAGACCCCGGGCTGGCTGGAAGGAGCCCTGCCTGCCCCAAGCCCAGCGGGACCTGGACATCCTTCCCTGAGCACCCACGGGGATGGCCCACACCGGGCGCTCGCTGCACCAGAAGTACAAACCCCAGGGGGACAGTGGGCTTCGTCCTCCCTGCCGCCATGCGCTCCCATCTCAGGGACAGAGGCTGGAGGTACCTGGGCAGGCAGGCGACGACCATCCTGCCCGCAGGTCACCATACCTGGCTGCTGGGGACCACAGTGGCCATTCCATGCCACTTCCCACCAGTGAGAGCCCGGGCTGTGAAAAGACTCACGTGCAAGCGATGCTGTCGCTGGTGGCAATGGCCTTCCAGCCAAAACCCACGGCTGTCCGGTCCCCACCACCCCCCATGCCAGCCGTGGAAAGGATTAGCTCACAGATGCCTGCCCGCACTGGCAGCGAGAGGGCAGACTCCCGCACGCAGCAGCAGACATCAGCTCAGTGCCACACTCCTGTCCTCAGGGTAAACGTGGGTGGCTGTCACTTTGGGAAGCTGCTCCCCACCGTCCGCAGCCTGATGCAGCAGAGAGAGAAGCTGCGGGGCTCTGTGTGTGAGAAAAAGGGAGCCCAAAGGACAGAGGATGAAAGGTGTTAATGCTTTGAAAGGGTGAAAAGGCTTGGGGCATGGAGGAGGAGAAGGACTGGGTCCTTGCAGAGCTTGTTGTAGCCTCATGGCGCTGTGGATGTCAGTGGTATGTTAGCACAAGCTGCCAGGGATGCTGTCCTGAACCACGGTCCAATTCAGTCCATGGGGTTATCCAAAAAATGAACACGCAAGGGACAGGAGAAGCCTAAAAGCCAGTTATCAGGGAGAGCCAACCCAACCCCACACTGGGAGCTTCCATCAAGAGATCAGCTGGCAAGATCAACATACAGGCTGTTTCCAAAGAAATCTGAGCACGAGAGGTCTTTTCCTTGCCTGAGCACACTTAGCCCAACCCCGCGACCAGGGCCACGCTCACCCTTGGTGCATGCAGGAAATCACACACGTGGCCACAAACACTCGGGCACCAAATACTCCACAGCAGATACCACTCAAGCTCCTAACACACGAACACTCTTGGCTCATGGGGACATGAACCAGAAGCCCAGCGTCCAGCATGAAGAGGAGCTGCTGATGCACTCGCATTTTCCACTCTTTCTGCCTGAGTATAAGCAATTTTTCAGGACTGGGGAAACAGAGACTGGATCCAAAACAGAGCATGAGTAGGGGAGCTCTTCCAAAAGAGTGGGATTTCATAAGCCACCAAAAGGCACACTCAAAGCTAGGACAAAACGCTGTGCTTAGCATCCCTGCAAGGCAGCAGGACTCATGGGAGCAGCCTCCACACCAGTTACCCATCCTGAGGTGTGCAGATCTCAAAGGTATTTAAATATTGTGCAGTGACCTGGCCATGCAAAGATGGAGCAAAACACTCCTGCTCCACGGAAACATCTGCGTGCCTGGAAAATGCACTTGCTTATTGAAACCTGGGTCCAGGGAAAGGCACCAAACCAGATCCAGGGCTTTGTTTGTTTGTTTCCTACAGATTTTCTCTTTTTTCCCCACTTGGCAAACCCACTGGGTTTTGTTTTGAATGGAGCTGAAACGAGCATGCCTCTTTTGTTTAGCAATAACAACTAACTTATATAGATCCCGCTCCTGCCAGTACATTTTTGTTTGAGCTCCAGAAGCCCAACGCTATTAGCCCAATGTTCGAAGGAGCTCAGTGTGGCTGCAAGGCCAGGAGATGCTGCACAGCACCCCGGTCGGTGCAGTCTCCTGAGCATCAGGCACCGGTTTAGCAGTACTGGTATGGCTGCACGTTGTCTCTGCCATCTCCATACCAGGCACACTGTGGTGCATGTAGGTGCTTCTTGAGGAGCTCGTGTCCCAAGGCAGCAGAGAGCAGACCCCATGGCCACGCAGCCCACCGCATCATGGCACGATATTGGATTCGAAAGCTGGCTCTCAGCAGCTTGGTACCTGAATAAGCGGGAGGAGAAGAGCACATCCTGGGCGAGATCTGCACCTGCCAGTGTTCAGCGCCCTGCACCTCTGCAGAGGAAGAAGTGGAGGATCCCCCCGTGGGAGCAAGAGGGGCTCAGCACCATGCCTCGCCATCCAGGCTGTTCCCCAAATCAGGGTGCTTTTGCATCCCTTGGGAATACTCATGCTGGGAGTGCAGCAGCTGTAGTGTGCAGTGAGAACCCCCTGGGACCAGCCCTCACTCGGCTGCTGGAGGGGCTGTGGCAGCAGGGAAGCACACAGGCTGGACAGGCCATGTCCTACATCACGGGGCTGGTTGGTGAGTCGGCAGTGTCCTCCCGAGGCACATCCACGTTCTCTGGTGTAGCACAGAAGGGAAAAGCCTGCCAGCATGGCTTGCCCCCACCACACCTCCCTTCTAAATCATAGGCTTTGAATTTGGGAGAGACGGAGACTTCAGGACTCCAAGAAAGGTTCGGAGCCAACCAAGTAGATCTCTTGCTGACAGTCTGCAGAGGCCTCCCATAAAACACCCCATTTCTGTAGGCCTAGCAGTATGTTTGGGGGAGGAAGGGAGCAGAGACACTCGAGCAAATTCTGCTGCAACACAATAACGCTGCTGCTTCTTTCTTTTCTTTTCTTTTTTTTTTTTTTTAATTAAGCATCCCAATCACAGTTTTTAAACGAGCCCAGAAGGAGCCTGTGGCTCAACCCCCATTAAAATATGACCAAAATCAGACAGTTAGTTCCTTGGTCCCCTGTGAGACTCTGCCATCATGGTTGGGACTGCCATCATGTACACGCCATAGTCACAAAGAGGCACTGTCCTGGCCATGTCCACACACGTGTGTCCCTCCTGGGAAGCTTCAGACCTGCCTGCACATGCAGCATTGCCAGGACACCAGGACACTTCTCCTTGGTGACCGTGCTAAGGACAGTGCGCAATGGCTGGCTCTCTAGCCAAGACAGACGATGCTGATAGTACCATCAGCCCGTGAGTGCCAGCCTTAAGCTGCTCTGAAGGGGGCACTGGCTGGCACAGCCTGGCTCTGGGCATCCCAAGCCATCCCTTGAGGGAGGGGAAACATAAAATGCCAGAGACCCACATGGGTTCCATCTGCAGACCTGGGTCAGGAAAGAGATGATAGAGCGGAGAAGCAACATCCACATCAGACCCTCGGCTCTGCACCCCAGCCCAGCTCCGCTGGCTTCACTGTTTTCATGAGAATTTACCCCAGAAGAGTTCCTGGCCTGCCCAGCCTGGAGGCTCGCACCTAGAAAATCTGCTTTTCTGCTTTGATGCTACCAAATTTCTGTGGGGATCAAGCTAAGTGGTATGTGCATTACAGACTGAGGGTGTCCCTGCCTGGAGGGCTGCTCGGGTTGCAGCATTCCCCTGTCACCGGCACCACTTGTCCCTGGGGCACTTCCCTGTGACAAAAGCCCCCAGTCCCTCCCCACCAGCACGGGCACTGGGGATGGCAGATCTGCCCTCGGGAGCTGTGCTCAGGCCTGGGCTCCCACCTCCCAGGCAGGGTAAACCCCGCTCCCTGTGCTCCCCACAATGCCAGCCTTTAATTGCTGCTTGACATTAAGTATCTGAACAAGGAAGTCTTGGGTAAATGTTCTTGCTATGGGAACACACAGTGCTGAGTCTCTTTAATTACATTGTTTTTGTTTGGCTTTTTTTATTAGTTGTGCTGTGGCTTCCCCTCCCTGACAGGCCAGTGAAGCGCACGCTAAATATGGCCGGGTTTAAAGTCTGCCGTGAAACCCGAACCGCGGCACCAGACTGGCTGGACTCGGTGCAAGCCAGGGTTACGCGGGACACACATTCCAGCCGCTGCGGTCCTGCTCCGGCCCCGTGCCCCCCCCCCGTCCTGCTCAAACACCCGCCATCGGAGCAGCTCAGAGCACAACCACCACGCTCCAAAACACCTATGCAACCTCCTGTTCCTCATCCCACTAAATCCTGCTGGGAACACAGCCTAACCCTTTACTCCACGGACCCCCAGGCTGGCCCATCTCCATCATACCCATCACTTCTACACTGGTCCCCATCCCACCCCGTCTCCATCACACCCATCGCTTCCACACTGGTCCCCATCCCAACACGCCCTGCCCCACACCTGCTCAGCCCACCTCCAGGCTGCCCCTCAGGGCCAAAGAGCGCTCTTCCCACCGGCCATGCCGCTTTCATCTTCCTCTGCCCCCCTTGTTATTTTAAAGGCATTCCAGAGGATGCTGTCAGGCTTGGATGTGGTTTGGTTGGGTTGTTTGTTTTCGTACTGGAGGTTTTATGATCGCACTGGGAACAAGCCCTAATTGAGCTGCAATTCGAATTGCAGTCCGTGGGTATTTGTTTCATTTTTGGAAGGGCTTAAACGGCAGCGCAGCTTAGGCTGGAGAACGCATTTGGTTTTAACTGGAACCTGATGGAGACAGGACTGAGCAGGACGGGCTGCCCCAAGCCATGACCAAAGCTCATGGGGAAGCCCTGCGCAGCCGCCCCGGTGCCAGGTACCCACGGCAGCAAGAGGCAGCGCTGGGTGTGACCGCAGCCCTGTGACCACCCGAAAACCCTGCTGCTGCCGGGCAGGAGGCAGACGGAGCCAGTCCTCTGGTGCCAAAAGCCAAGCGCGCAAGCCCTGGGGCCTGGCTCGGTTGGGGCTTGCAGATACCCTGCAAACCTCTACGTCCTGCAAACCTCTGTGCCTGGCAAACCCCTGCGTCCTGGAAACCCCTGTGTCCTGCAAACCTCTGCATCCTGCAAACCCCTCCGTCCTGCAAACGTCTGAGCCCTGCAAGCCTCTGCGTCCTGCAAACGTCTGAGCCCTGCAAACCCCTGCGTCCTGCAAACCTCTGCGTCCTGCAAACCCCTCCGTCCTGCAAACGTCTGAGCCCTGCAAGCCTCTGCGTCCTGCAAACCCCTGCGTCCTGGAAACCCCTGTGTCCTGCAAACCTCTGCGTCCTGCAAACCCCTCCGTCCTGCAAACGTCTGAGCCCTGCAAGCCTCTGTGTCCTGCAAACCCCTGTGCCCTGCAAACCCCTGCGTCCTGCAAACCCCTGTGTCCTGCAAACCCCTGTGTCCTGCAAGCCTCTGCGTCCTGCAAACCCCTGTGCCCTGCAAACCTCTGCGTCCTGCAAACCCCTGTGCCCTGCAAACCCCTGTGCCCTGCAGACCCCTGTGCCCTGCAGACCCCTGCCCCCTACAAGCTGCTGCACCCTGCAGACCTCTGCACGGCAGGGTCTGTGACCTTGTGCTCGCCCAGCACCCCAGAGGGAGAGCTCAGCACGGCTGCCCAGGCTGCTTGGCCCTGGGGGCTGGCTGGGTGCTCCTTGCAGGAGTCAGGAGCTGCCTCCAGACCTGAGCTGCTCGCAGGGACCAGGCAGCAGAAACGGACAGGACCTAAAGGTCAGCACCCAAACTGCCCTTCACAGGATTTACGTCGGTGTCAACTTCTGCTGACCGTGCCCCGCGGCGACTGCCAGAACTAGCAGTTCAGCCCCAGCACCCAAAATGTGCCTGATGCTTCTGGCACCTGCAACCAGCTGGACCTTTGCAGGTAGGGAGAGGAGGACAGATTTCTAAAGCACAGAGGGACTGGCCGAGCACCTGCTCTGCATTGCAATGGCGCTTCCTCCCGTCCTTCCAGGATCTCACAAGCCCGGATGCTGGAGCAAGTCAACAGTGCTCTGGAAGACACCTCCGACCTGCTGGCACCATCCCGGCTAAATCAGACTTCCGCATATTAAAAGCGGATGAGCAGTGGGGACTCACGGCCCCTCTTTCAGAGAGAAATCCTATCCCAGCTTGGCCTGCCAGGAACGAGCACTGCTCTGTGCCACAGATGCATGTGTGCAAACTCTTCTCGGGGGTATCAAATGCAGAAGCTGAGTCATACGACGCCTGGTCTCAAAGATCACTGAAGGCAAAAGGAGGGAGAAAACAGTATCTCTGTGGGGTTGCAGGGCCCCAGCTTGAACCCAACCAGAGTAGAAGGTGGATGCCCAGTGAGGGGATGCTCAGCCGTGAGGCCGGGACCCAGCTGCCATGCTGGGAGGAGTGAGAAGGGATGTAACACTACACTCATCCAAGCTTGGTCCCATCCCCTCGCTCAGGCCCTGACACCCACTTCTTGGAAGCGAGCAGGGCAGGCTGCTGGCAAAGCTGCTGTGGCAACCCCAGCCTGCACAGGGCCAGCAGTTGCATCTGAGCACCGTCCTGATGGGAGAAGGGGCCATGGGGGCTGGGATGGCATTGCCCCAGCTCCTCTGAGGGCTGCCGCCATGTACCCACACCCCGGCAAAATGCCCGGGACCCCCGGGAGCCAGGAAAAAGCACTAACTTGTCTTCCCCCATGATGGCTCGAGCATGCGTGCGAGGGATGCTCTGCATTTCAGCATGGTCTCACACCAGGGTAACATCCTGCACTGCCTCCTCCTTGGCCCTGCTTAGACTCACTGGGGCTTTCCCCGCTGACGCTGGCTCCTCTGCACTGCTGTGCCCTGATCCCGGGATGGTGGGGCTCCACAGCACCCATGCACCCAGACCCCCTGCTATGGTTCAAACGTTGGCTCAGCTCCTCGGTCTGCTGGAAGCAGGGCTCCTGGGAGCCACATCCCTGCTGCCTGGCCCTGGAGCTGCAGCTCGCCCGGGCACGGGGGCACAGCCACATGCCACGGGGGCTGAGACCTACACACTCATCACAGCAGTGAAAGGCAACCAATTTGAACCCAGACTTGCCGGGATGACAAGCAAATCCTTTACCCTCCTGCGCCACCTGGTGCCACCAGGAAGAATATGCTAGTGAGATTTGACTTCCATCCAAAACCGCATCTTCTCCAAACCCATGAAATTGTAGAAAAGTGGCCCAAGAAGGACTTCTGGAGGTCATCTGAGCTCTCTCCTCCATACCTGTGGCTGGTCTCCATCCCCAGCCAACTACATCCCACCTGCACTTCACAGCCCTCCATGGGACCTCCCCAGCCCACCACTGGGATGTCCCTTCTGGTGGAAACCCACCTCTGGTCCATCGTCCTACCCAAGCCATCCAGCTAGACGGGGACCAAGCTGCTCGAGTGCGCCAAAGCTGCACGATGGAAACCAGCACCGCTGGCTGAAGACTTCCAGAGCTGCACCCAAAGGGGTTATAAAAGGCAGGCCACAGACATTGATCTCAGCGGGGAAGAGGAGACGACGGCCAAGACACAATGGAAGAACAGACAAACACACATACCCGGCTCCAGAGCTGCTGCCCAGCTGGTAAATGTTACTGGAGTCAGAAAACCCCTCTCCCGCTGGAAGGCAACCAGCAGGAGCCAGCCAGCAGCGCTGGGCATGCTGGCCGCTACCCACAGGGTGTCCCTGGCACCGCTACCAAGAACAGCTACTGCCCCGTTGGGGATCTCCTTGGACTGCCGGTGGCATGTTCCAGGCTGGCTCCGCGTTCAGCACAGCTTCATGCCAGGATTTGCTCCCGGCTCGCTCCATGACCAGCTCCCTGCCCAGCACCCACTGGGGTCTTCTCTGACCAACCCCACCATGTAGCCCTGGTGTCATTCTCATACTAGCACCACCCAGCGCAATGCCAGAGGAGCTGGTTCACTGCCACCTAACTACAAAACCACTCACGTATGCCAGAGCTGACCTTCCCTCCATGCATCTCCAGTGGAGTCAGGGTCCAAAGGCTGCAGTCCAAGACGAGAAGCCAACTTTTTTTTGCCATTTTGCTAGAAAACACCCCACAAGTGCTCGAGCACTCTTGTAATGGCACTAGCTGGGGAGACCCCACCACCAGCCAGGACTCCTTCCAGCTGAGGTTTGCCTGCTGCCTCCATCAGAGAGGAGCTCTCCCACCTCATGCGTCACTTTATTCTCCCTCCAGCTGCAGAAAGCTTTGAGATACCATCAGGTGGAGAAAATCAAGCTGAGGATAACGGAGACTGTGGAGGAACTGTCAGAGCCCCCAGGACAGCAAGTAGAAAACATTTCCACCCTAATATAAAAGAGCAACATTAAAAACCATAGTAATCACCAGGTCAGACCTCCGACCATCAGGACATGCTCATCCATCCATGCATCGACGTGACCAGTGCTGCTAAGCACACCCGTGGGAGAGTCAGGCATGCAAATGCCCTTTCCTGAGGTCTCGCAGGACGTGGGAGCACTGGGAAACGCTCTCTCCTCTCATTGAGCGTCGCCGCTGCTTCTCCTGGTCTAGAGACATGACACTGCCCAAGCTGACCTGAGCTCTGTTCCTTGCTCTGCCACTGTGGGTGAGAGGCAGGGGATGCCCACAGCCAGTGCCTCAGTTTCCACGCATGGGAAATGGAGATGAAAACAATGTCGTCTTTTGTAAAGTGCTTTGAGACTTGCTAATGAGGAGCACCAAACAACCGCTCAGGCTCCCTGCAGTCACCATTCCTGACCTGAACTCGCATGGGCAAGGGAGTGCCTCTAGAGATGGAACGTGAGGTGCTCGGTGCAGCTGGAGAGCAGTGGGTGCAGTGGCCAGTCTCTTTGTGGATGGGGAACTTTAGCAGCTAGCCTCTGAAGAGCTCTTCCAAGCATGCACAACCAGGCCTTCCAGAGGCTAACAATTTGACCAAATCTGTGTTGATTTCCACCAGGAATGCACCAACCCTGCCAAATTTCAAGTCTTTTTTCCAAAGTGTGGAGGCACCAGAAGTCCTCAAACAAAGAGACGGGAGGAAAAAAAAATCTGGCAAAGCTACCATTTTTCCCCAACCTTCTGCTGAAACTTGGGAAGAAAAAAAAAAAAAAAAAAAAAAAGCAGAGAGAAAGTTCAGCCTGAGGCAGAGCAAGCATGGAAAAATTCAGCCCAAATAGTTAAAGTCTGGCAAAGGTATAAGCAAACAAACTTCCGCTGGAAAGTGTTATACAGCCTTAACAACAGGCGTCTGCTGGCTCTGTCTACAATCAACGCATCGGGCGAGAGGTGCCCTCCTCGCCCCTCCATGGCAGCACACGAGGATGACTTCACTGCAGCACAGAAAAGCAAGGGTGGCAGGGGCCAATGGCTGCAGGTGGCCCTGGAGATGGGAGGTAGCAGCATGGGGCGAGAGGAGACCACTCTGACCCCAGCACCTCAGAGATCTCTCAAAGCACTTGGGAGATCCCTGTTCACATGGTTACACCGAGCAGGAGCTTCAACCCAGACATAAAACAGCTTGGGCTCCTCCATCATCAAGAGGCTGGGGAACATCTCACAGAGCTGGTGGCCCCAACACATGGTGGGTGCTGGTGTCTTCTTTGTCCCCTTTGCCATCCCCTGAATGGCAAAAGCGGGGTTGGAGGCACCCTGCTCATCCCACCATGCTCCTCATTCTGCTTCTCTGGGCTGTGTGCTGCAAGACAGCTCCCTCGGGACCAAGATGCCTACAGACCTGGAAAGCCTCTCCAGGTGCCCACTGCATCCTGGCACATGCTGGCCTGGGATGCCACACCTTGTCCTTCATGTTAACACAGGCTGGCTCAGGCTGCAATCACACCTTCCGATTTACTGTGCCCACAAGCCCTCAGCCCAGAGGGTTTCTCTTCCTCCGTTATCCCCGATTTTTCTGGTGACAGACCAAATGACATGGTATGAACACAGACGTGGAAGCTAGCAAGTGTGATCTCCAGGTAAAGTGCAGGAGTGAGACAAGGCAGGGGGATTTAACTCTTACCTCTGTCACACACCACCTGGGTGACCTTGAGCAGGTCACTAAAGCCCCGGTGCTGCAATGGGGTGCCTACCATCCCCCCTAAGACCAGGGAGAGCAGTAGTTATGGCAGCATGGTCCCAGCGTAGCCGAGGGACAGCTCTATCTGTCCACTGGCGTTTCTACCTGGGGTGAAGAGCAGCTGCTCAGGCAGCAGATACCTCCTCCATGGCACAGCAGGAGGATGAGGTGAGCACGCCGGTGCATGAGGAAGGCAGCCTTGAGACCCCTGCAATACAGCATCCTGTTCCTGACCTGCCTGCATCGTCAGGAAAGAAAACAGCCAAAGAAACTTGACGAGTTCATGTGAAGTTCACCGGAGTGGAGCTCTGCTCCATGAGCAACACTGCTTTTCTGCTTGCCACGAGCCTTCCAGAGCTCGTGACTGGGACAGAGCAGGGCCAGGAGAATGCTGGGAGGATGGGACCTCTTGGCAGCATCAGCCTCCCACTTGCGCAGAGAGCAGGCAAGCGCTCCACCGGCTTATCCACCTCCTCGTGCAAGGAGCTCCAAGAACACGGCTCACAGCTGAGGTTCCCTCAGACACCCCCTTGGACAGCCAGCAAGACACCGGGCGTAGACAGGGAAAGCAGGAGCATTAGCTAAATGTCACGCCAGCTTATCTGTGTCCAGAAGCAGCCTCCTTGCTTCCCAGGATTTGGCCCGCTGCTTCGCAGGATTTCAGTGCACAGGGAAACCTGACACAGCTCTCCTAACCACAAGCACCCGCCTGGCATGGGGCATGGCAGGACTTGGCTCCGAGCTGCCCCCAAAGCGTGGCAGTGCTGGCAGCCCGGCTTGCAGCAGGGAGGATGGAGCAGGAGGTGGGCTGGCTGCCTGTGAGGGGCACGGGGCAGTGACAAGGAACGCCATCAGCATCTTGGCAAGTGTTAGACCTCAGATGACCTGCTTGCTCACCAGCAAACACATGCCTTCACCCAATTTCACTTTCTGACAAGGTCCAGAGGCAGAGCAGTCCCTCCCAGCACCAGAAACCCAGCCAAGCCTCACGGGGCTGTCTCTGCCGAGGCTGTTCCCTGGCACAAGGTAGCAGGGACTGACCCCCTTGATGAGTCTCTCCTCCATCCTTCATCTCCTCGCATCTTCTGACATAGGCCAGGCTTGCAGAAAGGCTGAAGGCTCCATCACACAGCAGGTGTGAGCACCCTCTGACTCCAGAGCCTGGTGACATTTAAACCCCAAAGAATTTAAGATTATACCTGCTCGGATCTCCCCAGACCTAGAAAGAGTTGTCTGCCCACCTCCACTCCTGCCACTGCCTCTGACCAGAATAACTGCCTCCTCTTCCCCAGCGAAGATGCTGATGAATGAGAACACCACTTGGGGGGAAAAAAAAGACTCAGTTTTTAGTAGCTACTTCCCTGGGTAGAGGAAGTTCCAGCCACGCAGGACACTGCATGCAGCGCAGAAACCTTGACCTTGGCGCTCTTTGCTGAAGTGGTAACATAAGCCAACAGCTCTAGATTGTGATCCCAAACTTGCAAAGCCTAACAGTAAAGTTCGACCTGCCAGCTCTGAGCTCGGAGCCAGTCCACAACTTGTCCCTGGGGCTGGGGAACAGGTTTGCTGGCAGAAGACCCCAGTTACCAAGTGTCCTCATGCAACAGCCAGCTCCTTCATCAGCAGATCTCAAAGTGCCTAAGAAAAGAGGTCAGCATTGCGGTGCTCCTTTTAAAGAGTGAGAAACCGAGGCACAAAGAGGGGCAGATCTTGCCCTCAGTTGTTCAGCGGGCCAGGAGAAGCCAGGTCCTCTATGCCCCAGGCCAGTGCTTCATCCCTGTCCCTCAGCCCAGGCCACTCTCCTCTGTGAGAAGACGGGTGAAGCTCAGAAACTTTGCTGAGTCAGTTTGGGTCCTGGCTACTTCAGCACTTAAACGTGGAGCCTGGGGGTGGAGAGGAGAAACAGGACTGCGGGAAGAGCTGAGTAACCACGCTGCCAGGTCTACCTGCAGTCCCTGCCATCTCACAGGCTGCAACAACCACACGCTCAGAAACCTGTAGGGTTTGCATGAAGAACATCAACTCAACAAGCCACAGCATCCTGCCAAAGGTAATGATGACTCCTCCTGGGCCAGAGTCAATCCTGATAACGCCAAGAAGAGATGTTTCTTGGAGCTCTGCTCAGCTCAGCAGCTGCTCTGATAGCCATGCTTAACAAGTGCTACCACATACTGTCATGTTCATTTTTCAAAGCTCAGAAACAACAGCTTTTCACAGCAGACCATCAGCCAGGAGCCTGCCCTGACTTCAGGCAGGAGAGATTTGCCTCCCAGCTACTAACTGGTGAGCACTTACAGGCCCTGTTGGGACACTTCTTGGATGGAAACCAGACTCTGAAAAGACCTGGAGGGGGCTTAGGTGAACCTCCGCACCATGGGCAGAGTGAAGACCATGTGCGGTTTCTCATGATGACACTGGCAGCTGCTGCCAAGTGTCCAATTCCACTTTGGACAAAGCAAAGCATGAACCTTGCCTTTTCCTGGCCCAGAAACTGGAACTCTTACCAGATCTCCACTATTTTGCACTTCCCACATGGAAAAACCTCCTCCACATTGCCCAACAGCTCTTCGTGGCTGAAGATCTTCATCCCTGTTAACAGTGCAAATAAAGGCAACAAAGGCAAAGTGGGACAGGGAGAGGAACGCCCCCAGGGAGTGAGCTACTGCAGGACGCACTGGGGTAGATGGGGGAATATTTCAATGTTAGGGAGAATAGGAGGAAATCTGGAAATGAGGAGCAGAGGAGAGCATAACTGCTTCTCCCTGACCTCCACTAGGCATGAGGCTCAGCAGATATGGAGTTCACTTGGGCTCGCAAACCTCCTCTGAAAAGCAAGCAAGCCAGCAGAAGAAAGGCGAGTAAGAGGGGTGGGTATGAAGCAAAGCAACAGGGAAGAGTGAGTGTGCAGGCAGCAGGAAAGGCTCAAGCAAAGGTGGAGAGAGATCCCAACACACCCAAGGACCTGGTCCTCGGTGTCCCAAGTGTCCTGGGCTGACTCCTACCTCCAGTTTGGCCTCCCTGCTGAATGCTGCCCATCCTGCCAGCATCCAAACCAGTAGGTCCAATATTGACCTGGCACTGAGAGATGCTCTCCAGGAAGATAAACAGGAGGTTCCTGAAGCTTTGGCAGGCAGAAGTGTCTCAGCCAGTAGGGAACTAATAGCAGAGAAAACCTGCACAACAGGGACTACCACTGTTTAAGGGACAAGGAAGGATTCAAAGTACTCTAATACCTGCCGGCTGTCAGGACTATCTGGAAATGTTGATGCTTCTGCACCTCCTGACCCCAGTGTCCCCAGCAGCATCAGCAGCAAGACCAGTGATCCCTTCTGCTCCCAGGGCAAAAGCTGTCCCCAGGACCGGGGGAAGTGCAGCCGGGCAGCCCCGGGGCTGGGGCAGACTGCCTGCCTTGCTGGGGCAGCTCCAGACACACAACTCATCTGCACTGCCCTTCCCTGGGTGCAAATCGGCTCATGGAGAAGCCAGGTTCAAAGCTGGCAGGTCTGAAGACCTGACCACTAGTAGGAAACCAGGACTATTATTGATATTCCCACTAAAAGAATTCTATTGAGATACTTTTTGTGTGCTGGCTAAGAGGACTGGGAGAGCTAAGACCCTCCAAATCCAGTGCACTGACACTATGGGAATACCAGCTGGTGTGGAGGATCCATGGGCACACCAGGAAGGGCTTGACTCACACTAAGATTCAAACATCCCTGAGGTTTCCCTTTCATACCAAGGATTGTGGCATCTCTGCACTTTCCCCCCAGCATAGCCATGGGGCATGGGCTGCCTGCTGTACAAATCCAGGCAACTGGCACCTTCTGGGCACGGACACATCCATGGAGAAGAACCAGTGGAGATCCTGCAGGATGAATAGCATCTTCCACACTCCTCAGCAGGGACCAAGGCATCCATCCTGCTTTGCAGATCCAGGCCATGGGAAATGGCAGAGAGATGATGAGAATAAACCAAAACAAATCAAGCAAATGTGCTATTTGAGAGAAATCAAAGTGCACTGAGGATAATGGATATGCTGCACTGAGAAATAATCTTATTGGGGCTTGGAGGAATCAGCTACCAGCAGAGGGAAGCGGCCAGAACAACACATTGGCACAATATTTTAAATTTGTCTTTCAAATAAATGATATTTGCTTCCTGTGCTCTCAGTGAGGAAGGGATCTGGCTGAGGGCTCCAGTCCCAGACAGGGAGAACCTGAAAATCAGTCTTCTCTGAACATTCTCCTTCTGTCACTTTCCCAGAGGGGTCAATTTTTCCCCCTGAAGAGACACGAGAAACAAATGCAGATGGGACTGCTGGACCTGCTGGAGCCAGCACCTGTGGCAACAGGTCACGACGCTGCACACAGAGAGGATCTGGCCCTTGGTTTTCTCCCAACCTCTCCAGCCTCACCATAATCACAAGCTGAGCTGCCTCTCCCCAGACGAGGAGGAAACCTCCTCGAGGCTGATGGAGGCTTGTGGCATCAGGAGAAGAGGCACAAGGCTTGCACAGACCCTACAGAGTTGGATGGTCCCAAACTCCCCCCGTGCCGCCCTCTTTCCCCACCTGTGCCCATGGGATGGGGTCCTCCCAGCTCCCTGCCGGCAGCACGGGGCAGCAGAAGCGGAGCTGCAAGGACCGTGACTCCTCTGCTGTTGCAAAGCCCTCTCCGGGCTAAGGACTGGCTGCAGCAGGCACATCGGTATCACTGTGAACAGCAGTTGCCCTTGAGCTTCTATCTGTTTGCAGATGACTCACAGGCAACGAGGATAAAAGGTGATTTTCCAGAAATAAATTATTCCTTTCAAATGCTTTCCTAAAGGCAAACCCAACTTTCAGGGAGATATTTTGAGGGCTTGCTCCTCCCCATCCCCGTCAGCGAGTCCCTCACAGTCGCTGGCGAATCTTTGTCCCACCAGCTCAGGGCGGGGGGGGAACTCCTGCTCCCCCCATACACCCAGAGGCACCAACCATGGCCATCCCCAGGGTGCCGGGGATAAAGCCAAGCTCTTGAACCATATCACCCCAATGCATAGTTCAACACCAAAAGCTCTGGGACTCCCTAACTTGTGTCCAGCTTGCCCATGGAGAGGTGTCCTGGGAGGGCGGGGGGACAGCAGCACCAGGAGCAGGCAGCCAAGTCCCCGTCCTGCCCCGGTACAGGGGGGGTCTCCGCAGACAGAGCCATCCTTGTTAGCTGGGGCTGCAGTACCTCTTTACCACATTTATTGCCCGTAAACCAACTTTCTAGCGGCCCGCTGATGGCAACGTCCATCTATCACGCTGGGGGGGAAGCTCAGGATGCCCGGAGCCTTTGGGCAAGGGGCCCTGCTGTGGGCCGGCTCCCTGGGCAGCCGGGACACCCCAGCAGACCACAGCACGGGGTGGAAGTCCAGCTCCCAAACGGCTAATTCGGTAAGTCACAGATACCATGACTTCATAAGGCAGAGAGGCTCCACAGCTATTAGGGGAATTGGGAGTGGGGGGAGGAGGAGCTGAAATGGAGAAGGGATGGAGACGGGGAGGGTGGAGAGGGGGAAGCTAAGACAAGCAGCAGAACAAAACATCCCATAAATCATGAGGAGCTGCTGAAATACCAGAACAAATGACCCCATAGCTTGGCCATTGTTCCCGAGTGAGGGCTTAAAGCGCTCCCAGTCGAGACAAAGCGCCTCGCGTTTCATTTCAACACCACGCCGGCCCGTCCAGGACCTGTGCTCGGCACAACCGAGCTGGGGTCGGCTGTGTTTCACCCTGGATCGATGGCCGGGACTGGTGGCATGGGGGAGGAGAAGCTCTCGGCAAGGCTGGCTGCCCCACACCACAGCTGGTGCAGATGTGGTGCCCGCATCTCAGCCTGCCCAGAGCATCTCTTTGCTTCCAGGTGCCCACATACCTCCCAGGCTCAGGCACTCTCTCCCTTCCCCTGAAAGGCTCAGGGCCTGGTTTTCCCTCTTATTTTCCCTCGCTCAGGCTAAGAGCTGCCTTGGCTGGGAAGAGAAACGCCTCCAAGCCTCCTCTTGGACGTGCAGATTAAGTTAAGAGCAAGACAGCTCAAATAGGGCTGTAAAACCCGGAGGAGACCTGAGCCCTCTGCCTTTATGGTGCTGCTCCTCCCGCCTCCCAAAAAGTTGCTGACAATTCACTTTGTGCTGGCTTCCCCTGGCAAACAGACAACTGTCAAGCAAAGAGTCCTGGGGAAAGTCCTACACGACCATAGACCGCTGCGATGGAAACAGCACAAGGCTCTCGTCGAACTTTGCAGTAGCAGCCTTCCAGTGCACTGGCTCAGGAACAGTCAGACGAATCAGCCGGCAGCTCAGCACCTCCCACGGGCTCTGCAGCCCCGTGGGACCACAGGACTCAGGTGCCAGAAGGCGAGGAGCCTGCCGACGGGGACAGGTCGTCCGTGCTGCCTGTCAACGTCAGCTGATAGCAGCTATGGAAGGAGGCTGAGCAGTGCCAGGCACCTCCATGGCACAGATTTCATGCCCCAGCACAGCAATTTAGGGAGAATTTCCACACCACATGAGACCACTTAAACCCAAAGGGGAAACAGTGTTGCATTATAAAATTTTAAATAACTTCCATGAAAACACTTCCATTAAAAACCTTTTGCTTTATAACTAAACCTGAAACACGGGGCAGTCGCGTGTGCCACCTCTACCAGCCTGATGGTGCCAGCATGGTTCCCGTGCCCGGCGGCTGCAGCTCCTGCCCTCGTGGCACTGCGGTCCCGCACAGAGGGATGCCTGCCAGCCGTAACACCCAGCCCTGGTGCTGGGACATCACAGGAAAACCACTCCACACCTTCCCATTCCGGCGGGCACAGTCTGCACTCAGAGCTGCTGGGCAAGCAGGTCTCTGCGCAGCCCCCTCCTCGGCAGAGGGGAAGCGAGGAGCCGAGATTCAGCAACGTGCCAGGGGTCAGGCAGCAAAACAAGATGCAGGCAGGACTGAACCCGAGCCGGCTGGCTGCCTCTAACCACCAGACGACATGCTCCTGCCAGCGTTGCTTTAACAGCTCGTGGTGGGCAGCCAACGAGCAGAACCGAGATAAGGGGATGGGGGAAGCGAGGAATGCGCTGCATTTTTCCTAAGCCACCATGGGAATAGGCTATTCCAACCACAGATCACAGGGAGGCTGTCTGACATGAAAAACTCGAGGAGCCCAAATGGAAAAGGCAGCAAGTAGAAGTAAACAATGAAGAAGAAGAAAACAGAGAGGAAAATCAGGGTGGACAAGAGGTGAGTATGGGAAAAGGAGCATGGGGGGGAAGGCGAGCAGAGGAACAAATGGAAGAGGGAAAACCAGACTGAGAGGTAGGAAAGGTAAGGATGGATGCCAGGAGGACAAACCTGCCGGGGCTGGAACTCCTGTTGAGCACCAGAGCTGGAAGGATGTGAGAGGGGGACAGACGCTCCCAGGCTCTGCATGCACAAAAGTAAACCAGCAGATCGCAGCCCTTTTATTGGATTAAGACTCGCTTAAGAGGAAAGATAAATGTGGATCATTTCTCCGGTGACACGCACAAGAGGAGAGGAGGCTCTCTTTGCTTCGATTCACCCTAAGGGGAGAGAAAAGGGATTGCTGGCGTTTCGGGGTTGATGTAGGGACAGCAGGAGGTCTCCACAGGAGCTGCCAGCTTTCGACTTCTTCACTCCAACAGCAGAAGGTAGCGAGCTTCAAATAAAGAGTGCTTTTGTCTTGCATGCCTTTGTGTTATTTAGGCTTTGGAGCTAGATTAGTATCACAGACCAGCAGAAAGCAGAGCTTTAATAAATCAGACCCAAAATCCTTCCTTGCCTCAATTGCCAGTTTTTGCCTCATTTGGAGCTTAAGCTGCCTCAGTGCCCTGTGAGCCACAGCATGCACCGTCCAGCAAAGAGGAGGAGAAAGGAATCAGCAAACCTAAATAAAACCGGACACAAGCAGCCCCCAGGTTTCTCCCCCAGGCTTGGGAAAGCCTCGCACTACCCCACTCCCCCCAGTGCTTCTCTCCGGGCACCTCCTGGCAGCAAGACACCGGCTCGTGGGAGCAATGGGCTGAGGTGATACGGCACGTTCACAGGTCCTAACACTGCGGACTTTGTGGCACTGGCTTTAAAAAAAAAAACCCTAAAAAAAGCCTAATAATGAAGTATTTATTTCAGTAAATAACATATGAATGAAAGAAGTGTTTTCTCAATACTTCACTTTTTCCCTGCCTTCTCTCCCTTCCCCCCAGCAATTTTTTTTTAATAAGTGGAACTAACGAGGCTTCGCTCACTGACAGCCGAGCTCGGGAGCAGGACCGTGCTCCGCTCGCCCGGTGCAGCACATAAACACGTGCCGTGAGAATAAAGCCTGCCTTGTGCCCAGGGAGAAACTTGACCCGTGAGCATGCCCCACCCGGCAAGCAGGGTAGATGCGCTCCGATGGACGCACGGACCACGGACCTGCGACGGGACCATCCCTCTGCTTTTGGGCTGGCAGCACGGGACACTCAGCACCTTATTTATTGTGGCAGCAAATAACTGCATCTCCTGGCCCAGAGAAATGCCAGCACCCAGCAACCCTCCCCACAGGGCTTCAGGGTGTCCCCAGGGACAGGGAGAAGGGCCATGGGGAGGTGAAGGGATCTGTTGTCCTTATCCTACCTGGCCGGGCTCAGCACGGGGGACATAGTGTCAGGCAGACACTGTGACACTGTGCAGCTCCTTCTCTTCTACCTTGGCTCCATCCAGCCCTACCTGAGCACCTGAACAACTGGGAACACTGGAAAACTGGCTCAGCTTGCCCTGCGTGGGGATGAGAGGTAAGGATGCTTTCCACTATGGCAGAGCCACGAGGGGTTGGACTGATGGCATTTTGGTAGGAATTTCAGGCAGAAAACACAAATCCCTCCAGCAGACTGACACGCAGCTTTTCAAAGCAATGGGTGCTGATGATGTTGTGTTTATAATCTCTACCTCCTCCCTGGCAACAGGTAACAGCAGGTTCAGGAGCCCTTCCTTGCCTTCAAGTCTTGGGATTAAGATGGGCAGGATTCTCAGAAGCCGCTGATTTGGCAAAACACAGTCCATCGCTTTTTCATCCCCCTCCTACCTGCATGGGATGAGCTGAACCCCCCCCATCATACACAGCGTGGATGTTCACCCTCTGCAGAGAGGCAGGTAAAGCGATGCAGTGGTGACCTTGGGTTAAGCTTATAAATACATACAGATTTGATGCATGTAGATATTTGCTCTGGAAGCCAAATTAGGTATCTGTAGATTTGCAAGGCCATGAGCCATGCTTTCCATTGGCCAGAGGGCCCAGCAGCCTTGCCTGCAGCCCAGGACCTCCTGTGCAAGGCATGGGGTGAGCAGGACCAGAGACACCTGTGACTCCAAAAGCCTTTCCCCTGTGGGCAGCATGACGGTTTGGAGCGACTAATGGAGGATGCTGATCCTGCTACGATGATCACGGATCCCTGAAGATGTACAGGGGACGCAGAGAAATGATGTTTCACACCAGGTGCCCCCTTTGCAGAATGCAGCTGCAGGAGAGGCTGGTGCTTATGTGGGAAAAGCCTCCAAGTGCCTCCTCAAGGGCAAGCATGCACGTGTGGATCAGGCACATGCACCGCTGGCACGCGTGAAAACCTGCCTGCAGCATGCCCGTCCTGCCAGGGAGGCAGCGCTCCACGCTTCGTATGCAGGTATCCCCGACCGCTCTTTGGAAATTGGGCTGTGTGCACGTAAACGCCAATTAAATTCCTGCACTGCAACAACAGAGCTAGCACAGCTCCTGGGTTGTCTGCTTAACCACGGCAACAGGGAGAGGATTAACAAGCGCACTGAGATGGTCGGGGAGCAGGCGGTGAGCAGGGTCCTCGCTCCACTGCTGCCTGCCCGGCTCCTCGTCACTGCGACGCCCCTGGGTCACCCCTCCTCTGTGCCCTGCTGCTGAGTGCCCGCAAGCCCCAGCACCCAAGTCCCAGCACCGCAGCCCACCTGAGCCTGGCTGCCAGGTCGGACGTCTGATCCAGCTGAAGATGTCTCCAGCCATGGATAAAACCAAGGACCGCAGGGCAGTTATCCTCCCTCCGGCCAGACCAGCCATGCCTACGGCCCTGCAGGAGCGGTGGCATCAGGTCCTTCTCTTTCAGGCCTGACGCTTTCCAGCCATCAGTCCAACGTGATGGCACACGGCAAACTGAAGGCAAAGATGAGTCCTCCTCACCAAGAGCTCATTTCCAAGCTGGCATACAGAAACCTCATAAAATAGCATCATCTACCGCTGCTGCGGAGTCGCTGCTGGACAAGGTGCTTTGCAAAATAATACAGGACAGATGGTTTCCCCCAGGAAAACACTACAGAGTGAATGAAAATGTATCACAAATATACCTTGACACTGCAGGGCTAAAATGGCATCCAGGGGCTTCAAAGAGACATTTAAAGGAAGAAAAGAGATTTACTGACTTCTTTTGCTTCTTCATTACGAATAAAGAGAAACCCTGATTGTTTTTAATGACGTCTTTGCTTGTTTTCCTATTTGGTATATTACAAATTCACATATTTGTCTATTTGGAAGATTCATAGTAATTGCAGAACAGCTTTACTGATGACATCGTTTCAGCAAAGGGAAGAAAGTTGTGCAACTGGAGAAGAAAGCAATCTGTCACCAAATAGCTTAAATTCTTTGTCTGGCCTCATTAATACCTAGTTAGCTTTGATGCCTAACTAACCTCAGATAGAGGAAGCCTTTGAGGAGGACTCCACAACCTCACACTGAAGTGTTAGAACATACAATAAATGCCAGAAAAATCTCCAAGAAAACGAAAACCAAAGTCGACATTCTTGCCATTTCTAAGCATTTCTTTTTTTCCTTTTTTTTCTTTTTTTTAAAGTTTTACCCTCCTTTATCCATCTAAGGAAGCAGAAAGCAATGCAATTTCCAGTTCTTTTAAATATCCTTAGCAGGTCACCTCTAACGCTGGGAGGGTTGACTGTGATCTGCTTCCAAGGCTGTTGCATCAGAGCTTAGAAACCCAGGATAAATTCTCCCTGCTTGAGCAGGGACTGCAGTTTGAGACCTGTGCTCAGCATGAGGGGCCCCGCGGGCACCGCAGCAGCAGCAGCGAGGAAGGAAGGAGCACTGCATCCCTCTGGGGTGGGCAAACGGGGCTGCCCTGGAGGGCGGCTTGTGCTGTGGCAGCCCCATGCCCTCACACCACTCACCCCACGTGCGGTGCCAGCGGGGAGCCCCTGTGGCTCCCGGTGCCCCCCTGCGGGCTGCGGCTGTCCCGCCGTGGCTCTTGGCTCGGTTTATCCAACAGAGGAGTGTCGGGCAGCGAGGGGCTGTGGGATGCATCCGCTGGCAGCTCCTATCAGGAGCGTGGGGAGGAGAGAGGAGAGGAGAGGAGAGGAGAGGAGAGGAGAGGAGAGGAGAGGAGAGGAGAGGAGAGGAGAGGAGAGGAGAGGAGAGGAGAGGAGAGGAGAGGAGAGGAGAGGGGAGGATGAGGGGAGGAGAGGAGAGGAGAGGAGAGGAGAGGAGAGGAGAGGAGAGGGGAGGAGAGGGGAGGAGAGGGGAGGAGAGGGGAGGAGAGAGGGGAGGAGAGAGGGGAGAGGGGAGAGGGGAGAGGGGAGGGGAGGGGAGGGGAGGAGAGGAGAGGGGAGGGGAGGAGAGAGAGGAGAGGAGAGGAGAGGAGAGGAGAGGAGAGGAGAGGAGAGGAGAGGAGAGGAGAGGAGAGGAGAGGAGAGGAGAGGAGAGGAGAGGAGAGGAGAGGGGAGGAGAGGAGAGGAGAGGGGAGGGGAGGAGAGGAGAGGAGAGGAGAGGAGAGGAGAGGAGAGGAGAGGAGAGGAGAGGAGAGGAGAGGAGAGGAGAGGAGAGGAGAGGAGAGGAGAGGGGAGGGGAGGGGAGGAGAGGAGAGGAGAGGGGAGGGGGAGGGGAGGGGAGGAGAGGGGAGGGGAGGGGAGGGGAGGAGAGGGGAGGGGAGGGGAGGGGAGGGGAGGGGAGGGGAGGAGCAGCTGGCAGCTGGGGCTGCCAGAGGTCATGCAGTCCCATGCCTCTGAACAGCAGTCACGCATGTCCACATCCCACATGAGCCCCAAAAACCCCATGGCTCAGTTTGTGGGGTCTCCTTTAGCCCCCCAAGGAAGGAGCCGCCCGGGGCTCCCTGCTGCTCCCCGCACTGGAGCGAGGGGGGATGTTTTGGCTTGATACCCTGGGGGAGCTTCTGCAGCAGATGGGGGGGTTTGAAGGGGTGTTGTCCCACGGGACATTAATTGGACAGGGACAGAGAGTGTCAGCGGTGGGGACGGGGTACAGGAGGGGGACTGGAGAGGCAGGAGCTCCTTTCCCCCAGCCCTGTCCTGCAGCTCTTACCATTCAATGCTCAGAGACCTGGGCCGGAAGGCAGACAGCTCGGCCGAGGCATACTCAGCTTTCCTTCTCTTCTCCTGCTTCTGCTTAACCGACAAGCGGTGGGCAAACCTAGAGAGGCTGCTTTCCGACCTGGGGAAGGGGAGAGGAAAGGTGTTAATGTCACTGAAGCACCCTGGCTCTCAGCGGCAAGTCCACGGCACAAAGCCAGGTGATGCTCGGAGCTGAAAGGAGGGGGCTCCTGGAGGGTCAGCGGCACCGGGACAGGGTGGGACCAGCCTTGCGGGGGAGAAGCGGAGCAGCAGCAGGTTAGCATCGCTTCGCGAAGCCAGGACCAGCACGGGTCCACGGCGTGCTGTTAGCAATACCGAAGCTGCGAGCCTGGCAGGCTGGGTTAGCTCTGGGTCCTGCTCCCCACTGCAGCAAAATCACCTCCCTAGGTTGTATGCTCCTGCCCAAAAGCCAACTGGTGATGGCCAGTGCTGGAGAAACGCTGGCTGCTTCTGCTTCTTGCAGTGCCTGCCTGAGAGGGGTCGGGCAGCCAGGGAAGCATTGGCGGAGAGAATCAAAGCAGACCTCTGCCATGGCTGCGCACTCCTTCAGAGAAACCCCAGAGGCCCTGTGGCCTCCCAGTCAGGGCTCTCAAACACCAGGACGGCTTTCCTGATGAGGGCTGACATGGAAATCAGCCCACATCAGAGATGTTTCGGAGGAGGAAACAGAAACGTGTGTGAGCAAATGGGCTCAGCTGCAAGACCCATCTGTGGCCACAAAGCCCCTTCCCACCCAGTGGGATGCTCCAGCGTCACTCCCAGTCCCTGGGACCTGGGAGAAAAGCATCCCCAGGCTCCAGGGCCATGCTACACACCCCCCTCCACCCCGGCTCTCTCCAGAAGAGAACCGCTGTCCTGAAGCACAACGGCACTGTCTCCAAGCCCAACGGCATGCAGAAAGCTGGCACTGAGATTTGCTTTGGAGGCACCTGCCCCACAGAGACTCGCAGCCCTCTGCTTTCCTCTGCAGCACTCGGAGACCCTGGTGCCCACTGTGCCGAGGGCCAGCACCCCCCGCTTGCAGCCGAACACGGTGCCACAACCTGTCCCTGCTGCCAATTCACCGGGAGCAGAGGTGGGAGCAAGAGACGAGCAGCCTGGGGAGCTGGGGCCCCCCCAACTTGGGCACACGGCCAGGCTGGTGGCACTGATGCTGTCTGCCAGCCCTGCCACGCACGCCGGCATGGCCACTGCCTCTCCTCCTCCTGACTGGCTTCAACCAAACAAAACACTTCCAAAGAAAGAAAGAAAAAAAGAAGGTATTTCTCAGAAACAAGAGCTCCCTGCCTTTCCTCACAATAATTAAGCCAACCACGACCAGCTAACAGTTTTTTTCCTGATACATTTTAAACCGACATCTTCAATTCATTAACTCTGGTTATTGATTTATTTTTCAGCTTATGAATTGCTGTTGCTGGGGACGGGGTGGAGACAGCTTTCTGGAGAAGGCTCTCGTCTCTCCAATCACCGCTGGGAAAGAGCCACTCAGACCTTCCAGGGTCATTCTTTACATTCTTGAGAAGAAATATTACTTTGATGTAAAGGATGAGGTTTGCCTTAAAAGAAACCCAACAAGAAACCCAAACCCCAGCTTTCCCCCGCTCACAGCCGGAGGAAGAGGCATTTGAAGAGGAGCGATCCAGGCACCTTGTGAAAGCCCATCGAGCAGAGCCCTGCACTAACACCATTGCTGCCGCCTCGCCTCTCCTTTGATCTGGTGTCAAAGCTCGTCTGTAATGAGTAAGATCCCAATTTAGGGAGGCATGGGCACTGACCGCTGATGCTCTGCAGCAGCCCCCAGTGTGATGTGGACCCCGAGGTGAGCAGGACTCGGGGCTGACCCAGAGATGGGGCTGGGTGGTGGGAATGGGTGCTGCTGGCATCCTATAGCACCTCCTCGTTGGCCTTTGACTGGTCCCACTGCGGCTGTCCTAATGCTGCCCAGCTTTCCACCTCCCCAGGAGAGGCTCCTGCCACCCTGCAGGGCTGAGGCCTCCACCCCCCAGCTACCAGGATGCTGGGGATTTGGATCGAATGAGATGTGGGGACTGCCTGAAGAACACTGTCCTGTTTGCTATGTTCACCCCATCCCCACCATGCTCCTTGCACCATTACAGCCACCCCTCCCAAACTGGTACCCAGCAGGGATGGGGGGCTGGGAAATCCCAAACCACCTGGTATGGATGCAAGAAGGCAGCTCTCTCCCACGACAAACAAGTGCCTCTGTCGTGCCAGTATGTGCCTCTTGCAATCAACATCACCAGGACAATTAACACACCCAGGAGGTTTACCCAGATGCACCCACCTGCCCCAAGCAGGGAAGGAGCAGCCACTGGACAGAGCCGACAGCAGCTGCCAAGAAAAGCTGGCAGGGCGAAAACAGGGTGACGTGCTGACAGGGCTCGGAATGAAGGAGCGTTAGTCCCTGGGGGCAGAGTGCGCTGGTGGGGCTGGAGAAGCCACCTGGGTGCTCGGGGACATGCGGCCTCGCCGTGACTCCTCCCGCAACACAGCATCGCAGGGAAGGCACAGGGAGAAAGGCAATGCTCTCTGGCTCAGGGCAGGTGCTGCCTAGATCTGCCCGACCCAGGGTGGACAAGCGAGGCCACACACGAGCCAGAAGGTGACCAAGAATCTTGAGACGTTGGGTGCTGCTTTCACCCTCCAGACCAACCTTCCAGCCTACCAGTCACCCAGCGGGTTCACCCACCACCTCCAGCTGCTCACAGCACAGGTTAAAGGAGACAGCTGCGACTGCTCTGACGGGCCGGTACCTCCCCCTTGAGAGCTGTCAGCAACAAATGCAGCTCTCAGCAACGAACCAGCCTCCTCTCACCTCCACCAGACCCAAAAGCTCCAACAGAAGCATCACTAATTAGAAAGCCAGGAGCACGTTACAGTATCATCTGGCTATTTATACAGCGCTGCTTTACATAAACTGTACTGCAGAAGAGGGAATGAATCATACCTGCTCTGCCGTGGCTGCACGCAGGCAAACGCAGCCCGACGCTGGCAGCCTGCTCTGCCCCACTCCCCTCGCCCCACCGAGGCCCTGCTTGTGGGTCAGCTTCCCTGAGGTCCTCTTGCTGGGGCTGCTCTGGTCCCCGGGGTCGGGATGCTCCCAGGGTCAGGAAGCTCCCGCAGATGCACTGGGCTTTGCTCCCAGGGTCTGTGCTCTGCGGGTGGCAGCGGCGGTGAGCCTCTAACATGGAGAGGGAGATGCTGCTGGGACCACACTTTTACTTCCCAAGTGCTTTCCAAACATTAATAGATGTCCCTGTCCCTTGAGAAAGATCAGCGTTAGGGATCTTAAGGTAGACGCAGGGAAACTGAGGCACAGAGAGGCTGTGCGACTAATGCAGGTTCCCTATGGCTGTCGGCATCCTTCCTCTTGTACACTGCACTGATGGACAAGATTTTCATGCCTTCTCCCATCAGTACCAGTACACTTGGCACCACGAGTGCTGGTCTGGGAAACAGGCAGCCCCAGGGAGCCAATGCCACCTCAAGCCAGCTTCATCCCAGCTACGGCACCTGCCAAGGCTCCCCAGCAGTCTCCACAAGCCGCCGAGGAGCCGAGGGGACACGCGGGGAAAACCATCAATTGAAACATCAACCACAGCGCTGGGAAGAATTGTCTCCTGACAACCAGAGAAGGTTGTTCAGCTACTGTGCTGTATCATAAATCACACCTCTATGACTCGCCATCTGTCAGCCAGATTACACATGTTCAGAGTCGTCCCAAGTCAGCGTTTAAGTCAGAACACAGCATCTTTTCCCCAGAAATAATTATCGGCCCTGGAGACTCTTGCAGCAATACCCATCCTCAGCCCTTCCCTCCAAACCTCCCGGCAGAGCAGAGCTGGCAGCACCGGGGAGGCAGGAAAGCCGCTGCCGGTGGGGCGCAGGGATGCAAAGCCCGCACGTGACATCTCCCCCATAAAACCACCGCTTCGTGCGCATGTGGGGGCGGCAGGACCCGGCGCGGCAAACACCCCCCTGGCATCAGCCAGAGCACCCAGCCCTCGCTGCAGGCGCCGAGCAGGCAGGGGCAGCCAGAAGCAGATCCTGCTGCTGAAGGGAGATGGGGACAGTGCTGTCCCCAGCCTGGTGCGTGCTGCTGGCCCCCCAGGGTGTTCAACCAGGGTGAGCGGAGGATGCCCAGAGCAGCACTCGGACCCTCGCAACTGGTACAGCCCAGCCCGGCCAAGGGGGAAGACTCCGTCTCAGCACAGGGCACAGCTCCCACGCCAGCTGCGCTGCCCGAACGTGCCGTGTAACACCAGTCCGTCCCTTCACTAGGCACGTTTTCTGGGGGTCTGACCCCAGCAGGGGAGACTGCCAAAGCCCCCGGCTCGCTGAGGCAGTGGGAATGCCGGCAGAGCAGAGACACGGCGGGCTGGCAACCCGGCCCCGTCCTGCCTGTGGCTCAGCCAGCTCGCTGAGCCATCACAGGGTGCAGCATCCCAGCACAAAAATCTGCTCAGCTGCCCTTTCGGATGAGGACAAGGGTCTGAAGTGCCGCCCTCCACCCACTCACTGGCCAGGCAGGCGGATGAGCAATGACATTTCCCAAAGCTGACTTAGTACAGAAATACACAGGGACTCGATTCATCCCTCCGGCTTCACCAGCCGTGCACAGGCGCGAATCTGGCCGGGGGTTTACAATGCCTCGCTGCCACGTCCCCCACGCCATGCCACAACTGGAAAGCGATGACAAGCAAAATCCCCGTCCCCTCAGCTCCATGGCCCTCCCTCTCCCCTGCGGTGGCCCTTGGAGGGACATCGCGGGCTGCCTCTGCGAAAAGCCGTGCATTTCAGCAATTTGCAGCCGTCAGGGTGAGAGCGTGCTCGCAGAAGCCCGGGTGCTTGTGCGGTGCCTCACCCAGCCACTGGCACTGCAAGATCCGGCCATGCCATGGCCAGAACTGCAGGGCAGACCGTGGTCCGTGCAGGCACAGCTGCACCGTGCCACGGGTGCAGGACAACCAAGGTCACGAGGCAGTGCCAGCGCGGGCACCAGCACGGGACCAGCAGCACTGGCAATGCTCCTGCTCCACCAACACACCCAGCCAAAGCCCTCACCACCACACAGACATGAGCCATCCATCCCACAGAGATGGAGATACCTTAGCCCAGGCAGGAATAACTCCCACTTGTTGCACTCCCTAGCCCGAGACTCGGGAGCCAGCACGTGCTTGTACGTGGTTCTGAACTAACCCCGCTCCTGGCAGGCAGCTGCCAGCCTCTTGAATTAGCATAGGCAAGCGAAAGTCCTGGGACAAGCCGTGCAGTGGCTGCGGGCAGCCCAGGCACTTGGCAGCAGGCAAACGAGCAGCATTTTCAGCTGGCCCTCCCTTTGGGAACAGTCATTGCAAAACCAGCTTTTGAGTTGCGCTTATCCCCACGGGCACCCGGGCTGCAGCCTGGCCTTGGGAAGCCGGAGGCTGCCTCAGGGCGAGCGAGGCTGGGAGTGAGCACAGCTCTCTGCGCTCCCTGCAGCTGCGGGGTTTAGCTCCTGTGAGTATTTTATTTGCACAGGTGCAGTTAGAATAAAATAGAGGAAAAAATAATCGAAGCTGGAAAGGTGCCTCCCAAGCAGGCAGCAGCCTTTCGGGAGACAGAGGCTTCGGAAAGGGAACGTGCATGACCGCACGGCCGGGCACACGCAGCCAGCCTCCGGGCAAGCGTCAACCGCAAACGCCGCTCCGGCAAACCCTGCTCACCGGCCCGCTGCAGCGGCACGCTTCAGGCACAGTGCCCACCGACCACAGCTCCAGCCACGAGCGTGTCCCCAAAGCAGCAGCTGGGGACAGGACCCCTGGTGAGCTGGGCACATCTGTGGTGTGCCGTGCCGTGCCAGGGAAAGATGCCCGGGAGCCGCACGAGCAATGCTCACTCACCTGTACAGCCTCTGCTCCCTTCCCTCCAGGCTCTGCCGATCGCTCGCCACCGGAGGAGCAGCTCATCTGAGAGTGGCTCTTTGGGAGAGTCCCTGGCTGCTCGACGCACACAGCCACAGGCACGCTCCCATCCCGGCCGGGATCCCCTGCTCCCACCCGTGCCGCCCAACCTCCTCATCCGCCACCTCCGCTTCCCTCACCCATCACCTCAGGTTTCTCGCTCGCTCTGTGCTTGGCTCTTTTTTTTCTTTTCTTTTTTTTTTTTTTTTTTCCTCCCAATCTTGTTTCTATAGAAACGAGATTAGCAGAGGGGGAAATAAAACAGCCCCATGTGACTCAGATTCCGACACTGAAGAATCTCCCGGTCGTGCTCGCCGGGGCTTTACGTAACCACGAGTCCGTGCGGACTTGGCTGGGGGGACTGAGCTCGGGCCCGGGGACTGGGCTCGGATGGGGGGACCAGGCTTGGATGGGGGGACCAGGCTTGAACGAGAGGGACTGGGCTCGGATGAGGGAGACCAGGCTTGGCAGCGGAGGGACCGCCAGGCAGAAGGCAGCAATGCCTTGGGCTCACCTCTGCTGGTTTTGGGCTTTCTGTGGCACTCCTGATGCAACAGTGTGCCACCAAACCCCACTTGGCATGCCCAGAGGACGCCGTGAGCCCCTGCCACCCTGCTTCGCTATCTGTTCCTATTGAGAAGAGGAGAAAGCAGAGGTAGTGATGCTGAAAACTGCCCCAACTCCTACCAAAACTTCTGGGGTCCCCAGGCAAGCTTCGGAGGAGGAAGTCCCAAGAGCACCCCATGCTGCCAGGCTGTCCTGCCCTTGCCCCCACCACTCAGGAAAGTGGTTTTGGCCACTGATCTCTAATCTCCATGGGCTCATGGGTGACAACGCAGGGAATTTGGTGAGCTGCAGACAGCCACATGCTCCACTCTCCTCATGTTCCTCCTCCTCAATCTCCTAAATCCATGAGCCGTGTCCAGGGTTGGGGCGCACAAGCCACAGACTGAGCTCTTCCACCACTGTTTTGGGTCATCAGGTGGCAGGCACAGGACACTGCCCACAGGGACTTCCCAAGCCCAGATGGATGCTGCACATCTTAGCTCCAGGCGAGCGGTGGGTGGGAAGCGCTGGGGACCCCCTGACCGAAGCCTGCCCTCAATGTGATCCCTCAGCTGAAGGACACATGCTGACTGCACGTGGCCATTGCCGCCTGCCAAGGTTGCTCACCCACGGCTTCTGCTGATGAATTCCCATGCTTGTACGGGACACTGCCCTTCTGCCGCACCTCTGGGGGCTCACCCCCCACTCCTCAGATGCTGCCCAGGGCTTGAAATGGGAAGCTTGGGTGATCTCCTGCCAGAACACAACAGTTCAACCCAAACAGCAGTGAGGTGCCTTCCCCAAGGCGGTGGCACAGGAGCTTGGGTTGGGCTTGCACTCCCTGCGGCAGGGCAGCAGAGAGCATCTCCGGAGGTTTGGTTCCTCACCCAAAAGGCAGGGCATTGGCTCTGCGTACAGAGAGAAACTCATCGACAATTTCTCCAAGACCCTGGGTTTCCTTCGGAAGTTCAGTGTCCCACTTCTCCAGCTGACTCAACCGTGACTAGTTTGTGAGATCTGATGCCATTACAGCCCAAGGTCTGCCTGCAGGCTATTACATTAGGAAATCTCCCCCCCCCCCCCCCCCCCCCCGAGCATGGTGGCGTTGAACAGCACACCAGTGGAACAGGCGCTTGTTTACCTCCGTGACGAGCTCCGGACAGATTAGACAGTGTGACACAGCAGCTGCGGGCAGCTACAGTTTGAGCAAGTAATGAATTCAGGCGTATCCACCCAACCAAACTTTTCCATGTGTTATCACACTGGGTTTGTGAGCTGTGCGATGTGCTGAGGTTGGGTGACGCTGCAGAAAAGAAGCCAAAGGCTTTTGCACTGCTGAGGGGATGAGCTCTGCGAGTGCGCTGGCTTACCCACCTGCCGAGGATGAGTCTCCACAAGCTAAACCAGCCAGTCTGTAGGGACCGAGCAAAGCTGGTGATGCCTGTTTTGACCCAATGAGGGGCTTGCTCCAAGGGGAGGACAGCTGGCCAGCATGCTGAGGTTTCCCGAGGCCAGAGAGAGGGACAGTGGGGATGCTGCAGATGGGGAAAGAACAACAGGAGTTGCATGAGGCGGTAAAGAAAGAAGCTAGAGGTCTCGACAAGAGGGAACAAGGAGAGATGTCTGACAGCCCTGGGACATGATGCTGCAGCTCTAGACAAGTTTATCGTGAGACCCTGAACGGTTCAGAGAACCTGAGCCATTCCTCCTCGTGCCACAGCACTCATCAATGCAAGCCGCCTCTTGGTTGACGAATACCCTAAAGCCGTAAAGGAGAGATGGCTCAGAGCTGCAAAACCCCAATAATCACAAGCCAGGGCAGCCCTGTGTCACTGGCAGCACATGCCTGGCCAGCCGTGGTGACCGGGGGCTCAGGGAAGGGACTTTGTGGCAGCAAATCTCTTGGTGGTCACCGACATTTGCCACGTATTGGGGATCATAAGCAATGCTTAAAGATTGTCAATGAGTGCTGCTTTGCCAGGCCTGGCTCTTCACAAGCCTGGCAGATGCAGGCACTGATGTTGGGCTGGCTTCCCTGGAAAGGACCAAGTCGGACTCTGCAGGACCTGGCTCTGCAGCAAGGAGCTGGGCAGAGCAGATGGGATCCTCTATTTAAAGTATGATAACGGGGTCACAAAAAACTTCCACCAGCAAAACCCACTTTGATACGTACAGCTAATTATAGTTGGCATTATCAGGCTGCATTACAATTAGCAAGTTGATGGCTAGTCTCTATTTCTGATCTGCAACACAAGGCGGGTAGGTATACCCAAGGATGAAAGGAGAAGGAAAGCAAGGGGAGAAGGACAGAGATACCTCACGGGTGCATTTAAATAAGCAGCGCAGCTGTTTCCAAGCACTGTGGAAAAGCAGGTTTTATTTGGAGGGTGTTTATAAAGAAGGCCAAGGAAAGAAACACAACACATCCCTTCAGCGCAGCCTCTGTCAGCAATCTGGGCAGCCTCGTGACCCTGCTGCCCACTCGCTCCCACTCTGACAGCGAGGTCTGCCAGCACCCTTCAGGTGTGCTCCAAGGTCCCACCAGACCTCCTGGGTCCTGCGCCTCCGAGCAGAACCCCGGGCTGACTTTTCTGAGCTATTTAGAGGCCAGATTAAAGCAGCACCCAGGAAGAAACCCAACCTCACGTCCTACTTGCATTTTCCAAAGCCCATCCCTGTTGGCCTGTCCAGTATTCAGTACCAAGCCAGCTGCTTCATGACAGTGGGGGCAAATGAAAGCAGCAACAACCCCTGGAAATGGATAGCATTTTCTGAACTTTTTTCTTGTTTTCTTTGAAAACCGGAGTTTTGTCAAACTTACAGCATTTGCTGCAAAGAATTTGATGCTAATCCAAGCAGAAGAACCATCTGACGAGTCCCAAATTAAAATGTTCCTTTGTTTTGGCTTTCAAACATTGTATTTTAATACCAATGTACACTCTGAACGGAAGGTAAATTTGCATGTCCTTCCCCTAAAAATTCTCTGCCAAAACAATGATTTTATTCATTTGCATTTTGACAATAACAACTGTTCCCTCTCTGACCAACAGCTGTCCGTGCAGGAACAGAGATGCTGGGCACGTGTGCCCACAGCCTGGTGAGTCATGCTGCGCCCTGCAGCCCCCCCGGCATGCCCGTGCCACCAGTGGGGATGGGACCTGCACCGGCATCATCCCCCTTCCTGGGCATCATCGTCACCCATGGGCACACACAATCCTGTTGTGAACCCACCCCCACATGGGTACGAGCCAGGAAGCATCCCATGGGCGAACACAGCAAGGAGGCAGTGGGACGTGCTGCCGCGAGACCCCGTTCCCAGCAATAAGAATGTGGCCCATGAATGGGGCTGCGGGACTTCGGAAGAGGTGGGATCCTGAAGACACCATAAGATGATCTGGAAGTTTCCTCTCTCTCCAGACTCTAAGCAATATTTAGGCTGAGATCTCCACGCCTATCACCTTGTCACATTAAGATCCCGTTATCTCCATTTGGTGCCGTAAAACAGATGAAAAGAAGATGTAAGCAAAGATGTTTTTCTGACTCCCTACCATAAACCATATCATTGACAAGCACCATTTCATGAATGGCATGCACCAATATGCTTCACCCTCAAAATTAGCTTAATCTACTTTAAAAACAAAAGTCCAACCATCTACAGACAACAATTAAATAAGATCTACAAAATAAAATGGGCAAAACCTCCTTTCCTCGGGCAAAATCCCCATCACTTTGCTTATTTTTAAGGATTCTATCCTTTCCCTTTACTATTGTTTTTAATGAAGACACCACTCCTTCCTGAGCAGCAGGACAGAGAGCTTGGGCTCTTCCAGCCGTGCTGCATGAGCACGCTTGAGCGTACATCTGCCAGGGCAGAGAAACGTGCAGACTTGCTCCCTTCTTGCCAGGGGACAGGAGAGCTCTGCATACAGCCCTCATAGCTAGTTTTCAGAATTTCCCCCTAGCAATTAAAGCTTTTATTCTAATTACAAAGATACCGGGTAAAATAAAGAAAGAAAGAGAAAAGGACAAAACCCAACAAATCCCCTTCCTCGCATGCAATCAGTATGGATGGGTGAGGAGGTCCCTGGAGGGGCTCAGCCCTCCCCGGACCTTCATCTTCTTCCACCCGCTCCGGCCGCCGCTCAAGGCTGAGCCCACACACTGTGAGGCACCACCATGCCGTCCCGGCATCCCTGCCATGCCGTCCCGATCTGCCCCAGCAGCTGTGACTTCAGCCTGATCCCCCTTTGCAGGGGACAAGCCGCCCCGGGGGGATGTGCCGTTGTTTAGTCTGAGAGCTGCACTCACGCTGGAGCCGGCTCTTGTTTTAAATGGCCCCGCGTCCGATGCTGCGTGCAGCAATGGAAAAGCTTGTTATTCTGGGCTGCCAGTCGGCCAGGCTTTTCCAAGTCAAGGAGAGGAGTGATGTGGTTAACGCGAGCCGGCCACAGAGCCTCGATGGTTTTCCTTTCTGGGCTGGCACCCGCCTCCTCCAGCGGACCACACCGCCTGCCACCATCGCTCGCTGTCGGGACTGGCAGGCAGGTGCCAGGAGCCGTGCGTGCACTCAGGCGTGCTTGTGCACACGCGTGTGCTTGTGCGTGCAGGTGTGCTTGCACATGAGGCTGCAGGGAAGGATGGGAGAGGGGCGGCAGGGAATGAGCCCAGACCCCAGAGGCATCAGGATGCCTGCCCAGAAACGGACCCCCAGCAGCATCCCGCTGGCCTCGCTGCTCAGGGACAGCGCAGAGCAGGGCCAGGACTTGTCCCATGGGGACACACGCAGCCCAACCCATGTGTGTGCTGCCTCCTGCAAGAGCCGGGTGGTTCGTGGTGCTGGTGGTCCCCAAAGGGTACCCAGCACCTCCGTGTTTCATTCACAAAGCTCCTCAAACTGGTAAAGTAGCACCTATAGAAGAAATACATACTAAAACCCAACCCATGGAGGGTCCTGGGCTTTTTTTTTTAACCAACCAAAGGGAAAAAGGAGGAAGGCAAAATACCATGAGTCTGACTATAAGATATAACACTAGTGTTCACCAGCACCAAATGAGAAGAACTCATTAAAGTACTTTTATGGTCAGAAGAGCAATGCCATAAAAGGCCACCAAGTTACACCCCCCCCCCATTCTGCCCTCCGCATCCCCTCTCCTACAGAAAGTAAGTGGTTATTAGGGGTAGCCGCGTCCAGACCACGGACCCCAATCCGCTCCCAGCACACTCCTCCCGATCCCAGGATGGGCAGCAGAAGATGCGGAGCTGTGGGGGCACCCGAGGGACTTGCGCACAGCATTCACCATCCCCTGATGTTTCACCTGGCCCAGAGGCAGATCTGTGCTGGGAGCTGGGGACCCACTAGGTCACAGTTACCACCACATCTCTCCATGCTAAAGGAAAATTTCCCTCTGGTTTTCCCTTAGGTCTTGTGAGCATGTCAGGACTTAAAACCCAGCCTGCTGGGCTCTCTTGCATTGGTGCATGAATCTGCATCTTTTTCTCTTCCCTGCGTCCCCAGTTCTTCCCAGTTCAAGTGAAAACCCCTCCTCACCCTGCCCGAGGCACTTGCCTGTTAGCATCTCCCCTGCTTTGCCCAGCAGTGTGCATGGGGACGCAGGACACTGCTTAACAGCCCTTGAAATAACGGGGACAAGGAAAATGGGAAACGCATCGCTACAGGCAAACCGTAGCTCGTCCAAACTTCTTCCCGGTCCAAAAGTCCCCTTGAAAAGGCACGATGGGGATTTACAAAGGTCCCTCTTGCAAGAAGGGGAAAAATGCAGGAGAGAAAAGCCCTTGGCGTGCCTCCCTCGCGGCTGCCTCCAGTCACCACGTCTGCCCCACGGCGGGGAAGCGCCATGGAGGTTTGAGGGACTTGAAGGGATTTGCGACGCAATAAAAACATTCCTGCCTGCAAAGCATGAAACCCCAAAAGTTTATGGGAAACCACTGTCTTCGGGATGTCTGCATATCTTCAGGCATCCTGGGAGCTGTAGTTCAAAGAAACCAAGAAAAAGCAAGCGGCCGATAATGATGGTTTCTGGATGGAGGTTGTGTGACTATTGGCTCCCACATGAAAGCCTGAATTTCTGGGATGCTGAGCCTGTTTCTGCAGCCAAGTGAGAGGAGAGCTCCTCGGCGCCTGGGGCATGAGGGACTCCAGCAATGAGGCGAGGGAGAGCGAGAGGCACTTGCTGCCCTCGGGGAAGAGCAAATGGCCTCGGCTCCGACACGAGCAACCCAAAAGTCAAGCATCGAAGATTGGGAGGAGGGATGTGCTGCAGCAGGAGCCAAGCGGGATGGGCCAAAGCCATTTCCAGGGCCGGGAACCTTGCTGTGATCTGTCAGAGATGTGGTCCCTGTGGGGGGCACGTCTCCAGCCAGCAACTGGCCGAGGACCAGCTGCGTGGGGAACGACAGCGAGGGACTGAGTAGGGGAATGGGGTCCTCCTCCAGGCCAGGCTGCGAGAGGACCCAGCACAGTGGCTTTCCTCTGGTACTATGAAAATCAAAGGACACCAGTCTGGGCTGCATGGCCTCACGTATGAGCTAAAGACTCTGTGCCTCAATTTCCCCATTAACTCTTACTATCCACCTATCCCCAAGGGCTGCAGGGACTGGCCTTTGCTATTTGAACACCCACGGGGAGCTGAGCTCCTCAGAAGCCAGCTGTCTACACCACACCATGCCCAGCATCAGTAAATCACCATCAGGTCCATTTCCTCAGACCCCAAAAAGGATGGCGTGAAAGGCATTTTATTCTGACACAGGAGCCTCTTCATGCAAGAGAGCCACCTCCTAGCAGGAGAACCAGTGGCACTTGACATCCTCCAGGTGAGGCACTGCCCATCAGCAGAGCTCCCACATCCAAAATGCCCTTCATGCATGACTGCACTGAGGGCAGTGGTGAGGGGACAGAGATGTGAGAGGGTTGCATCTCATCCTGGACTGAGCCTGGAGTGACACAGAAGATGAGACACTTTCATTTCCAACCAAGGAATCCTGCAGCAAAGACCACAACCACCGGGCAAAGCCAACACTAGAGACGTGAGCCATGGCGGGTGACCTTCTTGCTATCTGCCTTTCATCATGGGCTTGAGTTTCACACGTCAGACTGTGAGACTGCTCCGTGGTTGTGCAAGGCCCTCTCTGCCATTGGACAACATCTGCCCACCAACGCAAGCATGAGAAACCCATGATGTAAGTAAGACTTTGCACCAGCTGACCTAAAACCCCAGTGTGGTGTGTTCTGCAGTGCTGGCTGCTGGGAGCCTGAAGTCTTCAAAAGTGGTTTCAGACACTTAGAAAGCAAACAGCCAGCAATGAAAGATAAGCCATTGGAGGGTTTGTCCTTGGAGAAAACCTGTAACCCTGAAGAATTAAAAAGTGGATTTTTCATGCTGGCAATAGCATGTCTCATCTTCTCCCCCCATCCTCCAGCACAGAACACATTGCAGGTTGTTACCAAAAACACATCTCGGTGCATGGCAAACACTGCCTGTGGGGTGAGGATGCCACGGCAGGCAGGTCCCCCAGGACACTTCACACCTCGCTGCAACTCCATCCAGGCCATCACAGAGCGACTGCTTTCCAACTTCTCAGAGCAAACCGCCTTTTGATGCAACCAGCCAGCAGGTCCACAGGGCGCTGCAGCCGTGAGTTGAATTTCTGGACATTCTGCAGAAAGATGCCTCTGTTTTGCAGAGCTGGGCCCTCTGCTCTGGAGCGGAACAGTGGCTGGAGATGTTTCTGGGCCAGCTGTGCTTTTCACATACAGTGGAAAAGATACCCTGAAATGGTCAAGGCCACAACAAGTAAGGTAGGAGACCGTGTCTCCAAGATTTAGGCCATCATGCTGGTGCCTCTTGCTTCCTTTTCCTTGACTGCCAAACTCACACAGTGATCCTGATCTCCCCTGGAACTAAATCCCAGATTTACTGAAACCACCCAATGGACACAGCCTTTTCAATGCTCCAAGGTGTCTCAGCCCTGCTTGGTACGTACTCCTTCTCCACAGAGAAGGGTCCCACCAGGCCAGTGGCCTCCTGACTCTCCCCAAACCAGCAGCAGGCTCCCCACCTCCAGTAAACAGCCACAGGTCCTTGGGATGGGACTGTGCCGCTAACGCCCACGGGTTCAGCATCTGCGATGCAATGCCAGCACTTGCTCCACACCCCCCAGTCAGAAAGTTTGGAGCATGGTCTTGCAATGGTTGTCCCTGCTTGCTTCAAACCTCACTCTGGTGTCCTCGGTCTGTTCCTCAGCACCGATAAAACCCAACTGAGGAAGATGGTGGGGGCTTTAGGAGCGGAGCAGATGCTCAGAAACCATAGCCACCTCCCATTCAACCCCAGCCAAAACATGGCTCCCCAGCACATGCCTCCAACACCTGCAGCGCATGCAACAGCTCAGCCTTTGCTGTACGATCTCTTGCACCTTAGGTCTCCTCCCGCCACTCAACCCTGGTACAAGGGTTTTCATTGCATCGTGAGCCCCAGCAATGGGTATCTCCAAAGCAGAGCCTCACGGAGGAAAGCGAGGAGCAGGAGGCTGCTGTTACAGCCTATTTCTGAAAGGAAAAACAACCATCTGGGTGCAGAGCATCTTTCAGCAGCTTGGAGGAACACACGCACACTGCCACATTTTGATACAGGTTGGCTCAATACTCCCCAGACATGTAATGTGGGCCTTCTGCAGTCATTTCACCAAGTCCTCTCTTTGAATTAATGCCACGTTTCAGATCAGATTGAAAATGCTGACGTCTGTCTATTATACCAGGAGTTGTTCCCAAAGCTACTGTCTCTTTTTCCAAACGAGCCGAACCAGCAAAGGGTTATTAACCGGGGAGAAAACGAGGACAGGGAGGGAACGTGCTGTTCTTTGATAGGAACTGTGCTAATGAACATTATAAAAATAAAGATCAGAAAAGCTTCACTGACAACTTGAACCCCAGAAAAGATGCAGTCAGACCCCAAAGCAAAACAGCTGACAGAAGAGAGGGGGAAGTCCACCGTGGCCCCAGCACCTCACAGCACCTGGGACCACACTCAAAACCTCTCACCTCCAGCACCAGGTCACTCGATTGAAGCCGAGTCTGACATTAGGCTCACCGCAGAGGTACCCCGAGCCCCTCTGCTAATCCTGGACATGATGTCAGCCAGCCATAACCTGACACACCATTAGGTGATGGCTGATTGATGGTTTTGTGAAACACAAGCCACCAAGAGCAGCACTGCAGGCACTGGTCCCTGTCTTCTCCTTCAGCATGTCCCACCACCCACTCCTTGGGGACGCGTGGCCGCTGTGCCTGCTCTCCTTACTCCTCCTTGCACCTGGTTAATCCATGGAGAGGAAGAGAAGCGGCCACACCATGATGCTCAGGCTTTGCTGCTGCAAGGGGATCTAAGTCTTGTGGCCTCGCCAGTGGCTTTCAGGTTTGCTTGAATTGTTGGCTTTGGTTCCCTCAGCTGCTGAAGGGACTCTGCTTTTACAGGACCAGGTCCAACAAAACACTTAAGCATGTGCTCATCTCCCAGGCTAAGAGCAGCCCGTGGAGATCAATGCTTCAGAAAAATGCACTTTCCTGGATCAGGGCCACCGTGATGGAGCTACCACCACCAAAGCCATACCTGAATGGGACCTCCCAGTGCTGTCTCTCCCCAGGAAAAACAGCAAACCTATACTGAATATCAACCTATATTTTAGGTGTTTAAAAATAAGCAAACTTACCCTCCTCTACAAAATAACAGAAATCCTGGAAAAAACAGAGCACAAACTGTACCTTCACACATCCCCCACCGAGCGCCAACCCAGGGTGAGAAGAAGGAGGCTAAGTCCAAAGAAAGTCACATTTTCTAACGAAAACGTTAGCACAGCCCTGGAGCTGGTGGTGACAGGTAAACTCGCTGCAGGGAGCCCCTGGGCTCCCAGCGCTGTGCCGGGCTCAGCGGGAGACAGGGGGCTGGACCCCGGCGGGACAGATGCCCTAAATTAGGAATGAAAACATTCTCCCCCTGCTCGGCAGAAGGGTATGCTCAAAGTGAGCCCTTGTCTGGGACAGCCAGCGGGCGAAGTGAGGCGACGACGACAGCTCTGCTGGAGTCCAAAATATACTCGCAACTTGTTTTGAATTACTTGATGCAGGGTTTTAAAAAAACGCTGAAAAATTTCCATCCAACCTGGCTGCGGAGCTGCAGGAGGACCCTGGGTTTTGTTTCCATGCAGCCAGGACAGTGATGCTGATCTGAATTTTTTCCCCTGGGTGGTGAAAAGAAAGAAATCTTGGGGAGGGCAGTGCTGAGAAGAGCAAGGGGGACAATAGCCACCCGGGATGCTTTGACAGTGATTTTGAGTGATAACCACCAGGCATCCACACCAGCGGCTGTAGGTGGGAGTGATGCTCCGTCCAGCATCCCAGTCTCTGCAGGGGTGGCTGCCCCAGGGTGCCCAGACCCCACAGACCCATCAACCTTAGATAAAACCACAAAGGTAATTTGCTCCGCAAGCACTGCAGTGCAGCCCCCACTGGTATTGAAAGCTCCTGCTCATGGCTTAAATCAACGTGGCTACATTACAAACAAACCTGTAGGAGGGAGAGGGAAAGAAAGAATCCCTCGAGGAATCTGCAAGGCACTGGAGGAGCTAAAAATAAATACTGACAACAAGTCAATCTAGAAACAGAACACTAAAACCCCTAATAATAGAGGGTTGCCAGCCGGAGGAGGGAGATGCCTGGCACCCCGCGCTCCAGCTCGGCCCGCTGAGGCTCCCACGGAGAGTGGGGGCACGGGGACCACCCTGCGTATCGCTGCGGGACCGAGGGGGCTTTGCTGCCTCTGAAGCAATGGTAGGCTACCTCCAACAGAGCCCAGCTCTCGGGCAGGGAAACACGGCGCTGAGGTTCCTTGCTGCTTTTTATCTTTGTATTTTGAAATTACCTCTCAAGATGGGCCAGATGACTCCGAGCAACCAAGATGCTTGCGTCAAACTCCCCAATCCCTCCTCCGCTCCCTTCCAAGCTCCAGAAACGAAGCCAAATCTGTCCTTTTCAGTGCTGGTCACCATCTTTCCCACATACCTCAGATGAGATCAGTCTGGTCTCAGGACTCATCTCTGTAGCTATCAGTGCTCAGCTCTGCTATTCGCCCCCTTCCAGGCCCCTCCAAGGATGCGTGCCCCCATCCAGGCTTTCCACCCACCTGAACGTGTGCCATCACAGACAGAAATCTCCGAGCATGGGCCACGGTGATCTCACAGCTATAAGGCAACAGAAATATCCTTGGAAAGCGTATAAAAGGCTCCGTATGGCAACTCACTCGCAGTGTGAAATTCAAATGTGAATTTCAGGACTTCACAGGACCAGAAAAATCTGGCCTGGATGCGATCGTGGTAGATGAGAAGGGTGGAAGAGCCCTAGGTTTATCCACCAGGCACATAAGAGAAATCCAAGCCTGCTGGAAGGTCCCAGGGCAAGGGCAGAAACGTGCTCTTGTCCTCCACGTCCCTGAGGCCTGCAGGGCAGAATGCATCCCCAAGGGCAATCAGGAGAGCCCCCACGCTTGTGCCACCCCAAACCACCATGCTGCCGGCTACAATAGGGGGGACCATCTCCACGGCGAAGCAGAGACATGCTGCTTGCACCCATCCATCCCCGGGGCCAACATCCTCCGCCTGTCCCCACCCCGGCCACGGCAGTCCTGGCACGGTCCACCTTCTGGTTACGAAGGGCAGAGCTGGAGGGACACGAAGCAAGGACAGGCCACCTGGGAGCAGGGGGACGGGAGCAGGCAGGAGGAGGTAATTTGATGACTTGCACTTGCCTCCCCCGCCCCGGCGTCAGGCTCGGGTGACTAATGCTCCAGGAAGGGGATGCTGCTCTCCTGCAACGATACACGCTGCTAATCCCGCGGGTTTATCTGCTGCTTCCGCGCGCCGGTTGCGGGAGCCAGCACCTTCCTGCCCGGCGCTCCTGTGGGAATCACATGGCCTCCGGCTCCCACCGAGCTCTGCTCCCTGCATGCCTCCCGGCTTCCCTATCCCCCATCCCAGCTCCTCCTTTCTCCCTCTTTTTCAATAAAAGCTCTAGGAGGAAAAAAGGGTGCCGATGGGGCGTTTGTTTAAATAAAATGAGCTGGAAATGAGTGGGAGTCTCATCAGGCAGCACTTACGCCTCTCCTGCCTAAAAGTTAATTGCCTGCGCTGGGAGGGGAGAATAAAGCTACAGAGGGGATGGGGACTCGTACCTGGGGTCAATGCAGACACAGGGCATGCTGCTGCAAGGGCAGGGAACCACGGAAGCGTGGGAGTCCCTGGCTTGAGAAAAGCTCCCAGTGGCCGCCAGCCCCCAGCACTCCTGAGTGCCTCCCTACCCCATTGCTCCATCCGGGGACCCCCGCATCCTCCATCTCCATCAGTGAGCAGGGAGCGGCAACTTGCCCTGACCTGCCCATCACTTGCACATCCAGCACCTCACCCTCCATCTCTGAAGCAAGAGCCCTGGACAAGCCCAAAGGGATGTGCCCAGGGACACAGACACCAGCCCCCAGGTCCCCACAGGCAGCGCCAGCCCAGGCCAGGGCCGGCTCTTTGCCTGGGAGCCCCACAGGCAGATAACCTGCCGCCGGTGACAGCCTACGCTGTGCAAGTGCTGGGGCATGCGGCTCGGCAACAACCCAGCTCTCCAGCTCAGGAATGTCCAAATAAATACAGAAATACATAAAAAGTCCATAAATAAGGTTGCCTGAGATGGCTGTTTGTCTCTCGCCTGGCCAGGACCCCCTCTCCCCCGTTGCTGTTTGCCTTGGCAGATGACAGCTGGGTAATTTGTTTCCATTGCAATGAAGTCCTAATTAACTGGAATAAACTTTTTACACTAAGTGTGTTTGTTTAACAAACTGGCTCTTTCAGAGCCTCACCGAGACCTGATTGATGCATTTGAGGGGAGTGGAAACATGCTGGGTGCTTGGACATTAAAGCTGCAGTGTCTGAGCAGGCCAGGGCTGAAAGGGCTCTCTCTGTGTTTGGGAAATCAAAAATGACACCTCTGATGTCTGGACCAGGATGGGGATTTCAGCGTGGCCTTTGTGTACAAATATTTCGGGTTTCACATTCGCTGTGGCTGACACTCCCTCCAGCATCCCTGCTGCTCAGGCGAGCAGGGTCTTGCGGCTAGGAGATCCCCCAGGACTCTGCACCACTGGGAGGAGGTGGGATCCATCACGCTGGACTCACTGCCGACTGTAGTGAAGCGTGCCGGGAGGCACATGGTCCCTCCTGGTGACAGCACTGGTGGCTCTGGCCAGCCAACAAAATCCCAAAGGTGGGACTCCACAGGACACTCTCAATGAAGCAAGACCAATGTCTTCAGTGGCAGCCACGCTGCCTCCTCCCCACCTTCAGAGATTGGCTTCATTGCTTGTGAAGCCACTAACTTGCAGCAGCAAAACCAAGATGGTTAGAAACCTGTCTGAGATGGTTAGAAACTGGTTAGAAGTCTGAGACTGGTTTTTGGTTCAAACCAGAGCTTCCAGCAACACTTGCCAGCTGGGAGAGGTGGGGGGACACAGAAGCTCGATAAAAGCCCAGAAGCAGAGTCCTCCCCATCCTCAGAGCCACCCAGTCGGTCTGGAAATGGCAAAGCCGAGTGGACGCATTGCAGAATAGGGATCCGGCACAACCAGGCTTGCCAACCTGGCCCTGACGCAGGTGGTCAAGACACTGTGTGCAGGCAGAGGGGCTTACTGGAAACATCTGGGAACAAGGGAAACATCTGGAGATTGCAGCTCTTGTGCTGTACCTTCTTCGGGAAGATTGGTGCCGAGAGCTGAAGGACCCTCAAGACAAGCAATGCTAAGCCTGCACATCTTCTAGATGGTGGCCTACGATCCAGGACAAAACCTTTGATTAAAAGAGGAAGAAAACAGGAACGCAGTGGGAAAAAGATGAGCGAACTACGACTGGCACTGGTGCCCCAAGGCAGGCGCCAATTACCATGCTGCCAGCTCCAGCAGGACTTCCCACAGGGTGGAAAGCCAAGATGCTATACAGCTCCACAGTAAGGCCTGGGCCATGACGAGCCCCAAGCTGGAGCTGTGTTTCAGCTGTCTAATGAGATAGCTGTATGAATAATAAGCATTTCTGGAAAACAAAGCATCTCTGACATCCGAGGGGGAGAATGAATGCAGCTGAGCTTTCCCTCCCTGGGTGCTTTTTCCTTCCTACCTCATACCGCAAAGAAAAACCTATAGCGGCCCCTGCTTGAGCACTGTCAGCTGCAGAGGTTTTCTTGAGGCATTCAAGCTTTTTGGAAGGCTTTTTTTTTCTATTTTTAAATGTAAAAATGGGATTTTGCAGGCCCTAGAGTTTCTTTTGCCTCCTTCTCCAGCCCACTTCCCCAAAGCACTGCATGCATTTTTATTTACTGTGGGGCAAGAAGATATTTTCTTGCTGCTCGGGGTTCAGCAGATCTCTCACAACCCTGCAGTAAAATGCCCCAAAGTTGCCCCAAAGTCAACCTTCCCATGCTGTCCACAGCTTGATCCAGTCAAGTCTTCAATTAGGTATAAATACCATTATCCAGTGTTTCTTCAGTAATTATTGTAGGCTCATCCTACCTTCAGCTGCAGCTTCTGGACATGTTGAAAGATGCCAGTGGCAAGACTGGTGGCAGAGATCTCAGCTAGCTGCCCCAGCTCCCTATGCAGCCCATGGAGAGATGAGGCACTTCTGGAGGAGGAATTCATTTCCCCATAAATTAGATGGTGATGCTGGAGGTGGTGCCCTTTTACATGATGTCCCATGCCTGAAGAGACAACCAAGCACCCACACCCTTGTCCCTTCCCACTGCACATCTCCTGGGAATCACCGCACTACGCTGAATCCTATCTTTGTTAATGCTAGAAAACTGCAGGAAAGCTCAAAGCCTTAGGTCTCACCTCTGTGCACACTGCTTTATCAGGATGCAGTAAAGACAATGTATTTTCCTCCTTTAATGTCCTTAGACACACTGTTCCCTGAGCAAATTAGCGCTATCTACATGTCTCCCCACAGTCTGCCCAGTACAGCCCAAGTAAATCAGCATATTCAGCCTGATTATCCCTCCCAGACCAAAGAGCCAGAGGAGAAACACCAACACTGCAGCTCACAGAGACCCGGCTGATTGCTCTCAAGGTTAATACTGTCATTTCCACCACTGCCAGCAATTTTTGCTTCTCAGGAGCTCAGGCAGCTCGGAGAAGGGCAGTGGAGCCACCAGCCCCAGCACACGCTGTGCTTCGCGTGTGGTCCCTGCTGGAGCAAAGCGGAAGACAACCGTGCCGGAGACAACATGAAGAGTGTAGATTGATTTGGAAGGACATTGCAAACAGCCGGTCTTTCCCAGGAGATTCCGCCTGCCAGTGGGCTCAGGAACAACAAAACACTCTTCTACAGAACAGCATCTCTGGCAGATGAGCACAAGGCAACCTCTGGTGCTGCTGCACGGCAAAGTGCTCAGCTACTAGCCAGGGTGGCCATGGTGAGGGTCGTCTTAGGTGAGGACAAGCTTCTGAAGAGAGCGCAGGCTGATATGGCTGCTGATGGTTCTGCGGCCCAGCTGTCTATCTGGCACCCCAGGTGAAAGCATGGACAGAAAATACCAGGACTGTGTATTTGAATAAAAAGCCAGATTAATCTGTGGTTGTTCCAGGGGAGAGTATCAGAGACCTTGCTCATGCTGTGCTGATGGGCAAAGCAGCAAGGTCTTGAGATGATGCGAGGCAGCGAGGTTGGGAAAGGAGCATGAGGAACGGGAAATTTTCACCCACGAGCAGAAATTTAATGCACTTGACGCTACTGAAACCTGCTACGATGATTTAAGTGATCAGAAGTCTCTGTGTAGGAGGGGCGGCGGGGAAGGAAGAGGAGGGCACTGTATACTTATAATACATGCCATTATATTTTTTCTTTAGAACTACAGATCTTTAGCAGTCAGTACTTGAAGAAACACAGATTTGCCTTCTTACCAAGGACTGGGAAGAGGCACAGCACATCATACCTGAGCCAGCACAGGACTGCAGGAGCTCAACCTTAAATACATATTCTCAGGTTAGAAAGAAATAATACATTAGAAAGGATTTGGGTTTGCGAGTCGCACACTAGAAGACTCACGGAGCCAGCAATAAAATAACCACATGCACTTCTAAACACTGTAGTTGATAACTTTTCAATGCAGAAGGTAATGCACAGCAGGTGACAAAAGGTCAAGCTATTGCTGGGTGCCCAGAGAGGCAGCCCAGGCTGGCAGCAATCCCCATGGACCAACGAGAAGATGGGGCCAGGCAGCATTGCGCACGCTCCGTACTGCAAAATGGCTATTTTCACATCCTGGGAGATGGGATAAAACTGACTGTCAAGAAAGACTTTGAAAAAGTAGAGTGAAAAAAAGAAGAGTTCTTTAAGGGGAGTTCACTGAATGTCTGTAAAGTCCTAATTTCATAGTCAGGAAAATGAGCAACTCACTTAAAAATCCCCTTTGCTAAATGAAGGCTCAGAGTGGAAATAGAATATACAACAAAGAGTGGTCAATACACATGAAAAATTACAATGTGTAGGAAACTGATAAAGGAAACTAAAGAAGGGGAAAGAAGGGGGAAATGCATGGCTGGACATGCAAAATCTCCTATTGGGAGCCAACCAAATTCTAGCAATAGCTCCATTTTTAACGAGCGATAGGACCATTTTTACGCAGAGGCTGTAGGTCTGCTCATAATGATGCACAAAACCCAAACACAGTCAACAGATACTTAGTCTGCGTTTGGGGAAAAAAGGAGAGTAAAGTACTTCCTAGGAGAGATGAAGCTTTCCTAAACTATTAGTATCACCTACATCTAAGGCGGCCAAATAGCACTAAACAGCCAGCACAGATAACATGTCCCCAAACCTGGGGAGAGTTTTCTGGGCTCTGCTGCTTGTTTTGAGCAAACTTTGGGCTTCCACGTCCAGATGGCAAATGGCTCCTTGACAGCAATATTCACACCCAGCAGTGAAGATGACCTAGTTAACTACTAAATGGTCAGCCTGATATAAGACCCAGAAGCCAGGGCTCATCTGGAATTAAATTAAGAAATAATTAAAGGATGTAAGTTATAATTAAAGTCAGTCAGCATGTCTTTGTGGAAAAGAGATCTTGTCAAATGAGCCCGATGTCACTCTTTAGCGAATATAGGCTGAGCTGAAAAAGGCACCATGTACGTTACGGCTGTGCAGGCAGAGTGCTAAGTGCTTCTTGACATTCTGATTTTAGAAGATAGTACTATACAGTATCAATAAAGCATGTTAAATAGATTAAGAGCCGTCTGACAGGTCTCAAACAGAAGTTGTCAATGGGGAATCATTAGCGAGGCTCCATGGGGAGCATGCTAGTCGATATTTTCATTGATGATCGAGAAGAAAATACAAAATCCTCACTCAAAAAAATTAGCAGATGACAGGAAGATTGATGTAACGGTAAATATTGATGAGGAGAGAGTGAAATGTGGGTTGCTTGGTAATGCTGAGCCCATTCAAACACTGTATATGTTAATGCAGCCCAGTGCAGAATGACACACCTACGGAGAAGGATTTCAGGCCGTATTTATGAACAGGGACTGTATCCCAGACAAGAGAGAGCCTCCAGAAAGGCTCAGGGGTCACCACGGGTGACCAACCCAAGACAAGGCTCTAATGTGATGCTGTGATGAAAAGAGCTGATGCAGTTCTTGGGGGAGAGGAGAGTTATACGTATTGCACTGCTGAGACTGACACAGAAACACTCCTGCAATTAAGGTGCCCACGTTTAAAAGGGGACACTAAAAAAGCAGAGAGGCTGGAGGGATGAGTCACAAAATCGATCCGAGTGCTGGAGAAAATATCCTGCTGCAAAAGATTTGAGCTATATTGAGTTTATTCACAAAAATCCTGCTGCCCCCCCCTCAACCCAGACCGGTGCCAACCGCTCTTACCCAGCGACACACACAGAGAGCCAGGGACTGGGAGCTGAAGCCCAACAAGTTCAAACGAGTTTCAGCTCAGGATTAGATACCTCTTGGAGATGCTCAGAGGATTAGATACCTCTCAGAGGGCAACCACAACCTCTTCAGCTCACCAAGGAGCACGTGCGCAGCATTTACATCCCTACAGCACACAGGAGGCCAAACAGCATGATCTAATAGTGCCTTTCGTACCTAAATTCACACAAGTGAATCCCAGTAGCTAACCAGAGCTCCGAGGCTAAGCCCTGCCACGCATCACAGTGAAGATGGGTGACTCAGGAGACAGCACTGGCCTTGGAGCAGTGAGGAGCTGGGGAGGCACCGAGCAGCAAAGATGGGTGCTAGCTCCTCAAAGGCAAGGTTCAGAGCTAGAAGTCTGGCTATGCGTGAGGAGTCCCCATCAAGTCTCGTGCCAGGAGCAAAGCATGCAGGAAAGGAACTCTCGCAGCTCTTGGAGAAACACCAACAAAGAGTGCTGGCCGAGCAGCTTGGGAAACACCTTGACCCACTTCTCCCTCTTGGTACCCGGCTGTGGGACCAATGGCTGCTGTGGGTGGGAGCGTTACCTCCCATGCCAAAGCATCTCTGTGTTGACTCACTACAGCAAACACTTTGCTCTCTTGCTTAGGGGAGAACACAGCCTTGGTTATTTTGTTAAAAAATGCCCATCTTCCTACGCTCGATTCCCTTTTCATGATTAATGCAGAGTGTAGCAAATGCAGAACGGCTGCAGCTGGTGCATAGGTGGCTTCCGTGCCAGTCTTGGCTCTGAGCTGGCAGCATTGTCCTCCCATCCCACAAGAGGGGCAGACAGCCCCAGATTCAGACCAGCGGGGCAGGCAGATGCCATTTCAATGTCCCCACCAAAGGAGCAGGGACCTCCAGCAACTGGGCACCAAGCAGCCATGCCCACTCAGGTCCCTGGTTTCAGAAGAAGCAGCAAGGAGACGTACCCCATGGTGAGCGAGCAGATCTGCTACCCAGAGGCACCGCAGAGGGACACAGGCTGAGGACCAGCCCCAACTCTGGTGGGGGGCCCATGGGGACAGAAGCCCACCTAGCGCTACTGGGGAAGTGCCCGGTTCACGGAAACATGCACCCTTCGGTCGGGACAAAAGGAAGCACGACATAAAGACAGTGAGTCCTTGTGTGGCAGTGCTGGAGATGGGGAATCAGGGTCAGGCAGGTTTTTAATTGGACTGGAACTGAAATTACAGGGGGAAGAAAAAACCCCAACCCTGCTTTGGTTTAAAGAAAGGGGCTGGGGGGATAGGAGAAAAAAAACCCTTCAAGTTCCTATGACAACCGGCACAGTAAGAGCCTACATCACAACCTCACTTAACACATTAAAAGCTGTACAGAAACAACAAAACCCAAAACTTTGTTCTACCACCAGGTCTGGGAGGGCCGTTCCCAGCTGGAGAGCAAGCATGCTGCAAGGGGGTGGACCAGTGGTCCCCTGGCCTGGGCACCCAGAGCAGAGCAGCACGGGTTCAACCAGCCCCAACAACTCCTCCTCCTGTCCCCTGGGCTCAAGGGACTGCTGAAACCAAGTGGTTCCTTGTCCCAACCTCGCTCTGGCCAAGATATTTAACTCGGGGTATCAACGGTCCTGGTGTCATCCAGGGCATCTCTGTCCTTATAAATCTGGGTGTAGAGCACCCCGCCATGGTCCTCCAGCTCCAGCAGGTGTAGGGGCCCAGGGTGAGCACCCCCCCACAACAAGCAATAAAAAAGAAAATGAATAAGAGTTGTATTCAATCATACTTTACAAAATCAGTGGTCTTCAGCAGGACCTATCAGGCACATAACCTGGAGATGGGGGCAGCAGCAGGACAGCCGGACCCTCAGCACAGGACCCCACTCGCCTCACTGGGCACAGATCAGCACCAGCTTTCCCAGCTTCAAAAGCAAATAGCGGTATTAGCCTGGGCAGGTAGTCCAGATGCTACAGGGTGAATCAGCGGGGCTATTGCCTCCTCGGTCTCTGAGCTTCCAACTGACCTCTGCTCGCACCGCTCCCTGTCAAGGCTGTGTCCTGTTCCCCCCGCAGCCACAGAGCTAAGAGGAGCCGGAGCCGGTGCTCCCAGCAGCACAGCAAATGCTCTTGGGGGGATAAAACCATTCCCATGAGGCTGGAGATGTAGACTATCCTCCTGCCCCATTGCAAGGCCCTGAAGTGGCACACTTGCACCCCTCGGGGGGCTGCCAGGGCTGGAGGGACTGCGCAGCCCCAGCCTGGCACACCACAGCACCCATCACCCTCCAAACAGCATCAGGGCAAGGAGCAGCACCAGCCCTCCCCAGGGCAGAACCCCCCCTCCCCAGAGCAGCCAAGCCTTTCTGGGCTCAGGGCATTACTGGGAGAGACTGGGCGACCCTAGCTCAAAAGATCAGCACGCCACAGGGCAGGGGACACCTTTTGAAGGCTGGAAGGAAAGCTGCAGAACTGTTCAGAGGCTGGAGTACCAGCTGGTCTCCTGCACCCGCTGCAAATGTCCAAGGCAACTCTCTGCCACACCGCCAGCTACCTCCCACCGCTCATACCCACTTCTGCTAAGCCTCCGCTCCCCGTCTTCTCTGGGCCAGCTCTGCTCTCCAGCCCCAGACTGGCATTTGTTGAAGCACGACATTTCTCCAAAGTGCCTTTCCAGGATTCCCTTCCTTTCCCAGCATTCAGAGAGGCTTAAAGTCCCTCCACCTGCCTGAAACTCAGGCTCTGAATCCACTGGCCAAACCCCAGGGGAAATATTTTTCAAGCTTGCTGTAAAGTTTCAATAGCTCAGACCGCGCTGCTAGGATACCCGGACCAGCATTGTAATCTTCTTTACTCAATTACGTTGCGTGTGGAGGAGTTAACTCCCCGACTCTTCAGAAAACTGGCTTAGCCAGGATTTGGGGTTGGAAGCTAGGAGCTCGTGCTCATGGTCCCTTCTGGAGGGCTCTGCTCCCCTTCAGCTGCCAACCTGCAGCTGTCCAAGGGGCACCCACCCCACAGACCCCATCACCTCTCTTCCACCCCCCCCAGCTCTGCCATCCTGCTGCCACCAGAGATGCTGGTGATGGCACTTCATCCCTTCCTACAACCAAAGCTGGGAGAAGCATTCTCCAACCCTGTGAAGGCAGTTTTGGGGCAGTTTCTTGCAGCATTGAGTATCCCGTGGCTCCAGTACAGAAAGGTGGCCTCGGCATTCCTTCTCCTACCCCACCGCTCCCCTTGCATCATCTGCACTGTCTCTTACTCCCCCCTTTCTCTCTGCATCTTCCTCCCACTGCTTGGCACTTTGCAGGTGAACCTGAACTACTTGAAGAGCATCCCAGCCGAATGACTCTCAGCCACCGCAAAAGAAGTCAAATGTAACATATATATGTGTTATTATCATCATTACTATAACAGTAATGTCTGAGTTAAGGAAGCAATGAAATGAACACCCAGCTTAGGAACACATCTAGCTTATTATGATGGCCCTTAATGCTTCCAAGATGTAAATACTGATTTCTAGATCCTTAAAACCACCACGGTTTTACAAGATAATGATTCAGCAACAAAACACTCACTTTCATCTAAGTGCTGGCACAGAAAGGTTTTAGTCTAATAGATGAAATGTTCTGCTTTAAGAGCAGGGTGACAACGAATTAGCTGCAGAGACACCTTGGCGTAATGAAGACTGCAAAGCAAAACAAACATGAGCTGCTGCTTTATGTAAGGTGGTTTCAAAGGTTCCTTGTGTGTTTACACGTCTGAGGCTTAAGCACAGAAGGCGGGTGGCAGCCTTTAATCTGAAATGGAGACAGAGCCACGAGGTGCCTGTATAAAAGGGCTGTGGGATTCTGCTGGAGCACAAATGGGCTCTGAGACATCAGGTCTCTTCAGCATGGCCACATGGTCCCAAGGGACTGAACGAGTGGATCAATGGAGAGCATTTTGTGTCGCTATAGCAGTGTCTCTCTTGACACCTCAAAGTGCTTGGCAAATATTAACTGCTCCCAAGTGACAACTCTCTTGACAGATGAGCATTGCTCTCAGCAGAGGAGACAGCATGGGGAGGGAGCACAAGCAGCTCCTGCAGCAAGTCAGTGGCACTTTAATTAAACCCAGGTATTTCAGTCTACATTTGCTAGGGGTTTTATGATTGTTGTTACTACCAAAATTTCCTTCTGGGTTCAAAGAAACTGAGTTCCAGTTGGTACCTGACACTGAAGAGCAAATATGTGCCAGGGGGAATTAGCAAACACACCAGCCTTTCTCGGTTCCTGTCAAGGCACTTCCGTGCAGCCCTGCCAGGAGGGTTATTAAGCAAAACTGCCTGTCCCAGGAGACCCTATTCCTGTGTCTGAGCATGGTGTCCCTGGGTCTTCAGCCAGCAGGTCCTTGCTCAGGAAACTTCCTTGACAAAGCAGTCAAGGGCCCTCTGTCAGAAATTTAGAAGGACCTCTGGAAGCCCTGACATTCTAACAACATTACAGTTGTATTAGCAGCTTCCAAAATCAGGTTGACAAAGGAGCAAGCAGCTCAGGGGCTGGACTCAGCCCATGAGGTGTTTCTTCCCTGGTCCCTACAAACACTGGCCAGATCCCAGACAGAGTGGGGCTGCAGGCAGGGTTGCGATGGGGGAGGTACATGCCCCAACTACATCAGATGAGAATTATTACGTTGGGATATATCATTCTGACATCTGAACAACTTGCTTTGGAAACACGGGAAGGCATCTGTACCTGTTTGCACGGGATGGCTGGAGCAGCCAGTGTAGGTGAGGAAACCCGTGCAGACGTTGGCTCGCTGCTGGACTTGTGCCCATTCCCAATACGCCAGGCTCCTCTCAGGTATTTCAGCCACAGGAGCTCTTCGTGTGTTTGTTCTTCCTATGGTGGTCTCTAGTCCATTCACTTCTCAAGTGATGTAACTTTTTTTAAGATTAATGCTTCAGCCTTCTTGACTCAGGCTGCATCCTTCCATTTAACGTGGAAAGAGGGAACATTACCTCCCAGACACACTAAAAACCAAGAGTCACAACTCCCGACATGGGCCAACTCTTGCATGAACATCCATAAGCACCCTCACTGAAACCCTTGCAAGTAAAAGTGCCTCCCCCAGAGCGGGCAGCAACATCATTTCAGCTCTGGTGGCTCCATCCTGGGCACCTCTGACTTCCCGCAGTAGAGGTCCACCTTCATTACACTTTCCTGTGTGCTTGCCACACTGTTTGGGGCAACCCAGCTGGAGATCTGTACCTTAAAACCTCTTGGATGGACTGGGCAGAGGGGAAGAGCCTAGGGTGAAGGCCATCAAAGGCTGGTGGGTGAGGGTAGACACCTCTCCATACCCTTGATGAGGACTGGACTATTCCAGGCGCTTAGGAAACACCCTACTGCTCGCTGAGATAGACCAATGGTAACTATGGGGTGAGGGAACATAATGACAGCATTTCCATTTCTGAAGGGAAGAGCCAACAAAGGAAGGAAAGGAGTCACTCAGGGTGACACAAGGAAACTCAGCTGACAGAGTACCTGATGTCGAGGGAGAAGGAGGACACCTGACCAGAGAAGGCTGCCGAACATGGCAGGAACGGAGCAAGATTCATTCCCAGGACAAGTGGTGATAAAACCCACTGCTCAGATTTCTGGCATGTGTGTCTTTCCTTTTTCTTTTTCTATAACCTACATCTGCTGTGAGAGCCCCAAACCACTGATCCGAGAGCAGGGATGCTCTGACCCCGCTCCTGCAGTGCAAGGGGTTTGGTCGGCAGGGTAAACTGCTGCCTCTGAAGCACAGAAAAGGAAAAGCAGAGGCACAGTCAAGTTTGCTCTGGCACATGGGGGCTGGGGGGGGGGCAGCCATCTGCTGACAGACTTCTCTCAGATCACCGGCCTCGCCACACAGATGCGTTCATGAACCACCACGGCTCGGCTCAGCTCTGGGAACCAGCTGTTTCCCTTGCTCTGGCTGCTGGCCACCACCTTGCCCAGGGCTCAGGGAGCATGTCTGCGGAACTGCTGCAGAAGCGCTGAGGTCTCCCGACCCCTTGGCAGGTCCACCAGAGCTCTGGCAGCTGCCAGAGATCTTTCTCTGCTGAGGAAGACCAGCTCCAGTCCTGTCAGAGGCTGAGGGCCTCTGTAAGGCACATGGCCCAGCCTTGCAGATGGGCTGCGGCAACAAGAGCACGTCTGCCTGCAACAGCAACGGTGCCGGCATCAGCTGGTGGATCAAAAAGCCAAATTGGATGGGGGCAGTGGTACCAGGCAACATCACGGTCACAAACTGTACCAGTTGCAACTCCAAAACAGCCACTGAGGAACGTAAATAGGATGGGCATTAACCAGAGTCATAATGTTATGATTAGCACAGTTACAGCTGATATCACAAGCCGCTTGGCCAAACCATGGAGGTCCTATGGCCTCATGGCACAGAGGAACAAGACAGCGCCGATAAGACACCCTGTATATATGAGACCTTCTGCACCAGCACCCACCACTCTGACCCAACAGCTCTGCAACTCCAGTGAGACGGGAAGCCCACGTTCTCCCACTTAAGGTAGAGAAACATCCCTCATTTCTCTGATGAGACGAGCTATAAAAGTAGCACTATAATTGTTGCTACCTACCACCAAAACCACCCCACAGGAAAACCGAAGAGTAAGAGCTCTTTATATATTTCCTCCAAATCTCTTACTTAAAGCCTCACAAAAGCTTCAGCTGGAATGGGGACACTAGAGACGCTTCAATCTTTTTTAAGCCTGCTTGTCAAAAGACACACTCTACATAAGCACATAGCAGCGCTACAATAAGAAGCATTGAAATCTTGGACAACTGTTGGTAGACGTCACAAAAGCACAGTTACAAGTCCTTTGCCAAATGTGTGTTCATTTTGTTGTTGCGTCCACGATGACTCCATAACCTCCTGGGATATCCCTCTGATCTCCCAGAAAGCCGTGTGGGATTAAACAGCCTGGGAAATGGCTCTGGCTGTATTTTCAGAAGTCTTTAGCTGCCAAGTCTTGGAAAGCCAATGATCAGCACTGCCTTGGGGTGAGCGAACAGAGGAGCTCCCTGAAATCAGACTTTTCAGTACAGACCTAGGAGACTAGTGCTAAGTTTTAAAAACTTTTGGTGGCATAAACGAAGAGGAACCAGCAGATAACTGAAGAACACACACGCACCCAACACTTGCGCTCCCCATCACAGACAGCGAGCAGGCAGCTCCGTAAGGTGCCCTGTGACACAGCCTGCCATCCCCAGTGCACCTTGGACATGCCTCCTTTGATGCTAAGAGTGACGTGGACCGAGGATGCTGCCTTGGTGCTCACTGCATGCTCGGGCACCACTGGGAAGCAGTTTTGGAAAGCAGCAAAGAAAAAGCAAGTGCACAAGGACAGTGACTTTTGGAGGAGAAATTTCTTCAACCCGATTCCTCCTGATTCTTCCAAAACCACGCTCCTCTGACAATCCTGCACATCAGAGCACTGTTCCACAACTTCAAAACGACCTATGGCATTTTTTTTCATAAGAAAAATGGCGATAACATAACAATGTTCACTTCCCCAGAGCAGGAGCAGCAACACAAGGTCCCACATGCAACATACTCTGCAGCACAATACACAACTGCTTAGTGGTCAGGGCCAGAGCCGAACTTCTCAGCATGGCTTTTAATAGATTTTGCCGTTATCCAAATAATGACGGTATCAGACACATCCTTCCAGCAGAGAGACAACCTTCTTGCCTCGAAGGTGCCGTGCTGCGGCGAGGCTCTGCAAATGCTGGGTGCAACAACATAACTGGCCTGCGAGTGCAAGGTCTCCTTGCATTTTAATACGGGTCTCAGAGGTTGACAGCTATAAGTGCTCCGCTCTCGCTTGCTTATGGACTGTCACAGCCAGCTCAGAGCCATGGCCAAGGGCACACGCTAAGTAACCAACTGCTTATGTTAGTGGGGTGATTTGCAGATCCTTTGTTCGTGTTCATGAATATGGTGGCTCCAGAGAGCCTCTTCCTTTCCTCTCACCCCTGCGGCTCACCGTGCTTTACAAAACACAATGGATGGAAGACGACAGGCATCAACATCAAAGCACGGGCTAGGGAAGACGTGCTTCAAGATCAGCCCATTGAGACACAGAACTAAACCCTTCAATTCTCCAAAGCAGCTCAGCTGTGCAGCCCCAGAGCAGAGGGAACCAGAGGTGGGAAAGGTCACCCCTGCATCCCCCACTCCCGGCCACCAGGTCCTGGCTCTGTCCCTCAGGCTCAGTCAAGCTGTCGTGATTCCTTCCGACCTGATTTAATGATCTGCATATGCCCTGAAGCCAAAATGATTGACAGCCCTTCCACTGTTATCCTCACTTGTGTAATTGCAGCAGCTATTCTTGTACATTGAAATGTCTAATCTTAGCAAGCCACAGAGCTGCTCTGTAATATGGACCAACCGGGAATTTCCATGCAATTACTCACCACAGCTACTGGCACTTACTTTGGCTGGTAAAAGTCCTTCTTGTCCGCTGACCCCAGGCTCTGCAAGACACAAAAGACAGATGTATTTCTTTAACCTTTTGCCAAGAAAGTATCATAGATGAAGATGTGTGGTGAGCAGGAAAAGGCATGTGCCTATGCTTTTTGCTGCCCAGTGGGTATGTGTGGGCTGGCTGGACAGGGCAGGCAGCTAGGACCTCCAGCCACCAAACACGCCGTAGGCAGAGCCCACAGCAGCCAAGGATGCAAAAATAAAGAGTCAAAGCAGAGGTGTGGGGATGTGTTAGGTCTGAACCCAGTGTGTTCAGGCATGGCTGTCTCTCCCATCACTTGCAGAAGCATGGCACCTTGTGCCAGGAGGGAACTCGTGTCCCCTCGAGCCTGCCCAGCTGTAAAGAGGACAAAGTGCAGGGCTGGCACAGCAACTGAGCCACTGCTGCCTGCAGAGACCCTCCAGCAGGGCAGGGGACCAAGCCAGAGGCCAATAGCCACCCCTGGGGGCAGGACCACGAAAGAAAAACAACATCAGCCCCCAAGCTCACGCAAGCCTGGGAAGCAGAGACAGCCCGACGCACGCTCAGGTTGCCACGCACCACCAACTCCACTGACAGCACAGTCTAGTAAAAGTCTGACAGCATCCCAACCCAGACTGCCGGAGCACCAGGGTCCCCTGGGAGACCCCAGCCAGGCTGAGCCTCCCTGTGGGGACCCTGGGGACGATGGGCATTCCACAGACCCCGCTTTGGGTGCAAGGCAGGAGCCCCTCCACAGAGAGCACGCATGCACCACCGTGCCTTGCCCCGCTGTCCGACGGGGCCATATACACCCACATACGGCCAAGTCTCTCCCCCAACATGCCTTGTCCCAGAGGCACCCACGGCAGAGGTTAGCTGCGTGCCCTGCTCCGAGGTCCCAGTTCGTGGCGCACACTTGCTGAGCGTGGAAGGGCCTCCGCCACTAAGGGATGCGGAGGGGCAGGCTATGCCCAACATAGCAGGATGCTTGCGGTGGGCAGGGCCAGGGCAGACAGACAGACCGACCCACCAAACCTGGGTGTCAGCAAAGCTGTCGCACTGCCAGAGCCTCTTCTCCTCCTCCTCCTCTCAGGAACGGTCCTTACCCTTGCGCCTTGCCAGGATGGGGGACAGTGGGCAGCAGCGTGGGGTGGCCCTGCCACCCACCCTGTCCCCGTCCCCGCACGGGCAGCAAGCGTGTGCCTGCACCCTCGCGGGAAGCACGGTCGGGCTCTGGGGCTGCTGTTGTAGTTTTGCTCCGTGGTTGCCAGGCAATGGCGAGCGCAAACGCCAAAGCAGCAGGAGCAGCAGGGCTGAATGCTAATCAGGGGCGCAGGAGCTCTCCTGGTGCTCTCCGACGGCGCTCCCCTCACCAGCCAAAGCCGCCAGGTGCTCCCACCCTGGGACTGAAAAGTAAGCAGGGAGAGGACAGCCCCGGCTTTTAAGCAGGCAGGGATCTACTTTCACCAAAACATCCCCCCCCGCCAAAAGTGAGCTCTGGCCCAGCCAGCAAGATGGGACCATGGTTCCGTGGTGGCTGACCCTCTCCATGGCACAGAGACGTTGGTCGGACACCGGCATAGGAAGGCTGCACCAAACCCACAGCGCGGGGTACGTGGGTCTGGATGCGTGCCACCCTCTTGCACATCTCACGGGCACACGCCTGAGCTCCGTCTTGGGGTAGAGCTGGGAGCGCACAAGGAGCAGCCCTTTGGGGTGGGAAGATCTCGTCCGCCCACGCGCCGATTGCCATGTTGGTGTGCAAAAGCTCTGAGCAATCCCCACTGGCCAGACACAGCGGCACCCTTTGGCTCTCCCTGCTGCTTCCCCTCCTCTGACACGACAGCCCCAAGGAGTTACAGCAAAGCCCCACGGGATCAGTGGCCGGACACCAGAATGGGGTGGTCCAACGCTGGCACAGGCTGCCAGGGAGGTGGTGGAGTCTCCAGCCTTGGCAACATTCAAAACCCAACTGGACATGGTCCCGGGTGTCCAGGACAACCCGGTGTAGGTGACCCTGCCTTGAGCAGGGGATTGGACTGGGTGATCTCCAGGAGATCCCCAGATCTCCTCAACCACTCTGTGCATTCCTGAAGCAGAGAAACGAGCACAGCAGTAACTGCACAGAGCAAATGCCCTGAGCGATGGGACCTGTCCTCCAAGCCCACAGCACGTCCGGGAACACCTCCACTCCCTCGGGCACAGCATTCCTGTAAGATATTTCCTTACTTCTTTAAACCTGACACCTAAAACCCAGGGTGCCAGTTCCCAAACTATGGATTGGCTGCAATGAGGTTCACAAGCCACAACAAATTCAGTTCCTTCTGCTATCTGTGCTAGCAGGGACCATGAAGAACTGTTGATATTTATGGAGAAGCTACTTGCAAACAGCTTTCTCAACACTAAAAAACACATAGAAAACCTGCATCCCACGCAGTCAGACCCTCCACCCAGCCGCAGCTGAGGTCCATGGGAAAAAGTTCCCATCAACCCCATAGCCAGCTCCAGACAGCGCCTGGCCTTTTGGATAACTGATAACAGCAGAAATCAACACTGACACTCTTCTACCTTTCTAATGTGCTGAGGCTATAGTCTATCACTATCACCAATATTCCCAGCACAGGAGATGACAAAATCTGCAGTAGCCCCTTCATGCAGTCATGGGCATCACGAACGTTAACCTCTCCTCGTCTCTGGCTAGGATGGAGGTGCAGGTCTCAAAATCAATCCCTAATAAGGGAAAACCACATGGAAACTTGGGGAAAATGAAAGGATCACCTTGCAAATCCAGTTCTTGCAGAAAGGGAGGTGGAGAAGCTCTAGCGAAGGTGTGTGCTCTGTGCCGGCACCGTGCCATGGCTGCAGGTGAGCAGCACCACGGGCATGGCAGCCTCCCTGCCCCTCTGTGCGCTCCACGGCTCATAAGCCCATACAGTCCACAAGCCGCTGGCAGGATGAGCTACACGAGCACACTAAGAGAAGTGGTTACCTTGAGCTCAGCAAGCAATTATTTTTTAAGAGTCGCAGAAAACTGAGAAGGTTTTAGATATCTGGAATAATACAATGAGGCACTAACTTTGCAAAGAGGAAAAAAAAAAAGAACAATAAAATGGGGAGTGATCGCAGCAATGATTAGCCAAAATAGCTGATTTTAAAGCTTATTAATAGCAAATGAGGAGGAAAAGCAGAATTCCAGCAACATGTCCAAGGAATCAGGCCTGGAGCAAGGCCAGGAGCCATGGATCAGCTCCTGGCTCTACCACCACCCCAAGGTCTGGCCTTGAGCCATTTCTTCCCTCTTCATGCCATGCCTCAGTTTCCCCATATGGCCCCTGCACAGCTCTTTGCCTCCTTACTGTCCTCCCAGAAGAGAAAGGGACCATGCCCAGCAGTCAGATGAAGTTACACAGGTCCAACCCACCACATTGCATTTCTTTCTCCCAAGCATGCATGAAACCAAGGTGGCCGTGGATCCAGAGGGCTCCAGGAGGGCGGCTGGAAAGTACTGGGCCGCAAGAATCATGAGCGAATGGAGGAGAGCTTGCTGCAGGCTGGCAGAGAATGCCTGGGCAGGAGAAGGCGGTCAGGGCCAGCAGCAAGACCCAAGGCAAGGACATGTTTTCGATCGCCTTTAAGTGAGATCCTCATGAAAAAGTGGAAGAAGTGAGCGCAGGCATCTGTGGTGTCACAACAGAAGCCACAGACAGGGACCATCCACTGAGGAGGTTAATAAACCAGGTAGAGGATAAACCAAAGACACTTTGAAAACTGCAAGTAAAGCAGCGCAGAGCCATCGGCAGGAGGTGAGAAGGCAGCAATGCCCTAAGAGACCACAAGGCACCTTGGTGCTGGCCTGACTTTGTGCAGCAGTTCACTGTAAGATGTATCTGTCATAGAAATAAAATGCCCAAGGCATTTTGCCAAGGGCAGGGACATCACAACATCCTGGTACGACTGGCAAGGAGCACTGAGAGAGCTCAGAGCAGCACCTGGAAAGATCCTCTCACTCAGGGGAGCTGGCCTTCACCGATGACTTGAAGGTATTAATTTAGAAAGCACTTAGGGAATCGGTGATGGGAGGCTGCGGGCAGGACCAAGCGTGGGTGCTGCCTTCTGTAGCGCGGTGCACGAAGGGGCAGCAGCCGAAGCATCTCCCCCGGGGCAGCAGCGTGGGCTGTGACAGTGCCACCAGGCACCAGCCCTGTCACACCGCATGGGTACAGCGGTCTCAGCCGGCATCTGCAGGAGGGGAAGATTATGGAAAAGTGGTCAAGGGAAGGAGAGGATGTAAGGAAGCAGAGGGGGGTAAAGGGAACATGCAGCCTGGATCTTAGGAAAAACGTCCTGGCACTAAGCTTGAACAGAGTTTGAACCAACTCCAGTGGGAGGGATAGAGCAGGGTTTCTAAGGGCTTTGAAAAATTCAACTAGATAAACCAGTGCAGAGGGGACAGTTCCTGGCCTTACAGGGAGCTGGGACTGGCTTTTCTTTTTGTGCTTGTGCCTGGGGACTGAAGGAGGCAGAGAGCTCCCAAAAATGAGCAAAAGGTGACCTGGCATTTTCCTCTGCCTTCTGGGAGGAAAGATCAATTCCTCCTGAACTGATAGGGGATCTGGAGGCTTTTATCTATGCAAGTATACAATAAATAATCAAATGCCTGCCTCTGTGCATGCACTGCTGTTGGTTGATCTACAGGCTTCCATGACAGCTGTCTGCTGGTGACTCCTCTGCATCAAGGCAGAGCTGGGGTCTCCAGAGAGGCATGGCTGCAGTGTGATGGCTCAGCTCCCAAAATAAATCCGGGAGCCCCACAGGCTTCAGAGAACTCCTGCTGCTGCTCAGGATGCTGGGGAGACCCTGGCCTTCCTGAGAGGGAGGGAGGGAGAGAGGGTGTGGAGCATCCCCCGGTTCAAAGAGTCCCCTGCAAGCCCCAAGTCCCCCTGCAGCGTGAGTCACCCTCCAGCGGGACCCGCTGCGCTGCTTCTCGCTTGCTCATTTCATTGATGACTCAGGGTTTAGGAAGCACATTTTAAATCCCTTAATGAAATAATGGAGAGAGTCATTTTTATCGGCGTGTATTTTTAAAACAAATACTTCAAGCAAGGCTTGCACCCATCTCCACCCTTTTCTCCTGAGACACAGAGGCGAGCGACCGTGGGGACCGGCAGCATGGGGGCATCTGAAGGGGCAGGAGCAGCCCCCGCCACCCTGGCACGTGGCACTGGGCAAGGCAGCTACCAAAAATCTGCCAGGCAATGCCCTCCATCCCTCCAGCATTCATGCTCTGGCTGCCAGCAGGGCCAGGAGAGGAAGGTGGGATGATGCTGTCCCAGATGATGTCCTCAGAGCCTGGCGGTGCCCCCAATGCCTTGCTCCCCTCCGGGTACGAGCCTTCCGAGCGCCTGCCCTTTTGGATGCGGCCGGGCACCATCTTTAATCTCTTTCCTCTGCAGAGGAAATAACCACCCGAGCAGAAGCAGCAGCAGAAGGGGATGCTGACGCCAAGCCCACAGCTCCTGGGTGCCAGGATGCAGCCTGCCAAGAAGCGGGGATTGCCTGCCAATATGACTAAGAAAGCGTTGTCTCAAGGTCATTACCACCGCTATCCTCTGCCCCTCCCCATACAAGAATACCTGAGCCAGGCTTGCACTGCCTTTGTTTTGATCAAAGGACCTCTCCGTGCGATGCCCAGAGCCCTTCTGCTCTTGCAGAAAAGTGTAGTAACAACGTCAAAAGTGCAGTGTCACACGAACACCTTAGAAATGCTACGAGGGAAAGGGAAGGCAATGGGACACCAACTTTCCTGGTGCTTTTACACTAAAACAAGATGAACTGAGAGGCCAGAGTGGATTTATTAGCCGTAAGGACCTCTGCCCAGGTTCTCAAAAAGCACCTTTGCAGGGGTCTAAAAATGCAGCCCCCCAAACTAGTAGAGCAACACCCAGCTGCATCTGGGCCATCGCTAAGGTATGCCCAGTGGCATCAAAACCAGTGGACCAGTGGGGAATACCTCTCATCTTCCCAGTGGCATTCCCAGGGAGGCCCTTCCCACCCCTCCTCGCCAGGGCAGGGCAATCACAGTGACATGCACGCTATGACCTGGCTCCCTTCGGCACTGCAAACCACGCTTCTTTTACATACTAGATTTTGTACAAAATGTCAAAGACATTTGTGGGCTTGTCTCTTTATTTAAAACACAACCTATGATTTTCACAAAGTCTTTGCAAACCTGTGAGAATCTGGGCCAACATGAGTGCCTGAAATTATTCTCTTAATTTCACATTTCAGGCACTAACTATTTTGCAAGTTATTTAAATCATATATTTAACAAGCCCAAGTTACACAACATATATAAGCTACCAGGCAGGCTTCCCTAGGACAGCTCATCTCCAGAGCCAGCCTTGCTGGTCCCTGATAAGAATTAGTACAACATGCTGCAGACAGAAAAGATGAGACCGATTTAAAAGACCGCTCTGAATTCCAAAATTCAGCCAAGCTGGGGAGATAACAGACATGGGGCTGGAAACAAGGATGCTCACGGAAGGGCTACAGCAGAGGTATTGTATTATTTATTTATTCATGCCAGCAGACATCAATCCTGTTGTACTTTTTCCTCTCCTAAATGTTGCCAAGCATAATCTCAGCTCATCTTTTTCTGGGCAGTGTCCCTGGCAGAATGAAGTTATTAGCAAGGCTGAAGAAGCCTCATGCAATTATTTAGAAACTACACCAAAATAATCCCCAAAGACAAGCGGCTGCTTGCAGGTGGCAGCTTTCTAAGTCATTCCAATAAAATCTGGCTCAGTAACTCCCAGCGTAATCAATGCCCACACAAACAAAAGAGATAAAAACCGAGGGATGAGTTATTTTTCCATGCTAGAAGAAGATTCTGCAAAACAAACTTGCGGGCTATTGCTGATAGCGGTCTATGCTGCAAACCTGTCATCCATGCCTGGTCAGCTGCTGGGACCTCAGTGCCGGTCCCAGCAGCCACAGCATCCCCGAGCCAGGTTCCCGAGCCGGACTGGGCAGATTCCAGGGGGATTTGGGCACGGGCAGCAGGCGCTTGGACTCCAGGGTAGGCCAATGTGGGGGGAGTGAGGCTGCACAGCCCGCTCCCCCCGCCATCCCGGCTTCTCGCCCCTGGATCCTGGTGGTTCGTGCTTCCAGGCACAGCCGTTCATCAAGCTCCTCATATCTGCAACATGCTGCATTTATGAGTAATCAGGAGTTGATGCCTGACTGTCGGAAGGGGAATAAAATTCAGAGCCTGGGATACAAGAGGGTTGTTTGGAAGGAGGAGGAAGGAGCTGTCACTCCCCCGCCCCAGCCAGCAGCATCCCTCCGAGCAAGGGCTGACCCACCTGGAGCATCCCGGGGCTCGGCGCGCCATGCACCCCCGTCTCCCTCCAGCCCCCTGCCTCTGGCACGGGCTTGGCCAAGAAACCAAAGGGCTGTGGCAGTGCTGCCTCCTTCCCTGCAGACACTGGCTTCCCTCCGCGGGCTCCGGCGCTCATCCTGCCTGCCATTGCGACCTGTCCCCAGCACCGTACCCCTCAAAACAGCCCTGCCCCAGCACTGCCAGGGCCCTGGGCTAATACAGCCCTGAGTCTCCCCGAAACATGAATTTGAGGGCAGATGAACCCTCAAATCTTAAGACCTGAATTTCAGGCTGGATGAACCAGAATGCTCAGCTGAAAATCACAGTGATAACTCCTGCCTTCGATGTGGCAGTGCTGCAAACCAGCTCACACCTAGGAGGGAGGTCTGGGCCAGCCAGCTGGGTGCAGCTTTGCACCTCCAAAGGCCAGCCTTGCTGGAGAGCAGATCCCTGCCTGCATGTTGAAGTACGGGGATGATTAAGGAATGGAGAACAGGGGTGATTAAGAAAGGGTAGGTCACACAGCAGAACAAAATGTGGTGACAGGGAAAGGGTCAGGCTGGGGCAGCAGCACTGCCTGCCCAAATGGAGAGATGGAAGGGGCTGGCTCGAGGGAAGGAGGGAGGAGGACACGTGCCATTGGGAATCAGAAAAGGGCCTTGGTCTCTCAGAGGACGGCATTTTGGCAAAGCCAAAGAACCAGTGGGCCGTGGGGGGATGCCTGAGCCGCCAGCATTTCTGCATATGCCAGCCCCAGCCTCTTGCCGTCATGATTCTGCCTCCTCCTGCCTCAACTACAAAGGCTTCGAGGAGGGGGCGGGTGATTCCCTGCAGACCCGACCCAGCCAGGGGAGGATGCCAATGGCTCTAACATTTTCATTCTTCAGCAGCTAGCTCATCCCAGCCCAGCTCTGGAGCGGAAGCCTGAACCAGCTATCACACTCGCCTGCAAACAGTGCTGACCCTGTGCATGCACACAGGGCATTGACATGCATCCAAGTTGGGGTTTGAGTCCAATGGAAGGTGAAAAATGTGCTGAAAACTACAGAAAAGTGTTTTTGGACCATTTAGTGGGGGAGAAGAAGGGAAACATGGCTATGCACGCGAGGTACACTGAGGTAATCCAGGGAACAGAAACGAAGCCCTGCAGCCATCCCCCAGCAGAGCAGCTCAACCCAGACCTGGGAGCTGGAGGAGCTTGTGGTGTCCTCCAAGCAGCTCTCCCCACCAGCGGCAGCAGGGACCGACCCAGGAAGAGGTCCCGTGTTTCATGGGCTCCCCTGGCTGGCGCATCCTGACACCACAGCCTTGCTCAGACGCCAGCCTGAACCCACCACCTCGCCATGCCAGGACGGCCTCCTGTGAGCAGGTGGGCACCCACGCTCTACCGGCTCATCTTACCCGAGGCTGAATGCTCTTCTCTGGTTGCTTATCCACCCTCACGTCCGGGACCCAGAAGGACAGACCTTGGTGTTTTCCTAGGGCTGAAATGCAAACATAAACCTGGTTCTTTGGAAAACAGGCTTCATTTTTCACCCAACCTATATCTGACCCCCAGGAAAGCGATAAGAGGGGTTCTCCTGGACAGCAGCCCTGTTACTGGCCCCTCACTCCAGAGCACGTCTCAGCAACTCACCCTGGTCCTGCCAACAGGTTGTATTCATCAGGGCCAGGCCAAGCCAGAGCAGTGCCAAACTCCCCAACATCATTAAATTCTGTTTCCTCCTCCTCCTCGGAGCACACCCTTGCAGGTGCATTGCAAAGAGGAGCAGGGATCTGCACACACGTGTGTGTCAGACCAAGGAGGAAAAGAGCCAAGCCCCAGTGCCGTGAGCGGTGCCGGCACAGCCCCAGCACCCACCAGCCCCCGGCGACCCCCGTCCTCCCTCAGTCTCCTTACACTCGGCAATTAAATGCACACAACTGGGTTGGTTGCAGCACAAACCCTCACAACCACCTTTGGGTACCTCAGCAGCCAGGGTAACGAGGACAGTCTCCGTCCCCGAGCCTGCCTTCCTACCGGGAGGAAGAGCAAGCCTGTTAATGAGCATCTGCCAACACCCCCCAATAAACAAGTCCATTTGCACTCATCTTGCATTCCCCTGCCACTGCGCCTTCCCGTGCCTTCCCACCCCCTCTCAGCATCTCCCTCAGCCTTCTCCAACCCCTGCTTTCCCCAACCAAGCCTCTTCCCAGACCACGCTCCCTGCGTCAACAGGGGCTGCTCACCCGCAAACCCCTTGCAGTTCACACCACGCTAAGGCAGACCCAAACTTCAAAGCATTTCTTTACCAAGAGCTCATCCAGGAAACTTTTTTTCTTGACTTCTATTGTACTGCTGCATGCCTGTAAAAATTAATTGATGCATATATACACATGCATGCACGCACAGCCTCTTTATTAAAAAGTTTCTCTTTCTGGAAGGACCTCCCCAAGCTGTGCTGAGGGCTGGCACAGACCGAGCCATGCACTTGCTGCTCATCGGAGCTCCTCTGGATGAAAGAACTTGTCAAATTGCTGGCAAAACCACCGGAGCTTGTAAACTCTGCCAGCTCAACAACAACATCCAGGGTGACATGCACGCACAGGCGTGGGCACCTTCTCTCCATGTTTTCATTAATCAAATCCTTAATTAGGTAGGTAAGGGTGCAAGAGCTGCAAGGGAGGAGCAGCAGACACCCAGGCTGATATTCATCAATAGCCAGTACCAACAGCATGCTACACCCGCTCTGTTTTCTACCTTATTTTTTCTTCTCTTTCTTGATTACAGCCTGCAAACTATTACCGCAACTTTAGCACGTTGGGAAAGAGCTGTGCTTGGGCTTAAGTGTTTGCAGAATCAGGGCCGAGATGTGTAGCTGAATATGCTGCTATTTATAGTGTTAAGCCCTGAGCATGACACGCGCAGGGGGTGCAGCGCGGCTGAGTTCGTGTTGCTGCTAGAACCTGGTTTGGGGGTTTTTTTGCCTTATTTAGGAGGGGTGTCAGCTGCCTGATCTTAACATTGCATTCATGCACTGCCTCGTATTTTCAAACATTTTTGTGTTTTTTTTAATCTTTGGGCATACCAGCTCATACATGTTTATACTGGTTTATAGGTGAAGTTATATATTCATCACTGAAAGGATAAAAAAAAAAAGGCAAGAAAAAAGGCTGGAAGCTGAGTAGTCAGCTCTCAGCTCCAAGGGCCTGCAGTTAATTACACCCTGTCCTCCAGCATGTACTTTACATGCTGCATTGCAAGCCCCGCAGCCTGGCTGGGTGTCAGGCAGCCTGACAGCAGCTCTGCCCGCCAACCCAGCTAATTATAGTGTGGGGAGCAAATGAGCGGGCGCCCTCCCTGTCGCATGCTCCGCTCAATCAGCTGCAGCCTCCCAGGACGTGAAGGACCCAGGGCTGCAGCTCAGCCTGGCAAAGACCATTCCCCTGAGGCAGCCAAGGGGACCACTGGGCACCACAAGGATGAGGGTCTCCAGGAGAGTATTTCAGGTGGTGTCCAAGGGTCCTCACCCCCCAGGAGCACCTTGGCAGGGAGCAGGCTTGCTACCCACCACCTCACCCTTCACCCTGCCCCACCGGAGCAGGCTGAGCATGGCTGGTCCCATCCGAAGCCTGGCTGCTGTCCGACCAGCCAATGCACCTCTCCTTGGACAGATCTCTACCTCCCTTGTTTCCTCCCTCTGCCTTCATCTGTCCCCCAGTACTGGGTCTGGGGGGTACCGCTCCACTCAGTCTGAAAAATTGAGATGCAGGGGTACGTCCCCCTTTCCTCCGGCAGCCTCATCCCCTCGGTAGGGACAAGCCACCAGATACAACTGGACCGCAGCACGAGGGTCCCCACAGCGGGGTCCCCCACCCCGACTGCCTGAGGTTTGCTGTCCCACAGGGAAGCCCGGGCACCGCAGCCCCCTGCCCAGGCAGCACGCAGGCAGCAATGCCTTTGCCCCGGCGTGCGGGACCAGGGCCACCGCAGCGCAGCACCCTTGGGAAGGGCCCTCTGCCATCAAATCACTTATTTGGTAACACACCTGGAAAAGGGCGAGGATCTGGCCGGAGAAGGGATCTGGCCAACCTGGCCAGTCACCCACCCACCGATGAGCTACTAATAAGCACCGCGCACGCAAGACTTGCAGGAACATGAACTGGGCTGTCAGCAGGGGACCAAATAAAACCTAGCTCTTGCATGGGACATCATCCAACCAGAGGTCAAAACGCCATCGGAGAGCAGGTCTCTCATTCTTTTGGCCCAGGAAGTGGCTCCCTGAGGTTATACAACATCTGAGTTAAAACTATGTAAATACATATCCTCACTCCTGGGAAACTGGCTGCCGGCAGCTGGCTCCGTGCCTGTCAACCACGGCACGATGCAAACGTGACCACAATATGCTCTTAACTTATCTGAGACCCCGGAGGAAGAGCGGAGCCACTTGCAGAACAACATGCCCACTGCAAAATAATGATGCTCCTCGCAGCTGGCCTCTTCCTCCTCCTCCTCCTCCTCCTCCTCGGCAGCCAGCAGCAAGCCCGTCACACCGGGAAACCCGCTCCTGCTCGTCCCCAGGGAGCTGGTGGCTCTGGGCCGGCTGGGGGACATGGGAGGCTACAATGCACTCTTCGGTTCTGGTCAGGAAAGGGAGCAGATGTGACTCAGGGGGAGCAGGGACACTGACTGAGGAGGTGATACTTATATGGACACTTTACAGAGCAAAAGCGCTGCTTAAAGAGAGCGGGCCCAACTCAAGATAACTCCTCTAGGCCTAAAAATTCACCTTTACTCTCAAACCAAAAGCAGTTCTTTTAAAAACAGGGCTTGAAGCCTATCAGCCAACCCATTTTGGAGCTGCAAGGCTCTCCAAACGTCCATGCTCCTCCAGTCCTTGCCACCACGCAGCCCTTGTCCCTCTGCGGACCCCAGGGACACTGGCCCTGCTCTTCAGCCTCATCCTCCTCGCCTGCACCCCTGCAGTGGCTGGCAGCTCTGCCAGACCGCCCTCTCACCGAGCACTGCCCTGGGGCACAAAAACGGGTTCAGGAGTGCTGGGAGAAGGAAGGGGGAGCACAAAGTGCCCTGGGAGAGCCAAGGTGCCCCGAGAGCCTGTAGGAGAACAACCCCCGGGCATCGAAGCCCACGCTGGAACCGCTCAGCACAGTCAGGGGTTTTAGGCTGAATTTGCATCCTGTGGCCACGAGCATCTTCGGAAGGCGAAGCCAACCGCCACGGAGGGCAGGGTGGGGCAGAAAGCCTGGATCTGCTTACTTGGATGGGTTTGTAAGAAATGTATATACCCCAGAAGAACGTTTAAACAGAGAAAAACGTACAAAAACATTATCTATGTATATTACAGGTGAGGCTTTAAGTAGGAAAAAACCTTGAGCTTTGCCTGCTTCTCTAGGAATACCCTTTCATTGCCACCCCGAGGCTGAGGGAAGGAAGGGCCAGTTCACTCCAGGCCACCTGCTTCTCATCCAGACAGGACAGTAAAAAGGAGAAGGGGGATGAGGATATCCCTCCATCCCCCCAAAAGCAAGCAGCTTCCCCCGTCAAGCCAACCCAAGCCAGCAGCAAGGTTCAGGTCAGCACATGTGGGGCGACGACGACTTTGTCATATCCCCGAGCCCACCTGCCTGGGCGGAAAGGGACTGGGACAGCCAGACCTGCCCTCGTTGCCCAAGCTTGCCAAGAGACCGCATCACTACGCTAAGTATTTACACGGGCTCCAGCCAGCCAACCACCACTAAATGTTTAGGCATCAAACTCCATAAAGGAAGCGCAAAACACACTACAGAATAAATTGAGTACATTCGAAAAAGCCCAGAGGGGAAAAATAGATTTTTGGAACGTGTTCTCAATCTCATTAATTGGGAAGACAGCCTTGGAGAGGAAAAAAAAAATGATTATATTCCTCCCCAAACCATTATCCACTCTTCAGAGTGTATCATATGAAAACAGTTATATAAAAGAATAAATTATATTTGGAATGGCAAGAACCCCAGAATAAAGCTAGAAACTCTGATGTTCCCATATAAAGATAGGAGACAGTTATCTGTTCCAAATTTTCGAGTTTTCTGCTGCGCCAATTCAAATTCACTACATACCAGCATGGCCATATAAAGGGGACTCCACCCATGTAATCTTGGAACGAGCAATAATCCCCCAAACTATCAATTTAATGTATGGGGATACAAAATGGGACAAGAATGTACTCACAGAACGAGCAATCCATTAACGACATGGCAAAAGGCACCAGAACGTGCACACAGGAATATCTTTTTAAAGTGACATTTGCGTTGAAAGACCGGATCTGAAATTAAGACTTCTGCACGCAGACATCATAGATTTTGCAAATTAAAAGGCCCTTTCTAGATCCAATGTGAATTTTAGTTTTTGTTTTATTTTCTACTATTTGTTCAGTGTCACGTTTCTTGGCCAGCACTAGAAAAATAGCTCTTTGTTGGGGTTTTTTAAATTAACTTTGCTTCTGACCAGCTTTCCAGCCCATCTTGCTCGGGCTCTCCTGAGCAGCAGAGGAGCAGGGATGGTTTAGGGGCAGATCTGCAGGGGTGCAAGGGCTGGAGCCAGGCAGGGTCCTCTTAGCTTGAAGCACATGGAGATGCCCCAGTGCCAGCCCGGGGCGGGGGGATGCAGGCGCTGGCGTGCAGCACCCAACAACGCAGATGCCAGCTTCCCCCCGCAGAGGCGGCCCCGAGCTCCCCGTTACCCTGCATTATATGCGAGGTGGATAAAATCCTCCCTTTTCACAGATTTCTGCAGATGCAACACATCATCAGAAACACGGATGCTGTTAGGCCGTTACAGCTCGTCTCTGCCCCCAGAGCACGCGGGGTGGCGCGGGATCAGGCGCCGCGGCGAGGCGCGGGCGATAGACACACGGGGAAGGAGGATGCGATCCGGCGGTCTGACTGCCCGCTCCCAAGCCCCAGTGAACGTGCTGTCACGTTTGAAACCACACAACGAGCTGGTTACTTGCCCAAACTAAACAAATGATACATAAAGCTCAGCAGGGATCTTTCCGAGTCCCCTTCCCAGTTCGGAAGTAACGGGCACACAGGGACCCGGGGAGCGCCCCAGCACCTCCACATGCCTCCCGCCAGTCCTGTGGACCCCTCCTGCCAACGGCATGAGGCAAGGAGATGGGAATGAGAGCTAGAGCTCATCTTTTATCAAATCAACCCACAGTTTTTAAACTAGCCGAGTGCTGGGGTGCAGAGCCGCCTTGACACCAATCTGAAGCAGAAGCCTGAAGAAGAAATTGCTTATTTCTCCAGCTCTACCAGTCTAATAAAGATAATTTAAAAAAAGCAAACTTCCAGAAACCAGCCCCGCTCATACGCTGAGACCACGATGAGTACCAGCAGCACCACGTCCGACCTTCCCCCATGCCCATCGGCATCATGCGCATCGCCGGCGCTGCAGCAGGCGAGCGGCACCACAAGCGAGTGCCCTGGAAGGCAGCCAGCAGCCAGCAAAGAGACCTGTCCAAGCCATTGGGATGGATACACAGATAAACCAGGTCAGCTAAGTGTTTCCATCCAAGCCAGACAGTGACTAAGAGATGGCATTAATTTGTTACTCAGCCAAAGTTAAACTTTTCAGACCCAAAAGAGCCAAACGGTTGTTCCAAGTGAAAAAGTACTGCAGGATGCATTCCTTCGCCCTGTCCCAGGACTACCCAGGGATTCATGATTTCAGGATGGAGCTGACAGCTCTTTCATACATCACAAAGAATAACGAACTAACCTTTCTGTTTTTCTTTTCACTCCCCAAATGCTATTTACTGGTCGCAAGAAGACACACGTCATGTTCACGCAGCACTCCGGGGAGGTGGAGGACTGTACAAGCTCCACATGCTGTATTGCAGCAGATCAAACGAACACAGAAAACAAAAATTTGTTTTATTGACATTACTGCTGTCAGCACAGAGAATAAAAGAGTGTGCACGAGGGAGCATCCACCTTCCAACCCTTTCTGGATTCAACATAAAGGCACGTGTAAGCTTTACCCAGGGATGTGAGACTGGAAAACACAAATGGATGAACCCTTCGGCACTTGGAAGCCCTTCCAAGTTTCTTTGAAATTTGATAAACTGCTCAAACACCTGTGACTCTTGCACTGCCTGGTTTGGACAGGGACAGGGCAGCACCTCTGTGCTGGGGTGCAGGGACCAGCATGCCCAGGCAATGGAGCAGCAGCCCAATGCCTTGCTGCAGAGCCCAGTGATTCCAGCACCCACACAGAGGGTGGGGGATATCACCAGCAGCTATCACAGCAACAGCCTTTTTATTTATTTTGTCCTGTTTGGGTCTCCAGAAAATGGCATTTTCAAGGGCTAGACTCATGTACGCCACCACCTAAGGTGCCACAAAATCCCAAGACAGTGGCAGCCGTGCACAGCAAATGCAAGGGAGGCATCCCCAGTCCCCCTCTGGTGCCGCAGCCCTTCAGCCCCTGGGCTGAGGCTCCAGAGCCCGGGGCACCGCAGGGTCCCCTGGGTGCCCCACACCTCTACTGGACATCTGCTGCCTGCAGGCAGAGGAGATGTCACCCTGTCAACCTGGAAAAATGCTGCACACCAGAGCTCTAAACAAACGCACTGCCACGCAGATTGCATCCAACTTCATCTGAAACACCAGCTTGAGGAAACTAAGAGCAAAACATATGTCTATGACATGATACAGCCTCGGTAAATCCTTGCAAAGAACACAGATGATGTAATACCCACATCTTATTTTATAAAAATATAATGCTTTCTTGCAATAGGACAAACCCAGGGCTCTGCAGAGCCTCTCAGCTCCAGCATCCCTCTTTTGCAAATCTTCAAAATGAGCTACACCGAGGTGCCATGCCGCAGAGCTAGAAATCAAACTCCCCTCCGCTGCCCAGCACAAGACCCACTACACCTCACCCCTTTTGAAATCCCCCTGGTCCCCTCTCGTCCCTCACTTGGGACCTGTGGACCAGTTCTAATGCATAATCAAACAAGCTTAAGAAATCCCTTTGGGGCAGTGGGGTGATTTAAGTGCCCAGAGAGGCCCCAGCCCCAGTAAGGATGTTCGTGGCAGTGTGCTCTCACTTGAGGGACAGCACGGCGACTGTCCTCATGCCCCTGCAGCATGGAGACCAGGGAGAAAGATGATGTGCTGACTCCACCTGGTCTCCAGTAAAACTCCTGCTAACTTCAGCCGAGCCAGGCTGCTGCGCAAGGCAACAGCCACACAAAAAAGCGACTCTTACGTTCACGCAGGGCATCCTCCCGCGGCAGGTGATGCATATTGGAAGGACTGTGCCAAAACGCAGCGGCTGCTCGGGTGGTAGGTGACACATGCTGCGTGCAAAATGCACATCTCTAAAAAGCTGCTGGGGCTTTTAGGGCTGGGCAGGGCTCCACTGCTCCTCCTCCCGCCGCCCACGGCCCTTCCTTGTCGCACCTACTCCCCGGTCCCCACCCTGCAGCTCCTGCCCGTGTCCTCACGCTCACCCCATCCCGCCGGCTCCTGCCCACCTCTGGCTCAGCGGGCATGGGGAAGCCTTCAAAACTACGGTAACGCATTGGGCCAAACCAACAGCCTGCCTAGCAGCCGCCGCTCGGAGTGGGGAGCCACGATGGCTCGAGGCCGGCTGCCGCGATGCCCGCCGGAGCGGTCCCTTCTCCGGCAGTCCCTTCTCCAGCGCATCGTCCCACACGCAGGGGTCTGCGTACCAGTCGGCTCCGCACCGCACACGCCAGCAGGCCCCCAGGCTGCTCGCTGAGCCCATCTACCCTTCTGGCCTTCATCGTAGCCAGATCCACAATGTCTTCATGAACCACGTGACAAAAAAGCTGCCTTGAATTAATTTTACCTTTTTCCCAGCAAATCTTTTGGGTACCCCCTTCATTCTGGTATTAAATCACTCACCATCTCCGTAACGCTCTGAGCTGTGCAGGCACCCCTGCTTCTTCCTTATCCTCCTCCTCTTCTTCTTTCTCCTTCTCCTCCTCCCCTCCCTCCTGGGGCGGCCGGGCTCTCCCTGCTGGGAGGGCAGCAGCCTGTCCCGAGATTCCTATTCAGCCGCCCGCAGCCTCTCCCTGCAATTACAGGTCTCCACAGCTGTCCCAGGGTAAGCGGCTATGACAAACCTCAAGGCAACTTCCATGGAAATGTCTCTGTTCAGAGGCAGGTCTATCTGCCCCTGCTTTATTCTGCCTGGAGAAGAGCATCCCGCACACACCGGCAGCGTGGTGGTCCAAAACAACCAGGCAGAGAGCAGCAAAATGACCTCAACCTGTCCCTAGAAAACAAGGGTACGGGTGTTCCCCCAGGACCCTGCGTCACCCCAGCGGCCCTGGTCCCCAGCCCTGCCAGCTCCTTCCCAGCAAGGGCAGGTCTGCGGGGCCGGGGCAGCCACCCCAAAGGTGGGGTAACGGCTGGAAACAGCGCAGGGCTTGTACGAGCCCTGCGTTTGTGAAGATAAAAGTGATCCTTTAATGCTACATCCAAATGGTTACTGGTAGGTTTTTCTAACCCACAGGACAATATCTGGCAGGCACACTTGTGCTGTCTGGCTGTAGCAAGATGTGGGTGCTGGGGCACTGGGATGGGCAGTGCAGGGTCCGGCCCCGGCTGCCGGCTGCAGGAGAAGCCTCGTACAGCTGAGCTCGGGGTATGGCCGTATCCCAAAGAGGCACAGCCCAGGGTGGGGCTGATGGCAGTGGGAGACATGTTCGATGCCGGAAGGGAGACCAGCACCACGGCTCTCATGAAGCACTCGCTCCGCCTCTGACCTCTCAGGCTTGATCGTCATGAAAGCCCAGTAGCCCCATCCAAAGGGCAAAGCTGGGAATCCATAGTTTCAGCGGACAACAAAACCCGCCACTCGTGATAGAAACTGCTTTCATAGGGTATGGCAAGTTTACAGCTCCTTTCACCACAAACCTCTCCATACTCCGCAAGCAATAAATGACCTTTTTACCTTGTTCCCCCTGTCCCACAGGAGCTAACAAACTCACCACCCCTTCCCTTGCCTTAACCCTGCCGTGACTCCCAGCCCTGCCCAGCAGCACCAGCCCTGCCGGATTAACACTCGGTGCAAACTCACCACAATTACCCTCCGCTTTGAAGATGGCAGCCTCTGACCTAAGGAAGGATTTGTGCCCTAAACAGGGTCCCATGTTTCCCAGCTCCCACAGTCAGTCCCATAAAAGCCCTCACAAACCACCCGCTGAGTGGGACAGCCAGTAACCCCAGTCCTGCCCATCCACCGCTCATCTGCTCGGAGGCAGCAGCAGCACCGCTGCAAGGAGTTACCCAGGTCTCTCACTGCTGTTCTGCCCATTCATTTTAGGGACGAGGCAGACGGATTCCTTGGGGGACTACTCAGGGAAGATGCAGGAGCCTCTGGTCCAGTGCAAGCTTGTGGCAAGTGCAAAGCACCCAAATATCGCTGACCACAGGTGTCCGTCAAGAACCATCCACTGATGGGGAGAGTCGCTTCGAAATGCGTATGCACATACATCTTCATGCAGGGTGATGAGATGAAAGCCAGAGAAAGAACCGACTGAACTGAGATAAAGAGGCTCCTGCATCCAGACCCCATTTCACCCCAGCAACAGCCAAAACCTTAATAGGAGTTTGTATTAAAGCCTCTGATCTTTGTTGGGGCTTCACCACTGGGCACTGCGTATTCACATGTTAAGACAGTCACTGCCCAAAACCAATTTTAATCCAAATGACATTAAAAAGATACTCTGGGGCTTAAATGACCTGGCAAGCCACAGGCACAGGCAAGGATGGAAAACTAATAGTCTGTCTTGCAACAGTGGCGTGATCACACGACCCTCCTGGCACTCATACCACGTGTCGAGTTTACCCACTCATTACAGACAGGTACAGCAATACCCAGCTCCTGCAGGGCAGTGGGGGGTCATATATATACGTATATACGCACACACATAACCATATATATACATATAGATTTCTATGTTTGTATGTTTTGTTTAAAAGCACAGTTTCCAGGACTGCTCCCATGGGAAGCACAGCACCTTGCTGCTTTGGCCAGAGGTCGGGAGGTGCGGGCAGCAGGAGGAAGGCAAGTCATGCCTTCAGCAGGCCCCGGGGAGGTCTGCCTGCAATCAGGCAGCATTTAAGCTGTTGTGAGGGAAGAAATTAAAGAAATAAATCATATTTTGTTCATGCTCAGTAAACACTCACTAGAGAGTTATGATCAAACCTTGCATATGCTCTTCCCCAAGCCTGGGCAGGCAACAGCGGTGCTGGTTATCACAGGCTGGTCCCAGGGTGGCACGGGAGCCCTGGGCTGGCACAGGGATGTGGGTCCTCACGGGGGGAGCGGGACGGGTGCTGGCGGGGCAGGAGTGGTGAAGACAGGGACGTCAGAGCACAAGGAGTCTTGGCTGGGGATGTGAGGATGGAGGGCTTGACAGGGTAAAGCAAAAGATTTTCTGTGCAAGAAAAGCTGGGCTAAGATGAGATGGTGGAAGAGGGGCTGGGGGAGGAGAGGGAAGGTGCAGCCTGAGTTCCGCAGCCAGCACAGAGAAGGGCAGCAGAAAACACCCTCCGCAGACCAGACCCTGCCCGACTGCCACCGCCCCGCACCCGCGCGCACAGCCACAGTGGCATTGCTGCGGCTGGGGGGTCACCCGCACCCCTGCCCATCCCCTCCTCTCAGGAACCAGCCAGCCGCGAGCATCCCGGCACCTTGGGATTCCTGGCAGCAGCAGAGCGGGCATGGCTGCCTGCTACAAAAATGAATCGGGAGAGTCAGTTTTGGGGCAAAAAGGCCCTTTTTGGAGAGGAGGGGAGAAGAGGAAATTCAATAAAAAAGAAATAGGGAAGAAAAAGCTGCTGTGTAAGAGATGCAGGAAGGAAAAAAAAAAAAGTTGAAAAGAAATCCCTGGGGAATTGTGGAGGAGAAGAAAGAGCGTAGACATGCCAGACGAGCCAAAGCAAGAGCCAGAGAGCAGGAAGCGCCTAACTAGGATGGAGACAGAGATACTACAAAATCACGGTGACGTCATGCCGGAGTTGCAGTGGTTTCCAAAACAACTCCAAACTCCAGCGCCTGGAGAGGGAGCGAGAAGCGCGGGAGAAGTGGAAACGAGATGGGGCTCCGCGCTTGGAGGGAGCTGGAACAGAAGCTTGACGAGTCTGTGGAGCTGAGCCTGCTCCCTTTCGGTTTGCATTGGCGGGACGGGCTCTGGGGAGCCGGCAGACACGGAGACAGAGGTTATTGTAGAGCCAGGCAGCATCAGAAAGGAAATTCCTGAGGGTGTTTTCCTAATTGACACATACAATGAAGTTACAGTCCCCCAAAGCCCCTTTCTGCAAGAAGGTAAATGCTGGATGCTCCCAAGAAGCACAGCCAGGGAGTGAGCAACAACAGAGACGGCGACCCAGAGGAAATAAATCTGCAATAAATGGAAACCACACACAGAGAGTTGTCCTGATGGCAGCGGTGTTGCTCTGCCCCAGCCTGTTCGGATTAGAGGGTTTTATGGCTGTGTTGGCCGGGGTGAAGGACGCGCGGGGAGGCCTGCCAAGGCGGCTGGGTAGACTCAGGGCTGCTTGCAGAGGGTAGAGAACTAAGTGAGAGGAAGACAGAGCGAACCCCCATGGGGTCAAGGCTGTGATGCCCCTTGCCCAGGGCGTGCGATGCGAAGCTGCCTGGCGTGCCCCCACCCTACTCCGGCAGCCAGATGCAGGCAGAGCTACGGCAGCCCCAGTGCCCACCCTCTGGATGAGGGTAACTCAACAGCCAGGGTGACTCCAAAGAAGGAAATTTCTTGGCTGCGTGGACAACCTGGTGACCAAGCAGCAACTTGCCTGCAGAAGGGAATCAATTCGCTCTCATTTCAGGCAGGGAGAGGCTGGCACAGACCTCTGCAACCTCCTGGGGTCTGCACAGGACCCCGACATCAAGGACAAATAGCACAACTTCTACAAAGTCCTTCTGGAAGAAATTTCTCTGCCAGAATGGTGCTAGCCAGGTGGAAGAAACACAGCTTGATGCCTTCGCTTGCATCTCCCCTTGCAATGCTGCCAAAGCTCAGGAAGAAGCCAAACCCCCAGGACTGGCATCATCCATGCTCCTCAGGAGTCATGGGTCGAATGCCCCATGGCCCAAGGACCCCTTCGTTCAGGCTGGTCCAGGCACATGTGTCGAGGTGCCCACTTGAACCACCACAGTCCAGCTGAGACTAGGAACTGGTCAGTCTCAACCTTCCTGCCACAGCCATCCCCGCAGCACCCACAACATCCCCGTCCTTCTGATGGCCCTGAAGGTAGCCGGGATGTCCGGAGCGGCGGCTCCTGGCACAACACAGGTGGCACAGGGCTGTTTTCAGCACGCATCCTCCGAGAGGAGGAGCTAACCAGACTTCACAAACTGCTCTCCCACCATTCCTTTTATTGCTCTTATGCCTACAACTTTGGGGAAGCTTTGACTTCTCCTCTCTCCCCAACCCCAGATGTGTTTCTAGCAACTCACTGGGCAACCTGCCACAGGCTGCAGGGAACTGTGCAGCTTCTTCAGTGCCTGCCTGGTCAAAGCCAAGCCAAAGGCAGCAGCCTGAGTGCTTCCCTACCTTTGTTCTCATGGCTTTACCTACTACAAAGCCGGAGCCCAGCTGCTTTCATGGGCCCGTCGCTCCCGTTAATTGGCAAAGCTGTAATTGGGGCTGTCCTGGTGCTGGGGCTGATCCTGGGGGTCAGGTGCCCTGCAGCAATCCAGGCCTGGATCCTGCTGGGACACAAGGCTGCCCACTCTGTAACCACTGCTGCACATGTGATGAACCTGCTTGGTCTCAGTTCTGTCCTACTGCTCCCATAGCTTCTGCCAAGCAATGAACGCAGGTAACGCTGCTGAACGCTCTGGCCAAGAGGAGGATGGGTGTCAGGACATGCCTGCAGGTTGGTGGACAGGTCCAGGTTAGGGAAAGGGCCTCCCAGCCTTGCGCCACACACCAAGAGAGACGTGCAGGGCAAGCTGGCTGAAGCGGCGCTCTCTGCCTCCGAACCAGTGACCGAGCAGCAGGAGAGCATGCACTGCACACAGCCGGCTCGGCCGTGAGCTCAGCTTGCGAACTTCACTCCTGTGCCCAGGGGAATCCTTGGGAAGGCAGCGAGACTCCCGAGCCAGCAAGAGAGGGGATCGCTAGGACCGCTGCTATGCAGGACCCGGCAAGAGATGGCATATGTGCCATCACAGCGATGTCCCTTCCGTGCACACTGGGTGACTCAGAGCTGGCAGCACCCAGGGAGCAGGGTGGCCACCAGCAGCAGCCCCTACCTGTCAGCCTCCCCGCGGCCCCCTTCCCGGCTCCCTGTTTAAAACTCACCACGGCTGCTTTCCTGCCCGGGGGCGAAGAGAGCCTGACTCACGCACTAGAAGAAATTAATAAGCGAGCAGAGAAGATGGGCTCATCCCATCCACCAGGCAGCATGAATCACTGCTTCTCCTGACTGTCTCATGTATTGTTCCAGCACTGAGTCAGTACCGCTGTGCAGGTTAACAAGGGGAGAAATTAAAAGTTATGGCCTATGAAACACAGCAGCACTGAGAAATTAAAAAAGAAGTGCTACTGTAAGAAAACTAATAGGACTACCCACAGAGTCCCAGAAAAGAAATGCTCTGTGCTCCAGCTTTTGCTCCACAGATGTGCCCCCCACCAGAAATCAAACCCTCAAACCTCCCTCACAGGCAGGCTTGCTGCCTGCAGCATGGGCAACATGCTTTGCAGCATCAGCTTTCTTTCTGTTTAAAAGCTGCCACCTCTGTATTTATCATTTTAAATATACAACCTTAATTGGATAACATAGTCTGGTTGTACCTCCCGCCCTGACTAGGCCACGCACGCTGCACACACACAATGCCTTCCCCACTGCCCTTGAATTCACAGTCCTGGTCTATCGGTTCCTCCAAAAATACAAAATGGGATTTTGAAGGCTGAGGAGGAAGAAAACAGTAACTCCCAGAGCAAGTTCTGTTTCAGGGCAGGGGACCATCGCCCTTCTCAAGGGCCAAACCCTGCAGCTCCTCTCGAGCTGCCAAGCTGCCAGGTTGCTCCATCCCTCCCTGGTAAGGAGAAAAACCCTGCCTGCTCTTCCCAAGCGTGCCAGCCCCCGTTTCCCACCCCAAAACAGCTCCTGCCATGAGTAATGCCTCCCCAGTGTGAACAGCAACTACGTGCTGGACCTTGCAAAATAAATCATACTTCACCTCAAAATAAACAGGAGACTCCTGCACTCAAACTGCTGCAACAACCTGCTTTTTAAGGTTAGGATGGAGCATCTCGAGTCCTCTTCAGGTCCTTGTTCACTGACAATCTACACGCTATGCAACCTGGAAAGTACTTAGCTGATACACAAGACAAGGCTATAAAAACTTGGAGAAACAGCGGACCAGAGCCTGATTTCATGGAACAGAGAGATGAGAAACAGCTTGGGAAACAGGGGCAGCCGCTGGTCTGTCCTTAAACATGAACATGAATTAGAAACATCTGCTGTGCCCTAAGCAACTCTTTCTGATCATATCATCCACAAACAAGTCTCATCCTCCTTTGACACCAGCTAATGAATTGACTTTGAAGATACTGCGTGGCAGCAAGTTCTGCAGGTTAATGCCTCCTGTATAAGAAAGCATTTCCCCACGGCAGTGCTTCATCTCCTTCCTTGCAGCCCTGTGTAATGTACTTCTGCCCAAGAGAAAGACCAAGAAGCGCTCAAAGGACACTCTGTGACTCACGGCGTCAACCCACAGCCATCAACCCCACCGTGCCGAGACTCCAGTGCAGCTCTGCCAGCCCCCTGCATCCCAGGTGGATGGTCGCAGCCTCCTCTGCTCAGCCCCAAGCGCTGCCAGCAGCCCCCCTTCGTCACCCTGCGCCCCACTCCCAGCTGACCAACGTGGTGGTGGTGGCTCTGGGCAGGCCCCAACATGAACACGATGTGAAGCCTACTTGTCCATCATCCAACCCAGTGTCATCCAATCTTTAACAACCCTAGAAAAAGCTAATCTCGACAAACCATCAACTCAAAACAAAACAAAAAACACTCAAAAAACCAGCAAGCACCAGGTTACCTCCATTTTCTCCTACAAGGATCTAATTCAGCTCTAATAGGACAGTTATTATTATATATTAAATGAATGGCAATTGATTATTAAGAGTGTATTCATCGAAACTGGGTAGATGGGTAATAAGATACCTGCCTGTTACATAGCTGTGAAACCACACTGAATATGCTTCTAATGACCAACTGGTATTTACTTAACATTCAATATCCATCGCTAAGAAAGGTCTCTCTAGATTTAATAAGCCTCTGTTATTTTATGTTTAATTAAATACCATCCACTATTAAAAACATATTTAACTGAGGTCGAAACCAGTAAAAACTGTATCTTATAACACAGCTGCTAAACCTCAAATATCTTCTTAATGATTAATTGGGATTTAGCACATGATCGCTGTCCTACTGAGAGCTGATAGAAACCGGAAGCTCAACGATTTGGGGACCAAAGTGCTTTGCTTCTGCAAACAATTCAGCTGGTTAAATAGTGTGGCTAATAAAAATAAAACAGAGCAGTAGGAGCCTCAGTTCCTACGTAACCCAACTTTGGAAAATTCAGAATACAGCACAGCTGCTTCCACAATGCCTGCCGGTCAGTGCCAGGCAACTTGCATGGCTGTGCAGGGCAGCTGGGACCACCGTCCTCCTGCGCTGAGGAGATCTGGGCACCAAGAGTGCATTCCTGCAGGACAGGACATCAGCAGGACCTCTCCAGGTCAGCTCTGCCCCAGCTTCGATGCAGAAGCTCTGGAGTGGTGGGCCGGGGGACTCCTGATGCGACAATTCCAGTTGGGATTGCAAATGGCTTCCTATCTACTTGGGCTGGCCAGCTGGTGCAGTTCAGCGGTTCATGGCACCTACCAGCTTCTCCAGGAGAAACCAAAGCGTCTGGAAGAAGCTGGAGACGGATTTGCCATGATGGTCCAAAACCTTGACGTTAAAAACTAAGAGACATTTTCAGGCTAAGGGATCAATGAGCTCCCAAAACCAAGGAGCCTGCAAGCACAAGTCCTGCAAGAGCACCAGACTCATGATGGATGCTTCTGGCACTGCTCCGCAAAAGCACCCTCCATGCCTTCCACGATGAGCAAAATGGAAGTCCCTTGGTCACCCAGCCCTGCACACTCACAGCCGAGCGCCCGGAGCACCACGCACCACACATCATCTTCATCACTGGGCATGGGGACAGCTGATGGGGGAAAAGGGCCTCTTGGCAAGGGGGAAATAAGCTTGAACGGGGAGCAGGGAGAAATCCAAAGTATGTCAGCACTTGGGAAAATGCCATTCCACCTCAGTGACCTCCTGCAAGAGGATTTACTTTATTGTTTTTGTTTTCAAAGCTGTTGAAAGCAAAATCTGATGCTAGCAAAGTATTAAATATAGCAGCACATACCCACACAGATTGCACAAGAAAACATTTTTAAAATAGAAACAGCGAGAATGAATATGAATGCAGCGAAAAATATCAAGAGAGGAAATCCAAGAGGGTCCTTTCCTTCTATTGTTCCCCTCCTAACCTCAGGCACGCTGGGGAAATCGGGGTTAGACAGTGGGATACACGCTTCGGTCCTGGGAAATGAGTCAAGAGTCTGGAACGTGCGCTCAGCAACGGGCAAACCCAGTGGCAACCTTGTATTATGAGCTCATCTGCTTCACTCGGAGGAACCTTGGCATGTCAGACCTCGGTTTTGCGGTGCTCTAATGAGATGCACTGAGGAAGCGTCACAATGGAGCTGCTCACCCCAGCTGGGCGGCTGGATGGGGTTGGAGATAACCAAAGCTCTACCCCAAAGTCATGTCCTAAGAGTGAATCATCATCCTGCCATGAATGACATACCAAAGGGATAAGAAAACATTCCCAGCGTCTGACAAGGCACTGTGCTATGCGTGGGGGGGGTTCTAAATATCCACACTAAGCAGGCATCTTTGGAGGAAAACCTCTACATTATTCAGTGTTTCTGAAAACAAGAGACACCTTGGGAGTCCAAGCACCTTAACCAGAGGGAAGCGTTTCAAAGAAGACCTGGGCAGTTGCCTCTCTGCCTTACAGACAGGCTAGTTAGAGGCTGCCTCCACAGGTGCTCCAAGGAAAGGACACGAACAAGAAGGATCTCTTGGGAGGATGCAAGTGGAATAACCATGTCATCAAAGAACCTCTCTGACTTCCCAAATCTGAGCACCAGGAGGAAAGTCCAGTTGGCTTTTATTTCCTTCTCCAAGCACTGCTGTGTATGTATATGTATATATACAAATATACAAACTACCTACTTACTCTTCATAACATCCTTCCCATGAACCAGCCACACCACAATGGCAGACAGTCCATAGGAGATACCATCTGAGTAGCTTCAAAGCCATGCAGCTGATTAAGAGCAGAGGTGTCTGTCTGAGGAATATGATGATTAAGGATGTCTCAAGCTCCAAATCAGCCTTGGAGACCTTGCTGGAATATTGACTACTGCCCCACAATTCCATGGAAGGAGCTCAACACCTGATGTGTCCTGTCTGATTCAGGAGATGTCAGTGGATGTGAAGAATCAGGAGGCCTCTAGAGATGCCTCCCTAGTCCAGTGGAGGAAAGAGAGACACCTGCTCCTACACATTCATCTCTACTGGACAGTGCTGGACTTTCCTCTTTCCCCTTGTCCAGACAGAAACCTTTGCTCATCTTAAAGCAAGTTAATCTCACTTTTGATTGACTCTTCATAAGAATACAAGAGCCCTACAACCTGATACTGTATTTTGTATCTACAAATGGCTCCCACGGGGTATGGGAAGCCTCGGGAGCTGCTCCAGCACAAGCACAAGTGTTTGCCTGCTTCCAAATTCTTCTTTGCATCCATCCATGCAACCCCATGGTTCCTATGAAAGGTGACTTAGGAGCACTTTTCCACCAACAGAAATACAGTCCCACGCACAGATTCAGCTGAGGCTTCAGGCCATGTCCTGTTGAGTTCGAGTGTTGCCAGGAGAACACTGCACAGCTGAACATGGGAAAAGGACCTGGGCGGGTATCGTGGACATATGAGATAAGGAAACAGAGATAGGCTGAAGCAGCCTTCACGGAGATCCCTTCGCAAGTTTACTTCCATAACAGCAAGTACACTCCTAGGCCCAAAGCTGAGGTGAGGCCAGCCAAGCCCTCTGTGGAGGAAGACAAGTAAAACATACACAGGGCTCATGACAGAGCCAAATTCCACTTCCATTTCTGCTGGAGATTTCTTATGTCACTTGAGACTATCATCAGGCACAGGCTGGACATCTTCCTTTCCATGTCTGCAACAGAGGCATCTGCTCCAGTCAATGGCAAGATGAGGGTATTTCCAAAGACACCATTCCTCCCCTCTGTTTTACACACCCATTCACACAAGCCAATGACACTCTGGTGATGCCCATTTCTCTCCATCATCTAGCAAAGGGAGTCCAGACACCTAGCCCAGACATGTACGTCTGCATCACTGTGTCTCTATTTGTTCAGACAAATCCCACCCCTCATGTTTCCGTGCCTCAGTTTCCTCCACTGCAAAAGAAAAACAGACTGTGAATGCCATCCCAACCCAACCACAGCAACATAGCGAGGCTTAATCCATTACAGCCTGCAAACCGCTTTGAGATCCTCCACTGCTATATAAACCCAGTGCTGATATTTGTTTAACCCTGCCGCACAGACGGAGGCAGGCACCCAAAGCCACAGCACCACTGGCTTCTCGTAGCCGGCCCCGGCCCCACAAGGGGTAGCAGATGGATCGGCTGCTGCGAAACAACAACTTCCTTCTTTCTTTTTGCTGGAGTTAACTGGGGTTTAGACTGGGATTTCGGTTACATTTTGTGGCCAGCCTTCCTGGAGACAACCACCCGCCTGATGCTGGGGGAGTACGAGATGTCTAAAACCACGGGCAGTTGGGTTTATTTGGATTCCAATCTTCCCATCGTTCAAAATCATGGGAAAATGAATATATGTTGCCGGGGTGAAATTTCTGTTTTGGAAATAAGTGTTAGTGTGGGGCAACTGGTTGTCCAGCCAACCAGCTGAGAGGCTGGGCTCCCTCCTGCCCTCAGTTTGGCTCTCCTGCGCTTCCCCATCCGTTCAGTTGAGCAGGAGTTTGCAAGGACAACAGTGATGTGCGTGGCCTCCGAGATATTCGGGGGCTTGCAGGCCAAGCGAAGCACACAGGCACACACGGAGCCTGCCCTCCGCCAAAACCTGACACCACTCTGGAATGTAGAAAATTGCAAACGATACTTTAATTCCACAGTCACTCAACAGTAGCTCCGGCCATGGGAAATACTGGGAAAGGCGCATGCTTAGGAGCGCTTACACAGAGCATGTCCAGCCCCAGACTAATCCGCGGGGCTGGAAACCATGCTATCTTTATCAACACTTCCAGGCCCATCAAGTCATCCCCACCTGCCTGCCCTTGAATCAGCAAGAAACGCTGCGAAGCATCAGCCGGCTCCGGAGCTGCAAGTCAGCTCACGCCACCTCTCTGCCAGTGCCGGCATAAAGCAATGCTGGCAGACAGGCAGCTGCCTGCAGTGTCATCCATCCTGCCAGACCACAACTCGATGACCGCACAGCCCTTTCCTCCAGCCTGGGCACTGCAAATCTCATCACCGCCCTTTCTACCCAGAAAACTGTTATGCTGAATGGTTTGGTCCAGATCTCCCTTCTCTCCACAGGGAAAATCCCAAAGCGCATCCCGCGGCCCCCAGGCCCGGTGCTCGCCTCCCAGCACTCAGCAGAGTTGAGCCCCGGCCGCAGCGAGCTCCAGCTCCCAGTGCTAAGCCCTGCCGCCTCGCTGTCTCCCAGGCCAGCTCCAGCTGCCGCCCCGTGTCTGGTGCTTTGACGGTCGGCGCTGCGGGAAACTGCGTCCCTTGTCCCATCGTGGGGATGTACTCGGCCACAGCACCTAAGGAGCCTAACAAAACCTGCAGGACCCGCACCCCGGATCCTCTGCTCCACCCAGGAGCTCACAGCTTCTGTGCTTTTAACCTGCTCTGCACCCTAAGCCACCCCTGCAGGGGGACATGCCCATCACCAACAGATCTGTGGGGTCCCTGCAGTGATGAAGAGTCAGAATAGACCCAACAAAACCAAATGCGAGAGGATATGGTAAACTCAGAAGATCCACGTCAGGAGCTCAGGAACTGCCATGGCTGGATTTATTACCAGGAGGGAGGATCTGAACTTCGAAAAAGTTTGCAGCTAAGATTTAACACCACTTAGTGCTCAGCCAAAAGCGTTAGGAGAGGAAAGGAGAGGAGAGGAGAGGCTCAGCACATCGGGATGAAGGCTGCTCTCACATTTCAGGAACTTCCTACTCTGGTTTCAGGTCTTCCTTCCTTCCTCTCAAGCTGTCCTCTCTGAAGTCAGTGGTTTTAGAGACCAAAGAATAACACAATTTGCTTCTCCATTGCTGAAAAGGGGCTTTTAGCTCCCTGCTGTCATTCTCCAAAAGCTCTCAGTGGCACCCAAGGGGCAGGGGGGGACGGGCATTCCCAGGGTGGGTGCCACATCCCACAGCTTGGGACACCTTCCTCGGACCTTGCCTATGCTCCTGCCTCCCCCCTGCCTGCTCACCCACAACGGGGCAGCAGCAGATGAGATCCTATTCCCCTCTAGCAACGTGTTGCACAGTGGAAGAGCTGTCCCACAGCATGTCCCTGCTGTCACCCAACATGTCACACCACAGAGAGCCAAGTCTTGTGTGTGAGACAGCCTGTAGCTGCAACACAAGATCCCTCTCCACGTTGCAGCCTACCTGGATGGACACACGCTGTGCCTGTACATCTGAAGGATTTAGTGCTTCTCCTGCACTGGGTGGCACAGCTATTGTGGCCTTATAACCTTGCCTACCCCAGGGATGTGCCATAGATGACCTGCATTGAATTAAGGTTATCAAATGGAAAAAGTCTACAGCATTTAGTATAAAATCCTCTACCCTTTTGGCACTGAACAGCCCCTCACAGCTGAAGTCTCTGCACCATGAACATGCAGGGCTCCTAACCAAGGAAAACTGCTGCTCCCCCTGTCCTGGTCCCCATCGTCTTTGCATTTAGTACACACTCTAGAAAAAAGGTTTCTTGTTGTGTCCTATGCCAAAATATCAGTTCTTCAACAGAAAAGACTCAGTGGGATATCTGAGACTCTGCACGAGCTTTCACTGATCCCACATGGAGCTGGTCTCCAAGTATTTGGTCTGGTGAGGTACCCTGCATCATGGGGGATAACACACAAAGATGAAGTCCCCATCCCCTGCAATACCAGCACCCACCTGCGCTATCTCCAAGGGTCCCGACTAGTACAAGCTCTGGCAACGGTCAGGGTGCCCAGCATAGGGTGCCCAGAAGTGCACCCATCAGCTCACTCCAGGGACCACTGACTCCAGGTCTGTTCTTTGGGAAGTTCAGATCCCACTCGCATCCATCAGAGAAGAACTGCCTGAGCTGCCTGAGCGCTCCCCCCCATAGCTCCAGTTTCCGTGGGAGGTTTCACCTACAAGCAAATCCCTCAAAACTGAGAGTCAAAACAGAGCCCTGGCCATTTTAGGGAGTGGGTCGCAGCAGATAGCGGGGATAGCACTGGTCTCCCAGTGCCACCTGTACTGGTTTCTGCTCCCAGAGAGCCCCATTTACCACCTGGAGCGAGCAGCCTCTGCCCTGCTGCCGCTTCTCGGCAGAAATCCCTCTTTCTGCAGAGCTCCTGCAGGCCAGGGCTGGGCTTTACTTTGTGCTCTGTATTAGAGGGGCGAGGAGAGAGAAGCCCCTTCTGCCGCCCAGCCGGAGTGTCACGCCGTGCGCTGGAAGAGGGTAACCCGAGCTGCGGTTTACCCGACATTCCTTGTGGCTCCAGCTCCCCAGCCAAAACAAAACCAACATTTTCCCTTTTTTTTTTTAATTCCCTCCTCTCCTTGAGGCCAAACAGGAGGAGGGGGTCCCCCACAGGACTTAGCCAAGCTCATGCTGGCTGGAAACCAGCTAATCTCAGCCTGTTCCCGACAGCATTCCCAGCTGCATCCCCCTCCCTGCAGCAGCACCCAGGCGAGCAGGGTGCGCAGAGCGACGCCATGGGGTGATGTCGTGGGGCCAGGGCACGCAGCGAGCACATAGGAACAGACTGTCTGCTCCTGGCTCACGTAAATCAGTGCTGCTCTGAGCGGAGCTGGAGAAGGGCTGCTGATTTACATCGGCGGGGAGCCGAGGCCTCCATCTTCATAGAGCTTTAGAAACTTCCCCAAGAACAGCAAGAGGAGAGGAGAGACGATGCTGCTCCAGCGATAACATCAGTCGTGTTCGTGTTACCCAGCGGACACATCAGTAGCTGTGGGGCTTTCCAAGGAACATGGAAAATGAACTGGAAGCTGTCCCCAGCACGGTGTTCATGAGCACAGCAAATGGGGCCCAGGAAGAGAGGAGAAAATCGCACCTCAAGGCTGCAGAGCGAGTCCCGCTTGTGTCACCCAGATGAGTGCTGCTGCTGGCATCCCCATCTACCACCCTCCAACATCTTCACAGCATTTATACAAAGGCTCCTGTTGTCAATACCATCCCACAATGGGGCAGGTAGCCATGGGACAGGGTGCCAGGAGGGGGGCACAGCTCCTCTGCTCTCACCAAACACCCAAATCCACCATCCCATGCTATCCTACTATGCTATGGAGCACAATGAAATGCAACTGGGCAGGAAGAACTGGAAAGCAGGCTCACTCTCCAAAACACTGGGTCAAGGGGATGTGTTGAGCCCTGTCCCCAAGCAAAGGAAGGCGGCAGGGAGCAGCAAGGAGCCCCAGCTGCCAGGGACAGACAGGGTTGACCTTGGCTGGCTGCCCGATGCCCACCAAGCCCCTCTCTTGCTCCCGCTCCTCAACAGGAGCTCCAGGCCGGGGGCCACGCTTTGCAAATCTCAAACAAAAAAAAGCTGGCTTGGGAAGACTCATGGTTTGCTAAAGCAGAGCTCAAAACCTGTAAGTCTGTTTCATAGGCCACCGTTTCAAAGCGTCAGCTTGGGCAGGGTGAAGGGGATGGTGCTGAGCTGAGCTCTCCCATGCAGAGCAAGCGCCAAGCAACGTGGTCAAGTGGGCACATGAGTCTCATCGTGCTGAGGGGCTCTGGGGATGGCAGGAGGAGGAGGGTGAGCTCGGGGCCTCCGCACAGTGCTCCCACCATGGCAGGTCTCTGTCGGACCCACACACGGTGGGCTGCGCTATGAAACTCGACTTTCATTACCCCAGGGGAAACCTTCGCACTGCTGCTCTTCAGCCAAGTGCGAGCGGGGTACCAGACACCGCTCCGTGCAGAGCCGCCCTCACGCCGGGGTATCTGCTGCAAATGTTAAAGCTGAAATTCTCTGTCTGAATTAGAGGAGCACAGATTTAACAATTGTAATGGTCCTTTCCTTGACGTTAGTGCTTACTCATTCACAAAACAACTGCTGCTTGCTGGTATCAGCCATTCCTCAGCACTGCCGGAGAGCTGGCTCCATAGCAGGGAAGTCTCCATGATGGGGAAAAAACTACATTCAACACCAAGGAACTGCAAAGAGGGAACCACTGTCCTAGTGAGCAGGAGATGTCGACAAGGACAGGGCAGGAGCACACACCAGTCTGACGTGGGAAGTGGTCCCAGCTGGGTAGGTACAGACAAGAGGCAAAGGTACTTCCCAGGTGGTGAACATCCATTCTGGAAGCGCTAAAAGCTACTCCTCAGTCACCAGGATGAGAAAAAAAATCAAAGATGTGCCAAATTTCCACAGCAAGCAATGCCTTGTCGTTTAATGTCACTGCACTGATAAACTCCTAGCTAATTCAACCATTTTGTGATAAAACCATGCACTACCCTGCACTCACCAGCCAGCCTAACAGCAGATGGGGAGGGACAACGTGCCTGTTGTTCTCACCCCTGCGGCTGGGGCACAGGGAGCAATCTTAGGATGAGGGACCCCCCCAGGGCTGGGTTTTTACCATCCCCAGCCCTGGCTACAGGACCACAGCTCTCCCGCAAAGGATCACTGCCACAAGCTGCAGACTGGGGAAAGAGTTAACGCTTCCCCCAGTTTCTTACACTGTTATTCAATACATTATTGACGTTGAAAAGTCGTCACGTTACAAGCCAGCAGTCCACGAGTATTAAGAGGAAAATAGAGGCACGCAGAGAGAGACACACACCGCAGAGACGTGGGCCCCTCCGAGCTACAGTTACGTTACCGCACAGAATCTCCTTTCCCAGACTTGCTTTCCTCCCCCATTTGGTGCAAAACCGACTCGTTTGTTATTTGCATTTAATGCCACAGTGAATCCCTAAATCCAGCTTACAGAAAGGATTACTGAAGGGGGAGGAATGGCTGCACCAGGGTTTTTTTCTCAGGCTTCGACAGTTCTGATGCTCTGCCATTGAAATGAGGACCGGGACAGCGGTGCTGGGGACTGGAGCCTCTTCACGGCTGCCCCAAGGATGCTTTGCCAGACCTGTGCCCCCAGCCAGGGCTCCCGCAGCCAGACCCCCCACAGTGCCCACCCCGACAGCTCTCCTGGCTGCACTGCCTCTCGCCAGCCGCACTCCCGTGCTCAGCCCCAGCAGCACGGCACGGCACAGCCCGACACTGCTGCCGAACACACCTCTCCTGGCTCCAGTTGCCGTGGTTCTCACAGAGCCGAGGATGGCAGCTGTCTGCGCCAAGTTGGAACCATTCGCTACGGAACACCAACATCAGTATTGTTCACAAGAACAGATTTATTCCTTGTCCCTTTCTCCAACCCACACCTCACCCTCCATTCAGGGCCCTAAGACAGCGCTTCTCTGGGGAGTTCAAACCCAGCAGCAGGAAAAGAAAATTTAGAAAAATAAAAAAAAGGTGGAAAAGCAGGTACCCACGAAGGGGTCTCATCCCTACAGCCAGCGCCAAGGAGGGGAATCCCACCATGTGACAGACCTAGGTCTGCCACAAAGCGTTTGCCTCCCATTTAAGCTCCATCGAGAGCTTCAGGTTCCACCAGCTGCTCCAGCCGTGGACATCTCCACCCAGACCACTATGGGATCCCCAAACTGCAGCGTGTTCCCCTGCCCACCTGCGGCTGGTCAGCACAACCCCGGGGTGCAGGAGCAGCCCAGATGAGCCAGGAAGGTCACGGGGCCCTTGCGAAGTCAGGCAGGGGATGGCATCTGCCTGCGGGCAGGGGAGGCAGGAGCCCGGCAGCACCTGCCCACCGCAGGGTCCGCTGCAGGCAGGGTGGAGGAGGCGCAAGGAATGAGGCTGAACTCAGAGAGGGAGCTCGCCAGGCACGCTTACTCCCTGCTCGTATTTTATTTCATCTCCTGATGGGTGAAATGTGTCCTTAATTTGTTCTAAAAGAAAAAGAGAGTGAGCTGCATTCTCACACCCATAACGAAGACAACACGCAAAGCCCTTTAAAAGCAGGCGCCACACATACTATGCGCTGCCTTTTTCTAATTAAAGATGTCTTTTCTAGTTAGCTGGGGCTGTGCGCGAGCTCCAGGCGACGCTGCCTGTCGGGCGAGGGCCCCGTGGGCTGCCCACTCCTGCCCAGCGGCAGGCAGCGCCGGCAGGGCACCGCCTCGCCCGGGGCTTAGCTGTGCCTTCAAGCTCGGAGGCCGAGCACGGGCAAAGGAGCGTGTCCAAGCCCTTCCCAGACGATCCATCCCCAGAGGGCTGTTTCTGGCTCAGCTAGCTTTTGAGAAAGAGGGGTGCATCTGGTTTTAATCTTACCCCTCGCGGTAGCTGTCACCATGGGTTTGCTGTCAGGGTAAAAGATGCCTTCATGCAGCCCCGTGCCAAAGCAGCAGACATGAAAACCTCAAGGCTACAGCAAAACCCTGATGTCCTGGGCTACCCCGGCCCCGGGGTTCCACACCTCGGCCCAGCGAGCAGGGGAAGGGGCCATCGCTCCTGCCCCATCACTCACGGGGTAGCCAGCTGAAAGCAAGTGCAGGAGCTGAGCAACATCGCATTAGGCAGCACACGCCTTCGTTTCAGCCGGCAGCCACGGCAGCACCGGCAAGAGGGTGTACAGCCACCCCGGCTCCCCCAGGGAACCCGGCAGCAGCACCCACAGCGGGCAGGCTGCGGGCACCGTGCCGGGACAGGCAGCGCAAGCCCTCCCAGTGCCGGTCGCCTGCCCCAGAGCGCGCTTGAGCTGCAGATCTGTGCTCCAGTCGCCTCTTTCCTTCTCCCAAAAAACACAGGGAACCACAAGAACCACAAAAATGCATCTTCTCCGCACTGCAGAGCCTCTCTCTCTGAAGGGCACGCCGCGCTGCCGGAGGACCAGCCGCTCTGCTAACCCACGGCTCTCGCCGCCTGGAGAGCCGCCAGCTTTTAAAAGCAGCTGTCACATAAAAGCAAACATTGAAAACCATTACATTTACAGCAGTTTATCTTTAATGCCGTCTCAGTTTTTGACATTGCTCCATTCTGATTCAAGTTAAATGGTTTCCCCCTTGCAGCCAGCGCGCCCACCCCTCCTGCGTGTTCACGCCTGCCAGGAGGCTCCTCCTCCTCCGAATTTGCAGCGCTGTGACATCATGCTGCTTTGCCAAGGTGACAGCAGTGAGGTCACAGGCTCACATGGAGGCCAGCAAATCTATCCCCTTCTGAAGCAAGGGAAGCAGGAGAGGAAGCAAGGAAAATGGCAGAGGATGGTGCAGAGGATGGAGCAGATCAGCACAACGGGTTGACCAAGCAGGGACTTACCACACCCCAACCCCAGGGACCTGCAATGAAGGGGGCTGGAAGCATCCTTGGGAGCCAAATCAGCATTCCCCAGCTGCATCTGGGAATGCCAGCCATCAACAGCACAGGAAATCCCATCTCCTTGCCGTGTCCCGGCAGGCACAGCTCCTCCTGCACGGTGCCCAGCTGGAGGTGGGATGTTCCGGCATCCCCCATGGCCCCACTGGTGGTGATCTGTATTACCGTGGAAGGACCACAGGCATCTTCCTCGCAGGGAGTCTACGGACAGGCTGCCCTTGCTCCTCTACTTCTGCTCTGTGGCACAGCAGAGACAGGGGGAAGCTGGGACAAAGGCCAAGCAACGGGCTCACAGCACTGCACAAGGACCCACCAGGTGCGTGTCCAAGTGGCAGAGTCCCCATAGAGGGCAGGACTCTCACCCCGGGTAGGTGAATCCCACCGTCCCTCCTCACCCCCTCAAGCCCTTTGGCTTTGCAGACCCCATCCCCTTGCCTCCACTGCCATGGTGGGCCTCCAGGGCCACGAAGGCAGTGTCAGCTCAGTGCCCTGCAGCATCCCCCATCCTTTCACAGGGCACAACATCCCTCCCTGCCTCTTTGACAGATGCGCAGCCGGCCTGTGGAAGAGAGTTCAGCTCTGAAATATTCCCAGCCCAATGGGCTGCGTCCTAATCCATCCACACCAAGGGTCTGCATCGGGGAAGTCCTCACCCCTGTCCCTCTGACCAGCCAGGGTTTCACCCTCTGAACGGTGCAACAACCCAAGAAAGTCCCAACGGCATCCCTGGAATTTCTCATAGCAAAGCTCAAACCCAAATGGGCTGAATCAGGAACCAGGACAAACAAGGCCACTAAAAGCCAACGGGCAAATACGGGGGCTGGGTCTCATGAAAGGCTCTCGGGGATGTGCATCCCAGTAATCACAATAAAAAGTGCAACGTGGCAGGACTAACAGCACTTCATGGGCTGGCGTCCCCCTCTCCCATGTATAGTCGCTGGGGGATGTCACCTTCACAGCAAGCCTGGGGTTGCAGCCTCCCAGCAAGTTTTGTAGAAAAGGGCTCCAAAGCTGTGATCTGACATGCAAAAAAAGCCTCAGACCCCGCCGGTTCCTTTGCTTGGGCTGAGCAGCAGTTGCAGTGGGGTGGGGGGATGGACATCCCAAAGTGGTTCCACTCATCGTTCATTCAGCTCATCACACGTTTAACGCTACACAAACTAATAATGCACAAAATAAAGAGCAGAGCGACTTTGGGCAGCCTGACTGGCACACACAGTTGTGCCATGGGCCTTATGCCATTTGGTGTTTCCCATAAAGCTCATGCTCCAGCACTCTTCCTATGCCACTATCATCTCACTTTTTTTTTTTAATTAATGTTAAGCATATTTTCTAGCCCTTTGATTGCAAATAATTGAAAACATGGCACAAGAAGAGAAAAAGAGCCCCGTATCATAGATTTTGTGATGCCTGATGCTTCTACGTCAACATCATCAGATCTGAGGATGGAGAAGCAAAGGCATGTGCCTGGCACATGCATGCTCCATTACCAGCTGGAGTCACGCAGGAAAGGTCACACTGCCCAGGTCCCTGCATCCCAGCCCCCAGGAGCTTTGTGCCCCAGATTTCAGTGGGCACAGGATCAGTCCCTCCCTTCTGAAGCCGAGAACGGTGGCGGCAACCCCAACAGAAAACCTGAGCCGAGGCAGCACCTCCCCCGGGAGCTGCCATCGTGCAGTGGTAAAGCCGGCTGGAGGGAGGGAAGCACCGGGGAGGATGCCGGGTGCCACCGAAGCCAGTGCTGGGCTGCAGCCCTTCCCTCCTCTGACTGCCAAAGGACTCCCGTTTCATCCTCGGCAGGGTTTGCTGCTTTGCCCGGCAGCCAGAAGAGTTTTATCGATGTCAAAAATGAACAGCGCAGCCCCAAAGCCTGGGAACAAGTCTCTCTGTGCTGTTGTCTTGGCTGAGCCTGCAGACACAGAAGCCGGAGGTGCCAACTGCCCCCAGTCCCGCTTAATAAGGTGTTAACTCCCAGGCCTAATTGCGACCACTTAGCATGTCAACACCCTTCACCTCTCTCCTGCTAAACAAGGAGAAGTTTTGAATCGGCACCGCTCAGCACACACTCATGTGTTTGATCTTAGGCTGTGTTTTCTTTCCATCTTCCTTCCCTCCATCGCTCTGGATGGGTGTCGGAGCCCAGCTTACCCCCGTCTCCTCTGGTCTCCCTCCCTTACCAGGGAGCTTTGCCGAGTGTCTCCTTTCCAACCAGCCGCATTCCTCCCTCTCTCTTTCTCCACACACCCACATACACACAGGAAACTTCACTCGCAGCATCCTAAGGTTGCACAGAAAAAAATGAATGGCAGGAAATTAAAAAGGTTCATGTAACAACATTAACACAGCTGTAATGCACAGCTAGTATATATAAAATAACATGTCAGACGATCCCCTCGCCAGAAGAGCAGGACACCATGCTAGCGCCTGTATCTAAATACTAAGGGTTTAGCTGCTGGCAGCACAGGCAGAAGGCAGCATGCACACGTTTGCTACAATTACAGGTGCGTTCTTCCAGTTTTCACCATGAGATTTTTCTGAAGTGCCATTACCACGTTTTATATATACTCACATCGCTCCACCTTTTGCTTTTTACAGCACAGAAGATAAAAAAACAATAAAATCAGTCTCTGTGAGTTTAATCCTCTGCCCCATTCAACATATACAGTTTCAGCAAATTTTTTCTGAGGCTGCTGTTATAAATGCCTCTTGTTCACATCCTAACAAACTGGCAGCACAGGAAGTCTCAAAAAAAGGGCAATTCATGCATTATTTTTCTTTAAAAAGGCTACCTTTTAGAGCATCCAAAGCCGACTCAGACCAGCAACTCCTCCCTGTTGTACTGGGATGCGGTTCCCGTCCCTGCAGAGGTGAGCAGGAGAGGGGGATGCGCTCGCAGCTCTCAGGGCCGGATGCATGACAGCCAGCACCAGCACTTCCACCTGCAGAGTACCTGCCCACTAAGCCCCCTGAGGCTCATCCAACACCTTCCATATTCTGGAGAGCAGAAAATTCACATAAACTCCACACCAGTCAAACCTTCCCATGGTTTCTTTTCCAAGCGCTCCCCTGCACAGCCCCAAGGGATGAGCAGATTCTCCCCTGCAGGTCTCAGAGACCCTTGGATTCAGAGTGGAAAATCATTTTGGGTGATCAGGCTTTCTCCTCACTCACCTCACTCCTTGACTTGGAACCAGGGAAATCTGAGCAGTGGTATCTCCCCACCATCACCTCCGTGATCTCCCTGCGTGGCACTGGTTTCGAAGGTCACTTCACTTTGAAGGTCCAAGTCACTGCTCTGGAGGGTCGTCTGTGCTAGGAGGTGGCAGCAGATTCACCCCCTGAAGTTACAGGGTGGATGCCAGCGTAGCCTCCACGCAGATGCTCCCTCTCAAATCTAGGATGACCTTGGAAAGGGATTGAACAGACTCCAGCCACTTTGCTACTAAATCAGATGCACGTTAATCTATGTGTGTTGGCTTCACCCCTTTGGGGATGCACCCCACGTGCTCCCATGGAGCTGGCCGGTTGGGTATAGGCAGTGGGGTCACCATGCCGGCTAGCAAGGTGAGGTGTGGGCTGGGACATAGACCAGTCTGGTGCCAGCCAAGAGCCTCTCTAGCACATGGGCCCTCGACAGCCCCAGAAGAGCTCATTTCCTGCCAATTATGGCCCTGCTGGCTCCCCTGCCCCTTCCTCGCTGGGAAAAGAGCTAAGAGCTGAGCAAGCCAAGCTCTGAAGAGCATCCTTTGCCATGGGTGGCACAAGAGCGACGTGCAGATGCCCCAGAGCCTGGCAGACCCTCTTATGGCCTGGGAGAGGGCAGTGGTTGAGATGACCTGATCCTCTAACTTAGTCATAGACACCCTAAGAGGGCTGGTCCCATCATTAACCTGTTGGAGACTAAATTATAAACAGAGAGATCACAGCCAAGTCTCCTTCCTCAGCTGTCCACCCTCCCTGAGGTCCTCCCGGGAGGAGAAAACAGAGGCAAAGGGGCAGTAGGGAATTACCCTGCTCCAGTCCCTGCTTTTCTGCCTTGCACTGAGCAGGACACCACACCGGAGCAGAGCAAGGGTACTGATGGGTGCAGTGGCTCATCACCAGCCTGGTCCACATGCCAGCAAGGGCACTGGAGCTCTCCTCCAAGAATCGCAACACAGCGATGACCTCACCCAAGCTTCTACCAGCATCACAAATTCAAGCTCAACTAGAAAGGAGAAGAGGAAGGAGAACCTGTAACATGTTCAACTCCAAGGGAGAGAGAAGGGAGGGTCTGGAGGAGATCAAGGAAGAGGAAAGGGGAAGGCAAGGTTTGGGAAAGCAGAAACCAGACAGCCGAGGGATTTCGCTCCACTTCGCCAGTGTCGGAAGCCATCGCCCCAAGCGCTCAATGGGGTTGTGAACAGCGAAACCCGATCGGCTGTTAACCCAGGAATGCGTGGAAATGGCAACTGCGCATAACTCCGGGGAATCCGCCACCGGTGCCCCCAGCACCCGGAATCACACGAATAACCCGCGCGCTTCGTGCATGAGCTCATCCCGGGGATAATACTCTCGCATGAGCCCAGCCGGCAGGAATTCGCCGCACGCTTAGCGGGCCGGGGGGGAGGGTGAGGGGGGACACCGTTCTTCTCCTGCTCCTTTCCCCTTCGCCTCCCGCCACCATCCAACATTTCCCACGGATCATGCGTTGCACCCTGGGAGCGCGCACGTCCCAAAAGCCCAGCGAGCTGTGCTCGGCCTCCCTCTCCCAACGGGCAGGAGAGCCAGCAGCCTCCCTTTGCAGGGTTGCAGAGAGGTGCTGGGGAACCTGCTTGACCCCATAAAACACTATAAAGTCGGGAGGAAAAGAAAGGAGAGGAGAGGCATCTGCACTCCTGCATCCCTAGCACCGAACCTCCTTCTTTCTGTTCCTCCAGCCTGCTGGAAAAGGGAATGGGAATCTCTTCTCTATTTCACCCATGTCCCAGCTGCTGGTGGTGCTTCGTGCACCCAGCGTGGTGCACAGAGGGACCAGGAGGGACCACAGTCCAGCCCTGGGAGCATGTTAGACAGCATCAGGTGTTGTACGACTCCTTGCAGATTCGCATCCATGTGGCTTCTCTCCTCCCCTCTGCTTTCCCCTCTCACTGCAGTCTGCCTTGTGGAAAGAGGCTGAAATCTATGGGGGTCTCCTCTCCCAGGGAACCATCCTGCTCCCCAACACAACAGCTTCTTTCTCCCAAGCAGCCAACGACCCAGGGAGGAGCTGCAAATATTATTTGCTTATTACGTTCCTCCCTCTGCTAACTGGATCAGCCCCAGACCCTGCTGTCTGCTGAAATGGATGGTAAAAATCTCATGGAGCAGGAGCAAGGCTTGACCTACAGTTGGAGGATTAGCCGTGGTCCGTGAAGCCAGCCTGGCTCCCAGATGACACTTTCGTCACCTCTCAAGCACTGACACCTCCTGCCAGTAGTGGCTCTTCTAGGGACCGGCTAAGACTAACAAGGGAAAGTCAAATGGGACCTGTCTGCCCCTTCCACACCTAGACGTGCCTCCCCCAGCGAGCAGCTGTCCCACATCCATCTTCTGGTGTGAACCGAGGGGAAACAAAGCCACAACAACCAGAGAGCATGCTCAGACCTGCAAGGCCAGAATTCAAGCTGCACATATCGGGGACACGGGGCTGCTGGCGCTGACAGGGCTCAGCAAACCCTGCGTCCATCAGAAAAAGAGGAGGTGGCAGAAGGCAGGCAGGTTGCAAGCACAGGATATGCCTACTGGGTTCACCAGAGCAAGTGGGACAGCTATGCCCAAGGCACTTGGTTCGGGGTGATGGGGCCAGACCTGCTGTGTCACCCTCCTCCAGCCATCACGTGCTCTGCTGACGTGGAGGACCATCTTGAATTCACTGCCTGGGAGGTGAGGCAGCGTCTGCCTCCCCTTGCTCTCATCCACCTGCACCCCTGTTTCTCACGCTCCTCAGCTGGATGACAGGACACATAGGCTGCAGGTGCTGCCACACAGGAGGGGAACCTGAGGAAGAGACGTGGCACCTGGCACCAGTACTGCTGTCAACTGGGCAGCTCCAAGGGCCACCACCAGGTCAGGGGGACCAGAGTCAGCTCCCCAAACAGCACCCTGGCGGGCCCCAAGTGCTTGGCTGGGTCCTGCTGTGGCAAGCGCCCTCCTGGAACACAAAGCCTGGTACGGGTTGCCTTGCACAGCGGCAGAGCATTTATGCCCAAGGTCAGATAATTTGAGGTTTGGAAGCAATTCTGGGCTTTTTGAACTGCCTCCAGAGAAGAGGGATCTTCTACCTTTGAACTGAATGATCCAATCTTTCTGCAAGTGCTCCACCACTGAATCCCTCCTCTCCAGCGGCTCAGCTCCGGAGCCTCTGATGTCGCTCACCCTAGAAATGCCAGGGCAGGAACAAAATGAGCCAGCCCGAAAATAGCTTAGCCGTGACAAAGGTGCAGGCTGGGCACGCGAGGCTGAGCCCATACCATGTCCCGCTCGGGCTGGACAGGCCCTGAAAGAGGACTGCAGATGCAATTTAATATATCACCATAAACACAGTTCACTTTACTCCTGGACAACTCTACTTGAAGCGGTGGCACGTTGGGCTGGGGGTCTCCTGGAGACTCCTCCATGCCACCTGCACTCCCGCAGAGGAGCGCTCCATGGAGAGCTCCCAGCTTCTCCTCCAGCCCGGGGCTCTCCCCTCCCGTGGGGCAGTATGACCCAGAGGCCGGCTCGGGACCCAGGGGTGGACAGAGAGCTGGCAGCGGGAGGAAAAAGGACCAAGACTCAAGCTGCAAAAGGAACAAGAAAATGGAAAGTTAGGGCGAGCGAATGGAAAGCTGAGAGATAAAGCAACAGCGGGACAAAAAACCAAGGGTGAGACAGCCAGCAGAGGACACAGACAGTCCATCCCTGGGGGAGAGGGCTAGGAGCAGATGCAGAGTAGGGGTAGCTCCTAGTTTTGACCCCTTGCAAACCTCCACTCCACCCCAGAGCTGCATTTCTGCTTCATCAGTGCATGGGACATCGAGCAACAGGAAATGCTTTTTTCTGCCCTGGGGGTTCCCAGCCCTCTGCCCCAAAAATGTTACCCACAATGCGTCACTGCCGGTAAACTTAGATTTTCCCCAAAGCCGGCCAAGAGCCCTGAGCAAACTGTTGGCATGTGAGACGGCGCACGGCCCCGCGAGGAGGAAGCTTTGGAGCCCAGGGTAACCAGACACCCGGCTGGCTAATGAAGGGAAAGTGATTTATACCTTTCCGGGGGGAGCAGGGATCAGCATGAGCCCCCCACGGGGTGGGGGCGAGCAGCACCGGGGCAGCACCCCAGGTCCCCAGAGACGTTTGCAACCCGCAGGACTAGAGCCGTGCCAGCCCCTTCCTAACGTGCCGGCGGCGGCGGCCCTGCGGCGTGCCAGGCGATGCGGCAGTCGCAGCTCCTCGTGACTCGCCCCGAGCCAGACGCCAGGAGACAGAGTTACCGAAGTCTCCAGAGAGCCAGGCGGGAAGTGAGGAGGAGGAGGAGGAGGCCGAGGGCTCGCGGGGGGACTCGCCGCTCCAGCGCGACACCTAAAGGACTTCGCACATGGATGCACAAGGAGGGTTTTGATGCCACATCCCAGCTCCTGCTTGATCCCGCCGGCTGTAGGCACCGGTGCTAGACACATGCACAGGCAGATTAGGCACTGCGGCTCCTACTCAGGCTCAGAGGAGATTTAGGTGATGCTGGGCTTAAAATACCAGAGTGACTGCATATCCCTCACCTATATCAGCACATCTTTTTTGGCCCAGTGAGCCGTCAGTGCTGCATGGAACAGGCAGTGCCTATGGACATGGCGAGGGGATGCGGGGTGTGCAGGGATGCTGCCCCCAGAGCTCTGAACAGCAGCTCCAGCAACTACGATGTCCCCAAAGGGGAAGCAGGTTTGGGGCTGTCACCAACATCTGCTTCTCAACTCTTTGCCCTCCCCAGGGGCCGCAAAAACAGCAGCTCTGCCCCTCGCAGACACAAACCAACCTGGCCAAAGTGTCCCAAAGCAGATGCTCAGGGATGAAGTTGCGGGATGCTTTGCAAGATGAACATGCACCAAGTGCAAGGAGCAGGGCTTGGGCTGCAGGAGCCACAGCGGGCTTGGCATTTTATTTTATACAGACTCGTGGGCTGGTGCCGCACTCTCATTTCAGGGACTACCTGCTGTAAAGGAACAAAACTATATGCTGAAGAGGAAAATAGGTGAGATGGAAAGGTGCAGTGCACACCGGGTGCCGGCACAGAGCCAAGAGCCAGCAGCCCCCGCGCCCGAGCACTTCTGTTTCTTCCTACCTTATTGAATGTATTGCTTCCCAGTGCTTCTCCGCCCACTGTTAAATGCCTCATGGGAAAGTCCTGCAAGGAACTTCACAGGTATCAAACTATTAAGCTGCTCAACAAATTATTTTGAAACCTACAGAGTTTATTATTCTCAATAGTCTTTTCTGTGTTTCTTCCACACCAGCCTGAAATATTCTTTGGCAGGTACAAATTTCTGTACTAAATTCCAAACAAAGATCTATTCCTAACAAATTACAGTAATTTCTTTGAACCAAGAGAGGTTACAGTGCGAGGGCCTCACCCCATCTAAATCCACCGAGACCCTGATTTGCCCCAGTCAGACTAGGACATTATTTCTATTAAAGGTAACAGAATTTTTGGAGCAGCCAGAGGCTCCAGGAGCAGAGGTGGCCTGGTCTAGGTACTTCCACCCCTGAAGCACTGCAGGTGATAAGCCAACTGCAGCCGGGACTCTCACACTAGACCTCAGCCAGAAAACACCCATGGGTGCTGCTAGGGCGCAGCACACTGCCCCTCTCCCTCTGCTCCCCATCCAGCCCCCCTCTGCCCCACCTTGGCACAGATCAGCTGCTGCCCAACACAGGCAGCACACTACCAAGAAAAAAGTCATTTCAGCCACTGTTGGTGTCTGACTTCACCTATAGCTGGGCACACACCCCATGGATGATGCTCCCCCCCAGCACAACACAGGCAGCTGCTGAGCAGGACTGGCAGCCCCCCTACGCCGCAGGCAGCCCCAGCACCAACACTGGCAGCCAAGCTGTGCTGTGGACGGAGAGAAAAGGGCTTGCTGGCTGCTGCTAAGCAAAGGTGCAGCAAGGTGAGCAGCGCAGGAGGAGAGACCAACGACAGAACAGGGCAACCTGGATGCCCCCAGATTTTTCCTAAGACTTGGAGACCATGGCGCTTTCCAGCAGGCAGAGCAGCAACAGCCCTGAAAACCACCCTTTCTGAGCAGGGGAAATCTTAATAAATATTCTCCAGCAAGGGAAATATTCGCATATCACATCTTATCAAGGGGAGGGAGAGGAGCAGGTTTTGTGCTTCGCTGGGAGAAGTATGGCATTTCCAGAGCTGGTCCCTGGTCCTGCAGAAGAGCTGGGCAGTGCTGAGCCTGGCAATTGCATTAGGAGACTGAACAAGCAGCATCCAACAAAATCTATCAATAAGCATTACCCATGCTGAGCGGGCTTCCAGCTGCTTAGATGATGGCTCACACATACGTTAGTGTATGCATATATAAATATATATGCTGACAAGGGAAAGTCCCACACTTATTAGAGGGGGGGAGAACCAGGAGTGAACCGAGCCCGCTAATTACACGGGCTAATTCACCCATTGAAGCCCAAAGTTGTCCCTCATGCGCAGTCTCGGTGGGGGGAGTGGAAGGCGGCAGGGAGCCCCTCCGCAGCTGGGGGGGCCGCCTCAGGTTTCACGGCGGGGTGGGGGGAGCGGGGCAGCTCTGCCTTCCCCGCCAGCAGTCTCCCATTTCTAAACACCTCGCTTTCGTCTGCTGGGGTTGTTGCATCAGCTCCTGCACTCGTATTTATAACTGGGTTTTAAAACCTGATATTCCATTTCCAGTAGCTCGGTGGGGGTGAGCTGAATTCACAGGGCCCCCAGCCAAGCAGCTGCTGCCAGCGTGATCCTTATTCCCTTCACATCCTGCTCAGAAAAGCTCCCCACCGTCAACCTGGTGCCACGGCTTACTGGCATGGTCTCTTTAATTAGCTGACCGAGGCACGAGGCAGGTCCTCATTAAAGAGATAGCTGATTTGAGCCTGGGCAAGGGGGACAGGGAGCTTGGTCGTGTTTTACACTGTGTTGGTTAATTGAATTGCGTGCATGCTCAGGCACATTGCTTCCTCCCTCTCCCAGCAACTCTTACTGCTAGCCTGAGGCTTCCCAGATTAAAAAGACCCCAAAAGCTATTTTTAAACCGATGGATGGGTGGTGAAGGGGCTGGCCTGAGAGAGGGAGGGGAAGTTCCTTTGGGACAGCAGACTCCATCCCAAGCACTGTCTCTCCTTGCAAGAGGAGCCGCGGGCTGGGAGGAGCTGGAGGTCCTTCTCCAGAGCTGCTCCTGTGGAGACCAAACAAGGCTGAGAGGTCCCTGCACTGGCTCTCCTCCGCTTCGCCCCCATGCCAGGGTGAGGGAGCCCCCTGCTCAAGCCGCCACGGCTCTTGGGACTCATACCGATGCCAACTCACAGCCAGCTGGAGACAGCAGAAGGACGTGTCCCTGCCATCAGCCCAGTGCGACTCCGGGGACCTCCGCTCCCTCCAGGAGGAAACTTCCAGCTGCTTTAGGTTATAAATAAAAAATGACCTGATGAAAACAGCCAATCTCCTGGGCACCAGGATCAATCACACACCTATTAAGTGTACAAAGCAACCTCTCAAAATAACAGCAATTCATAAACCCTGACACCAGGAGCAGCTTTGAAGCTTGGCTGGGACCCATCACCCAATGTGCTTCCATGTAGCATCTATTTTGCCTTCACTCTTTTTCGTGGAGAGCCATAGACCCAAATCCAGCAGAAACAGCTTAAAAAGGAGAACTCAGGACTGGGACTCTTAAATAAATCCTTTCCCGGCCCTGGCTGCACTATATGTGTCCGCAGAGGCCAAGCAGCTTCCCTATGCACAAGATTGCTTCTGTGGAAAAGGAAAATAGCATTTGCAAGCCTGAAAGGGGCAGTAAAAGGACAAATTGCCTATTATTTGAAACGTGCTTTGGGAACCTCAGCTGAAAAGTATCTAGGAAATGCAAAATAAGCCTGAAATTCTCCAGGCTCCTGTCTGGATGCTGCAGCATTGCTCCATCCCAACCTTGAGCACTGAGGACCAGCTCGCTGTTGGATGGCTCTGTGCCTGCAGCGCAGTCAGGCAGGGAGTATTTGGGGCGGGAGGGGCGGATGCCCAGCAGGGAGCAGCACATTTCCCTGACTTTACTTCCAAAGCAGCCAACTAGCCCTGCCCCACCACCCTGGACATCTGACGCCACCTCCATGGTGGCAGCAGCTTGGCTACCCAGCCCTGAGCTCCACGCTCCAGCCAGACCCTTGCAGCACAGCTCAGGGCACCGGCCAGCAAATACCCTCCATGCAGTGACTGCCACGGCAGGCTGCTACACAGCAGGGGCAAGACACTGCATAACCCCAATTTCAGTGTTGCAGTGACATCCCGGCACCTAGTCCTCATGGCTGCTGCTGGGAGAGCCCCGGCCCTGCCAGCTGCAGGTGTCCATGCGGAGCAAGCAAAACCTTCACCTGCTTTCATAAAGACCCAGTGCTAATAAATGGAAATTACTAATTTCCTAGTCACCCAGAACAGGTTTCAAAGCACTTATTTACAGGAGGAGAGTTCCATCTCTATAACCAGTCCTCTGTCATCCTGTCCCCCTTCATTTTGGGGCTCCTAGCAGCTGCTGCCTGAGGTGGAACAGGCTGGAACCACCAGACTTTGTGACATTCGAGACAGGGATGTGATCCTATTTTGGAGAATGTAGCTGTTATGGTCTGATAACCCTGGAGAAGAATCTGAGCAGACACTAATTGAAGGTGAAGAAGAAATGCAAAACCCAATCCTACTTCAGACTAGTGCATGAGGTCATTCTAAAAAACCTACGGGCAAGTTTCTGGTGGGAAGCTGTTTTGCAGAGAAAGCCTCTGCTGGCAGCCACGGAGCAGTAGAAAGTACAGGGGGTGTCTCCCAACAGCCACCAGAAACTGCTCTGAGCGGAACATCCATTTGACTGCAACAAGGGAGGCTATGCAGGGCTGCCTCTGATCCACCTCCACGTAATTACCCAAACACAGCACCCCTAGCAGGGAGGCAGCCTGCTGAAGCAGGTACGAATGACTGCCTTCAAACCTTGAACGACTGCCTTCAAACCTTCCCATGGCCAGTGACAGTCACCAAGCCTCAGCCCACTCAGGGAGAAAGCAGAGCATCCTCAAGAGCCTTTTTCTGATCATCTTCACCTCTGGGTGGCGAGGATAAGCCTACATCCAGAGCACAGCATTCATAATTTCTACTCAAACCTGGAATTATTTTATCTGCTCTATTTGCCAACACCACTCCCCCTCTGTTACAACTGTTGAATAGTTAAGCCACACACTTGAAAAGGGGAGAGAGATCCTGTCCCCAGCCCTGCCTGTATTTGCTGAACCCCTTCAGACCTGTTCCTGCCGCCGCTCTCCCAGCCCTGCTGCAGAGGTGCCTCCTCTCGCAAGGAGAGCAAGGACTCCAGCTGCCTCATTTCTTGCTGACTGCTTGCAGCTCCTCACATGAAAGGCACTACAGTGCTACAAACTATGAATGTATTTGAAGTCAGAAGGATTTAAGAAACATTCATCTTTATCAGTTTTAAAATTAACATAAGCCTTGTATTTTATAAACTGACCTGAATAGATACCAGTGTCTAAGGCAGGGAGGTGCTCTCTTAGATCATTATCTAGGAGAGCAAGATACTTACACATTATACCACCACCAAATTTTGTTAATTATCTTGCAGCTACCCAGTAGTCAAGTTTTGTTTGTGCAAAAATAACAACAAAGCAATTATTTTCATTCCCATTCACCCCTCATATCAGAGGCATCATCAAACGAAGGAAAGGCAGGTTGCTTACCCATGGGCAGCAAGAAGAGCACAGCAAAGCACACATTGCTTTCACATGCGAGACTTTGATTGTCTGGATAAATTTGGTTTTCCATCTTCACAGCAAGATGTTTTTGGGTACCAGCTCACATTGTGGTTAGCACTGAGCAATCCAGCAGCTGAGATCCGGATGGGAACACCAGACTGAATTAAACTCATCAATCACTCTAACCCCAAACCTTCAACTGCTGCAGGACGTGGCAGCAGGATGTGTATCATCTCCACTCAGACATCTGCATGTCCTGCAGCTCCTTTTAACAACAAAATGCTGGTTTCTTCTCACCTAGGTGATGTGTAGGCTCTTGCCAACGCAGTACGTGGGAGCACCCCAGGAAAGGTGTGTGCCTGGTTTCCAGCTGGGTCCCAATAACCCAGATCCAAGAGAGCCTGGAGGACAAGGGACTTCCCTGCACTTTTCATTGACCAGCAAAGGAAAGTGGAAACAGAAGCTGACTTGCTGTCATTGCTGCTTGTGATAGACGAGAACAGCAACAACAAAGCTTATGACACTTTTTGCTTTGATTACAGGTTTCCCCTGTAATTAAGAACAAGAACGACTGCAACAAAAAAAATTGCAGTACAAATCTTCCGCACAGCTAATGAAGGCACAGACACAAAGAGTCATTACCACCAAGTAGGGAGGGGTGAACTGACAGCCCTCCTTTTCTGCAGGGTTTAGCATGGTGAGGATGTCCAGGTGATGTGCTCTAAATTAAAATCTGGGTCTCACTAGGCTGAATGCTAAACAAACACATAGAAGTGTCGATCCCAGCTTGCCTGAGCTACCTTATCTCAGCCATAGGACTACACTTCCTTTCTCAAGGCATCTTCAGGCTGGCCACCCATTCCTGCCAACGGACCGCTCCTGCCCAAACGCAGTTAACTCTGGGTAACAGCCAGGGTGCCCCAAGTGCCTTGACAACTCCAAAACCAACACCAAAAACCTCAGGGTTGCAGAGGGGATGCTACAGAGCAGCCGCATCCAGAGCAGACCTCATGGCCCACCTGGAAAGAGCCGTCTCAAGCACAGAGCCCGCAGCACACGCTTGCGTTCCCAAAATGCAAGCATTACACAGAAAAATGTCACGTTTTCCCACTGGCAGGGCTGCCCAGCCCATACAGGCAGCCACTGACCTGCGAGCATATGGGGCAGGAAGGCACAGGGCAAAACTGCTCCATGCTTGTCACGCACACGAGCTAGCTGGGGAAAGCAGAACCTGTTTGCAGAGACAGGCACCTGAGAATGAAATAAGTATATGAAAACCCACTGGGCTTGAGAGGGAGGCATCTTCTATTGGGAAAAGCTGTCTGGTGATGCCCAGCTGGCTCTTGGCTGGGAAGAAGAAGGCAGCAAGCATTTGTGCTGTGTTGAGAAAAGATAATAGGAGCTTCCTCCAACAGAGCAGCTAAAGGCCACAAAGCTCAGCATGAAAATGTCAGAATAACTACAGGGCTGAGCAGCCGCCAAAAACATAAATACAGATGTGAACACTGCAGATAGGACTGTGCAGAGAATAGGCAGCACAGGCAGACAGGAGCGGTGGTCCATCCCAGCTAGCAGCCCGCTGGCACTCTGCAGAAGGGCTACAGTGCCCTGGCACAATGCGGGCACAACCACAGAAAGCAAGTACCAGAAGAGACCTGGACTGCACATCCCCAGGATGAACAGACAAGCTCATCTTCATGTTGATCCTGGCAGTCAGTCCAGCAGCCAGGTGGGAGACACCTCTCCTCCGTCCAAGGGAGGATACCTCTGCCTGCTGCCCCCAGCAATCTTTGAATGAGCAAAGACAGCTTGAAATACCACCTCTCCTCAGCTAAGAGCCTCCTGGTCCTCAAAACACCCAGTAAATCCAAACCCAGTGCACGTCTTGCTAAGCAGGCTGTGGAAAGCAGAATGACACCAGAGCTAAATGCACTGGGGTCAGCCCCAAACTGGGTCCCAACACTCCAGGAGCGCGGGAGCAACCGGTGTGCACTGCCGACCATGGGCTTGCTGCATCCCACATCAACAGAGGCAGCTTAAGGAGGAAACCTTTCTTCTGTGGCTTTGGAAACCAAAACGCACAGCTTTCCAGGTCTTTGGTGAAAGTCTGGGACCGGGAAACGCACATGAACATGACAGTCGTTGCCTGGCTAAAAGACAACTCACCTGCTGAACTTTCCCACAGATGAGCTCTTTCTTTTGACCACCACCACCTTATCTCTTGGCTTATCTAGGGCAAGGGAGTACCTTTTAAAGCATAACATACATAATTTTTTTTTCATCCCCAAACACATCATCTTCCCCTTCCTTGTCCTCCAACAGCAGAAACTCAAATATTGTCTATGCTTTAGAAACCAGAAAGATCCTAAGAACCAACAGATGCAACATCCCAACAGGAATGAACCACTGAATAGGAGGGAAAGCCTGACCCTTTGGTTTTATTTTGCTTAAAGACGCAAAGAACCCAACCTTAGGAAGAAAGAAACATTCAAAATTAAGAACTTCTATTCTTTAAACCTAGAATTGAAAAAATAAGAGATTCCTTTAGTGTTTTCTCAGTTATTGGGAAGAAGCCTGCCAAAAAAGGACAAAAATTCGTGTTTCTAAGGTAAAAAGCAAGTGTGTGCATGTATACATGCACCAATACACACATACTTACACCCTCTGCACCCGGATTCATGATCTACACATATATTAAAACACTGTCCTCCACTACACTGCATGTGGAGGGGCAGCAGCACAAGGGCGTCTCTGGAGGTTTGGGGTTTATGTTGTCACGTCAGAGGCAGAAATACATTTATTTCTTCCTACAGAGGCAGAATTACAGGAACTTATTTCTTCCCTGCTCCTTGATCAGCACTCATACCATCTGAAAGACTCGCTGAGGACGCCTGGGAGATCTCTCCTCCCCAGGGAACCAAACCTTCCTGCTTGTCATTGTCACATTCATATTAATGAGGGGGAGAAAAAAAGCGCTCAACTAATTTTATAGGCACATCAAATTCCACTCCCAAGGAGAGTATGGGAACAGAGCTCAACAAGGGTTATTTTTAAAACAGACCAGATACCAGGCTGCCCTGGGTTTGCACACTCAGTATTTGCTCTTTCAAGAACTGCCGGCCGTGGAGGATGGACCAGCTGCCACTGCCCTGGGCTCGGCAGGTGGGAAGGGAGCTGGGTGGTTTGGTCCTTCATCGCAGTGGGGAGCAAACTCTTCCTCTCCACGCACCCCAGACACCCGAAGAGAGACCTCTGTACTGCAACAGCAGTGCTGGTGCCTTCCCCAGGGTGACTACCCAGCTAAGGGGCTGCCATGCCCTGGGCACCGGGCAGCATGGCACCCTGCCTGGCCCTGTGTCCTCCCACAACGCGCTCCTTTCCATAAAGCCTCCACGGCACTGCGTATTCAGCAGTGTTCGCTTTCCTTTTGACCCCCAGCTCTTCGCTTCTTGCTCCCAAGCTCTCAGCCAAAGGGAAGCAGCTGCAAGAGCTCAGCTGGGGTCTGCAGATCCCAACTCCTGCAGATAGCTTGGCTGTGCTCAGACAGGATGCTGTCAGCTGCAAAACCTTGAGTAGCCAGAAAACTCAAGGTCTGCATCCAGCAGCATCAGCCCCTGCCTCTCCAGCAGTAGTCCTGCTCCTGCACCCCTTCCAAGGGGAGAGACAAGAGCTCAGCAGGAGCTGAGGCCAAGGGCAGCTCCTCTCTGAGGAGGCCAGCGGGCAGCAGGTATCCTGGGGCCATCCTGCTCCATGCAGCCTTTAGGTGCTAATGTGTTTCTGTGGGTGGCCTGGCACCCTCTTGCACCTCAAGGAGGTGGGACCACTTCTGGCATGGAGAACATGCTGCTCCAGCTGCTCTCTGGCCAACTGCGACCAAGCTCCACTGTGGCAGGACCCAGCTCAGTGTCCAGCAAAGTTCCAGGCGGGGGGAAAGCACTGCAGCAAACCTGTGACTTCATTCTCTGGATGGGAAGACCTCACCACGACCCAGCGTGAGAACCTCCTCTCCCACGACACCGGAGGCGTCTGGAAGCGTTTTGAAGGTGATCCCTGCAAAGCTCTGTGGTTTCACAGCTTTCCCGCTGTAGCAGATGCTGGGGAGGCTGCTGCCAGCCCCAAGCAGCACTTCCAACTTGCTCCCAAGCGCAGTGGGAACTCTTGGGGTGCAACGAGGGCCAGGAGCCGGAGAGACCTCATGGCCAGCAGGGCAGGACCATCCCTCCCCTGGGAGAAGCAGGGCAGACCTGGAGATCATGGCCCAGTTCAAGCAAGACTCCCAATCACCAGCAAGTTGGTGGTAATGAGGCAGGTCTGAGGTCACGCTGGGACGTCAACCCATAACCAGCGTCAGGATCAGGCCCGGTGCTCACTGGGCAGGTCCACAGAGATGAGGGCAGGGTCACTCTGGGAATCAGCCCATGATCTGGGGATGGAGCCAGAGGCTCCACAGCTGAGCAGGGCAGAGCCGAAGACTGGCTCTCCTACAATGGTGCCACACAGACCCATTCAGCATCTTCCACGTAGACCATGCAGCATCATCCACGCCCCCAGTCAACAAGGCAGCAGCGTGGTTTGGCTCCATGGACATCTCAGAGACGGGTAGACATCTCAGAACAACTCTCTGTGCCACAGCAGGGGCTACTTTTCCTGCCAGATGCAGAGACCACAGGTCTTCTGCTGGGTGCTGCCATTCCTGCACAGCCATGCTCCAGCACAATGCTCCTACGTGGTTGAGGCCACGTGTGCAATCCAGACTCCTGCCTCTAGGCATTAGCTCTACCCATCTAGGGATGCTGAGGTGAAAAGACCCACTCAGTAGAGCATTTACTGAATATAAGCAGTTGCACAGCCAGATCCCAGGGCACAGTCTACTTCCAAACCTGAACAGCTTCACTGATGGCAGGCTATGAACTGTGCTTACTTAATGATATTTGATTGCAAATGCTCCGGAACAGCCCTGCAGCAAACATGATGTGCATGTGTTTTACTGCTGCGGATCATTTATAGTCCAAGGCAAGCAAGTTCAGGCTTAGGAGCAAAGAGATTAGGTTTACAGTGCTGAGCAGCAATTACAGTTCTTATCTGAAATTCACTGATGGCAAAAGAAACCTTGACATCGGCTTCCACGGGCTACTGTGAAAAAGCCTCTGCCCACCTTGTCAAGGCCTTGAAGCAAAGATGCATGATCCCTGTAACTAGCAGGGCAAGGCCAGCCCTCAGCATGCATCCAGGCTGAGCCGTCTGGAGGAGGAGATACTTGAAACACCCATCATTTACGTGGTCAGCCAGCCCCCAAGGGAAACAAGGACCAGCTGCTTTCAAAGGCAACCCCACACATGGCTCCTGGGTGCTCTGGACGTCACAGCCACCTCCTCCTCCACTGGGCTCCTGAAGCAACCTCTGCCCTGACCTCAGAGCAAGACGCTCCCACAAGCAAATCCTCCTTGGCGTGCATTAGTTCTCCTTGTGCTGGTCACTCACAGTGAGGATGCATGCCCAGGTGGGAGGTCTGCTGTCTGGGCAGCACTCAGGCTGCCTCAGGGCAGTTGCCCACAAGCAAGCCACCACTCTCCCACTACCCCAGGCGCACCCTGCCCTCTCCATCCCCACTCTCTGCTGTGATGGAGCTCCAGGAGATTTTAGAGCAAGGTCCCATTGGAGGTCAACAAAGGCAGGTGACAATCCCCACCACAAAGCAGCAATGCAGCAGGACAAAGATTTTCACTCGAAAGATCTGCAGCTTTGGCAGGTCCCGTCACCACTGCAGCACTGCGGGGAGGAGAAAGCACCCTCAAAAGTTTTGCAGTATCTAAGCCTGGTCCTAATGCCGCACTGGGCTTAAAATGGTGAGAAGCACTCCCGCATTGTCTTCTGGTGGGTGTCCTGGTGGAAACCAGACTTTGCACAGGGCAAAGCAAGATCAGGTCAAAGACTCGCTGCAGGCAGAAGAGCCAAGTTCTAGTTTGGTTTGGATTATTACTCATGCTCTAGCATTCCTCCACCCAAGCAAAGCACGGAGCAGCTCTAAGGCTGGAAGCATACACGAGGAAAGCCAGGCAGTTCACATGGGCTTGGCACCCGAGAGAAGAGACAGGGCTCTCCAGCACACAGAGACCAAGTGGCTGCCCGAGGCCTCCAGCAAAGCTGGGCTGAGCCGAGACCGCATCTCCTCCAGATCACCAGCCTGCTGCCTCCTCCCTGTGCGCACGCACCCCAGGACTATTCTGCTTTTAGAGGCAGAAGTTCAGACCACAAAACCCCAGACACCATTGCTGTTCTCTCCTGGGGTGTTCCTAACACTCTGTGCTCTTCCAGGCTTGGGTGGGCAGCCACAAGATGCTCGGAGGACCGCAGTGGGATGAAGCAGGCCCTGCCCGAACCCTGGCTCACCCCGCAAGCGCCAGCAACATGCAAAGGGGCTCAGGAGGAAAATGCACATGGAGTTGTGTGCGGCTATGCCCCTGCCCAGCTCTGCTGGCACCCTGCCACAGGGAACAGCATCAAGAAATGATCCACAGCCTGAGGCCTCGCTATACTTTGCCCACCCTCTGTTGCAGCTGCTGGGCTGAGAGCTGTTAGGAATTCCCTTTAGATACACAGGGGTTAATCCATAGCCAGCTGGAAATCAAAAAGGGGCACGTCCTATCTTCAGGCAGCACTGAGCGTGGGCACAGCTACCAACAACGGTGGCTTGAGAGCACTATCAGGGCTGGGGCTTCCCCCTCCTTAGCCCCGGTGGGAAAGACAGGGAGGAGATGGACAGCAAAAGGGCCTGTTGCAGCCTCCCAAGCTCACTGCAGCTCAAAGGAGTTGGAGCAGCAGAGCTCAGTCCCAAATTAATGCTCCAGCCTCTGACTGCGCAGGAAGGGGGTCAAGACGGTGTGCCACGGAGATCACAGCCATATGTGCCAGGAGATGCAAGCACTTGGAGATTATTTCATAATAAACACATTAAGCACCATGAAGCCAAAGGTCAGGGACTGGAAGTGCTTGCCAGACCAAGAACTGGCAATAAGGACCTTAGACAAGAAGAGACGGGGTAGGGAATTGGTGTCGGCACTGGGACTAGTCCCCTGCATGCAAAAGAGACTAAAGAACAAATTTGTCTGTATCCTAACATGGAGGAACAACACACCGAGTCTTAATAATAAGAAAAACCCTGATACCATTTGGAAAGGTTCAATCCCTGCAGCCCCAAGCACTACCACAAACAAGCACTCTCCCCTGGGAGAGCCAAGAGCCCTTCCTCATGGAGCTGCAGCCCACAAGAATGGCCACGTCTTACCTCCTCTCCCACACTCCCCCATCCACATATCCCAAAGCAACAGAAGGTTTAGGGCACCCAGATTTCCATACTTCAAGGGGGTCCCATCACCTCCCACACAAGCCCAGCTCTACTGGAGAAAAAATATACAATCAGATCCTTTAAAAAAATGCCAGGTTGGTCACACTGAGAACAGTCATTTTGCTCAGGCGAGTAAAAGAGTGATGAGTGTATCTGTTTCCATGTTCATTTACCCATCACCTGCCTGCCCACCCTACGATGGTGCAAACCAGACAGCATCTTACAGCAGGAGATGTGCCCTGGATCCTCCTGCGGCACAGGCAGCTGGCCCAGCAACAAGGACCATAGGCCATGTCTGAGGTTTTTAAGCTAATCAGCAGGTACTACCACGAGCTGCCATGGAAAACAGGCTGGAAGCAGAGCATGCAGCGAAGGGCAGCAGGGAAGAATGGCCCCGCAGCTCGCACACTTTTATTTTCTCAGAAAACTTTGGAGCTGAAAGGTGGTCGCTGAGGTTGGCGTGTTTAAAATAACAGCTGGGAGGAGGCTGGGGAGGCAGCGGCAGGAGAAGGGACGCCGCTCGCGAGCGTAAATGAGAGTCTGTGTTCGGCCACGCTGGCGGGAAGGGGGAGCACTGTACGGGGGGCATCTCTGTGCCTCCCCCCTTCCCGTTGCCAAAACCTTCTGGGTGGGCTCTGCTGATTTCAACTGAGCCCCTGTGTTCAAGGGAAAGTTCAAGCCCACGCTGGGCGAGGGCACGGGGATCTCCACGATTTACTGAGATGCTGACAGGCACCTGGAGGGGTGACCCTGGGGTCTGCATCCCGGCATGACCAAGCATCGCGGGGTGCAGGCAGCACCAGCATGGGGGCATGTGCTGGGAGGTGCAAGGCTGGCCCCCAATAAACACATCGTTTTCTCTTGGTGGCTCATGTACAGTAACATCTAAATATATACTTGACGGAAAGTGTGGAGTGATTTATTTTTGTTATTGTTGGTCTAAAGTTATGCCGGCTGGAATGGCGCTGCTGAGTTATAGGGCCTCGCTGGGCACACACGAAACATTATCAAAGATATGTCATAAAGCAAATATTAGCAGGACCTGCACTGGAGGTTACGCAGGGCCACCGCTTCCAAACGCAGCCACCACACAGCAGGAGCCACCACAGAGGGTGACCTAGTCCTGCTCTGCCACAGGCAGGTCCTCCAGCCTGCCCGGCCACCATCCATCGGGGTGGAGGAGGAGGACGACCGTGGCATCATCTCACCTTGAGAAGATGCCAAGATGCAACAGGCTCTGATGGGCAAGGGCTGCATCAGACTCCCAGCTACCATGCATGAGGCAGGAGAAAAATCCCCCTCGCAGAAAGGGTCTGAGCTGCCTGGCCTTTCCCTGCAGCCCATCTCTGGTAGCAAGACGCAATCCCCTCAAGAGATCCCATACGGGAGTTATTAGCCTTTCATCAGCAAGCGGGCAGATGAATGTTATAAAATCACAAAGCCACCATGTATTCTAGACATCCAACCCACCCAAATTCAGCAGCGTATTTCTCTGGGATGTCTTTCCAAAATTTATTTTGTGCCGGAGGGAGGGGGAGGGCACTGACACCAGTGGGAACCTCCCTCCTTCCCCCTTTCTCACAAGGATGTTTCCCTGCTGCCTTTCCATGCGGTGACCATCATTGCCATCCCATCTTCCTCATTGCCACATCTCTGCGCTCCCCTTCTCCCCCTGCACATGCCCGACGGTGACTGCAAAAGCACAACACCCCTTATGCCACTGGCCAAGACAGCCAGTGGTCTTTGGTGGGCAAAGCGACAGTGACCCAAGACCCCTCTCCACTCCTCACCCCAGGTGCCCACTTGCCCGGGAGAAATGCCCATTGCATAGAGAGATTGAGAAAGAGGAAAGGAACCTCCTGCCAGGAGGACACGTTCAAGGCAGAGCTCACGTCAAGTGGGAAAGCCGCTTTGCCTGTGCAGATGAGCTGTAGTGCACAGCCATGGATGCCTGGTGGGTCCCTGGGCAGGAGAAAGTCAGAGCTCCCACATCCCCCCACCAGCCCGGGCTGCGGAGCAGGACCTGTGGTGCCCCATGGCTCCCCAGGCCGCAGCCCCCCACACAGAGTGCAGGGCAGCAGGTTCCTCACCAAAACGGCAGCAGCAAGCAAGAGATCAAGCCGGTAACAAACTTTGGAAAGCTTTGCCCTTCGACCTCTCTGCAGGCTGCTCTTCAGGTGGTGGGGGCAGAAACAGGGCAGGAATCAAGCTCAACCTCAATAAAGTTTTGGCATACCATATAGCAAACTCATTTTTAAGAAGCATCATGCCTTGCAAGCTTGAGCCCTGCAGATACACAGCTTAGAGATCCCGGCCTCTAGCATGCAAAGTGTGCCGAGCCCTGCAGCATGCATTCTGGCACCGTGCAGATCCAGTGCCGACTGCAAGGCTGGAGCTCTCCCGAGCCACAGGCACCAATTCACAGTGGAGCTACGTGGACCAGCTATTTCCTCCAACTAACTAGCCATTGCTGCAACCTCCAACACAGCCGCTCCAGAGAAATGCACAGGGTAAACAGAGATGCATCTAAAGCCCAAATTAACTACGAAAGCCACAGCCACCACGGCTTTCATCTGGCCATACGGTTTTGTTCTCGCTAATGAAATCTCACTTAGCACCACTACCGTCTGCCACGCCGCAAACCAAGGTTACGACTGCTGCGCCAGTGACTCAGGCATTGGCAAATTGCACGGTTTTCTGCTTTCAAGCAGGGCATGTTTGCCGTCCTGGAGCCTGTCCCTGCTGCAGGCAGCCCCTTGCCTGTGGCTGCTGCCAGGAGACCCCTGAGTCAGCTGCCAAATGCTGGGGAGAAGGCCAAGAAAGCACCAGGCTGCCTCGGCTTCCTCGCAGCACTTACAGCAGCTCGAAGCCTAATGCTCATGGATTTCCAACTGCTTCTTGGTGCAAAAAGCCCTTATTACTCCTTTGAAAACCCTGCTGTACACACCCTGTCTGGGTTAGCATCCCGAAAATCCACGAAGCAGGAGAACCGCTGAGTTTCTGCAAATGGGAGCGAACACCCAGGCGTTGCTCTTCTCCCACTTGTAGGACTCCACCTTTACCTGACACCAAAAGTCACTGACACAAGAGACCTCGCCATGGCATCCTCCAAGCAATCTGTAGGAAATCCTCGTTTATGGAGTCCAATTTTACTAAACTTTTATTTAAAACCAGTTTCTTTGTCTGTGGATCAAGGCTTCCTTCCACAGGGTGCTCAAGACTCCACCACCACCTTGTCCCCCCACGCAGCCTTGACCCCAGTTTGGCCCGGCACATGGATTTGACTGTAGATAGGGATCGATCTCACACTTTTCCACCTCTTCCCTCTATCCCAAGCAACTCCCCTGCCTGTCCTAGTGCCACATCATTTTATACTCACCAACAGATTGCTGTGAGAAGCTCTTGACGTTGGGTAGCATAAGTTTGCATCCTCTCTAACCACCAACCATCGCTGCACTTGCAGAAGACTGCCTGCTCCAACCCCTTTCCGAAGCCTGCTGCAGCTCCTCATTGTGTTGGACCCGCAGTTGAGAAGGTCTCTCAAATAAGGCTTCTCGGGTTTGTTTTTACCTAGTAACACCCCAACCAGAAACCTTCAGTTAGATATTGCAAGCAAAAAAGTCTCAGGCCAGTGACCCTGTGAGCCACGAGTCGATGCGTAACTCCACTTTTTGTTGAGATGTTTCTTGACCAGTGCAGCCCCAGCACCAGCTCGGGGACCACCTTGTGCATGACAGGCACCTTCCTGGGTGTTCACCTGCATGTGGGATGGGCCATCAGTGAACTCCCTAGCAGCGCTGGCAGAGTTTTGCTGAGCAGCAAAGCAACGTGATGCCCAGCCAAGCCCTCAAGGAGAAACCGGCGCCTGCCAAGACTTCGCACAGAGCAAAACCTCCAACTCCTCCAGTCAGCCCCATGCAGGGTCGGTGGAGCCACCCAGCCCACAGCCGGGATGGGGATGGCAACTAACCCACTGCTTCAAACGCCGTCACTAACCTCACCCATCTTGATGCTCTGCCTGCTCTATCGCAACCAAGCTCAGGAGGCGGGTGCCTGCAGATCTCAAGAAAAACATGCAAACTGCTTACTCAGTGATGCTAACTGTGGTAATTTCCTCTCTCCTCAGGACAGAGGGGTGTAGAGTTCAACACTTCTCCCTCCCGCAGCCCCTTCTCACCCCCCACCCATCCAAAAGCCCATATTCTCCTATTAAACTTCACAAGCCGCCTTGGGTTTCCCTCTCTCAGCATCTCCTTCAAACACATGCACACTCAGTCTCTGCAAGAGATAGGAGAGCTGAACAAGCTTCATCTACAGAAGAGAAAATTAAGACAGCAAACTCTCTCCCTACAGATCATCTTTAAAGTTTTTTTAAAGTTGTCCTTCTTTATTAGTCCCAGGCAGAAATCTGAAACCCCCTTTTAAAAAAAACAGAGATATATAATGATTTTCAAAGCTGTGTCACATAATTAATGTCACATTTATCTCTTCAGCTGTAGAGATAAAAAGAAACCATCTATCCATGTCCTCATTATTTTTTATTCTCCCTTTAAAGCCAGTGTTTAAATCCATGGGATGGGGGTACTCTAAAGGAGGGGGAAAGTCTGACTTTCCCTTTACCCCACACAACTATGGTGATAGAAGATTTCTTCCCTCTCCCCCATTCCCTTTTCTCCATTGCTGCTGATCAGAGGGTAGCACAGGTTGAGTGTCCCTTAGGCAAACCTCTCCCTCCCTCTTCTGCCCCACCACTGTAAGTTCAACAGGGGACATTTCAGCAGCTGGGAATTTTTCTCCTGTCTTCTTCGGCTGAGCAAAGGGCCAACCTTTCAAGGTCTCCTGTGACACACAGGCTGAGTCCCACCGTAATACTAGTTTTTAAAAGCCATGTACATTTTCCACCATTAGCACAGTTTTGATTCATCTCATATTGCGTTCTGCTTCATTTAGGGGGATGCTGTCCACATTAAAATGATATTTAACACCACACCACCGGGAACACCTCTGAGCAGTAGCACTGAATGGGACCACCATCAGTTTTCCTCGCAGCTGCTCATTCCCACCCCTTACTCCTCTCAGCTCAGAGCTACCTCCTTCTGGATCAGACAAGAACATGGTGGTCACAGCCTCATAATAAAGTCCCAAGAAGTGAGAACGGCCCTTTAAGATATCTGATGAATGCAGACAATCTGGTTTTGATCAGCTTGTGACAGCTCCAAATATCACAGTTAGAGCACTCCAGGGCTTCCAGCATGCTTTGCACCCCATAGATCCATGCTCAGCATTTCACCAAGACCCACGGACTGCCATCCACCCTCAGCCTCTGGTCCCACCAAGGACCTCTGTCGTTAGATGTTCCCCAAAATGTGGCGGTTGAATAACAGCGAGTATCAAACGGAGCAATCGGTGAATGCTGTGGTAAGAGAAAGGACTGCCAGACCTCAGGAAGCATAGGAGGCCTGAGACCCTCCCAGGGAGACCTCTCCCAGCCCACTGCTGCCCCTCTGCAAGCATCCAAGCAGACCGTGCTGATACTGGGGAGGTTTTCTCATCTCCTTGGCCACAACCAAACTACGTTTGTACTTGCTGCTACGCACAGGCTCAGCCATACTGCTGCACCAGAGACCATGTGCTGTGTATTAGTTTAAGACATGGGCGCGCACACTCTGCTCACTGACCTTCTTCAAAAGATACCCAGAATAGCCACTGAAAGCTGAATGGCATTTGGAAAACTCCAGGAATAGGGAGCATCAGGTCCCCAGACCCCTGCATGACTCAGGACAGCCTAAACCGCTTGGCTCCTCCACTAGCAGACAGGCTCAGAAGCTGGTCTTTTCTGCCACAAATGGCCCTGGCAGAGGAAAAAACATCCTACCCCCTTCTCCTGCTGTTTGAAGAGCGTGCAAGTTTGCATCCCCTGCATGGGCTTAGAAACAAATTAAAAAGAGCAAGCTGACCCTCCGCTTGCTCTCCCAGAGCTCCAAGGAAACATTTTTCGGTCAGTAGATAACCACAACTTCAAATGGCAGCTATTGGATGCCAGGCTCAAGACCGCTGCTTTCATCCCAGCTCACCAACCAGCAGGTCAGCACCCTTTTCATCTCATGCCTTTAGTTTAACCAGGATAGAGCCAGCTGCCACACTCCCACTCAAGCACAGCGAAGGTGGCAATGCCCAAGGTCACTGTCCCCCGGTGCAGACCTGTGCCCAGCTCAAGGAGTGCTCCTCCGCTGAGCCTCAGCAAAGTCAAACCAATTAGACATAAACCATGGATAGTTTTCATTTAGCATTTCTACCTTCACTGCATCTTTTTTCAGGCAGAAAAGTACACCCATGGAATTAAAGCAAGCCTCAAGCATCCTCCTCATCCAGAAGCAGCCTGGGGAGATGGAGCCTAGTGCCTGTCTTTTGCCAGCTGGTGCAGGGGTGGTCCACACCAGCCAAAACCTGCCTCATACCCAGACTTGCCACGGGATGAAGACTGCCACCTCTGAAACAGGGCCCTGGGAGGCAGCTCGCGAAAGGGCAGGTGTTAAAACAAGAGAGAGCGTTGCTGTGTCAAGGCACCTGAGTGACGCCAGGCTCACAGGGAAGCTCTGCAGCTCCAGCAAAGAAAACGAGTCCGTGAGCTCTGCCAAAGAGGTGGGTTTGCTCCACAACCACTTGAGCGCACCAGTGCTCATCCCCACCTTCCTTCTTTCCTCTCTCTCTTGAGAAACGAGAAAGAAAAAGGGGCATTTTTGTTGCTGAAAGCTTCACCCACAAAAAGCAGGGGAGTCAAAGCAACTCTTCACTTGTTCACATTGAGCACACGGAGTCTTGAAACAGTTGCTCTGGGTAAGATATCTTCAAAATGCCCTACGAGCATCTAGCTGCACAGCTCACACCCTACCTTAATATCAGCTCTTCTCTCTACCCCGAAACAAAAATACTCAGCCAAGGAAAAGCATTTGATGGAGCAACTCCAGTCCACAGAGCCGCTGATAAATCACGGTTACAAACTGAAATTGCGGCTTGTCCACAAAATCACTTCTAACTGAGTTGGTGAACAGCAGGAGGAAAGCTGCACCACTGATGGAAAGGTCTCCTGGTGACTCCTGAGCATGCTACACAGCACATGCCCTCCAAGCATCTGCCATGGGATGTGCATGGAGAGGCAAGAGTGCTCCCCAGTGTACAGACAGACACACAAGTCGCGAACGGGGGCGTAAACAACTCTCTGCAGGGAGCTTCAAGTTGTGAGAGGTCCCAGCTGTGCCCCTGTGAATGGAAGAGGGGCTGGGCTGCTGCGGCAGCTCCTCTCGCTGAGCAGGGAAGGAACCAGCCTGAGAGGGGATGGGGCAGTTTGGAGCTGCCAACTCCCAACACCAGAGATGTGATGACAAGTAGCACTAGAGAAATGATGGGAGGCCATATGGGGGGTGGGTCCCAGACACAGGGTGGTCCTCCTGCTCACCCTCAGCCCCTCTCCACTCCCATGTTCACTCCCCCAGACTCTGCTCTCTCACACCCCTTCCTCCTTTTCCCTGTTCTCTTCCCACCTTTCCTCATCCAAATTCCCTCTCTGACTCCATCAGCATATTATAGCTTTCCCCTGCAAAGCCAAGACCCACCCATGGCAGGCCCTGTCCTGTGCAGCTTTTTTTTGTTGTTAAAACAGGCTGGTTGGCTTCCACTCAGTGATCTTCAGCCCTTTCAGGAGGAACCACCAGGACATCACGGCTCTCTGGGCTCAGGGCTGGGAAGCAGCTGTCCTGCACCAGCACCCAGACTCTGCCTTCGGGCACCAGGCAAGGCCATCGTTTCCATTTTGCAGTGGCACAAACACCTGCACTGAGCAGGGGGGAAACACAGGAACAGCCTGGTCGTCTCCAGAACCAGGTATCTTCATTTTACCTTTCTGAAGCAACCCCATACTGTCATCTCTTCAAGTTCAGCTCTGCTTCTCAAAGCCAAACCGGGTTTCCCTTCGGGCATTGTGAGCTGGCTTGCTCCTGATCCACCAGCCACAGTCACAGTCAGGAGCAGAGCTACCCGAGTGCCCTCAGGCAGCCCCGGCACTGGTCTCCCCATCCAGACCTGAGCTGGGAGCTTGCCAGCAGCCCTGAATCACAGCCACTGCTGCATCCCTTGAGAGCCGGGACAGTGGGAGCAGGAGCAGCAAGCCCAACAAACCAGCTCCTTATCTAGTAAAGCAGAGCACCAGAAGTCCTTTCTCCCTGCTGTCACACGCCTGTTCTGATCTGCCTGAGCCATCATGCCACCAGAGGCAGGGCCACCACTGGAGCCCCATGCCGCCGTGGATAAACCCTCCATCCGCCCCAGCACATCTAGGTCAAGGAGTGAGGCTCAACGCCCGACTGCAGGCGCTGGAGGAACCCGCCTGCTCCACCATCCCCAGCCTCCCTTCAAAGGCACAGCACACTCATCCCCAGATGGGCCACCTAGCCCTGAATTTGCTGAATTAGGTTATTTATACAAGAGGGTTTGCAGACATACTGAGAGCTCATTTGCAGGGACGGCCCATAGCAGCAATCCCTTTATCTGTTTATTTATTTATAGAAAGATTTTTATGTATGATAACACACCCACAGAGGCACAGCTATCCCGCTCACACACTTGCCTTGCTAACAGAAGCAGCTACATACACAGTTTCTATGGGAGGATGATTAATTAAAACCACTATATATTCACAGAGGGAACTACCCCCAGGCAGCACAGACTGGTGAGTCAAACTTGGATCTGGAGCACCTGGAGACTTTGAGTCTGGTCTCTCTGTACATGTGGTCTCAGGCAAGATATTGAGTTCACGTCCCCCTGCGAGGGATGACAAAATCTGGGCAGCACAGTCCAGGGGACAGAGGCTCCAGACTGGTCTTTGTCACAGGTATCCCCTTGAAGAAACCCCTTCTCTATTCTGCCCCAGCTTGTGCAACTGTAACAGGGCATCCACTACCTGCAACGCAGTATATTTGCTGGGGGGAAAACCCCAAACAACAGGCCAGACCACAGGACTTCCACCTTTCCTTGTTGTGGTTGCACCTACAGGTTCATTTTCTCCACCCACAGCAAGGAGGAACAGATGGCAGGAGATGCAGATGGTATGCAAAAATGTTAAAACATGAGAAGCGGTGGCATTTGGGAAGAGAGACCAGGGAGAGATGACTGAGACACCACCTTGTGCAGGGACAGATTTTGTGGTTCAACCCATGGAAGATTACATCCTTTCTACTTTCATAAGAGGAAACACAGGCTCCTAATCCCAACAGCAGATATGAATCATAGAATCATTTAGGTTGGAAAAGACCTTTAAGATTATTGAGTCCAACCGTCAACCCAACACCACCACGCCCACTAAACCAGGTCCTGAAGTGCCACATCTACGTGTTTTTTGAACACCTCCAGGGATGGTGACTCCACCACTTCCCTGGGCAGCCTGTTCCAATGCCTGACAACCCTTTCGGTAAAGAAATTTTTTCTAATATCCAATCTAAACCTCCCCTGGCGCAACTTGAGGCCATTTCCTCTTGTCCTATCACTTGTTACTTGGGAGAAGAGACTGATCCCCACCTCACTACAACCTCCTTTCAGGTAGTTGTAGAGAGCGGTAAGGTCTCCCCTCAGCCTCCTTTTCTCCAGACTAAACCACCCCAGTTCCTTCAGCCGCTCCTCGTAAGACTTGTGCTCCAGGCCCTTCACCAGCTTCGTTGCCCTTCTCTGGACACGCTCCAGCACCTCAGTGTCTTTCCTGTAGCGAGGGGCCCAAAACTGAACACAAGACTCGAGGTGCGGCCTCACCGGTGCCAAGTACGGGGGACGATCACTTCCCTAGTCCTGCTGGCCACACTATTTCTGATACAGGCCAGGATGCTGTTGGCCTTCTTGGCCACCTGGACACACTGCTGGCTCATATTCAGCCGGCTGTCGACCAGCACCCCCAGGTCCTTTTCCACTGGGCAGCTTTCCAGCCACTCTTCCCCAAGCCTGTAGCGCTGCATGGGGTTGTTGTGACCCAAGTGCAGGACCCGGCACTTGGCCTTGTTGAACCTCATACAGTTAGCCTCAGCCCATCGATCCAGCCTGTCCAGATCCCCCTGTAGAGCCTCCCTACCCTCGAGCAGATCAACCCTCCCTCCCAACTTGGTGTCATCTACAAACTTACTGAGGGTGCACTCGATCCCCTCGTCCAGATCATTGATAAAGATATTAAAGAGAACTGGCCCCAAAACTGAGGCCTGGGGAACACCACTTGTGACTGGCCGCCAACTGGATTTAACTCCGTTCACCACAACTCTCTGGGCTCGGCCATCCAGCCAGTTTTTCACCCAGCAAAGAGTACACCTGTCTAAGCCATGAGCCGCCAGCTTCTCAAGGAGTATGCTGTGAGAGACAGTGTCAAAAGGCCTTACCAAAGTCCAGGTAGACAACATCCACAGCCTTCCCCTCATCCACTAGGCGGGTCACCTGGTCATAGAAGGAGATCAGGTTGGTCAAGCAGAACCTGCCTTTCATGAACCCATGCTGGCTGAGCCTGATCCCCTGATTGTCCTGCACATGTCGTGTGAGTGCACTCAAAATGAACCGCTCCATAATATTCCCCGGTACTGAGGTCAGGCTGGCAGGCCTGTAGTTCCCTGGATCCTCCCTCCGACTCTTCTTGTTAATGGGCATCACATTGGCAAGCTTCCAGTCATCTGGGACCTCCCCTGTTGACCAGGACCACTGATAAATGATGGAGAGTGGCTTGGCAACCTCCTCCACCAGCTCCCTCAGTACTCTGGGATGGAAGGCTCTAAAGTAGAAGGCGGCTCTAAAGCAAGGAAGGCTCTAAAGTAGAGCACTTGGTTTCTTACAGAAAATAACTAAAATTTGGTAGTACTAGGGACACTGCAGGCAGATCTCACCTGCAGGGTATGGTGCAGACCAGGGCTACAGCCACACATGGTCCATGGGACTGGTGTCCTATGCCTGATCCCCTGCCCAGTCCTCTCCTTCAAAAAGCCTCTTGGTATCAGCATTGGAATTGGGTTTAAGTGCACACGCGTATTTGGGTATTGTTTCTAGCATGTCTCCTGGGCTTCAAGAGCCCTCCCGAGCCCAGGGGCTATGCTGCCTCCTGAACGCAGAAGGGTAGTTAATGGAAACAGCCCTTCTGAGCATCACATAATAAAAAAACCTGCTGAACTTTTATTACAAAGCTCTATCTGTCACCATCTGGTGCAAAATTAGGAAAGTCTGTTAGCCTTTCCAGATTTCATCTATTGAACAATATTAGCAGTGACCTACCTGGCTTGAGCAATATGAGACTCAATTACCGTGGGCTCCTCGGCTAAAATGTACTAAGCAACATGTCTCAGCGGACACCAGTACCTGGCTACTGCTCCCAGCCAGCACAGGGGGTTATCAAGGGCTGTTCCTCAGTTACGCAGGCAGCTTGCATGCTTCTCCAAGCACCATGTATTGAAGCCAGCAAGATCTGTACTGCTATCCTCAAATAGGATCCAGCTTCCAAAAATCATGTCCGCTGCAAGTCCTTCACCTGCTCGTGTGCGCATACTACCACTGGCAGAAGCAGGATACCAACAGCCCTGCTGCAAGCCCAGCAGGTACATGAGCCGCACAGCTGTGCTTCTGAGACCTCTGGGTCAGGCAGGAGAGGGCCTTTTGCCCTCAGCAAGTCTAACCCTTTGCCATGATACTCGTCCCACCCCTTTGGGAAAGATGAGGTCAGTGCACCAGTGCAGGGGTATTCTGTGCTCCTTCTAAAATACCTTTCCAGTAAAAACACCAATATTTGGGGGATGCTGCTATGAGTAGCCAGATTACAATCCCAAGTTCAATGTTAGCCCAGCTGATCTATACCAACTTGTGGTGACTTGAACTAATCAGACCAGCTGCTGCAGGAGTGCAGAAGAGAAAAGCATTGTTCCTCCAACACAGGTGTCTTCCTCCCAGCGTACAGACCAGCCCAGTGCCATGAAACGGGCTAGCAGATGATGTACTTGTTGGAGGGCTGAAGGATGTGAAAAGAGAGAACAAGAAGAAAGAAGGACCATTTGTTGCACAGACGGGTTTAGTGGGTTAAACCTTTCCCTTTCTGTCAGTGCATGCAGGAAAATGGTAAAACGGCATAGAAAAGCCAGCCGATGAGAACGCTCCGGAGGAGGCTCTGCCCATGTGGTGCAGGTTGGTCCCAGCATGACTAGAGCAAAGACGGCACGGGAAGAAACAGCTATGAGATGTCCAAAGTCATGGCAAGGGCTTCCACCAGCAAGCTGGGGCTACCAGAATCTCTTCCCATCACTGAAGCACAACTAATGTGAAAAACCTCCACCAACTGCATCAACACAGTGCCTGGTCCTAGATCCAAGCTTGTGGCACCTGGAGCCCCGAGCGCTCGCTGGGGACACTCACTGAGCCTCACAAGCCATTGGACTTCTTGTCCTTCCCTCAGTCCCACCGCTCCTCTACAAAGCTCCTTTGCCCCACTACAGAGGAGGGTACAGGGCATCCTCCATCCCCAGGCTCTGCCCTCCACCTAAATGTTAATTCAGGAAAGTAACCCAGTCTCTGTTTTCCTCCCACTTCCATCCAGTTCATTTTGGCACAACTACTCCACAGACAAGAAAAAAATAACCATAAATTCTGCTTCTGAACACCCCCGCACTTGAAATCTTAAAATTCTAAAAGCAAAAGAAAGAGCACAGCACCTCCTGCTGACACAGGCAAAGCCCCTGGTGCAGCTCTGGGACCAGCTGAGCCAGACTAAGCCACCGCCAGACACGCACGGGGCCACCCAAAACCAACAGCTCAGTCATCATTGATACTTGCACCAGTGTACACATTGCTAAATGAGGATGTTTGGAGGTTTTAAGTTCAGGTACGTACTGAGACATCTATTATGAGTCAAATTAATTCATTTTGAATAAAGAAACCTGTTAACACGTGCAGATCACCACCTTATCGTGTCCTGCAGGCAAACATCTAAAAGCCGTTTGTCAAGAATTTTGCATCCTGGATTAGACTTGTTCGTTTTAACAAACACAGCCAGCACTGAGTCAGGGACCCTTCGCAGCCCACCGCAAAAAAAAACAATTTATTGTCACTCGTGCTGATACACAGGTTTATATGTGCCCAACAACAGTGGCCCGGTTCTCAGCTAAATGCATCTCATCGCAGCTAAAACCCACCTGCACCAGGCAGCTTCATCACAGATAAGAAGCGTGCCCATCCAAAGCCTTACAAACTAAAATAGAACAAATTAAATACATCCCACTCACACAACTGAAAACATACTGGTGTGTTTTTCACGCAGTTACCAGTGTTCAGGTTGGACCATTTGCAGCAGCCGTACAGGACCTCAAAGCAAGATCCAGCAAGTCTTCAGCTCAGCAAGTCGTCTTCTCCTACAAGCCCACACCACCAAGCATCCCGCAGGTGCTGGTGTAGATCATGGCCCATCCTGCTCATGCTATGTACCAACTGCACACATGAGAAGCTCATAGCTTTAACTAGCCAGTCTCTCTGCAAAGATTCATCCTTTGCACAGAAAGCCAAAGGCCTGGGCTTACTCTCATGACAGGGACGGGCCATTCTGCCTTGGTGCTTCTCAGCATCTCCTTCACCCCCAGAGCAAAGGGGAAAGCCAAAAAAATCCCAGTTGCTATCACAGTGACCTGGAGGAGCCTCAGCCATGCCCAAAGTGCAAAGGCATGGGAGAATGGCAACGGAAGCACCAGTTGGGGGGTGACCAGGCACACCAGCAACCTTGGGGTGCACAGAGAGTTTGGGGCAACATGTTAATATAGAGCAGAGCCCTTTCTCCCATTTCTCACACCGCTGGCTGCCAGACACTGAGACGATGCGGGGAGGGGAAGTGCCTCCCAGGAAGGCAACAAAGCAAAACTGTGCACCTGCCCTTTAGCAATTCCAAGCAGCGAGGTCCCAGCAGCCAGCAAAGGGGCACATACCGATGCCCATCCTCATGGCAACTGGCAGCAAGGGCATATGTGCTTCAAAGAAGGATGCGGTGGGGAGGACGCAATGGCATAGAGGCAATTTATCCTACTGGAGCTTCGAAGCAAATGCCTCCCCGGAAAAGGAGAAATCCAAAATCCTCAGGACAGGATGACACGGCATGCCCACCCGCCTGGTTCAGCATCTCCACACAGTGGCCAAAAGCACTGGCTGTTTGACACACAGGGTCCAGGCAGCCCCGAAGTACCATTTACAGGATAATCTCTCCCTGGGGAAAGTTTTTTCTTGACTTCTGCTACTTAAGTGTCAGCTTATGACTACAGCTCTCCCTAAAGACTTCATTTTCCCTTACACTTTTACTATTGCAGCTCACCTTCTTGCAGCCCCTCCCTGCTGTCCACTCCCCCTCTGAAACCCGCTCCCCCCTTCACCTTACTCAACCTGCAGCCAACAGTGTGGCAAAACATTTTGTCTTGGGTTGCATCCCTAAATTTCTTGGAGATCCCAACAGTGGAAAGGCACCAGGATCCCCATCTCACGGGAAGTGAAAGCGAAACACCTGCTTTTGAGCTGGCGCCGCTGATTTGTCACCAACTGCAAAGGCCATACGAGGATGCTGCAATTCCACCTCTCCATGCCAAGAAAGGGCTGAGAACTGGGCTGTTCCATCGGCGGTTCAGAGAGTGACATTTGCTATTTTTCCAGGGCCCCTGAGTTGGGACTAGACTGCTGTCCTACCCCAGACAAAGACACGCCACCTCCTGCTAACCAGGACCGCGTGACCACCAACCCTTCCTGGACCAGGCACTGGCAGCTGAGAGGGGAGCAGACCGAGCACCCCCTGACCCACAGTGTTTCAGCTGGGGGGTTGCTCAAACCCTGAGCACATCCTGAGCCGCTCCCAGCATCACACCCAGCCGAGCCAGTGTCCCAATGGCGCTGGAGTAGACCACAGGGAAATTAAGAGGAAAAGGTGGGAAGAAGGGATGCGTGACCTCCATCCCTGCAGCCCTCCCTGGCCCCCATGGCCATGCCCCAGCACGGGCTGGCAGAGTTGGGGGGCTGTGAGGGTAACCCCACACAGACGGTACCTGTGTGTGGCCTGGCTACAGTGTCACAGCATCAGTCAGGTTGCAAGAGAAGGACCACCTGCAGCTGTAAAACATTTTTGTCTTAAACAGGAATCTACCTGACTCCCATCGGCCAGACTTCTGCGTTTCTCCAGTCATCAGGCACACCGCCTCATACATTTTAAGGACATGACAATACAGAGATGTAAAGTCTGCCACCTCCCATCAAATTAACTGTTTGGGCAGCCCAGCAGCCTGGCTCTGCAGTGGAAAGGGGCTTGAGTGCAGAGTGAGGCCCCCCCCCCAGCTCACACCATGCCCTAACAGGGGAAAATGCGTGGTCAGCAAAGCAGCAGCGAGGTAAGACAGCCCTTCTTGCTCACAGAGGGTGGCTGGGATGAGCCCTTGTTCTCCCTCGTCCCAGGAAAGCCATGCACAATGTAATCTAGACAGGCACTATGAGAAGCATTAATCACTGTGGACAAAGCTCCAGATACTCTTCTTCTAAAATACGAAGCCCCAACATATGCAGAAAGCCCCGGCCGCAGGGGACAGGAGATCCTCTCCATGGCCAGCATCATGCAGCAGGTAGCACAGAGAAGGGATGAAGAAGGGTCAGCATGCCAAGCACAACCTGGGAGACTGGCAATATGGGTCAGGCTTCACCCCATGCTCTGCACCTGCATTAATTCATTAAGCAATTGAGAAACTCCCAAGGGAAGCAGGAGAGTGGGCAGCAAGTGGAAGGATGCAGAGCATGGGGCAGTGAAACTGCTGCTGGGGAAGCTGGCACCAGGAGCCCTGGGACACAGGGATGGGAAGGGACTGGGACACTTGACTTGCTTCTTTGCACCCCTCCATCATGCATGCACACCCATGGTGAGGGCTTTTGCTTTGCCTCTCCTGAAGCCCTGGCAAGGTGCTCCCCCCATCACTGCTCTCTTCTGCAGTTTTTCCCTAAGTGTGACCAAAACCCACCTTTCTCTGTAACACAGAGAACATCCCATCTGCATGGACCCGGCTACTCAGCTCAGCAGGTCCCTTTGCCGCTGCCCCTTCAGAGAGTTTGTCCTTTGGCAAAAAAGATGAAAAAACAATCACCGACTTCACTTCAGGCTGCCAGTGTTGCTGCAAAACCCAGCAAAGGGGGGTAAGCCGCCGCTTCCCCAGCCTGCGGTACAAGCAGTACATCACAGCTGCTAACAGAACAAAAAGGTTTTTCTTTCAGACTAACACCCAGCTTACACTATTCCTTTTTAGCCTGGATGATAAAATTGTAAGAGGGTATCTTAAATGTGAAGCGTGAAGTATCTGGTGTGGATGCTGCAGTGATGACAACAGAGAGCCCAGGGCACTGGAGACAGAGGGCAGAGAAATGTCCATCAAGTCGTTCACGAAGAACTGACGTTAGAGCTTACAAGTGCTGCCACTTCTGTTCTTTAGTATTACCTGGAATGCCAGAATTTTCTTTAATGTGATCAAGTATGGGTTCCCCACCTCTTTTTTCATATAAAAAAGGGGGTAGAGTTGGCATGCCTCTTTTAAACTGTCCAAAACCAGACAGAGAAAATACACACAGTTGCTGTTGACCAAGCAACCGATGGTGACTCATCTTCTCACATGCAATAACACTCCCTGCATGGAGCCATCAGCCGGGTTTTGCTCTCTGAGACCAGTCTGGTGGAACTGGTGAGACAGCTTGCTGTGTTTTTCTTGGAGGGGAAGCACTGGGATACGTGGACGTTACTGAATAAAAATCATTGCTCCACATTAACAACGAACCAGTCATCCAACAGCAAAACATTTCTCAAAAAAAAAGAAGACAACTCTTTACACACTTCTTTGCTGTGTGGCTCTTCGAAGCCCATGGAAATCAGCTCTGCCCCAGCCTCCCCTTCACATCAGGGCCAACATAGGATCCTTGTACTGCACATTTTGGCCTCGGATGACAAAATCCTTCCAAGCACCAGAAGATATCATCAACACTGCAAACTAACGGACGCCTACAAAATCCCACTGGAAAAGGCAAGCGCTTTTTCTGCCAAGCCCACCAAGAAGGGATGAAAGGGGAGCCCTGATGTCTGTAATTTGTACCAAGCAGTATAAATGGAGGGCTAGGTGTTACCAGTCCTCATCTGAGATACGTCTGCATGGATGGGGCTGATCTTGAAGCCATACCTGCCCATCACACTCATACGGAGGTGCCAAGGGTGGATTCCTGGTGGTGGACGAGCCAGACCCAGGCAGTGTCAAGCTCCGGTGGTCCCCAGCCATGCAGGGTCCACAGAGCACCATCATCCCTGCCCTTCTGTGCCAACCACCCCAATCAGAGCAGGAACACCCTGTCCATGTTCCCCCAGGATGCCAGCCCAGCAAAAGTTCTGCTCCCGCTGCAGGACCTTGACAGGGCTTTGAACCACCATGGAGGAATGGCAACCAAGCAGCTATCCACTCCAGGCACTCAGATCCGAGCACTGACGCCTTTAAGGAAAAAAAATAAATAAAAATAAAACACATTACATTTTTCTAACTGTCTGCTGGTTCACTCCTGCCCTGCCATTTCTGTGCCTGGGCTGCGCAATGCATCTTCCAGCTTGGCGCCCGCGTTTCCCTCAGAAATGCAAGTCTTCAACCAGGAATTCATAGCAGGAAAAATGAAGAAGAGGAAGGGGAGGGGTGGAAAAAAAAACTTTTCTTATTTTATCCAGTACCAAAGCCTTTTGCAGGTCTACTTCCGTTTGGCTCACTCACTCTTCTGGGTCTACCAGCATATTTTAGGTAATGAAATGCACATTTGCTGGTCAGCTCTAATATATCCAGAGGGACTGGTTTTCGCGTGTGTTTGTTTTAAACTTAAGGGTGTTGTAAAGTTGTTCCAACAGCCCAGGGACGAGATGATAAGACATGGCAGGCAGCGCCTGTTTAGTGGGTGGTTGTGGTATTAATATTTATCCCATAATTGAAGGAAGACGTGACAACATGAGAAAAGCAAACCACCACCACGTTTCCTTACGAGGCACACACCGAACCCTCTGCAGAGACCACCAGACATGAGGCATTTCATACAATCCTTGTTCATTGCAAAGAGAGAAAATCCTCTTACAAGCCAAGTTCATTTAAAAAAAAAAAAAAAAAAAGAAAAAAGAAAAAAAAGCAGGGCTCAAAGTCAGAATCAGGCCTGCTGGCCACGGTGCCTTTCCAGCCAGCTCCTTCAGCTCCCACATCTCCCTTGGCTGGTGCCTGAATCCCAGCTGCACACTGGACCATCCCCTGGAGCAGGGCATCCTGACCCCAGCCCTGCCTGCCACGGAGGACGTGGCTCCATCACAGTGCCCTGCGCTGCCATACCACGTTTGCACAAGTGCTGCTTCCACCCCCAGGCAGTTTTCAGACCACTGATTGAGATCACACTCACAAAGCTATGGGGGAAAATTTCTCATGTAAATTGATTTTGTGCTTGCTTGGTAAAGCAGAAAACTAAAGATATCTTATTAACCTTGAAAAGCAAAAATAGCCATCCTTCCTGGAGCAGGTTCTGGGAATTTTGCAGAGCTACAGATCAGCAAGCAAACAGCAGCACAGTGTCAGAGCAGAGAAGACTCCAAGCGAGAGCCGGTGGGAAGCCAGCATTAAACAGGCTAAAACTGCCAAGTGGCGAGCTGTGCCTGGTAGGCAGCAGGTGCAAGAGGGACAGACCCATCCATGCAAACCCCCTCTTGCAGAAGTGACAATGTGATGTAAAATTACTGCCCCAGTTTGGGGACATCAGGGCCTGAAGCTCCAGCTTTCCCTTACTTTTGGTTGCTTGAAAAGTCCAGGAGAGGAAAAAAAAAAAAACAGGTTTCCTGAGGCACTATGCACGTGCATAAAGAAAAGTTAGCTGAAATGGTGTAGAGAGACCTGGAGAGCACACACCTGCGTTAGAGGACTGGGAACACAACTGGAAATTAAGTCTGTCTCCATGACTTACACACCTGCTCTGCATTTGGGTAGCTACTCAAAAGCTGAGCTCAACAACAGGGGAAACAGCGTAGCTCCCATGCTGGCCTCCCCGCTTTGCAGCTCTCTTCTGTTCCACACAGCCTGACAGCAAGAGATGGAAAGGAACACAATTCCCTGTAAAATTCTCCAGCTGTGGGCAAGAATCAATGCAATTAATTATGCTTAATGCTCGTTGAGATATGAAACTTAGATGAGGAAGGCGAGAGCTTACATGGCCAGGCTGCTGCAGAGCCTAGAGGTCCCACCTGGACTTTGCTGCACTGATGGACAGAAAAGGAGGGAGCTGGGACAACCTCAGGGCACAGACCATCCCAGAGTCACCTCTCTGTGCAATCCAGCCACCCCGAACACTGCTTGGCCTGATGGAGTGCTAAGAAAGGGCGAAACTAGCTACGGCTGGGGAGGAAGAAACTGCCTCTTCTGTTTACATGGTTGCCCCTGACCACAGTTAACAAGGGCAAAGACGACAGGTTATTTACTTGGCTTTTTAACCAACTTTGCAAAGGGCTGAGGCCACAGCCAGGACAGGGCAGCACTGCCCATCCCAGTGCCCTGTGCATCCCACATCACCCAGCTGCTCCCAGTGCCGCCCCAGGGCAGCACGACAAGCAGATGGACACAGAATCTGTCCCTGCGGCAACAGAGACCCTCAGGCTCCCGTACTGTTTTCTCAGGAGCTGGTGGGACCCACACCCCAGGGGACACAGGGAAGCCCCATGGGAGGCTGGACAGACCACACGGTGTTCGACATCACTCTGCTTCCCACAGACAGCCCAGGCAGCTCTGTCCTTGCCCTCACATGCTTCCTGGTCATAACTGGACACACCATATGGATATTATACAAAAAAGGATTAACTTGCATTTTTAAGCCTTTGGAAGAGGCTACCTACAAAGAAAACACACTTTAGAGTTAGTGAAGTAGAGATGCCGTTTGTGAACACGACATTTTGGTATTTTCTGTGGTCATTTAAGTTAACTGTAAAGCAGCTTCTTCAACCCACAACCTGCCTAAAACCCCAAAGCAGCCTGCTTTTGCCTCAAGATTTCTGAGACCATTTAGTAGACAAAGTCTATACAAAGTCTTAATATCTAGGTGGTATTTTTCTAAAAGTAACAGGGGACTTGGGATTTCTCCCACAGACATGCAGATTAGCCATCTCATATTTGTTAAGGTCAGTGGTCTTCCATTTTCCACTCTCAGGTCTCTTACAAATTGTGCAACACAGGTCCAGGTCCCTACCTGGAATCCAAGCTTCTTTGTTACATCTGCACTCCCTGGACACAGGAGGAGATGCTCACTTCAGGGTCCTCCCGATAATGATGCTCACCTTCCCTCTAATCTAAATCCCTCAGATTTTCTACTCCTTTCCTTTTTTGCCAGGACAGGCAGGACTTTATTTACAGTATTACTCAGTTGCTGGCAGGAAGACGTGCACGCATCTGGACAATCAGAAACACCAAAGTCAATGGCTTGGGCACATAAACTCAGTTTATCCCAATTTTAAGCTCACAAGCACCAGAAGACACCCCAGCCTTGTACTGCACAAGGTGCTCTGCAGTGGGTTCCTGCAGCTGATTTCCCTCAGCTTCTTCTCTCTCTCATTCGGTTGAAAATTAGGAGGCAACTGACCACCAGTCCTCTCCCTGTACATAGGGTGCAGTTTCTGCCAGGCTCATTTATGGAGAGCCTCTGGGAAGAGGCATCAGCTGGCAAATAAATGGCTTAAAGCAAAATATTTTAAATCAACAGCACAAGTGTAACTGTTCCAACACCACACAACTTGTCCATGGCAGACAATATCCTTCACCAATGAACCATTTAAAGGTTCACTGATCACAGCTAGATGTGTCATAAATTTCCCTGAATAGTTTATTATCCCCATAAATCTCTATAAAACTATTTTATCTCATCTGGATTGGCAATTAAGCAAACTTTGCTCTGTTTACAGCTTGCTGAGCCAGCCTCTAATGACAACGCTCATGCTTCTTAAAATAGGGAATGAAAAGACTCACCACTGCCCAGCCCACACCAACACATCAGCGCTCCCAACCATGCATCTTTCCAACCTGTACACAACACCCCAGGCGCAGCAAACAACCACGCATGCTCCATGTGTTTCCCCCACCAGAAACAGACCTACTATCAAATAACATTTCTTCTCCTTTCTTATCTTCCAAACGTGCTATTTAAAGGGGAAAAAAAAAAAAAAAAAAAAAAACACTTAGCTTGGAGGCTTACTCAGCCCACTTTTGCCCAAAACACATGCCCTGCATTTAATTCAAAGAGTATTTTTGCTTCTGGGAGCTTAGCAGCTACTTTGTCAACAGTTTTTCATTGGGAAATGTTGATGTTTTATGGCTTCATTTAAATTAGGTGGATGAACCATCATCTGTTCGGCTTTTCAATTACAAGACACAGAAATAAACCCATTTTCCAGGTTGTCCTACCTACTACATGACCTCCAGCATTTCCATATAGCCCAGTCCATTTTTGCTGTATAATCCGATCAGGCAAATGGAGGTTTTTTTCTTATAGGAAATTAATCCTGGGAGCCACCAACCTGTTTCTCAAGACACAGCACTACTTACGATGCAGCTGCCTCCCATTCTGCTGCGCACAAGGCAGGTGCACGCAGAGCCAGCCCCAGAAAGCCGACGGGCAAAGCTGAGGCCAGCGGCACGATTTGGCATCAGCATACATCCCACCCAACGGCCTGATGCCACTGTTTGCTAGACCAAGGCCTGGGCAACCAGAGAGTTTTTTAAGACATAGCAAGTATCAGAAGACATTTAAGACTTACTAGCATGGGTTGAAGCCTTTGATCGGTAGACCCAAACACTACATTTAATACAAAATGCTATCTGATGCACAGCTGGCTGGTGGTGTGGCACCTCAGCTTTCACCCAGAGCTGAGCAGCCACCTTCAAATGTGTAACAATTGATGTAATCAAAGTGGTTTTTGAACAACACAATTAAGAGTCTGAGGAGTAAGTGCTTCTCACACTGCAGAGAGGACTCTCACACACAGCATTTTTAATTTTAACCCATTAATCTCCCCTGCCTTTGGTGCCTCCCCAGTGCTGCAGGAGCAGCTTTGGTGCTCTAGGTGCCACTGAGCAGCTCCTTTAGCAAGACCATGATTCACTGAATCTCTTTCCACCCAGCCCTCATGCCCAAGGACATGGCTGCACAACGCATCTGTCACCTGCCAGTGCCAAGATTGCCCCTTATGTGTCATTTACAGAAGAGCTGCCTTTGCCCAGAAGCCTGGCCTCTGGACTTGACCACCAACCTCCTGCAAGATGTGCCCAAGAGGTCCCTGCCACCACCGTGCAGCACACGAGACTTATATGTCATCCTGATGAGCTCCCAGGACACTGCAATCCCTAAAGACCACAACCCGCCAAAATCCCACCACCACCCATCAAGCCTTCCTCTCACAATGGAGTTATATGGAGGTTCAAAGCTCCTCAGTGGAGCTTATGAAAAATATCCAACAAGATCACAGCAACCAACCAACCTTCTGAGGGTCTGATGGCAGCCTGCCTGCCCTCAGCCACGTCATGAGGATTAACGTTTGCAGCTGGTAAAAACAGCTCCTCCTCCTCTCTGCAGACACCCCTCCATCCTTCCTGAGGGCACACAGCTGCTGCTCACTATGGTCCTCATCACAGCCTAATCCCCAGTTAGACCATGCCTGTATTCTGGACCAGAGGACAGCCATCACTCATATAAGCCTCAGATTGAGGGAATGCCTAGTTTAAATACTTATGGCTTTGCTCATTGCCTCTTTTACAATAAGCAAGAGCATCTCAGCCCCTCTCCTCCTTTCCCGAGGCTGCCGCCATCCCTCCTTAGCCAGGCAGGTCCCACAACCTTGGAGATATGGTTCCCACACAGCCTTGGGCCATGGCCCATCCTGAGTTACACCTACCCTCTGCCACCACTCCCACCAATGTCCTCCATGCCATGTGTCCTAGTTTCAGCTGGGATAGAGTTAACTGTCTTCCTAGTAGCTGGTACGGTGCTATGTTTTGAGTTCAGTATGAGAAGAATGTTGATAACACTGATGTTTTCAGTTGCTGCTAGTAGTGTTTAGACTAATGTCAAGGATTTTTCAGCTTCTCATGCCCAGCCAGTGAGAAAGCTGGAGGGGCACAAGAAGTTGGCACAGGACACAGCCAAGGCACCTGACCCAAACTGACCAACAGGGTATTCCATACCATATGACGTCCCATCTAGTATAGGAACTGGGAAGTGGGGGCGGGGAATCGCCGCTCGGGGACTAGCTGGGTGCCGGTCAGCGGGTGGCGAGCAATTGCACTGCGCATCATTTGTACATTCCAATCCTTTCATTATTGCTGTTGTCATTTTATTAGTGTTATCATTATCATTATCCGTTTCTTCTTTTCTGTTCTATTAAACTGTTCTTATCTCAACCCGTGGGTTTTGCTTCTTTTTCCCGATTTTCTCCCCCATCCCACTGGGTGGGGGGGAAGTGAGTGAGCGGCTGCGTGGTGCTTAGTTGCTGGCTGGGGTTAAACCACGACACCATGCCAGGAGAGCCAAGCAGCCATTCCCACCATTGTCCTCAGGAAGGGACCAGGAGCCAGTACAGCACCCAAGGGAGAGGTCCCAGGCATTTCTGGGGAGTTTGTTGGGCAAATATCTCCCACTGGTCTCCCGGACTCCAGGAAGGCAAGGAACAAAAGTTGCAGTCACTTCAGGAAGCTTTACGATGAGCTGTAGGATCATTTGCCAAAAGAACCTCACACTAAGGCAACGATAGTGTGGATGTAGGGTACAACTCCCAGGAGCACAAGGTGGCAGGACCGCTTGGTCATGGAAGCCAGGCCCCAGCGCCCAGGGAGAGACCTTCAGGTGACTGATGACCCACACTCCCATCCGCAGCACAGGCCACCACTTCTTACGACTGATAAACTTTGGACATGCAATAAAAAGTCAAAGCCACGACTCCAAAATGCTATACGGGGACACTGCCGATGCCAGCCATGTCCCAGACCCCTGCTGCTGCGGGGCATGTGTTGACCTCCAGCCACCGCGGTGCCAACCACTGACCCAGCAGGAACGGTGCCGCTTCCCCAGCCAGGCTCACCACCAGCAGATCCAGCTCCAGCTCTCCACCAGGCAGAGGTGAAGCGCCTGCCCAGCCGGATGGCAATTTCCATGGCAACAAAGGGATGCCATCAGCAGAGGACTAAGCTCCAGCGGGAGGGGAAGCGGGACCAAGGGGAGGGAGGTTGATCAACAAGCGCTGTGACAGGGACGCTGCGGAGGAACGGAGGCCCACAGCATCGATTTTCACGCCCATCTTCCCCTTTCAATTATTCTCTAGCATGAAAGTCCCAATTTAAATGCCAAACTTTGACACCATTAAAAACTATCAGAGCATTTAACACACTGCCCCTTCCTCCCACGTCATCACACCCACGTCTGCCACAGAAATAAAGAGGATTGCAAGATCCAGACATCTCCCCACAGTCCCGGCATGAAAGTGCAGCAAATCTGCGTCACAGAGAGAACCTTTGAAAGAGAATGAATGCTAAGTGCAGGGAAAAATGATTACTTTATTTGTAAAGACCATGTCTCTTGTCATTCTAATTCATTCCAAATCCTCCAGGCACTGGACAGCTGCAGGTTTAATCATGAATATACAAATCAGCAACAAATGAACAACAAAGAGAGTCTCCAAATGCAATAAAGGGAGACCCAGAATTCGGTCTGGTTTGGCTGCTGCTCTCCCTCCTTTGCACTGAAAGGAAGGAGGGGATGGGTAAAGCCAGGACCTGCCACCACGCATCCAGGCAGCCCAGCAGTGCTTCTCTCATTTATTCCCGGACATGGGAACACCAGCCTGCACCTCTCCTTCCTCTGGCAAAGCCTCCCCACCACCAAGTGGGAAGCAGCAGCTATATGAAGGACAGCAAACAGAGAGAAGAGGGATGAGAAGCGAGGGAGGGCGGGCAGAGGCAAGGGCCGGTGGAAACGAGGAGGCTGGGGGACTGAGAGCAGCTGGAGCAGCACAAACAGCTCAAGTAGGTAGCCAGGAAGGAAAATCACAGGGTTTAATCTATGCAAAACAAATGCACCAGGCCATGGGAAATTGCTCACTTCTGTCTGAGCCTCAGCCAGGGCAGAGCATGGGGGTAACAGTGGTACGCAGACGTTCACAGAGGGAGGATGCACACCGAAGTGGAGAAGTCCAAGTTCCCACACGGACACTAATGCCGTTACACTTAACGTCAAACACCAAGCCTACTAAAGGGGGGGACCTGCAGAGGCTGCTGCTGCCAAGGAGGCTTAGGACTCCTTCCCAAGCATCCCACACCTGCCTCCTGCTGTATTTTATGTGTGTTCTGCACATTAAGATGCTATGAAGCTGGTGTGCAACTGAACACGGGGCAGGCAGCAATTGATACCCATCAGTGCAAAGCACTGCATGCTACTTGGAAGAGAGCTGGGAGAGGAAACAGGAGCTACCCAGAGCTTGCCAGAGGGTTGCTTTGCAGAACAGATTATTTCATTTCTACTATGAAAAGGACAGGGACCAAGCACAAGGCAGGGCTGATCATCAGCCCAGCCACAAACCACCTCTCTCCTGCTGATAGGAGCTGCTGCACTGCTCCTCACCTTCCAGGCCTGCTTGCCTAAACTCAGCAGACAACACATGAGGAATTTGCTTTCCAAGGGCCTAAGACCCTGCAGAGCATCACACCAGACAGCTGACCACTAAGCAATAGCCAAGGACCAAGCCCTCAGTTTTCACCCCAATGCTATCTCTGCAGAATTACCTTCTTTTACTTTAACCACTCTGCAGATTTATTCAACGTGATTTGATCTGTGTTATTGTTTGTCTACAAGTGACAGGGGATGGAGGTGATGTACTTCTAAAGAGCAAGCTTTAAATAAAAACCAAACCAGATGGGGAAAAGTGGCTTTTGAGACTCCTAGCCTCCCCGCTGGGGTGAAGGCAGCCTCTCTTCTGGGGTGCCAGGCTGCACCTGGGGCTGCGGGTGGGCTATCAGCGTGGCATGCAGCAGATGGACAGTCCCCAGTAGCCTGGGAGACCAATTTCTGTGCAAGCCATGGCTCCAGAAGTCAGTCCCAGTGACACCTTCCTGCTCTACAAGAAACTGCTTCACATCAAGCTTCAAAGCTAAAACTATCCTCATGCAGAGGGAGAATCGCATGCCATTTTCCTGCGCACTGCAGTGCAGTCCCCTGACCCCAAACACAGCATCTACATCCCTCCTGCTCCAAAAGGGATGGTCCTGGTGCTCCAGCTGCCCCATGCTGGGAAGGGATCTGAGTCCGTTGAGTATTTTACTCTGCTTGGAAAAAGACGCCTGGGTTGTGGACTAATGAAAATAAGCCTTCCCCTGCAGTCCTCCCCACTGAGAGGAGCAAGGTCGCTCTGGCCATCCTGACAGAGCAGATCTGGAGAGAAGGATACAGGGATGAGCGAGGAGACCCTCCAGAGGCTGCAAGAAACAACTTGCAAGACAGTTTCACATGTCCTCACCAAGATGTTTCTCAGTGTAAAACCCTGCCCTCGCCAGGGTGGGGCTTTGTGCTTTAGTGTGGCCCAGGATTTCTCACCTCCTCTTGCACAGAGACCTCAGCAAAGCAGGGAAGCCATGCCACCAATCGCTGTCGCTGTCAGAGCAGTGTCAGGTGCACATTCTGCTCCCTAGCTCTGCCCTAAGTCACAAGTGATGCAAGAGCTTTTCGCACCAGGGAAGGAGTCAGCACACAGGCAAGGTGACCCTGCCAGTTCCCCACAGCCTTCCCGTCCCCAAACAGGCTTGCACGTGGAGGAAGAGAGGTGTTTTGAGGGTTCACCTGAGCCCTCAAACTTGCAAACTTTCTGCATCACCCTCCTTCCTTTCTGCAGACTCCCTCATAAAACATGCCATGAGGAGGAGGGACCACAGGGGATATTTAAGCTTTGAGATTATCGAGACACAACAGAGTGACATACTTGGTGCTCACCCTCTCCCCACCCCAGCTCTGGGAAGCAGCACTCACATCCCAAGTCCAGCCCACCAGTGACACCCCATTGCCTCGCCTCCTCCTCCATCCCAAGACCATCAGACAAGGCTCCCTCCAAACATTAGGTCAGGCTACCATGTCAATCCTGGGATGGCCAAGCAACACTAAATGCAGAACGCTGACAATAAAAATCAGCATACGTAAGAAAAAAGTCCAGTTCCCAATTTAGCAAGGAAGCAGACAGGCGTAACCTCTCCCCTCCACTACCACCAACTTTGAAGCCTCCAGGATTTTATAACTGCATCGGCCCTGGTCCTCTTGGCAGAAGCACCTTATGGAAGTGCCAGGACCCCCCTTCTTGGCTGTGCACCCCTCCCCGGAGAGCCCTGCACCTGTGGCCAACAACCAGCCAGGCAAGCAATAGCAGCCTGCTGTGAGACAGGAATTAACAGTGTTAAGACCTTGTATGACAAATTCAATGTCAAAATAAACAGCACTGAAGATACTCCACCAGCCAATCTCATGTGTACTTAAAATTCTGGGTTTTAATCTAAGCAAAGCATTTGCACCACACAGTGAAGGGTCAGGAGCCCGAGCCCAGCTGGCTCTGACACCTGGGACAGTCATGGCATTACCAGCATGGGATGGAGATCCCAGAACACCCCCATCCCTACAGTCACCGCTAAAACCCCTCCAGTGGTTCAACTGGTAAATCCAAAGCCCAGTGACCAGGAAAACAAAAAAAAAAGCCAAAACCAAACCAAACCAAACAACAACAACAACAAAAATCAATGCTTGCATGGACAAACACCCCTTCAAGCTTGCAGGAAAACCTGAGCCCTTCAAACCCACAGCCTTCATGCTGCGGGGCTGTCTGAGCTCTGACAAGGGCAGCTGCCCGCCGCCCCAGCCCGGAGCCCAGCCGCACAACCAGGGCTCCCCAGCCAGCTGTGCACATCTGTGGGAACCGTAATCTCAGCCATAAAACCGCAGTTTGGGGCTGGGACAGGGTGTCAGAGCAGCGCTCGACGAAGTACTGGCAACTGAGAAATGCAGATACAAAACTACAATCCCCCCATGCCAGCTGTGGCAGTGTTGGCAGGTTTTCCCAGATGGCCTCAATGCCTTTCCCTCACCGGCAAAACCTCTTCATGCCAGCATGGGATCGGACACAGCCCTGCCACAGCCCTCCTCTCTGCCAGCGCTGCGCTGGCTGCGCCGAGCAGGAGGTGCGACAGGGACACGAGGCCCCAGGACAGGCACTGAGCTGTCGGGGAGCACCACCCTGAGCACCCACTGAGACACGTGGTGGATTTTATTCCCCGCTACAGACGCAGGCTGGACTTCGCGTTCCCCGTCTCCTCCACGGGCTCGACAAGGAGAGATGGGAAAACACATGCATCCCCTTCCATGCGTGAAGCTCAAGTCACTCTGGGAACGGCCATTATGACAAACCCACTCCTCTGCCTGCCTCTGTGCACCACAACTCATCTCCTCTCCCCGCAGCAAGAGAGAAAGGGTACCCCCCCCCCCCCCCTTAAAAATCGCCTTTCTTTTAAAAAAAAAAAAAATTCCTTGAACAAATGGCAGCAAATCCCAATGCGGAGCTGCACAATGGACACTTCAGTCTGCCCAGGGGAGGGAGAGACAGGACCTTCAATGCCTAAATAAATTCAATTTGCTCATTAAGAGGGGGCTGGGGAAGGTTAGGCAGAGGGTAGCAGTGGTTATTCACTTCCCCCAATTAACATTCCAGCAGCACTGCTCTGCTTTCTAGGAACAATAACTTTTTCGGAAGGGGGAGCAATGCTCATGGGGGCGTTGGATGGTCCTGGAGAAAGGAGACACGTCGATGCCTTAACAGGGTCCGAGTTTATGTATGATGGGAACCACTAAACAAAACCAAGAATAAATAAAGATCTAGCCTACGCAAAAAGAACCTGCAAAATAAAACCCCTCACGTCTCTAGACCAAGATTATTTGCCTTTGCTGCTGATCTAAATATTTTCTGCACAAGCCTTGGCAACAGAAAAAGAGGTGGCTTGTCACTGGTTTGTTTATAAAAGGTCTCCAAATGCAGGGTAATTAAAAATATTTAGACCAGTCTTTGAGCTGCACCATCCCCACAGCCTCCCACGGCCTCACGCTAACTTGCGGTGGCCGAGGACCTCGAACGCCCGTGTTTTAAAATAAACCAGGGCCTCACCCCCTCCACCCTCTGCCAGGCTCTCAGTTGCCGCCAGCCCGGGCTTACAGGTGGGGTGGCCGGGAGGACAGGCAGGGGAGGGGGTTACCTCATCCCTGCACCAGCTGGGGAGGAAAGAGCCACTTCCCACCTTATGGCTCCACAGGCCGGGTCTCCTGCAGGATGAACAGGGCTGGATCCCACCCTCTCCTCTCTCCCAGGCTTCCTTCTGCCCCAGGAAATTCCCAGGCCCCTTTACTGAGGTCTGCCCACCACTCTGTGACAGTAACTTACTCATTTATTTCCTTCCCAGGATGAAAAATCTGCCTTTTCTGAGCATGGTCATTAACTTCTCCAACAAAGCGTTTGCCGCACACCTGGAGCTCCCGCTTACTCTTCCACCTTGCCCCCAGTGCTCTTACAAGGGAGGCTGCCGTGCTTTAGCCCTCCTCAGACACACAAGCCCCGTGACGATGCGCACACACAGAAAACAAGGAGCACAAACCAAACCCAACTGCGGTCACACCAGCGGGAAGAAAAAGCACCAGAGGGGCCCTGTGCATGCCAAACGCTGCCCACCCCAACCAGGACCACTTGCCAGCAGAGCCCAGGACTGCTCCCATGAGGGGAGCATGCTGCAGAAGCAGAGGCCTCCCAGGGCATGGGACGAAGCCCAACACCAGACAAAGCCATGCCCATTGCTGTCTCGAGTGCTGCAGGCCTGAAAAGAGCAGGTTTACCCTTGTAAAATTGAGGGCAACCACCAAAAATGAACAGGTCTGTCAATACCCCCCAGGCTTATGTGCTGGGGTGTATCTATTTCACCACTTTACAGTTTCGAAGGATTCCCATAAAATCCTAGCCCAAATACACAGATGGCCAGAGCTCAGCATTCCCAGTCACCACATATAAGCAATAACAGGGTACCCCAAAGCAGGACCCTGGTACATATGCATGGCTGGACAGACATCTCTGCACAGGGAGGTCAGAAACTGACTGTTAAGCTCAGTTATATCATCTATGCATACCTATGGCCATATGGAGGAAAGAAAAACACTTTGATCTACTGTACGTGTCAGGAACTAAAAACAGTCTGTTTCACCCTGCAGGTGTTAAATCAGCGTATAAGCTCCACAAGAACATGCCAGACTAACAAAGCTCCCATCAGCACAGTGTTCAGCTGCAGCCAGCTACATCTCAGTTAGGTCCTATCAAACAGGCATGAGGCAGACTTGAAGCAATGTCCAAAGATGCTCCAGTTATTTAATTCACTCATCGGCGATACTCAAGTTGAAGATTTGCAGTTTCCCCACTTGGCTTCTCAGATGACAAAGCAGCTTGCTGATTTACCAGGCAACACATAATCACATCAAATGGCTCTTTGATGCCAATGCCATCTCTCAGGAAGAAGATGGAAGGATGGCAGAAAGGCCCGCACCTACCTGAGAAGGTGCCTCCTCACAGGCTCGATGCAGAAAGCTTGGGAACACTGTATCAGACAACCAATACTGTCACCCTGAGGCACTTGGCAACAGCACACCAGAACCAAACATCCCCCACACAAGACCAGCCAGAGGTCTGGGGGAAAGGCTGGATTCACCTGAAGCCCTGCTAGAAGTCTGCAGCACACCTCTTGCTTCCCACCCTGAATCCTTCCCATGGGTGAAAACAAGGTCAACAACAGAAAGTCTCCCAGGGAAGCTCTGTGGTTTGTGTGTTCCTCCTGGAGCATCACGAGGCTTAATCCCAGTGCAAAGGAGTTGGTGCCTTTTCACGGCAAGCAAAGGTCTGCAGTCAAAACAAATCCCCTCTCAAGCCAGCATCAGGCACTAGGATTCTATTTTCCCTACTTTTCAAGCAGCCAATGCTCTGTCCTACCACCCAAGCAGCCACTGCACAACCTATTGCTCAGGAGTCGATGCCACACGTACTCACCAGAGGTACCTTAAATGGCCACAAGGAACAGTAAATGATCGTTTGAACAAAAACCTGGATGAAACAACTGAGCTATGGGCTGGATTTGCTGTTGACTTTCAAGCGTGAAAGAGAAACCCACCCATAAAAACCACAAAGGCCAACTACTGAAAGGGAAAGATCCCCATCAGAGGGGAAGCAGCACGAACCAAAACCAGACTTGGCACATGCTCCCCTCCAGCCCCAATGTACCACAGACCATGTGTGTGCCTCCTCCTTACCATGCAATGCATTCATTGCCATAGTTGAACGTGGGAGAGGTTGAACAATGACCCAGGTACAGCATGGCCCTATCAATGTCCCTAGGAGCTTCCCTACGTGAAGCTCCATACCTGGTCTCCTCCAGCAATCACCTTCCTCCCTCTCCTCCCCAGGAGATAACAGGGGCCCAGGTAAGAGTGTCAAGGCCCCTCCACCCCACAGGGAAATTGGGTGCACATAGGGTCTTTCCAGGACAGCAGCTTTCATACTGCTTTCCTCAAAGCATCCAGCAGCACTGAAACTTTTCACGAGGCAGAACATTTCTGCTGTCAGGCAACAGGAAAATCCAGAAGTTGAATGTTGTCATGTTGGTAGCTGGGCATCTCAGAAAAGCTATTATCTCTACCTTGGAAAGCCACCTCTGTAATAGCCAAAGAAAACAGAGGGAAATTCTCACCCCCACAAAAGCATAATTCTGCCTTTCTACTCCACTGCCAGTCAGTCCTGGGTCCCAGTTCACCTTCTCCTGGGCTGCTTGGAGACTTCAGCAAGGAGAGATTCAGCAAGCTGGCAGCAAGCATGCTCCTTGCCATGGAACGAGGCATCAAGAGCTTCAAAGCCAAAGCATCCATCCCACCCCTCTCCAACCTAGTTCTCCCTCCCCTAGCCCTCTTCCTCCAGGGCGAGGATCAGCAAGGCTGAAGGTCTCACAGCTGTGGGCCATACAGCCACCCCATCACCACTCCTCTGCAGCTATTCTTAGTCCTCTGGTGTGATCAGGCTCATCAGGCTAGAGATGTGACTGCAGCAGCAGGAGGGAGGAAAAACAGCTTTCTATGTGTGACAGGCAAAGAGCTCTAAAGAGTCAGTGCAGAAAGAGATAAACCTCTTTTTCCTTCCAGGAGATCAAGATCCAGCTATGCAACTGGGGCAGCCTCCAAAGGCACCTTACTCTCCATTGAAGCCTGGGCTATTCCTGCCACTGCAAACGCTCCCTTGTAGAGATAAGGCTCAACTTTCTGAAGCTTGCAAACTAGTAATTAAAAAAATAAAACACAAGGGGGGAGAAGTGAGATGAAGAAAATGCTAATAGGAACCCCCAGGTCAAACCGCCTCCCCTGTCACCAGGGCCCTCCTCTTGCCAGCACATTCCTGCCACTAATGAGGCCCCACCACTTCCTCCTCCCTCCTCAAGTTGCTTCTGGTGATGCAAATCCATCGTCTTTGTTTCTATTCTTGGAGTAAAAACAGAACCAAAGTAAATAGCAAAACAGGTCTTAGGTTTCAGGATCCTTTCTTTTTCCATCCTTCCCAACAACAGCAAGGCTGTTGTTACCATCAAAGTGAGATGACACCCGACCCCAGACGTCGTCTTGTTCCCACCGGAAATGCTCCGCTTAATCTTCAGCCTCCGACCAGCTCCTTCTCTGAACCTCTGCTTCGCTGTGCTCCTTAGGAGGTTTCAGACATCACCACAAGCTTCTTGGCGAGTGAGAGAGCCCGTGGAAAGCCTGCCAAGGACTCTGGTGATGGCAGAGAGCTCTTCCCATCCCCAGTCCTTCCACGGAAGGCTGGAGACACGGTACGCCCACCAGACCTTCTGCCTTCCACTGTCATCCTTGCCCAAGGAGCTGAATCAGCTCCAGTCTGTGCCCAGACCTCACGGTGCCCAGCATGTTCGCACGTGCAGGGGTGGGCACCGATGCACGTGCACAGAGGGGGAAAGGGGACACATGGCAACACAAGTTAGACACATCACCTCTCCCCGATATGTGTCAGTGTCCCGTTAAGCAGGGTGACAGCCGTCCTGCCATATCACACTGCCAGGGAAGCTGCTCATGCAGGAAAGGGCCAGGGCTGAAGATCAGCTCTGCCACGACCGAGCTCCCATGGAAGCTGTGGGCGCCGGAGGGGCAGGTAAGGCAGTCTGTGTGGAAAAAAAAGCTCTATTCAGGTAAGGTTTCTGGTCCGTAACAACGTCCCCCAAAGTCACTTGCTCTTTAGGCAAGGTCCAACAAAGCCAAGCAGGCAGCAAACCCTATATTAGGTGCTGGGACCCTGAGTGCCTGCAGCAGGACGAGCACGCTCCAGGTGGCACCAGGGTCACATCCCAGCAGTCTCCCCACTGTCACAGCTCATGCTGGAAAGCAGACAGCAGCAAAGAGCCGAGCCTCAGCTCCAGGTTCAGATGCAGGCAGAGCGCAGAGCCCTGACAACGCTCGTTAACAATGAACAGTCAAGATGTGACCACCGTGTTCCAACACGGCAACCCCTCAATATTCTGGGGAGGTCTGGCCGATTTCCCCAGGCTTCCAAGTGCAAGGAGTGGGGAGACCATGAGGATTTGGAGGCCGAGGAGACCTCAGACCTCTCCAGTGAGGGCAGGGATAGGTAAAACAAAGCCCTTCTTCCAGAGAGGGGAAGACAAGTCCGAGCAGCCTGAGGAGCTGCTGCTCTGCAGTGGGTACCGGTGCACCGAAGCGCTGTGCTGCAGAGACCTCTTGCAGCACACAACTGTTACTGCACCCATGCCCTGACCCCACAGAGCATCTCTTGGAGTCGCATGGTTTCTAACAAAAAAAGCAAGCTTTATAGCACACCGGTGATTTATCCTGTGCATACCCAGGCAGGCTGCACATGGTGAGGCTTTGCAGCATCCACTTGATGGCATCCAGCACACACAAAGTGCCACCTACAGAGAGCCACTACACTAAACTGCTCCCAGTTCTGCAGCTGTATCCACTTCCCAGATCCTAGATTCCGTATGAAGCCACAACAATGCCCAAAAGGGCTTGTTCAGGCACAAGCACCTCTCTGCATGAATCTGCTTGCAGGGAAAGTACTCTGAAGCATTTAAATCTCAGTCTGTCAAAGTACTTTCTTCATTGGCACTCTCCAATACCTAATGAAAGGCATTTGGGGGATTGCATTTGCAAAGAGCTGCACCATTTGCTCACGAATCTGGGGCACCTGCCATCCTCAGATTGAGAAGACCCAAAGACCTGCAGACTGTGAGCTCTGAGTTGTAAGAGGATAGACTACAGCAACCAGATTTGCTGTCTAATATCTGGGAAAGCAACAGCAAGAGGGCTTGAGAGGAAGAGCAGAGGAGCAGATCTACCAAGGGAAACACGAAAAAGGGCTGTAGGTGGACAAAGATGCCCTATGGTCAGCAGAAAACGTGGTTTACTATGCCTAGTCTGAGCAGCAACGAGGCTGGGATCCAGGGACCCACAATCACAAAGCCATTCTTGCTGGCAAACCACAGAGCCCAAAAAGCGAGAAAAAAAAGAAATCAGGATGACAAAAAAAACTACCAGACTGTGCACTTTGGGATTAACAGGAACAACCCCAGCAGCTGGGACCTCCCTGGCTGGATGCAGAGGCCAGGAAGGACCTGGGCAGATGTGTGGCCACTGTCACCATCACACCCAGCTGTTGGGAGGGGACAACAAGCGCAAGGCAGGCGGGTAAGCTGTGCCAAGGAGAGGCACCTCCTCACCCCAACCAGAAACCGGTCTGGGCCCTGCTGGCACAAGCAGTCATGTGGTCAGCAAAATCGAGTCATCCAAAAGCATTTGCTTTTCCGCGCAGCCAGACCATCGCTGGCTACAGCCCAAAGCATCCCCAGTCCATCCTGCATCGCTGAGACCCCAGCCCAGGCTGCAGCACCAACCAGAAAACTCATTCAAGTTTCACATTGTGAGGCACCAGTCCTGCCACAGAGGAGGAATACTCCCGCTCATGAAATAATTTCTCGCTTATTTTAAATCACTGTAGTTGTTTTCTTCTTTCACACAAACTTCAAATACCAAAGGACACAGTGCACATTTTTAGCGAGTCTAGCTTGGAGAAGCAGAGTAAAATTGGAAGTTGGCAAAGGACTCTGCTTTCCTCCTCCTCAGCCCTGCTGCTTTCTGTGCATTTGATGATCCTTGCCCAGAAGCAAAATGCTAATGCATCGGCGGCTGGAATGTCACTGCTTTTCTCTCTGTCAGTTCGTTGGATGCTCCCTCCCAAGCCAGCCTTGCGCTCCGCCAGCATCCCCATCCCTGTGCAGGCTGCACAGGGCTGAACCCAGGCTGCTCCTTCCCAAAGCAAAGCCAGCAGAGGGAGCAAACACTGCGGGTTTGCAGGGAAATCGTGGTGGATTTTAATTGTGGTTATTATATTTTGAATCTAGAGGTTATTTCCTAGTAATTTGTATAAGTTATTTGAAAAGGCCCAACTTAGGACCAAAGCCAGCCTGCATCCTCTCTTATAAGAGCCCTGGAAAGTGATACATAGTTCACATTAGTATCCAGCCTGCAAAATGGCAGTATTCAAATCAAAACCAAGTCTGTTTCTTGGCAATAAACACTTTCCAGATTCAAGCACAGGGGCCCACAGCTACTGTCTATTTTAAAGCACTGTACTCTCAAACCTCTGAAAGACTGCCCATCAGTGGGTGTCACATCACTTACAACAAACAGGAGAGGCTTCCTACAGGTGATTTATGAATACAGTGTGGTTTTGCCCTGTATTAAGCGTTAAATAAACATCAACTAATAGATTTAACAGACAACTACTCGGTATTTTCCCTTCAGAAAACTGGAAAATCTCTCTAACACCAGAACTGGGAGGGAACACACACTCCAGTTCTGCCTGCAGGTCTCCACAACCCAAAGAGGTTTGCTGATAGAGGCTGGTGCGCCCCACCAAGCTGTAAATGCTTTATACAACCGTCAGTCAGCATCTATGCACCCACCCTGCAGATGCACCGAGCTTTTTAGCTGTGGGCAGAGGAAGGCTGCTGTGGGGCCAGGAAGCAAAGATTTGCAGAGGAGAAGAGGGAAGAGCATGTGCTGGTGTTTGCAAGCTTTCAGGAACCTCCTTCATGCCACACATTTGTGCTGACCAAATACCGCACACAATGGAGGTAAGCAATTAAGGTGTCTTCAGCCGCCCCTTTGCAAAACCATCAAACCTCTGCTGATGGAGGGCTGCATGGTTTCCTGCTGCTCTCACCCAGGATCTGATCTACTATTGCCAGCATTGTTGCTGGAGCTTGTAATGTTTCCACCCTAACATGCAGGCTTCGGCCACAAACACACCCTGACTGCAGGCAAAGGCTTCTTCAGCTGTCCTGGCAGGCCAGCACGAGCACCACCAAGACAGCTGAGCACCAGAAAGACACCTTCATAGCTGAAACGTGACACAGGCAGCTCCTAGGCTGTGCCCTGGTCACCTAACCTCTACAACAGGAGGAGAATTTATGGCTGAGCCATTGTTTTCTGAAAGGAAAAAGAAATGCTGTCTCCTGCCTGTTTGCAGCTTGCTGCGAAACATCACACTGGCTCACAGAGCTCACGCATCCCCTCACTCTCCTGCGGGGCTGTAAATTGTCCCAGCGTGCTGGGTGTTGAGTCGATAGTGTTTTCCGCACTCTGTAAGTCTGTACACCTCTGCCTGTCCCTGTTGCAGAGGCAGGTGAACAACTAAACACGCACAGACGTACCCTTGTGTGGAACTGAAGATGGGGCAGAGCTGAGCTGCCACCGGGCAAACACCGCAGCCCCATCCCAGCCATCTACCACGGGTACACACCCAGCAGTGGCAGCATGCTGGGAAATGCAGCCACAAATTTACAGTCCCCAAAGGCAAACAGGGGAAACCATTCAAAGCCAGGGCAGGGTCAGGAACTATACAAGTTCATGGAGCTCCAGGGAATCAACTCCGCAAGCACTGCAGCCCAGCAGTGTCCCGGCACGTTGTCATTGTTTCTGGCCATCTGGCTTTGTGTGATACTTGGATTTAATTTTCTTTTTCCTATTCTCACAGACAAGTTACCCACTGACCGCAGAAACGATGGGAAGGTTAGGAAGGTAAGCACAAAGTAGCAGCCAAGCACGGTTCAAGAATATTAGCAATATTAGTCCGATGTTCATACAGATAGACATTGCTCCAGAAAAACAAGACTTTAAGTGACCTGTGTTTTGGTCATTTAAAACAGACAAAATACACCTTTATATATCTCAGCAAAACCTACCTCCAGATTCCCCGATAAGCAGACAACCAGAATGACACGTTGGCTGACATTAAGCAAAACTCCCCCTCCCAACCACCCGAAGACACCTTTGCGTGAGCAGGGGATCAAAAGCCCCTTGGTGCAGCAAGCTCCTCCACACCCACCACCGCATCCTCAGAGATGTTTAGCATACAGTAAAACATCCCGATGTGCGCAGACCCATCCTTTCACACACAGTGTGGTGCCAAGAAAGGAGGTTTGGGGTTAACGCTGAGTGAGGCTGCATCCCTCTGTCCCTTCTCCACACAGCCATCTTCCCAGTGCGCTGTAGCAACACCTCCAAGATGCCCAACCCTTGCCCAGATTTGGCTGAAGCTGCCCAACACGCACAGAAAGCCCTGGGGAAGGCTGGGGGTGGGAGGGGATGAAGAGAATAAACTTCTGTCCATCAGGAAGGCATACTAAAAACGTTCCTGCACAAAGGGGGACGATCCTGCTCCCAAGCCCTGAGCCCCAAGCAGTCTGTGTGCCATGGGCTGGATGGCAAGGAAGGGTTGACAGAGCCCAGGCAGGAGGTTTCAATGCACAGAGAGCCAGCACACACTGCGGAAGCGGTGGAGGCAGGAAAAAAAGAGAATTATTTGCCCATCTCACCTGTCTCAGCCAATCTCTCCAAGGCATTTGCATTCATAAGCATCAGAGTAACCAAAATTTGACATTATATGTCCAAGGTGCAGAATAAATTCCTCGACTGTGCTGGAGGATTTTCTCCCATCCTAATGGCAGACACGCAACTGAGCACAAAACAGCCCATGGTAGAGGTGAACAGGAGGAGCACAACCCTACAGTCTAATCCAGATTTTGAGAAAAATAGCTACTGCTGCTCTGGGATCCCACTGCCCTCCCCATGTCTCACAGCTCAGAGACATGCCAATCCTGTGGTAGGAGATGGGTGCCAGAGACGCCTGGCTCTGGCGGCTCCAGCAGGGAGGGGAGCCAGCACGGCTGGCCGAAAACCAAACTTAGTTGAGCAACACTCATCCTCAGAAGATGCCCTTGCACCTGACCAAGCCCTTCCACACCCACCAAGCAAAGAGGCAGCACCTCCCTATGGCGAACGGCACATAAGGTCATTTCTGTCGGCACTGAACTTGCACAGCATCTCACAGCCACTTCACCCTGTATCATGAGTGCAAAGCATTCATTGCACGTCCTCGATCCCAAAGAGCAGCTGTGGTCACACCTGCCCCAGCTCACTTGGTTTACACTGTTTATTACATATACCTGCTCCCAGTTTGGCTTTGAAAAAGTGGGACGTATCACACTGTCCACATACACCACCAGGAACCCCCTTCTCTACCATCCCGGCTTTGAGTGGTCCCCACAAAGCTGCCCCCTCTAATTCTTCCCCACAGGAGACATTTCCCTTAGTGTGGAGATGCTAAGGGCAGACCCGCAGCACACTTTCCTCTTCCCAAGCTATTGCTGCTTTTACTACAGGCGCTGCAAAGCATTTGCTGGGATGCTACAAGCTGCCATTGCAAATAAAACCACGCTCGCCAAAGAAATGAGCTGGGTATGTTTCGGTTTCGAGCATTACTGTGTCGGTCAACTCCTGCACTAATTTGCAAAGCGGAGTGATTCACAGGCAGCCTCTCCCACTCGGTGCCTGCTCCCAGGGACTGCTCTGCTGCCTGTTCTCCAGTGAATAAGCTGCTATCTAGCTCAAGTGTCATGTCATTTATCAGGTTCGGTTTTGGTTTTTTTAAATACTCAATGAACAACAGTCAGCAAGTGATCAGTTTGCCAAGGTGGGGTTGGGTGCAGTTAGATGATACAGTGTGCATACTTCATCTACCTTTGCATTTACCTCCTCAAGACACTCACTGCAATTGTGCTTTGCAAAACTGAGGGCAGCACGTGCATAGATCCAGTACAATTCTCATCACCCTACTCCACCTCTTCATGAAACACAGTTGACCTGCCTCTTGTATGGCTCCAGCCTCTAATTTCTTTTTTTGTCACACTGAACTACAGGGCACAAACAAGTATCGACTGGCTGTTTGCCATTTTCTGAAATCAGGTATGAGAGAGTACGGTTTTGCAGCAGTGTCTGAACATAACCAAATAAAATAAAGCAAGCAGGAGAGTGTTACCACTGGTATGATTTCACTGGCATCAGTGGGATTACAGCAGGGCTGAGCCTGGCTTTGCTATCACCATAAGCATCACATCAGAGCCTCCGGCACCGGCTGCATACAGAAGACAACGTGCTGCACCCACCAGACTCGGTAAGTCCCTGCACACTTAGGAACAAGACCAAACCATTGGGATAACGCAGGGATGGGTCCCACTAAGCAGAAACCATTCTGCTCCTGGCTCTGCCTGGCACCAACAACCCGGACCGAGGTACTCACATCCCATGGACCGGTGCTGCTCTAGGGCAAGGCAGCTTCTCACCTGTGTGCTCCAGGTCCCCAACATCATTGCAGTGTCCATCAGGTACAGGAGTTTCTGGACTGAACGTTATCCATGGAATAGGAAAACCTCGATGGGTACATGTCAGCCAGTGCTTGCCTCCTACAGCCCCAGGCACTGTTAGTAACTTCAGTGAGCACCAGATTTCATCAGGTTTCTGCCACAAAGCAAGTTTGTCTCCTCACTGCCTCCTTTTCCCAGGCTCTACCATTCCGGTTAGCCTTTTCTCCTTCATTACGGGTTTTGTAAGGCAAGGATTACCTCCACTCAACTCATCTGTAGAGCTCCCAAGACAAACAGGGCTCTAAGTCTTTCCTGGAGGGCACAGACATTTCGTAACAAAATGACAGCCTGGAAAAAATACCATACAAAAAATAATAATAATTAAAAAATAAAATAAATCGGTGCATGAGAACACAGCCAGGAAAGAACACAACCTTAAGTCTCACCTACTTGAAACATGCATGAACTAAAGCAAGCAGAAGTGTCAGGCCAGTTGGGGCAGCACCAGGGATGGCAGAGCTGGATCGGCTGCTGTGGCGTGGCAATGTCAACCACCGCTCTCCTCCATCGCACCTGCACAAACTGGCTAACACTTCCGTGATGCACAAAGAGCAGCATTTCATTTTGGAGGAGCAGAAGGGTCAGGATAGAGACCTGCTGCAAATCAAGCTAATGACCCATCAGCCAGCACACCAGGACCCAGGGCACTGCTGGCTCTTCCTCTTCAGGGAGCAGCAGGATCTGCACTGTCAGCTTAATAGGTTTCCTTATAACATCACAATGTCAGTGGGCAATACCAGAGCAACTGGCCTAGATACAGAGTACTTCAAAATCCCAAGGGGAAAAAGAAAGAGTACAAATTCACTCAGAGCCCTGCAGTAATCTGCACTGACTGTCCTAGCAGTCATCACAGACAGTGACTCAGTCCTGGGTGACCTCCTTTAATGCTCCGTAAGGCTAATACTGAGTTTAACAGGGTTAATTCTGCCTTTAATGATCAGGGCTCCTGTGAAGACAAGAAGTTTCACCACAGCCTGTTAACGCAGCCATTGTCACTCTCCTCCTCCTCCCAGGCAAGGGACATTGCAGGAGGTCCCACCCCTGCTCCTTGCTGCCCATCTCGGAGGCAGCACAGAGCCAGCTGGGCACAAAACCCGAAACAGTCCCCTGTCAGTCACTGAGTGACCCAAAACAACATGCACAAGGTCTCAGAGCACAGTCCCAGCCCTTGGCCATGGCTACCACCTCCATCACAGCACGGACACGCTGGACCCATGGAGGAAAGGTGGGGGATCCATGTGACAGACAGATGTCAAAAGCAGTCAATGCTCCTCTTTCTCAAAGGCGGAAATGTCGCCAACATTACAAGCCTTAGAGGAGTTAAAAGGAAAGCCGTATCAGAAAGAAAACTGTTCTGACAATCACAAAAATTGGAATTCATTTAAAATTCAAATTATGCAAATTCAGGTAATCTGTATGTGCAGATCCATCACATGCCAGCAGTGGGACCACAGACACATGCCACCAGCTGCGTGGCTAGGGGAAATCCGTCCTCCGCCATGCTCTTGGACGAAGGCAGGTGTGCTCGCCTCCAGTGGACACAGGAAGGGCAGCCGCTCCTGGGAAACAGGGCCAAGCAGGATTTGCAGGTGCTTCCTCCGCACCAGCAGGGAAGTGGAAAGATGCCTCAGCAACACCGGCAGCACTCCAGCATGCCATACCCCAGAGGTGCAGGGAGGCAAGCCTCACGTGTTTTCACACAAGCTATAGTAAATTCCCCATTGGAGAAATCTTCGATGCTCATGGCCAACACAAAGCCTTCACTAGGCAAAGAGCCTAATCAAATGGATGCAAGACAGCTGCACACAGCACAGATGCATGCAGGCAATAGCTCTGCCCCATCTCCATGCACCCTGCCAGGTTAGGGTCCTGGCAGCCCCCCTAAAAGCCCTGCACCAGGAGCCTCTCCCCTCACTCAGCAATTCCCAAAATAGAAAGCCAAGCAGCTGCATTGCAAGGCAAAGGCAGCTCAGACTGTCAGCACGGAAAGAGCAAAGCCAGAAATTTAATGTTACGAGCTGGGTAAGTGCAACAGCCCAGAAAAATGAATCAAGCTTTAAACATGGACTTTCCTAAAAGGTCCCAGATGAGCCACTGCAGAAAAGGCAAACCATATTCTCTCCTGTAAATGTTCTGCCATGCACGCAGAGAGCGGCTCTCACCTGGCACCAATTCCTCCACCAGCCGTGCTCAGAGAGCCAGGGCTGGGCAGAGCAGCCGTCGCACAGCGGGCCAGGGCACAACATGAACCATGGGGAAACTGCAACGCCTCCAGCACAGAGATGGAAAGTAATTACCAAATCTAGGGAGGATGTGGAGCCCAGCACTAGCTACCTGTTCTTGGAAATAACTTCCCCAGGTTGGCAGGACCTTTACTTTGAACTTAAAAACCAGGCTCTCTAGATATGTGGGGTATACAGGTCCCATACCGGCCTGAGCCTCAGCTAACGAGCTGCCAGCTCAGCTTCCTGCACACTCGCTGCCCCAAGCCTCCGGCTGAAGGGCCCTGCTGATGCCCTTTCCAGGTAGGATGAGTCTGCTTTTCTCAGTAGGTCTCACAAGGTCACAGCCCGTGGCTGAGCCTACGGCAAGAACATCTTCTAGCTGTTAAAACAAACCAGAAATGACATAGCAAGAAAAAAAACAAACACCCTACAAAAATCCTGCTTTGCTCCTTGATGGACAGTCGGCTCCGTGAGTACACCAAGGAAAGCTAAAGGTCCCCAAAACCTCGTGAAGTCAAAGGCCCAAGCAAACCACCTGCAAACAGCATAGAGAGGTGCCAGCATGGTGCTGAGCAGGCAGCGGCTGGCCCCACGGGCAGGGGGCAGTAGGTTGCCCCATGGGGAAGGGCAGAGCCCACCTCTCTGCAGGCATGAGGATGCTGCTTGGGCTGAAAGCCCAAGCCCTTCCACACCTTTTGCACCTATCTCCGCTGCAGAAGGGAGGCTGTGGGTGACAAGTCCCACAGGGATACTGAAAGACCATCTCTGAAACAATAACGGTCCCCAACATCTCAGCGACCTCCCACTCTCCTGGGCACAGCTTGGGTCTGCAGATACAGGCTGAAAGACAGATAAAGCAGACATACATGCCTTACCCCACAGCAGGACCGCCTCATCTTAAACGCTTCCAACACCTTTTAGCTGCTCATCAGGCACCCCATCCCACTTCTGCTCATCTCCATCCCTGAGGCTTTCACCTGCTTCCTGAGCCTGAGGCAGCAGCTCCCACAAAGACGGTTCACAGGTGCCGCTGGCATTGTGACCAGCTCCCCCAGACTCACCCCCTCGGGCATCCGCTGCTGCTGCACACAGAAAAGCATCAAGACACTGCTGAGGCCAGAACTGTCCTCGCAGGGAGAAAAGGAGAAGTTACGTTCAACAGTCCGTCCGAGCACAAGCAGAGAGGGCTAGCCCCCAAAACCACACTGTACAGCAGCGATGCAGCCCAGGGGACACCAGAAGCAGCACCAGTCTGCACGACCCAGCAAGGGGATCAGGCCCTCCTCTGGGCTAGAGGAAAGTTAGCAAATTCAGGGAGTCTCAAAAGATGCATCTGTCCAAAGCCTACAACTGGGTGAGCACCGCTGCCTCAGCCAGCAGCTCTCGGCAGCACTTTGGGTTGCAAGGGCACGCACTCCCCCCTCGGCTCCCATTGTACCAATGCTCTCACCCATTTCCAACCAACACCGAGTGTTTCTCAGCACCGGGACACCTGAGCCCTCATTACAACCCTGAGGCCGGTAACGAGGCAGGAGGAAGGCCATACGAATCCCTGTATCGGGTGTCTCTGGGAAAAAGAAGAGGCAAAGCCCATTAAACATTGATCAGTCTCCCACAGCTGCGGCGCAGCCCTGACACGTCCCTGCCATCCTGCCACCAGGATGCTCTGAAGGGCCAGAAAGGGCTGAGCTGCCCCAGGGTCTCAGTGCTGGCTCATTGCTCGCCCCAGCCCCTCACTGCGCCCATCTGCTGGCCCAGGGCAAGCTCTTGAAAAGACCCAGTTGCTCATGCATATGAGGCAGAGGACAGGAAAACTCATTTCCTTGAGTTGAGTTTCAACCTTGTTTCATACTTTGGACAGCAGCACCCAGAGACAAGGCACTCGCCCCACACATCATCCAGCTGAGCAACAGCCGCCTCTGAGCCAGCGACAGCCCAGCGGGAAGCAGGGAGCCAGAAACCCTACCAGGCGAGGCAGGCAGAGGCTCTGCCACGATGTGGGCAAACTCGAGCTGCTGCCACCATCTGCTCAACCAGGCCGGAACAGCCTCTTTTTCTTTTGTTTTGGTAATGCTGCACATAAAAATAGCTCTCTGACATGTCGGTGTTTTTGGAAAGCTGCATGTGTTAATGCAGGGGGACCAGACACCCCGATACTCACGAACTGCCGCCGCAGCTTGGTCTTGACACGCTCGGCCTTTGTCTCCACCGGGTGGACGGCATAGCTGAGGGACCCCAGGTGGTTGTCAACTGACAGGCTCTTCCTCATGTAGAAGGAGCGGGTGCGGAAGTAGCTGAACGGGGCATCCTCCACTGCCGTGCCAAGCTGGGGGTCCCTGGGGGGGTCCGTGCAGTCGTCCTCCAGCCGCCAGGCCTCCCCTGCGGAGCAGAAGGACGTGGCACCCCATAAGAGCCACAGCCCAGGCCATGTCCTACCCCTCCAGCCCAGCGGTGGGGATACCCAGCAGACAGCCCAGACCCCCTCTGCCCATCCCACACCCACCAGCACGCCATGGGGTACGGGCGCTGCAGAACTCACTCCCCAGAGGAGGTCGGAGAGCCCATCCATCCCTGCCGCAAGCCCCTGTGTACCCTTGCCCCAACCTGCCCCAGGCAACAGCCACTGCTTCCACCCTGTCCAGCCTCATGCACCCACAGCCCCTAACATCCTTCTGGCAGGAATCGGTCAAACACAGTTGAGCACGACAAAGACTTGGCCAGAGTCAGGGCCTCCAGGCACTACTGCAGTATAAATATTATTACTCAGAATCATCAGCAGACCAAAATCCTAATACTTAAAAACTTCCTGCTATTTAACTCTAATAGGGTTATCCCATTTAAAAGGGTCATTTATAAAGAAATAAAAAATTTCACTCATTCTTCATCACCCCACGTCCAATAAGACATTCCACATTAAAGAAAACGTTTTGGGCTTTTTTTTTAAAGGAATAAAAATCCTACAATCAGAACCACACACAGTTCTTGTTGCTGGCATTAATGCTACACACCTGTATCAAACCTCTCTCCTGCAGGTATTCACATGCTCTGTACTTGGTGACGATAATAAATCTTGCTTTGTGAATGGGAAAACCGAGGCACCACAAATGTTGCAAATTGCAAAAGAATTACTGCCATCTCCTCCTCCAGGAAACTCTTTATGGCATGGCCAAGAGCAAATCAACAGCCAAACCAAGGACAGAAACCAGACCTCCAGTCTCCTCGAGCTCCACAAAGCCCATCACCAGCAGCACCATCTGATGCAGCACTGCAGGGCTGGAGTGCCTGGATACAAAACCTCATTGACGCTGAGAAAGCAGCAGCAGCAGAGGACAGTCAGCATCACGCAGAGCTGGCGCTCCCAGGGTAGGACTGACCATATTTCATTGCAACAAAAGGGAAAAATAACAAAACGCAATAGGAAATGCCTCCATAATATCACTGCTCTGCTCTTTTCCGAGCAGCTTGGATGCCGCATGCTTTTTGCTGCCAATCTCGTCTTTACATCTGGAGTTTGCCCTGCCTCCCACACCCCAGCCAAAATAACTTCTCAATAGCCGTAACAAATAAACAATAAAACCCTCTTGTTCAATTCTTGTAAAAATGATCAATTATTAGCCATTGCAGCATTAAAGGGCATCTCACATGATTGTCTTCAGAAACTCTCCACCTCCTGCAGCCTCTTCCCAAGCAAAATCATTTGTCTCTGGTTTCTAAAAAACCCGGCACCTTCAGGCATGAATGACCATGATCCTGCTATGCCAGGGCTGAGGAGCAAAATAATTCCAGAGTTTAAAAAAAATACAGGCCTTAAGGTAAAAAGCAGCCACAAAGTGAGTGAAGTCTAGTTTACCCTGCAAGGCTGTGGGTTTTACATTGAATATCATGAGAGACAGGCTGGACACCAGCCTCAGAGCAGCAACCGGCCACTCCATCTTCCGTGTCTCAACAAAAGTGTGTCTTCCCCAAGCTCCCCAAGCTTTTTAAAGTATAAAGACAGTTCACTGCGTGCAAAGTCCTGCCAGTAGATCTGAAGGCACCAAATCAAAACCAGTAGAACCAAGAAGACAAGAGGGAAGAAGACAGAGAGCTTAAAAATGCTAACAGAGGCAACCTGGGGTATAGCACTACCTGGCATCGCATCTTTTTTTCCTTTCCTACTTTCAATTTAATAAGCTGCTGCTGCTCCTCTCCAAATGTCAACTCCTACAACACAGGAACTGCTGTTTGAAAGCTGTGATTATTCAACGCACAAACACATCAATCGGAGCCCAGATCCAGACTGCCACTGTGAGATAGCATCGCTCTGGGGACGCATCAGGAAACTCCACGACACAGGCACCGAGCCCGGGAGGAGACCCACCCAACACGCAGGAAAATCGCACATGGAAGGAGGAACCAGCCCTGGTGCCCCCGTGCTCATCTGCGATGGCTCAGCCACCACCCACACCACCCTCTGTCCCCGAGACTGTCCCCTCACAGCGTGCCCGGACACAGCCACCACTGCCCTGCTGCCCTGGGTGAGGCAGGGCCAAGGCTGCATGCTGAACGTAGCCCAGCTGCCAGGGTGCAAGGGAAAGGACAGCTGCCTGCTGTACCCACTTCCCTGTGCAGGACGCCTCTCCTAAGGATGAGTTGGGTTTCAAGTCCCACAGACCAACAGGGTCACATCTGATCTCACTGATGCCAGTTTTCCCAAGGATTTTGCTGCTCTTGGTCTCTTCTCTCTCCAAGGGGCTACAGGCAGCTGTACCCTTCAGCACAGTCCTAGAGCTGGACCAGAGGCAGAGCTGCTCCCTGGCCTGCCCAAGAGGTGATCCTCTCCAAACCTCTCCCATGCTTGGGCAGAAGGGCTATGGTCCCTCCTTCCTGGGCATGGGAACCACCGCAGAGGGAGCCAGGACCTCTTCTACCCCAAAAAGCTTTTCTACATGCTGAAACAGCTTGTTCCTGATTTCTACCAAACAAATAAATCAATGGTCAAGCCCAGAACAGTCAGAAGGGCAAGATCAAGAAGACCCTGGAGAAGAAATGCCAGGGACAGGAGCAAGCCCACAAGCTGGAAGTCAACCATCCTTATGCTTTTCTGCCTTGAAGCTGCTCACCACTCTGCCACCCAGAGCTATGCCTGGCAACATCAGCACCTCTAAAATATTAGCCATCTTCTTGGGCTTGACAATAACAATTGCTGGAAAATCTTCTTTCTCAATTTGAAGTGTTGGGGAGGACATGTACCAAAGGACAGAGGGGGCAGCAAGGACAGAGACCCGCTGCCTCTCCAGTACTTCCTCTCTCAGCACGGACAGGCTGATCCATCAGCCGCTGCGAGCAATACTAAAGGTCTTCCTCAGCACCAATGCACGGGCTGGTGTAAAAAAACCCCTTCTGTTCCTCTTGCACAGGGGGTGGCACGTTGCCCAGGTATCAGGCTGAAGCCTCAGAGCCCAGGGTCTTCCTCTTGTTAAACAACACGCCACCAGGGAGAAGAGCACAGGAACGAGCACCACTACCTAGCTGAAAGCACAGGATGGGTGCCTCTGCAAGCAAAGCTGTTTCAGGAGGGGGCCATACACTCATGCTAAGTTCAACAGAGATGCAAGATTGACACTCATGCAGACGTTGTGGAAGGCCATCCAAAACATCCCTGTGAGTATTAGGAAAATTAATTCCAGAGTCCCGGTCTAAGCTCAAATCCAGCCGCTTCCTTTCGGCTTCTTTCTTTTCCTCCCATGGGGGCATAATTCCCAATAAGCTTACACCAACCATGCTACCAGTTAGCTTCTTCCCAGCTCCACAGCGGGGCATGGAGCCAGTTTCTGAAGAGCTTAGCATGTTGTGCAACAGACAAGGGAGAGAGGAGGCAGTGAAGAACTCCAGCATGGTCTACTCCTTCCAGGTGCAAGGCTGAGGGAACTGCAAGGGGTCAGGCATGCAAAACACACACAGCGACCTCCCTGTGCAGGCTGGCAGGTAAGAGCTGCAGGCAACCAAAGGCTGAGAAGCAGCCCCTGCCTGCTGCAGAAGGAAGAGAAGAGAGTGCAACAGAAAGTGTTTCTCAGTCCCACCCCTAAAACTTCACAGGGGCACAGAACAAGGATGGACAAGCAAAAGGCTGCTCATTTCTCTGTGCTGCCAGCACACGTGAAATCTCTTGGCACACTGCAAAACGTGACACCAAATGGATAGTGGTTTGCACAAGGCAGGTGCTGCCCCTGCCCCTGTTCAACCAAGCCCCATTTGCTCGTGTGCCCCTCGCTACATCCTGGGCTCGTGGCCATCAGGAGTTTGGGGTTAATCCAGGAGTGCTGCTCCAGGCAAGGGCTTGAAGGACAAAGACAGAGAGCTCGGAGCCTGCCCCAGCTGACCACACCACCACTTGTTGTGGGTTACCTGAAGGGGAACAACAAAACCAGACCAACAGGAAACCCAGACCCGTTCACCAGCCCAGGCAGCTACCTGGCTCACTAAATGAGAGGGAAGATTGTTTTTGTGAGGAGGAGAGGGCTTGGCAGGCTCATCAGCCACAGGCTCAGCTCTTCTGTCCATCCTCAGGGCCCCAGTTCCCCGCCAGGCACCTTGGTGCCCACACAAGGACCTGCACAGGAGCTGTGGTGCCACAGCAGAATAATCTCCCGTGACCTCCCACAGAGTGACAGGACGCTCCCCGCCTCCAGTGCTGCCACACTGGAACCGTGAGACACAAAGCAAAAGGCTGGGGAACACATCCCGACAGTCAGATGAGGATGTCGCAGCTCATCCATGCTGGAGATGACAGCTTCTCCCACCTTGCTTGGCAGCTTCTCTGCTTGCAGCCCCCAGGACAGCAGCGAGCCAGAGTGTGGTTTCTTCCCCACAGAGCGCTGAACTCTCCCTGAAGATGAGCTTACCACCTCTCCCATGAACAGCCCTGCTCCTGCCAAAGCCTCATGTCCCTGTGGGTGAGCCTCTTCCTGAGGTGGTTTTCGCCACGTGTCCCCCACTGCAGCTCGCCGCGTGTCCCATCCCCCCCACCGAACAGGGAGCGGTGGCACCTGCTCAAAGCAAATTCACAAGTTCTTTAAGGAAAGGATCTTGTCTCCCTCCTGACACCCTACAGCCCAGCTCTCATTCATAAGTACTTGTGGCAATCCTGCTTTCCTCATCAGCATACCGGGGCTCATTAACCTCCTTTACCACATGCTGCTCCATTCTTGTCCTGCAGTCCAGATGTCACACCCTGCTAACAGTCCAATCCCTTTTTTTTTTCCCCCTCCGTGATAGCATGCCAATAGCCTTAATGAGTAGCTAATTAGCAGTTCCTAACTGAGTATCAAGGAGCCAGGAAAAGAACCTGGGAGGATCTGGACAGAAAACAACTCCTCGTTCATTCATCCAAGGATCTGGCTGTGGAGGGAACCTTCCAACCTACAAGGGTTTTCACACTCCTCCTTTTCTTGGCATCCTAGGCACCTTCTAGCCATAAATAAAGCAACATCCTAAACACTTGTTACATGCAATCAGGGCTCCTCCTTACACCTGCCACGCAGCACAGGCTGTGCACAGGGTTTGCTCTAGGGTGGCTGTTCCACAGTGTACAAGCATGTCTGCACTCACAGGAGAGGAGGTGTTTGCAGCAGAAGGTGATGAGGTTTGCAGTGGGTCTGACTCACACTGGGACTTCATCCCACTGTCTTACACCAGCCTCCCACTCCCTCTCTCCACCTCCAGCATGGCTCCCTGGAAGCACCAGCACACACCAACTAGGCACCTGCTGGGTGCGGAAGGGTGCTCTGGATGCCATGTCCTTCACAGTGTATGCTCTCTCTGGCATGAGTCCTGAAAGCACTTTGTTTTAACCTCTACCTGGAGGCAGACCTCCATCATTTATTCAGGTCTGTCCTTGCAAACCACGATGCAGGAAATCCTGAGGACTCACAGAACCTCACAAGCTATCTTCAGTTCCAAGTAATGGAGTTGCCTGCAAGTACCTACCTACTCACAAGTGTCCCAATCCCTCACGTCCCCAGGAGTCAGCTACACAAGCTTTCCCACACACAAGTAGAAGAACGTGATAAAAACCCTCAGCTGACCTGAAGGCCAACACACACTACCAGACTGGGGAGCATTTGCTACAGCAAATCCCCACTCCAGGCCAGGACTGTGGGAAGAGTACAGCAATGCTGCTCTCTGCCACTGCTCCTGATGGAGACCAGCAACGAGTACCCTGAAGCCATTTCATGCCACAGAAAAGAGACACTTTGGCCTGTTGCAGAGGCCAGAGAGCCACTGAGGCAGCAGCTTGCCCCAGCACATGTGGCCAGGAGATCCAGCTCACACAGAGGCAGAAGGCTCTGAGCATCACCTGCCCACACTGGGTGGCTTTCACGAGCTGACTCTGCTTTTTCATCAGTGTAATATGAAAGATGGGGAGGTTTAAGTAACAGGCTCAAAGAAAGGCTGAGAGAGGAAAGAAAACCCCAAACTTCATCAAGAAGGGCTGGTTTTGGAGCAGGATAAACCCCATACAGACTGGAATTGGATTTATATTGTTATTTGCACCCCTGGAGAAGCACGAAACATTTGCTAGGATTTTGCAGGCCTCCTGGCAGAAAGGGGTGGAAGCTCATCCCAGCACTGCAGCACTCACCGGTAGAAGGGACCGTACAGCCTTTCTGGCAGTCAGAGGCAGAGTGCTTCTTGTAGGGCTTCTGCTCCGGCATCTCCTCCCTGTACGCTGTGGGGTCGAGAAGGGGAAGCCTGCTCAGGACCGGGGACTGCGGGATGCTGGGCAACGTTCGGGACTTCCCCAGGAGCGGTCGCTGCAGCTTTCTGTCCAGAGACCTTGAGGGGAGAAAACACAGGGCATACCCCTTTCAGTAGGTGGGATGGCTCTTCAAGCCAGGACCCTTCTGTAACACACAATGCTGCCACTGGACTGAGAGCATACAGTCCTTCCCAATGCCAGACTGCACCCTTCGTTTGCAAAGCTGCTGCTATTTCAGTAAAGCTTTCTCCCTCCACCAGTGTATCTTAATTAGGATTTGCATTTTGAGCTGCAAGCCACAAACAGCACATGAAGCACTCTAATGCCCACCCCACCTCAAAACTCACAGATAAGCAGAATTAAGAAAATAAACAAACCAGAGGGTTCAAGACTGAATTGACACAAATTGCCTTCAGGAGAGTAAAAATGCCACTTAGCGCTGAGCATCTCTGAGACACCAGAATCTGTGGTGGAAACCACGTCATTCAGAGGTCCCAGGAATATGTGCTATAGGGAAGGTCCAGACTACAGCAAGACAGACTCAAACAGCAGGCACTGTAGAGGTCACAAAGGTGTTGTGAAACATGTAGAAACACAAGTTCAAGGTCTCTGTGGGGTTAAAACTCAACCAAGTCTGATGATGGGGCTCAAAAGCTGCAGGGGTGACCAAGATGCACATCAACATGCTAGCAGTATGACCACAAGCTGCTGCCTCCTCCAAAACCCCAGAGTATGCCGAGCCTCGCAGTGGGGCATGGGAGCAGGTCCCCCTTCTCCTGCTTCACCCCGCAGCCTCCTCAAGGGATGGTCCTCAGGTGCTGCCCTCAGGGATGACACTAGCCCAGGCCATGCTGCAAAAATCCCAGAAATGTGATAAAAAGGAACAGATGCCCAGCATCACTGTGGTGTGAGGAGATGTGGGGGGACCACTCTGTGCTGAGGGCTACAGACTGGGATCACCCCAAGGCTGTCCCCCATTCCCCGCTGCCGCAGAGCCCGCACCTGAGCCTGACCAAGCTCCCCAGCACACCCCGAGGGGGCTCAGCAGAGGTTCCCTCCTCACACAAGGCTGTTCCTGAATCTCATACTGAATGGTATGAAACCTTCATGTTTCCATCCAAAATTCAACTCTTAGCTCGTTTATGCTCATTTGTTCTTGTGCCAATATTAACCTTTAGCTTAAATAATTATTCCCCCTCTCCAGTGTTTGCTCCCATGATTAATTTCCATTACACCACAGTCACAGCCCCTTTCGGCCTGCGTTTTTCTAGGCTGATTAAGGCAAGTTCTTTCAGCCTCCTCTCACAAAAGCTTTCATTCCCCATGGTTGTTGCCACACCCCTTGCTTGCCTTCCCTCCAGCTCGGACCCAGCATCCTCCACCCATCCCGGAGCATCACACATAGCTGAGCTCCCAGTGTGGACAGCAGGGCAAGCGCTCTGCCTCCCTGCACATTACGGCACTAAATTTTATCCTATTTCCACTAAGCCGCTCCTCAAGGTCACACAGGGAGAGTCTATCATGCAAAAGCTCCTGACCCTCGGTGGCTGCCTGTCACCGCTACGTTTATTATGATCGTTTTTCACTCCCTTTACAAATGTGACAGCAGCTCCCAACTGGTGTTGGCATCTGATGTAATTCACAGGCGAGCAGCGACGTGGGGGCTGGGGCTGAGCTACGGCACCATGCAGGGCTCCTGCGGGACAGCAATGCATCAGGCGCACAGCAACAGACACGGGCAGCACTCGGGTAGAGGGCAGGAGCCGGAGCCACCGGGAGCCGGGCAGCCCCTGCACTCACCACCGGGGCCTCTTACCCAGACCCTAAAAGATGCGTCCATCAGAGCAGGGATGGGGACCACGCTTCAATACTTAGGTTCAGAAATTTATTAATTTCTGCATTAATTGCATTCGCCCTTGATTCCCAAGTGATGCTGGTCTGCTCCACAGAGCTGTCACTGAGCGCTCTGGAGATGGGGACAGCTGCAGGGACAGCACTGCCCTGGCCCTGGAGAGGCACCACCGCAGCTGCACCAGGCGCACAGCACCATCCTGCCCACTCCAAGCTCCACGCTTCACTTGCATCGATGTGAAAACAAGCTACGCCAGGAGATACAAAGCCAGAATTAGCATCCCGAGTTGCTTCTATTTCAGTAAAACGTATGTACTTCTCGTTGTAACACATTTCCCTGGCACAAGACAACAGGGATGTAACTGAACAAATCGCTGTGCTGCATAAATGAGTCCTGGGCTCTGCTGGAGTTCAAAACATTCCTTTTTTCCAGCATGTAAATCTCAGTGCTTTTAAACATACCTGCATATAGCTCCATCACCTGCAGAACAGCATTAGCATTTTAAGTGCTAACAGCCCTTTGTGCCTACAGTGCCACTCTCACAAATCACATGGGGGTAAAAAGGGAAGAATTCACACCCTTAGAGGAGCAATTTTTAAGTTGTATAGCTGCAGACAATAATTTATGTCAGAAAGAGCAAGCAACTAGAAACCTGTTTAGATCTGAAATCTGAACTCAAATTCCCAAGCACACTCTGGCTCCGTAGAACTACCATCCCATGCACAACTCCAGAGGCCACAGCAGCAAATGTCAGCCTGATGCCACCAGGAAGTCACACTGCATCTACATATGCTTCCCAAGCAGCCTCCACAGCTAGGCGTTATCAAGGATGCCACATCCTATTAGAAAAGATCCCTGATGGAGTGTAAAGCTCAATTAGAAAAGCCATAATCAACGCTGTTACAGCCTATATTTAGCTGCTGTTCAGCATTTTGGTAGAAAGGAGAGCACATAATCAAGTCTTGACAAGGGTGGAAAAATCCTTCTGGCTGCATGCAAAAGCTCAGGCAGGAGCCCAGTGACAGCTCCATCACTCCCAGTCCGCAGCCAGATGGGGAAATGTGAGAACAGTCACCAGGGCTAGGTCCCCTGTCACCAGCCCTGGGGACAGCCGCAGGGCACAAGCTGTTTGTGCCAGGCAGGGTCCAAGCCCAGCTGACTGCTCCAGCATCCCTCACTGGAGCCACAGCCCATGACACCAGGGGGACACGGGTGCTGCTTCCCCAGGCTTTTATTGAAAGCAAACAGGCTTAAAAAAAGCCACTGTGACAAAAAAAGGCAAAAAAGAGAGACAGAACACATCTCAAAAGATGTGCTGTGTCCGGCACCTTCCCCATGGTGATGTCCTTACCGGATGGCTTCTCCATCACCCCAGGGAAAGAGAGGGGAAGAGCTGAGCGGAGATAAAGGGAAGGGAAGGACAGAGAAAAGGTTAATGCAAGTTAAACCAGGGAAAGCCAGATTCTGCATCCCTCCTGCAAGCAACTGCACACACACACCCCCAGCCTGTCCTCCCTGCTTATTTGGTTGTGGGAGAAGCTGCTTTCCAGAGGGCACTTCCCAGCCCAACCTAGAGAGGACAGAGTCCCCAGCTTGCCCAGGATAAGGATGGAGGAGTCACCACACCAGCCACAGCAGAAACACAGCAACAAAACAGAAATAGCAAGCAGGGGCAGGGGCAGGGAATAACCCTAAACCCACTACTCTCACAATCCAAAGAGGACCCCAATAAACCTCACCAATTTACATGATTTCCCAGGGAACTGAGCAAGAAAGCCTCCCGCACATCTCCTGGAAATGCCTGAGGATGGTGACCCTCCAGAGATGTCCCATTCCTGGGAAGAGGGAAGCCCTCGCCCTGCCACAGCACTCAGTCCCAGCAGCTCTCAAACCCAAGTGCGCACCATGCTAATCCAGCTCCCCCCAGTCTTCCCAGAGCCAGGCTGCTTGTGGAAAATGGGAAGGAGAGAAGGAGGTTAAGCCAGGGAGCAAGGGTAAAGAGAGAGAGGGGCAGAGGATCAGGGCATCAGCTGCTCTGGACCTTGCGTGCCTGCTCCAGAGCTGTGGCTTGGTGACAGCCATATGCCCTGACATGCAAGGCCATTTCCAAGCTCAAAGGGGGACAACGCGTGTCCCAGAAAGCTCACAGCCCCAAAAGGCAAATAAGGATTCAAAAAAAGAAGATGGAGAAGCCAAACGGCTGCTCTTCCTCCTGCAGGACCGCGCAGAATTTCACAGGTAATTGTGGGTCGCTCTTCTACACCCTCAGTCAATTAGTGCACTACATTTGCTGAGCAAAGGAAGCTTATAAAGCTGAAGGTTTGGGGAAGAACAGCTAAATGACATACTGAGATTAGCCTGAGACTGACGGAGGATGGCAGGGATAGGGCCCAGAAGAGCCTGGTTATTGCAAAGGGACACCACTCCCAGATCTTCCCAGCTGGTGGCTGCTCCTGCCTGTAACATGCTGCTCAGCCTGCTCCTCCAAGGAGGTGTAACTTAGCAACCTGACCTTAAAAACTCGGCAAAGGTTTCAGCTGGATTCAGGAAAATGAGAGATGCTACAAGCCAGGAGGAGCAACTACCCACCACAACCCTGTCTTGGACTGGGCCAAGGGCAGACACACCTCTGCTTGAGGACGAGGGTGAAGGCAGTGTGCACCTCCTCCACAGCCTGAACTGCACTGCCTCTTACCACAAGCAAAGGCTGCAAAATTGAAAAAAATAAACACCCACATCCATTGCACAAAACAGCTTGCAGAGACCCAGCTGGGTGTAAGGTGACAGGCACCGGGGGACAACACGTATCCCAAAGAACACACAGCCCCATGCGTAAACAAGGATTCAACAAGGAAAAAAAAAAAAAAAAAAAAAAAAAAGTCCATGCCCAGGGGAGAAACAGAGCTTGCTCCTGTGGGAAGCAGCCAGGAGCAGACCTGGATCACAGACACCCCACCAGCCCAGGCTGCAGGCCCTGGCCAGCCCAGCTCCCAGAGCCTGAAGCAAGGCACGGCTGTGCCTCCGGCACCCCAGGAGCGCACAGCACTCACCACGTGTGAGCTCTGCTGCAGGAAGGCTACGTGCCATGGGGAGCAGCTATTTGTGCTATGATCTCCTTCACCCCCATCCGGACCACAGCAGGAGACAAGACAACATCTACCTGCAACTGGTTTCTGCAGAGCGGCTTCACAGGAAAAGGAAGCAGCAGGAGGAGAGGTGAAGCAGAGGAGGCTCCAAGTGCCTCAGAAGCCGTTTCTGGACCGAAGCACAAGGCAACAGTGGCAGCAGCCTCCAGGACACAAGTCAGTGTGGTTCAAAGCCCAAAGCAGCAGCAGAGCCCCACGGCGGGCAGGGAGTGAAGTTTAAGGGGATGGCACAGCAGTGAGGAAGCCTACAGAAGGAGTCTGAGAGGAAGCGATACAACCAGGTAAAAATACAGGGTGGCCTCGAAAAGCAAAACCCAAGGATTCAAGAAGAGCATAGCCTTCACAGGGCATCCATGCGTGTTCAAATCACCATAGTTTGCTCTGGAAACCTTATCAACTGTTAGCAAACCCATGAGTCACTGGTACTTTTCCAGTGACCCTGTGAATTGCAAAGCCAGAGAGAATCACTGAGAAATCTTCCTTTCGCATTCAAAAAACACCCAAACAGAAAATCTTTTCTCACTGCCCAGTATATGTATCTGAGTTAACTATCCAGCAGGCAACACAGAAGCTGCAGACCTGCACCAGTTCTCATCCCACAGGGAGTAAGCAGCAACAATCCACCACTTCCTTGCAGCAGGACCCCCCCATCATGCAGAGCCATGTTTTTAGCAGGAGAGAGGAGCAGCCAACACCACCGAGGGAGGCAACCATTTTAGCAGAGAAGCCTGAGCATCACTGCACAGGACAGCCAAGCCCTGTGCACAGTCCTCTCCTCACCCTGCACAGCTGCTGGGCAGCTCCTCTCTATCACCTGCAACATGCTGCTGCCATGTCCTCCCTGTTCCCAAGAACATCCCTGGAGCACAAGAAGTTTGGACAGTCCTAGTCCTGCACTGGGGACCACACAACCATGCTCGGTTACTTTTTAACCATTTGCGACCAGAGAGGAGGCAGCAGCAACTCCTGCTGCTGCCTGCGCAGAGCGCAGCTGGTATCCCTGGCGCAGGAGTTCAGCCATGCGACATCTCTCTCTTCCCAATTCAAGCCAAGCCTCCACAAAACTGTCTTCATGCTGTTGAAAGGTAACAAGGGCTGAAGAACAGAGGATGACAGCTGAAAACAGAGCATCTTTTATCTGTCTGTGAAACAGTTTCAAAGCAAAACAAAAACGAAAACAGCATTCAGCTTGCAAGTTCAGAAAAGAAAAAAAACAAAAACAAAAAAAAAAAAAAAAAAAAACCCCACAAACCCAAACCATGTGAAGCTATAAAAATACCTTCCCAAGCTCAGCTGTGAGCTGGTAAATACCATGATTTCCACCAGCTGGTTTGCAAAAGCTTCCTCTCCTGCCATCTCTCCGGCTTGAAGTGCAACTCTCCAGCAAGGGCCATGGCCCAAGCACTGAACAAACCACCCAGCATCAGGGGAATAATTGCTCCTGTCCCGGCAAAACTCAATTAGGATGGGTGAGACAGGCTTCAAGGACCACCGGGAGATGCAGGAGTAGAGGTCGCACACCCCGCGTGCCAGGAAACACAGGCAGGGCCTCAGCAAAACATTTCAGAAAAGCTACTTTGAGGAGAAGCATTCAATACCCATTGCCCCCCTACGAGTCCAGCCATGCCCAGAGACCCAGCCCTGCTCCCAGCACCCACCCTGCTGGGCTAGGGGCCAATTACCAAATTTCCCCGAAGAAGGCCAAAAGTCCTTTCCATGGCAGCAGCTGCCTGCTGAGCCCTGAGCGCTCCATTGTGCGACAGCCGGTGTCACACCCAGCGACTGCCAACCCCACCGACAGCCTCTCGCCCAGCAGGCATTTACTCAGTACTCTGCCAGCACTCACCCCTGGCACCACTGACACCATCCCGTCAGTCCAAGTTGGTCAACAGACAAAGCCACCCCCCGGACGGCAGGCCAGCCTCACACACTGCTTCAAGGAAACAAAAGTAAAAATAAAAAAAACCAAAAAAACAAACAAACACCAAACCACTAACATTTCACATCAGCAGTTCTGAACACAAGCACTGTGACTGTGTTTTACAGCAACACTTCCATTTCAACATTTACTTGAATGTAATTGTTAAAAAGGGAAAAGGAAATGCTTTTGGGTCAGACACTCTTGTTCATTTATTCAAAGTATGTTGGTTTCTTCCTTAAAAAAACCTTTTTTTTCTGGCTCCATTGCAGGCAGGGAACCAAAGCCCCAGACAGCAGGGAGCTCTCCCCAGTCCCCCCCCCAGGGCTTTCCCCAGCTCAGGTGCACCCCGGGCGGGGGCCTCACCGGCGGTCACCCTGCCCCAACCAGACCCCAGCACACAGACACGCTCCGTGCCCTACAATGGCACAAGACCATCCCCTCCACATCCCAAAGGGGAGAGGCCTGGACACCCTCTTACCCACCTGCTACGCTGACCCACACACCACCAATGCGGCAAAGCAGGCACTGGGCTCTTGGGAGGCCTCTGGCAGAGATGCCCAGCCCAGATCTGCTGGAGTTGCACCTCCTCAACAAAAACAAAGTCCAAAGACAGAAAGTCCCCAAGGCCAGGGAAAGAAGCAGAATCATTTATGGAGTGTGAACATTTATCCTGCTCACGGAGTTCTCTCTGATAAATGGGGAAAGAGGGCAGACGGAGATGAACGCATGAATCCCGGCACTACGATGGAGGAGGCGAGCATCCTCCCTCCCGGCAGCTCAAGAGCGTGACCCGCATCCTCAGGGACCAGTGTTGGGAACACCCCAGGGTCCCTGTGCTCGTAGCCAGGCTCTGCCATCCAGGCACCTGTGAAGCGGAGAGGACACCCAAAGGCATTTGGGATGCTCCGCAGGGAACAAAAAAGGCTCATGGACCACTCTCCAGAAGAAAAGAGGGCTGAGGCTGCACTCCCCACCTTATTAAGAAGAGTATTTTAGATTAATTAGGAAGCTCACCTAAAGATCTTGCACACTGGAAGTCAGCTCACAAGCAGGATGCAACCCCCAGGGACACACCAATGACTCAGAAACACGGCCCCCCCTGAGGCAGGCAAAGGACAGCAAAGTGTGTTTGGGACGCAGCTGCTGCGCAACAGGCACGTTAAGTCAGGGGAGAGAAACCGGCCCAGAGAAGAGCAATGCAGACAATAATACAGTTCCTTGCTTTAAATGCCAAAGCTTTCAGTGCCATGCCATTATTAACCATATACTGATGTTTAAAGATGGGGGAAAGCAAAGATGAGAAGGGGTTATGTGACCTGCCAAAGGCTGGGACAGAGCAAAAACCTCCCACTTCCCAGGTTCACAAGACACTGAACCACAGACATTGTGCCCTCACTCCTGGCTTTTCTTTTGCGGCGATTACTCATCTCCCATTTGCCCTTGAAAAATTTCAGAGACAAAAACTAATGAAGCGCAAGTAACATGGAAGACAAGCATCCCGGCTCAAATTTTAAAAGGCTGGCTCACTTGCAAGATGAATACATAACTGCCTCCTTTATATTTTCAAACACCTTTCAGGGAGGATGCAAAGGGGGTCCAGCGTGACACCCACCACCGCAGCCAACTCCAGCACCCACCGCCCTCCTCTCGCTGACCCTGCACAGGCACAAAATCACTGAGGCAGGACCAGAGCCACAATGCTCATTCACTGCTGCCCCCCCAGCACAGCACAGCCCCTCTCAGGGATGCCCACTGGCTGCACGGCCAAACTCCTGATCCTGTTCCCAGTCTCATGACACAGGGCTGGTCTCCCCTGTTGCTTCAAAATCCGAGTCACACGACAGAGGAGACAAAAAGCTGCTGAGATCATCTTGGAAAGGACACTGCTGCTCCTGACAAAGACGGGAGAGATGCTTCAGGCATGAACTCTACGTGCTCCAGCACAGAAAGGATAAAAGACACTCAAGACATCGGTCGGGGCTATTTGGTTTGTTTTAAATCCTGTAATTTCTGCAGCGTGACCAAGTTTTCCAGCACTTGAGGCTAACAATGGCAAACCTGGCCTATCTCTGACTACTAAACCCTGGCAAAAATAATTATTTCATCTGTTTTGGTCAAAAAAAATTTATAATCATAGACTTGGACAGCACATTGTTGGTTTTAAACCCTCCTGGGCACCACCTTTCATCCAGAGCCTTAGGCTGGTTTTCATTTTCCTCTGAAGCATCAGAGCATCAGTAGCGTAAGAGACAGGTCACCACCATGGTCAGATGGACAACAAGCCCATTCAACAAGACAGATTTTTATGCTTCCAACGTGTCACAGTAACATCCCTAAAAAAACGGCTTTCAGTGAAGGAGTAACGGATGCCACGAGGTGCTGGGAGCAGAGCTTTCACAATGAGGGCAGGACCCCCCACAACAGCTGCTCGTGGCAGGCGCTCACCTCTGCCCTCCCGGGCTGGGGGGGTTAATGGGTTTTATCTGTCTTGCAAGGGAAAGAGCAAGGAGCAAGTAGCCCCAAAATACCAGAAAGGAAGCCCACCGCCTGGTCTTCGCAGCAGGGTGTTGATCAGCTGCCAGGCTCCGAAGAGCAGCCTCGGCTGCAGGAGCGCAGAGGCCAGGCAGGAGCACTCAGGTACAGGTTTCCCTCGAGGAGGGCTTAGGTCTCAGTCCCTGCCAGCCCCAGGGCCTCGCTGCACAACGTCACCAGCATGGAGGGCAAGAAACTGTCCCGCAGGCCTGGGCTGCAGGTCCATCCCATGGGATGCGAGGGAAGCAAAGTCCAAAAGCATCCTGTTTCTAAGCAAAAGCCCAGGCACAGCTTTAGCTGCCAGGCTGTCTTTGAGCAATTTCAGCTCAGCACCCACAGTGGAAGGCAGAGGCTAGTTCTGCCAGGGGAAACACATACCTGCTGCTGCCCCTCAGGAGAAAAAACAGCCCCTAAAATCCTCAGTTTGAATAAGCTCCCACACTCCCTACCTCTCTCTGGACAAGACGAACATTAAAAGGCAGCACAACTGCTTGCTTCAGGGCCTCACAACACATATGCACCAGGGGGATGAATCAACACACACCTGCTGAAAACCCACTTCTCCGGTGCCTCTTCTCTCTGCAGCGATCAGCCCTGCAGCCCAGCGCCGGGGCTCCACTCTCCTTTCCTGCCCTGCACAACCACTTATACCTAATCAAACAGCACCACAAGGGGTTAATAGCACCGTTAGTATGAATTGCTTTTATGCTTTGGCCACAGGATGTATTTTCTCTAAGCATTCCCCAATAATATTCTCCTACTGGCTGCTGGGTGGTTTGTGCAGGAGTAGGCTGCAGCCATCCATACCATAGATCGCAGGAGGATGAAATCCCAAGCAGTCCAGCCCAGCCAACAATAGGGAATTTCCTCAACAGCAAACCTTCCCAAAATAAAAACGGCCTCTGTTCCTTGTGAATATAAATGTGATATAGTTTTTATGCCTTTGGATGGTAATCAAGGTGGTAGGAATAAATAACCTGTGAGTTTCTATTGCTCCAAGTGGCAAACCCTTGCAACCTCAGGGGTGCCAGCTGTGGGTGTATCTCTGGAGACTTCTATAACATGCACCAGGACAGAGTCCTTCCATTATCTTAATTTTAGTTATTTGTTCTTTAAAGCAACAGAAAAATGCACTGAAGCTTTCCAGTTTTTCCACAAACATGAATTTGCAGCCAAAAAAAAGGTGTAACAGAGGTGGTCACCTGAATTCTGTGCACAAGGCAGGCAGCAGCAAGCCCAGAGCAGCCGGTCAGCACGAACGCCAGCTCCAGCGGCTTCCAAGCACCAAACACCCATGGAAGCACACGGGTGCTCTGGGCAGCGGTGCCTGCACCCAGAGAGCTGCCTCGGGTCGGGGGTGAGGGTCAGGGCTTTGCTCTGCTCCCCTCACACCAAAATGGCTGCCATAGCCAGCTAACCAGAAGCAGCTGCTTATTCCTGCCTGCATTCTTTGCCATCAAAAAAAATGCAAACTAAAAATATTTTGCATAAATTTGTATAATTGCCAACTATTCCTACAGGAGAAAACACAAAATTTTGAAAAAAGACAAAAACAAAAAAAACCTTTAATAATTAAAAAGAAAGTATTCTAGGCAACACCCCCATAGCTCCCCTGTGCCCAGCAGGACCCCCCTCAAAACCCACTCCCAGCTGGAGAGCAGCATTTGCTCCATAAGCAGAGCAAGAAAAGCCCCCCATGTGCCACACAAGCCAGGAGCTGGGCTGCTTGGCATCCCCACACACCCCGGGGGCTGCCCTGCACAGGCAGGAGCAGGCTGAGAAGGGCAAACAGGGACAACCTCCATTCAGAAATCTTCCCCTCGCCAGCCACCACTTTTATTAGAAGCTGTTAAAATTCACATCCGCTGTCTGAAATCACTTCCTTCCCCTTCTCCATGCGCAAGTCCCGGTGTGTATTGCTGGTGCTTCTGTTTCCTACCTGCACACCCACCCAGCTGTGACTCAGTGCCAAAACAGTGGGTGAATTAGGAATCAAACAGTCTTTCTAGCAACCATGACTCACAGGCCAAGGCTTTCTGCTGAAGAAGTTTTCTGCAGTCATGCTACATATGTAATTCCCCTTAATACCAGTATAACTTCCCCTTCCTCCCACTACCCCCATCCAACTATCATTCCAAAATAAAGGATGACTATCCATTTTTTTCTGCCTAATCCAGGCAAAGATTAGCTACCTCAAGCTACCTACAAACATGCAACCTCAGTTTGTGCAGAAAAGAGTCAGCTCCCAACGACCTCTTCGTCCCAAAGATTAGCTTTAAAAGGGGGCCAGAACCTAGGCATAAAGGAAGAACACCAGGTGCAAACCACGTCACTTGTCTTTAGATACAACATGGCCTCAAAACCCCAAAAGATGACAGAGAGCTCAGATGTGCTTTTCCAGCCTGTGAGATCCAGAAAGCTTGATTTTCCCAGTCAGCTCCTAGGCCCACGCATGCACTTTCACGGGAGAGATATTAAACATACCTCTACAGCCATGAGAGCAGGTTTTTTGAGGAGCATCAAGAGGCAGAGAGGACCAGAGAAGCAAGGCATGCCTGGCTCTGTCCACATCACTTCCCCCTGCAAACGTGCTGGTGCCCCGCACCACAACAGTGTGAGAGAGGACAGAGCCAGCAGCTCACTCCGAGACCAGGAGCGCTGCAGAGTTGTGGCCAGGTTACTGGGTGCTGCAACTGGAAATGCACCCAGGTGTCCCCCAGTGCACAGAAACCTCCATGGAGAACCAAGATGTGTCAGGTTCTAGTGGAGAGGCCCCTTGCAAGGTGGGGGAGAGATTTCTTCTCCATGCTGCTGTTTGATGGGGAGAGAGATTTCTTCTCCATGCTGCTCCCCGAGTCCCTTCCTGATAGATCACAGCCACAGTGATGCAAACAACAGGGGAGAGCAAAGCTAAAAAGCCTCTTTAGGTTTAATATGCAAAGCCCAGGCAGCTCAATCAAGCAACAAAAGCTAAATGTCGTTTCCTCCCGTGGCACTGCCACTCTGCTCACAAAACAGAACCGTTTACGTCTGACGGCTTGTCATCTTTGTGAGACACCGGGGATGCAGCGCTTGCACAGCCTGGGGAAAAGCTGACGCAGAGGAGAGGGGAGGAAGACTCGGTCCTTCACCTCACTGCGCACCACCAGCACAGAGGGTGAAGGAGGCAGCTGTGAAATGCAAGAGCTGAAAGGCACCGGTCACCCCAACAGCCTCAACCACACAGCACCGCAATGCCAGACCAGGAGAGAAAGAGCAGCAGCAGCACTCACAATTTCAAACAAGCCTCACCCAAAAGCACACAAGCCGCACTTGAGAACAGCCATCCATCCAACTGTACAATCTGAGAGCACCCTGCGACCCGCCACCAAGCTCCCCAACTCAGAATATCTCCATCTGAAAGAGGCTGAAGTTTTCAGCTCCAGCTCCTAAAGCGCTTTCTTACATTCTTGCACAGCCACACAAATGATACTGGCTAAGTTGTAAAGATGCTGAGCATCTGCTGCCCGTTACAGTTAACAGGATTAATGGGCGCCCAGCACTTCTAAAAAGCAGGCCATGGTCTGAGTCACTAACACTGGATTTAGCTCAGCCTGGTTAGGCACCAGCACAGAGCACTTCCATGCAGTAGCGATGGACATCAATTTTTTTAAATTTTTTTTTTAATAGGTTACAATGATCTGTTGCAGCTAAAATGCAAATCCATGCACCCACACACATTTTCCTGCTGGCCTCTCTGCAGGCAAGGAAGGTGTCAGCACTGGGAAATTTGAAATATAAGTGCCACAAAAACCTTATTGACTAATGTCAGGTAGAAACTTCTCAGTTAACAAAAAACACTTCCAAGTTCCTTACTTGTTTTCTCTTTTGAAATGCAGGTATTTTTCCATATCGATGTGTCATTTTGAAGCAGAAAGGTTTTGTTTAAAACATATCAAAAACAAAGCGGGAAAAGTCAGTCAAACTATCAGCCATATATGAGAGATCCTCAGTGCCCCTCAGAGATGCCCCTGTGGGGGCAAGTTTTACCATGTGTTAAAAGCCTCTTGCCCAGCTCAAGCTGCAGGATACAGTATTGAGGAAAAAGAGTCCATGCACATTTGCAAGACTAAATGCTGCAGGTGGGTGCACAAGACACCCCTGAGGATTCATCAAGGCTGGCAGATGGAAGGAGGCTCCCCTAGATCTCCAGGCACTGTCCTGCCACTCTGCACACCCGACTGGCTTCTTGCTCCATGCTACCAGCTCTCAACTCCTACAGATGTTTAAAAAAGCCAGCATCAACTAAAAAACCCCAGCTTGGCACTTGGAAGGAGTGTGCCAAGTCCCCAGCACCATGTCCAACGTGGTATCGGGACATATCGGGACATCGTGCCACTGTGATACACTCCAGGACAACACATAAGGCAGTCACACTCCAGCGATGTGGACTCTTGCAAGGCTGTGCCGTAAGCCAGAGGTGGAAGACCTGCTGCCATTTTTATCTGTCTCATGCTGTGTGCAGCTAACACAGGATTTGTTCCTTCAGTGCAGTTTTCCAGCCCCAAAACTTGCCAGTTCCTCCTCTTCCCCATCACGACCGCGTGCTTGAACACAGACCTGCTGCCAGAGCTGAAGAGATATTTTTAAACACCCCAAACCAACTAAGCACAATCCTGCCAGGAAAACATTGCCCACTACCCCTCCCCACCCACCCATCAAACCACACAGCAAGGAACATGGATCAGGATATCAGTGTGGAAAATACCCCCAAAGGAGGGGAAGTAACAGCTCCCCGTTGCAAACTGCAGCTCCGTGGTCCAGCTTCCCATGAGGCCCAGGACAGGCTCCGACTCCGACAGCAGCAGGGACACCTGGACCCACCTCTGCTCCTCCTGTGAGTGCAAAGGTAGAACACCACCTGGAGCACCACCCCTTCAGCTGGAAATTATCTAATGACATGGGCAAAACAGGCCAGGCAATTTGGAAATTTCATGTAATTTATTCTTACATAATTTAATTCATCGCTATTTAACACCAACTTCCAACACCAATTCAGGTATTGAGAAAAAAGGCACTGAAACCCTAAAGCAAACACCCTGCCTGCCCACACCCTGGTTCAGCACAAGCCAACCGCCTCTCCTCCCCGTTTCCCAGGCTGAGCTTCCCTCAGTTTCACACCGGGTCACCCCACTGCCTCCCCCCAAGCCAGGGAAAAGCTCCTCTCCTGAAGCCCCCTGAGGGCGTAGGCTCTTCACCAGCCATGTTTTTAGGGCTCTTCAGTTCTGCTGCCTCCAAGGCCGAAGGTCTCCCCCAGGAGAAGGGCTCAAGATCCAAAACCAGGCTTTTTGGTTCCCCTTCCTCTTCCCCATCCTGAAAATATCCTTTTCTATAACTAGGCAGCAATCTCCAGATGAGCACATGAAAGTCCCTCTGTGGGGACCATATGGGGCTCTGGGGACCTCGGAGGAGAGGCGGCAGCTATCAAAGCGGGAATGTGCATCAACCTCCTGAAGCCAGGTGAGCAGATCTACCCCAAAACAGTACTGGGCCAAGAGAGAAAGCCACTGAATCAAACAGCCTCCAAATTCCTGCCTAGAGGACAAAATGCCTCCCAAAAGCCACCCCTGAACAGTATTTGGGATTTTTAATGAAGTGCCATTTGTTACTGCTGCAGGTCATGGCTCCCACAAAACGACTGGCATTCTCGGCGCAGGGGGGTTCTGCTTGCCAGCATCGCTTCAGGCTGAAACCAACTCCAAGAGTCTCCTTGAGAAATTCTCCAAAAAACGTTAACTCTGTCAGATGACACCAGATCCCTGTCCTCCCAGAATCGCTGCAAGCACCCAGGATCTCAGTCCAGGACTCTGCCAGGCTAGCTCGCTGCTAAGCAGCCTTGGCTGAAAGCAGCAGCCTGGAAAGGTGCCAGCCTGTTTCCAAAAACTTCAGCTCACCCTGGACCCACCCCCAGCACACTTACAGCAGAGCAAGGCCGTTTTCTCAGCCCAGTTACAAGACAATAGCCTTCCTCGATCCACTTTCAAAAGCTGCAGGAACCCAAAATTAGTTGTCCAGACCTTTCAGTTTAAAAATATCTCAATAAATAGACAAGCTATTTCATATAACCTGCCTTTTCCTTTCATTACTCCTCCGTGCCAGAAGCAGATCCTCTCCACCCTTCCTGTCAACACACAGAGCTGGGCACAAGCACCTTGAGGCTGGCACCATAAGACAATACAAAGAACAACCCCCCCCAAACCTCAGCAAGCGCCTCCAGCCCCTCCTGTCTTTTGCCCACAGGCACCTGCATCCTGTGCTGCAGCCTCTGAGCTGCAGAGAAATCAAGCCCTGTGATGATCCCAGCCTTCATCCTGCACAAAGCAGTACGGCTCCAGCCCCAGTCAAGTTGAGCGTTTGGTTCATCCATCAATGCTTCTACTAGATAGAAAAAAGTTACTGCAAATAAATCACACACTTCCCTGAGATCAGCTCTGGCTGGTATGTTTACGCTCAATCACTACACCAGTACAAGCTGCATGCTGGGGACACTCTGATCCCTAGCTTGTCACACCTGGAGCCTCTCAACCCCTGGAGATCTGACTGTCCAATGGATTTAATAACATGAGGCAACCATGCCACAGCACCTCAGCAGAGCAGCCATCCTCCTGCTGAGCACAGCTAGCAAGTTTCAGGTTGGAAAAGCCTCCAGCTGACGTAACAGCGAAGGTGTAAATCACGACATAGCTCTGTGCCACAGGTCCCAGCAGAGCAGCAGGGCACAGGGCGCATCAGAGGCTGAAGAGCTCCTGCAAGCAGCACGTTTGCGCAATAGCACCCAAACACTGGGAGAGACAATGCTATTGCTGGGCTCCTTTTTTGTGTACAAGTTTGAGCCCACAAATTCTCAAATCCAGCAGATTTACTCAACCCACCTCATATGCATTGCTTTATCTGGAGGCGTCATTTAAAAATGCAGGCATATTACTTAATACCATAACTACACACCTGCTAATATCTGTTAAGTCCTATAAGAATGCGTGGGACCACTATATTTACAATTTAATAACTCCAGTTAGTGCATCCTCTTTACTGAGGACCTGCCTACATTTGTTTGCTGTGGTCCCAGGGGACTACATGGCTTTGGCAAGAGCAGTGGAAGCCCGGCTGGCCTGAGCCATTCGAAGGCCAGGGCAGGGCTCTGTTAGACATCATGCTGCTGAGCCCGGGATGCAGGATCTCCAGTACCTCCACGCACACGGAAACGTGGGGTCTGAGCATCTTATTTCCTTGTTTAATTTGCCCACATTAGCATGAAGAAATGAAATAAAACCAGAAAAGTTGCTCAACAGAGCTAGAAAAAACACCATCTAGAGTAAGGACAGGGTCAGACATGACAGCAGATGCTTTTCATCTGCTTTCAGATCCCAGCCGTGAAGTGTTCAGCTTTCTGAATGCCAGCAGCCAGTTCAGCTTGGGTCAGGGGTCTCAACTGGGGCTTCTCAATGTACAGACATGGGGAGAAAAAACAGGTAAAATCTCAAGTAGCTTGAGTGAAAAGTGACACTGATTTCAAAAGCGTCCCATGCTTCAATCAACACTTATTTTTACTTCCATAATCAACTGCGTGCAATCAAGGGAACAGGCTCAGTACCTGCAGGTGCACTTGAGCCTGTCACTGGAGAGTTGGGAGCACCAGGAACACTGTCTACATGCTCAGAGCCAGCCCAGAGAAGCTGCCCTGGAGCAGCTACATGGCATAGGGGGCAAAACACATTAAGGACCAGGGAGAGCACAGCTCCCTGCACCTCAAGGTTGGCCACACTGGACTACCTGGGCACATAGAGAAACTTGTGCTTGGAGGAAGCATGTCCACCAGCCCCCCCCAGAGCTGGGCTTAGACAGGCAGCAGCCCCGACAGCCATGACTGATACATGGTGAGCCACACTCCTACACAAGGGAAGCACTCCCAACACGTCCATATCCAGCATCCCCCCAGAAAATTTGGTACATGAACTACACATCACCACTTTTGTGACTAATGCCCCTGAGCTAGAAAGGCACCATGACATCTCCCATTACATGGGAAACCACCCAACTCACCCCAAAACACAAGGTCCACGACTGTAGCACCCTGTGCACAGGGGATTGATAGGGTATGGAGCCCCGGGAGCATCTCCTCATCTCCCTCGTGCCCCAGACGTGGCACATGCTCACTCTCCACATGGCGCTCGGCTGTACACCAGCAAACCCCGGGGACATACTGCACTCGGCAGCGCCTGAAGAACCAACCTTCCTCACACCTAGCTCTGCACTGGCACAGCAAAAACCTGAGGGCAGAAACCAGGGTTTCTGTCTGCAATGCCAAAAAAGAGCAGAACAAAGCTGCTGGCTCAGCCACGAATGTTTCTGCGTTTCCGGAGAAACCGCGCCGTGCTTCGAGCGAGCAGGAGAGAGGCGACCATCTCGTGTAGCCACTGAGTGAAGAGGGGAGACAGCAACAGCACATCACGTCTCACCGCCTCAGCAGTAACACAGAGAGCAGCAGGAGGGGCCCAAGCAACAGACCTTCAACTTCTTTTTAATGTTCAGATACTTTAATAACCTTTACAGAGTACGAGATGCTCAAGAACCAGAGAAGAAGATGAGTGGATATCTTGGTGCTATTTTTTCCCCCATGTGTCCCTGCGTAGACCTGCACTCCTTCAGGAGCAGGGAGGCACCATGTGCAGGTCAGCAGAAGGATTTGGGGACACACACTGCTCAGGCTGGTGGTAATGCTCTGCCCCACCACAAGCCTACACAAAGGGGGAAAAAGCCCAGAGCAGCATCAAGTGCTAGCCATGTCCTACAAGCTGCTCATAATATCCAAGGAGAGATAAGCCACCCAGGCACAGAGCAGTTTTCTTAATTGCAATAGCTGTGTTTACATGCGAAACAAGAACGCGTGCACCCTACAGCTTGGACTGGCCTTGCTGCCTCTCACCACGACCCTCAGCACCCGGATGGCAGCACACTCCCAGAGGATTTCCAGTCAGCCCAATGCCACCCCCCCCCCCCCCATCCCCGGCTTGTTCCCCTTATCAATCCACACCCCAAACGCGCTGACGGTGAACCGTGTATCTGCCTGCCCAGAGGAGCCCCCCTCGCCATTGCACCCTGTCCCCGAGACCCCTCCCCAGCTGCTGTGTGCCAGGAGGCTCCATCAGCACTCCATACACACACACATTCAACTCCACCTGTAAAGCCACTTCTTGCTGCCTGGACAGTCAAGGACTTTGCATGCAGCAGCACGAGAGGCAGAGTGAGGGAAGGGCAACTGCGGCACAATAACCTCACTCCTCGAACGAGGAGACAGTGTAGCGGCACAACACAGAAAGCAAAAGACAGAGGCAAGCAGGTACACGTGCACACGGTCACCCAGCAGACGTCCGAGATGTAACGCCAACACCTGGGACGTGCCCTGGGCAGGGAGACAGATGCCAGGGGACAGAGCCTGACAGAGACATCCTGCGAGAACGAGCCACTCGGGAGCCCCAGACAGAACTGAGGTGACGCTTCCAGAGCTCTTGGCTTGCTCCCAGTCCCCTCCCCAGCCCCAGGAGAGATAAAGGGAAAGCAAAACACCAAGGACGACATCTCCCACCCCATAGCACCCTGGGCACACACAGAGGCACCGGGACAGATGGGCCACTGCTACCCCATACCTGCACTCGGTGATACTACAGCAACAGCTCCCGCTCCGCCGGCCCCGCCGCCCAGGGCGCAGCTCCATCCTCGACTTCCTCAGGCTGAAGTACTCTGTCAGCTTCCCAAATGAAGCCATGGCCCCCGCGGTGTCCGAGTGCGCGCCCGCCTGCGTCCCTGGGCGCCGGTCCCACCGCACGCTTATGCATGCTACACCCCAGCTGCGCTCGCTACCCCGCGCACTCCGTCAGCCCACGGGACCGGGAAGGGAGCGCTGCGAGTCAGAGAGAAAGAGACAGCACAAGACAGGAGGAGTTTAGCCAGGAACTACTTCTTGGACAGTCCACACGCACTCCACGGCAATCCCTCAAATTTCAAGGGTAGGAAGCCCTGCCTCCCCAAGCCAACCGCAGGTGCCGGGCTGCATAAGAGCAGCTGGCGTCTGCATGCTTATTTAGTGTGAAGCTGCAGAGCTGAATTAAGGAGGTGGCTGGGGGGTGGCGGTAAAAAATAATAATGCCCGCTGCAAAGGATCCCTCAGTAGTGATGGCACAGTTCTGCAAGACCCCACTGTGAGTGGCTGCTTGGCAGGTGAGGGAGCTGGCCTCTGGGGAGGTGGCCCAGGGTAGCCAGGGGGATGCTGTCTGGATCAGAAGGCGATGAGAAACCCCGAGAAATCAGCTGTTCAGATGAGTTTCCAAAGGGTCTGGCATATGGAGACCAGCACAATAGGTGGAGAGGATCCCCGCTTGCTCTTCTTGCAAAAGATCCCTGCTTGCTCTTCTTGCGGCTATTCAGAGTTCACTAGTTTTCCTCCCTCCCTGTTTCCCAAAGCAGAAGGCACCCCTTAGCCTCTAGCAGCACCTACCTAACACGATTTTCCAGCCTGTCACCGAACACCTGAGTGGAAGGAGAGGGACAGACATTTAAAGCAAGCAAGTCTGATCCAGTTAGAGGTCACCTGTGGGCTCTGCTCCCCAAGCTCCAACACAAAGCCTTTCTACAGCAGGCAGCAGATAAAGGGATGCTGCGAACCTGCAGGGAAATCCTACTGCCAAACCTCCCCTAGTCAGGAGCACTTGTCTCTGCATCCTCAAAGCCTGACGCCAGCTGGGCGGAGGAAAAACAAGGGCTTCAAAAAAAAAAAAAAAAAAAAAATCTTGCTCCAGCCCCACAGAGCAAAGCCAGATTAAGTCAGTGAAGCGCGTCCAGGGGAAGGGGTGTCTGACGGCAACTCACAGCCATGCCAAGAGACCCTTGAGGAAACAGCAAAGAAAATCAGCATTAACTCAACTGGCAGACCAGCAAGCTACCTTCACGTCCTCTTGATCCCTCCGTTGTGGATGCCATGTTAAAAAATAAACAAAACCCCATTCATTGCTATTTCCCTGCTTAGACCCATCCACTGCAAGCAGCCTGCTCGCAACGAGGGATGACCATCCGCTGCCGAAAACCTGCTGTGTGCCTTGCCGAGCCCCACTTCCCTCCTCCCTTATTTTCTTCCTTTTCCTTTAGGCTCTGGTTCAGCTTCCCGCTCCAAATTAAATGCCTGAAGCAGCCGGGTACGCCCCGTGGAGCACAAGCCCAACAACCCACGGTCACTTCGGCAGCCGCCCGCCCCCACCGGCTGCTTGTGACTCTCAGACCGGCTGTCACCATCCCTGCTCACGGTTCTTTAGTGGGGGGCTTTTAATTTGTTTGACCCACCTCAATCCTCCCTCCCTGCTCCAGGTGCTGACATTAATTCCAGCAAAACGGCACAAACCTGTGCACAAAGCAGGGGGCTAGTGATGCACCAGGGGGGATCCCATGGCCATGGGGGACCCTGCCAGCCCCTCCACTGGGTAGGTACACTCCCCCAGCACCTTCTGCCTCCTGTTCACACATTGGGAGGGGAGAGCTTGGGCTCGCTTCCCTCTTACAGCCAGGGAAAATAAAGCTGTCTACCCGCTGCTCCGCACGCCGCCCCCCTTCGTCTCCCACCTTCTCCCTTCGATGGGCTCCACTGCTGCCGGGGAGTGGTCCAGGGCGCTTCCTAAAATCGATTCGTTTGTGGAGAGAGGGCTGAGGCAGAGCATCCGCTTGCTGGCTCTTTCAGGCGCAGCATGAGCCAGTAACACTGTCACCCCTCTTATCTCTCATCGGCTCCCCGTTACCAGTCGCAGTGAAACGCAACACGTCAAAAGAGGTCAGAGGAGCCGGAGGAGAGCGGAGGGGGCTGTCGGGAGGCAGCAGAAAAGCAGCTGAGGGGGAGACCAGACAAGAGGGAGACAGAAGGGGACAACTCTTGTTTCCCTGCTATAGAGGAAAGGCGTAATGCCGGCTCTTTCAGAGGCAGCTGGGTTAAGGCACACACATGCCTTCAGAGGAGGATAGCAGCGGTTACCTGGCAGAGATGATGTTATCTGCTCCCGAGTTACGCAAAGGCAACAGGAGAGGGGCTGCACTGGGCAGCAGGAGGAGTAGAGAGGATTAGCGGGGTTAATTTGAATCCCTCTCTTCTCCTGTTCTTCCTCACCACCTGATGGGAAGGCAGAGGAGCAGCAATGCTGCCCCAGGGATCCTCCTTTGGCATTTGCAAAGCAGAATTGTTTGGGGACAAAAGGGCAATTTGGAAGACTGTAGAAAAAGCAGCGGGAGGATTAGACAGACTGACAGACACACACTCCAAGGAACAAGCCAGCCTTCCCCAGCACCCCAGCTGCATGGGGGACACTCCTACAGCCATACAGCCAGGGACACCCCACATTTCTGCAATCCCTTCCTGGGCAGGCAGGTAGGAGCCACAGTTCTTCACAGGAGAGTCAGGCCCCCTGCAAGGCTGCAAAGCTTACTTTATGAGCCCAACAGTGCCGGCACTTGGAAAACAAATGAGGAAACTGCCTTTGTGAAACCCCATGCCTGGGTAGCTGGGGGCAGTGGGACTCAAGGTACCAATGCCCAAAAGCTCAGACAACTCCATAAACACCTCCACCTGTGATCAAAAAGTGATACTCCAGAGGGGACTGCTGCCCCACAGTCCCCCCAGTATATCCCAGTCCCCTGGACCAGGCTCACCAGGGACCTGTCTGGCTGAAAGCACAACCAGCACCGGGGCAGAAGCAGCACAAGCTCCCACACCTGTCATCTGCGTTTTAGCCTCTGGTTTTCCTCTGGTGACTTGGGGCAAGGGAAAGTCTGTCTCCTTTCCTCCAAGGCAAAGGAACAGCCCCTCAAGCCCTTACCTGCTCAAGGAACGAGGTGGTCAGCCCTTCTAGACAGGGCTGTCACACGAGTCTGTCTCCCAGAGGAGCTCCGTGCCTTTTATTAAGCAGCAGAGGCAATCTGCCGAGATATTGCTGAAATATCTCTAATTTCACATTAACAATCTGCTGTGCTGGGGTTTGCAGCCATGTACTCAGTGATGCGAAAGTCAGCTTCCCACTTTCACTTAATAGTAGAATGAAACACTTTATAAGTGAAACTAGTTTAATTTGCAGGAGACATAAACTGATTTTTAAGAGGAACTGTGGAGGAGACTGTTAAAGCAGAAATCAAAATCCATACTGCACTGGGACCTTCTTTGTTGGGATAATGCAGAGCACTGCCACACACATCGCTACCCCTGCGCAACCATCACCAAGACGTTTGTACAAGCATCTCACACCTTTGCAGACATTTCAGAAGAAAAAAAAAAACAAGTGATAACACAACCGTGTGGTTGTCTGGGTCCATCTCACACATTCCTGTATATACGCTCATTCGGGCCACAGAGACTAGTATTTCCCATTTCAAAACTCTAGAAACACAGTGAAGCCATCACAGACGTGGGAACCGGCACCAGTCCCAGCTTGCAAACAAGCAGGACGCTTTTTCAGGCCCAAGTCATAACAGCTACCTCACAGCAACCTCAAATACCACAAGTCCTAGGGCTGCCCAAAAGCAGTGGACTGGAAAGTATCTCTGCCAGGTCCCCTGCCCAGACAGCACAGCAAGACAAACTGGATGGCACTGGAAGGTGGCCCTTGCACCATCCCCGGGAGAATCCTGGCAGCCCTTGGTCACCGTGCTTCTGAGCCCTGGGCAAGCAAACTGTATCTTGTTGCATCTTTGTGGCTTCCCCGGTCAGCTTTTGTGCTGATTACACTTCTCAAGCATGGCTAGGCAGAAGCAGGGAAGGAAGAAAAGGGCATTCTTCAGAGCTGGCAGTTTCTCCATCCACTCCTACAGTGCTGGAGGACTCCAGCCCTGTTTCTCCAGAGCTTCAGTTTCATTCCTGCACGCCAAGACGGCTCAACACAAGTTAAACACACCCGCTCTTCCAGCCCCTGGCTCCTCTGGGGAGCTGCATCCCTAAGAGCTGCTCATCAGCTGCTCCTCATTCAACATTGCTTTTAACAGCTCATCCCTCCCCCCAGGGCAGCTTAGGTGATGCTCACAAGTACCAGACCTCCCTGTGTCTGGGGGAAGTAGGTAAGACAGACTTAAGCCATATTGGGAGTAGCCATCTCATTTCTACAAAAATGGCAACATCTTGGCTGTCTTAAGGCTCCCTTTCCCAGTTTGGCTGATACCTGGAGAATAGCAACTGCTGCGTCTTTTGAGGTCCTCCAGCAATGCGGAGGATGGAGTTCAGCAGGTCGCATAAGTGGAGTCCCAGACAGCAGGTTCGAAATTAAAGCAGTGACAACAGCAGAACAGTCTAGAAAAGCAGTGAGTCTAGCCAAAGGAGGAGCCAAAGCCTGAACAGCTGATCAGGGACAGAGCCTGGAGCAGGAGGCACTTCTGCCTGCTCATCCTGAGATGTCCCATGGCAAAAGGGCAAGCTTTCCCAGAGCCATTGCTTGGGGCGGGGAAAGTGGACTGTGTGGGTCCTGGTACCCCAGTTCCCATCTATTGTGGTCAGAGGTCCTCTCCCCAGAGGGAAAAACACCTGCTGCAATCCCAAAAAACGAGTGAAGGGAAGCTTCCTAATCCCCCAGGGAACAGCTGTGCCTTCGGGTCAGGTGGAAGAGGATTTCTCATGAGCCTTCTTTTAGTGCCAGCTGGGGAGGAACCAGCTTCTCCAAGTTACCTTGGAAGTCAGCTGAAAGCACCATGGGGACTTCAAAGGTTTTTTGGGCAGGAATTTTCCAAGCTGCTGAAAAGTGGCCACTGATGTCAGACATCAGCTCCCTATCAAGCCTCATGTGAATGAAGCCAATAATGAAGAATTTTGATAATCATCATTTTTTTGGAGGGCAAGGTAAGTTCTGAGCACTAACTCTTGAGGCTTAAGAAATAAAATTCTTCCACCCTGTTTTAAATATACCCACAGTGACTGAGCCCCCATTTTTCCCAACCAGTTAACCCAGTGTACCAGAGTACCATCAAATGTTGCAGGATAGTTAAAAAAATGAAATTGGAATATGTTATTTCACAGGATGAACAAAACCAATTGTCACCATGTGCACACAAAGAAACATGTTAAATGCAAGTATGAACTGATTTAAGAAATAGATACACAAGAGACTACTAGCAACTTTTAAATGTCCCAAAAGGCCAAAAAAGCACACACACACCCCATTAAAACATTACATTGCAAAGTTATACAAGAGCTCCAAGGTCCCAAAGTCATTCAGGTCTTAAGGATGTTAAAATAATTCTGTAAGCATCCTATTTGTAGCTGGACCAGAAGACAGTATCAGCATGACATGGTGCATCATGCAGAGATCATGCAAAAAGAAAACATAAAACCCCATCAGTGACCCCTTCTTCAAGGGACAAAAGCACAGAAACAGTCACTTAAGACCACTATCGGCACACCATTGTGCAAGGCACTCCCTACCCAAAAGCTTCCATTTAAGAAACGTGCAGCAGGAACGAGGGGTGTCAGGCCACCACTGCCTCAGATCCAGCCCAAAGTAGCTGCTGTAGCACCCAAGGACCAGGCTGGCCACAGGCAGGATGTTTCCCCCACTCCAGCTGCTCCCTCCATCCCCTCCAGAGGCACTCCCGCAGCTCAGCCCCTCTCCTCTGCTCCCACCCCTGCCAGAGCACCCTGCACCTCCAGCCCTTGGGTCAAGGCAGACACTCAAAGATGCAGCAACAGAGCTGCTACACTTACTGAAAAACAAACTTCAGCCTGGAGTCACCTCCCAGGAAGCTTGCATGCATCGCTACAAGCATTTTGGTGAAGCTGTGCGGTGCTGAACGCAGCCCCCCTCCTGGAAGCAGCCACGGCAGCGGCAGCGCTGAATGCACCCCACGTGCTACGGTCCTTCCCTAGGCGCTGGCAGCATTGGACAAAAGCTCTTTGTGACAGCTCAGGTGGCCAGTGCCCAGTTGTGTGGCACTGCGCTCCCTTCCTCGCTCTACACACTGGCTGTACAGTGCTTGCACTTGGCCTCTTGGGTGCTGCTGGTGAAGCCTCAAACCTACCACAGCTAAATAATGGGGTGCAGCAGTACAGGCTGCAGGTCTGTCTCCCTCTGCAGGAGAGCCAGGGAGGCCACCCATCCTCTGCCTGCAGGGACCCTGGCCAGGGCATGCTGTGAGTCCGTCCTCAGCTTCCCCCCAGCACAGCCTCCGGGAGCATCCTCACAGCCGATCTCCGGGAGCATCCTCACAGCCGATCTCCGTGTGCACCCACAGCAACGCCAGTGAGCCTCGGGGAACAGAGGGAACAGAAGAGCATCAAACAGAAGACACACACATCTCTGCTAAAACCCATTTTGGGTCAGAGAACTTTTCAAGACGACTAATAGATCCAAATATAAGACTTTTTTTGCTTTTGCACCATCCTTGCAGTGTAAGCCAAGCAAACGTGCCTGTGCTAAGTGCAAACACGAGCCCGCTGTGGCACAACAAACTGCAGGTCCTTGCTGTTGCCCACAGCCCGGGAGAAACACAGCCTGAGACTTCTGGAGGCCAACTCCTCAGAACAGTGCAGCCCTGGGACTAACACACACTTATTGGCAGAGCTGTGAAGCCCTACAGAAGTGCTACATTTTAATACAGCTGTAATAAAAAGCAGAGTGTATGAGAGGCTCTATAATTTCAGTCTAACTAGGCACTTTGCTTTAATTGTCAGTTATATTGCATTACATACAAATTTCAGTGCCGATACCTAGCATAAGCCAGCCGCACCAATTTACTAATTTGCCTGGCATATCGCTGCATTAGAACTCATTTAGCACAATTACTCTAATTCCAGCAGCAAATCCAGATGTGCTGCCCAAGTTACAGTTGAAATATCCTCATTCTTGGGAACAGCATTGAATTACATAGGGCAGGACTTCAAAGACACATTCTTTTTGTCATTTGGGCCACTGTCCTGTGCACAAACACAGAGAAGGGTGGGCATTAGCCACATTAAAGAGTTAAGACGCACTATAGCATCCAATATCTAAATGCCGCCCTGGGTACTGGGAGCCTGGCTGGTGCACCCTGCTTCCAGCCTGCCAAAACCCCTCCTTTTTCCCTGCAAAAGCAGGGACCTCAGCACCCCACTCCTCGCCCCGCAGGGTGAAGCACACGTGGGCCAAAGCACTCCAGTACAAGTGAGCATTTATGCGAGTTTGGCTCAAAATTTGCCTTCACAGAGAAGCACACAGGAAGCAGAGGTGTAGCCACCACCAAAAGCCAGTTGTTTGGCAGTATGGAGGTAGCCGCAGCTCCCACCACAGAGACACTGGTGCTGATCCAGTCACCCACCTGCAGCAGCTCATCAGCATTTGTCCCTTTCCAGAGCAGTGTGGGATGTGCATGCTTGTGAAATCCAATTCCCTTTTTAACCCCCAGATCAATGGGAATTGCCAAATTATTTCATCCCCCTTAAAAAGGTTCTCACCACATGCAACATGGTGCAGTTAAATCACGGCACACACAGGGACAACTACCTCCCAAAACAGGGACATCCCTGGTGCCCACTCCTTGATGATGGCACAAAAACCTGGCTCAGGCTTGCAGGGGAAAGATAAGGGCAGGAAAAAGCAGACAGCAGCACAGGCAGCTGAAGGAGTCACAGGGGCTTTTACATATTTGATAGGAGAAGAGAGGGGAAAAAAAAAAAAAAAAAAAAAAGAGAGAAAATTGGTTGGGCCCTCCTAAAAAAAAGTTTGTTGAATTCAAAATGACTGCAGAAAGTATTAAACATCAACAGTGGTGCAATGGGAGGAAACACAGCAAAAGAAGAAACAAAGGCAGAATAGTTTGAGGACATTTGGAGCTGGCAGGGCTATCTTACGGGCGAAGGGTGCTGCCTCTGCCATACCATGCCCATACGTGGTCACCTCGGCTCTGCCCCCCACCACTTGCTTGACTCTTTCACGCAAAATGCCCAGATTCAGCCCAAGTCAGACAAACAGGGCATGTGCCATCCCCACATCCACAACCAGCCTGGGAACAGACACAGCTCAGGACTCACCAATTGTTCTTTTTCCCCTAAAAACCAGCCCTGGTAAAAACCCTAAGCAAAAATTGGAAAACTCATTAACATGATCAAGAATTGCAGAAAATGGAAAAGGAGAATAATTTTTGCAATTAGAGCCCAGCAAACTTCATCAGTCTGTAGAAAAAAATAATAATCAATATGGAGCGAGCAGTCTCCAGCCTGGGAGAGTCACAGGACTATAATCAATATGGCTGCCCGCATTCATAAATAGCTACTTGTGCCTATCTGGATCTCTAATGAGGAGCAGCCCCCTCCTACACCTGGCTCCCCACAAGCAGTCTCTCTCCCCACCATCAGACCTATGGGTGTTGTTACAAGGGTTTCCTTAGCAAGCACACAACCCCTGAAGGCACCCCATCTCCTTCCCCCCTCCCAAAAGGTACCAGGACTTGCAGCGGCCTGGTCAGAGAAAGAGAGAGCCCAGAAGAAGCAGAAAAGGGATGGAAAGGTTGTGCCTGGCTGCCAACCCGCGGTGCTAAGACATCCCAGCTGTGCGGTTTTCACTTCATGTTGTACTCTCCCTGCTCCTGTATACACCATGGTTGCTGCTCACCGAGCCTCTGCTGCTTCCTTTGCCCTGACTACTTCGCTTGCAGCTTCCTAAAACACCTGTGACTGATGGATACTGCCTGAGCCAAAGCCGGGCTGCGGGGTGACCCCTCCTGGGGGCTCGCCTCGGCGAGGAGGTAGCATGCAGCGGCAGTGGGCTGGAGAAAGAGCTGGCAAAAATGGCATTAACTGCCCGGCAAGGGAGGTCACCTTCATACACACCAGAATGAGCAGGATGAGCCTCCGACCTGCTCCCTTCAAGCACTCTTCATGGCCTGAAGTTGAAGTGAATTACGGATAAATGCAACAACCCCTCCGGGAAATTACTTATCTGCGACCTCAAGCTTCCCTCCGACTTGTATGAAGTCCTTCCACTGAGGCACAGCAGCACGGTCCTGAGCAGCTCCCCTTCCCAGGGCTTCATTACCCAAACTGGCCTGGATCTTTGTGAACAGGCAGCAGACCCAGCCCAGCACCTGTGGGTCCGCGTGGTGGGGAGGTGCCCAGCCCCAGCACCGGCACTGCCCAGGAGACAGTGCTCAGACCCCACAGGAATGCACATCCTCCCCACTCCCCAAATAAGCACTGCACCCCACAGGGAGCACAGGGCTCCCCAGGGCCAGGCACACATCCCAGAGGGGCACAGTCATCCTCAGCAGCTGCAGCCCAAGGCTCCAACGACAGACACCCACACACACCAGGGAAGGACATTTCTACTCCAACCTTTTTCTTCTCTCCTCTCACCCAGTAATTATCCCATTTCTGCATCAAAATAGAGTCTATTAAAAACTCAGCTTCTTTCCCAAACAATAGATTAACATAATCCTCTTATGACACAGAGCTGGCCGTGCCTGTTGCAGTCAATGATTGCAAACTTTCAAGCCTGGAGTCAAATTTTAACTTTTTATGTCAAAACTCTGAACAGCACAATCATCAGATAGATGGGAATGTTGGATTTACTCAGCATAAGACTCTCCGTTTAAATTAAGCCAAAAGATTTCCCCTAGGTTATAGCAATTTAATTAAAACAAAGTAAAAACAAGCCTCTAAAACTTCCAAAATGCTAGTTGTAAAATTAAAACCTCTAGGACTGTCAAACAGAGTACAGAACCCAAATAACACCCAAGGGAAAACAAATACTTTGACTTATTTCAGTAGAATAAAAAGACTGACAAACCAGATCTCATCATATCCTTCACAATATAAGCAAAAATATTTAAAGCCCCCATCAGGCAGAACAAAGACAATTACACAGATGGTCAGTGCCACCAAAATGAGAAGTTGCATAACTGAGACTCCTCACCTGAGATGATCTCCACTGCCATACAACTCCAAGTGATTGCTTTCCCTGCTCAGATCCTCACCATATAGTTAGTAGTGAAAGACCTCTAATCAAAGAGCTGCTTAGGGGACAGACATCAGCTCTTTAAGCCCTGGGACATCAGTGATACCTGCAGTCCCTGGAAGTTCATGGGATTAGCTGTGGCCTTGTGGGGCAGCTGCACACCAGGCTCCCGGGAAGTCCCCCATCTTCCAGCATGAGCCGCTGCACTGCGGGTCAGTCTGCACAAGCCCTGAGGAGCCTCACTGCTTCCAGAACTCTCTTCCACACACCCATGTTATGCTCATGCTGTGAACACATGGTCCAAGGCCAACACTGTAACCTTGTATGGCGTGACCAAGGTTTCTACTGCTGGGGAAAAATGATGAAGAGAGGGAGGGAGACCCTGTCAGCATCCCACACCCTCTGCCCATATCTTTGCAGCTGATGCTCTATTCCTACCTTTACCTTGCTGCTGCCCTCAAAGGATGCTGCCATGCTACTGGCAGAGGGCAAGGAAATGCTGGGGAGGTGTCTGGGCAGGCTTACAGGGACTGGCTGTGGGACAGACATCTGTGTCACACTGTGGGGCTTGCTGTCCCAGTCACTCACCTGGGAACAGAAATCATAACAGAAAACTCAAAACACTGTCAGCAGAAACGTGCCATGCAGCCCCCGGGATGAGTCAGCTGAGCTGGTCTGGTATGAACCAAAAAACAACCCAGTCCACCCACACTCCCTCAGCACTCAGCAAAGGAGTGAGCTGACTCATCCCAGGGCCATGCAACTACTGGACCTGACATGAGGGCCGTGGAGGGAGGTGGCTCAGTCTGGGGGCATGGGAGTCCAGACCTTTCCCCAGCATCCACCAGACAATGCGCAATGTGAAGCTGTGCCCTGAAGGGCTGTGGGGGGACACCATGCCAGCCCTTGCAAAGCGTCCTAGGATCTTAGACCCTGGACCACATGAGGAAAGGCAGCATAACTACTGCACATCCAGGACAACCAGATAATGAAGCACATTAAAAAAAACCCAAACATTTGAGTGCTATCTGGCCACAGGGTTTAACCATGCGTGTTTCTACCACACAGTCAGGGTCAAGGATCCACTGGATTTCTACCATAATTCAATGCCCTCCCCCAAAGAGACTGTAAGGCAACACCTTTTACAAACACCCTCACCGGGGTCTGTCAAGCTGTGCTTTGACACAGGGGTAGCACAGGGGGAAGCCAGCAAGCAGAGCACGCTGCCTACAGCGTGGAGGAAGGAGGTCCAGTACCACAGCCACGCTTCACAGCAGCAATGCCCCCCAAACCTCCAACCCCATGACATCAACATGGTAAGAAAAATAATTCACAGCATGTGCTCTGCACAGCCACTGCTGGGAAACAAAAAACAGGCAGGAAATACACCTTCCACTTAAAAGATAAAGCAATTTGGAAATTGAAACTTCTTCACCAGTTACCAGCTGCTGTGGGAGAGGAGATGGTGGAGCACAAGGCACCAAGGTCAACAGTTCTTCATGTCAAATACCTAAAAACCAGCATCACAAGGGTGTCTGAGAACAGGCTTCTTACTACATCTACTGTGTGTACTACTGCTACACATCAACATAAACATGCACACAGGTTGTCTTAAGCTAAAACACCAAGCAGCCCTCAAAGCAGCACATCCCTTAACACCCCAAAGAGGGCAAAAAAGCTTGAAATACCAGAGAGGTTTGTTCATCACATTTCTGTGAACCTTATGTCAGCCACGATGTGCATCTCTGCACAAGCAGAGACACCACCAGCGCCGTCACACCTTAGCCACGTTTCCCAGCGCATGGGGCAGGACGCAGCACCACGTTACCTGCGGGGTTGAGCAGCTTCACTGTCCCATGCAGTAACTGGCAGTGGCCAGGATGCCTCTGCTGGCACCTCTGGCAGATCTGTGAGCTGTGTTATGGCCTCCCAAACGCTGATGAGCCGCAACTGACATGTCTGCTTCACCCTGGGCAGGGCCACAGGATCTCTCATCGCCCGATGCTTGCGAAAGCAATAGGTGGGAGTCACAGGGAACATCATGACAACACAACAACAAACCCGAGCTCCCTGCTTCCTCCTCCAATCCAAGTCCCCCGACCTCAGATGTCGCAGAACCGCGGATGAACTAACTGGGGCAGAGACCAGTCCTTTGGCCATGGGCCACAGGGAATTGCCTCGGACGTCATCACCACTGGGCTGCCGGAGGCAGGCAGAGCTCAGTGGTGCAGCTCAGCATTGTGCAATCCCCAAATGATTAAAATCAGGATATGCCCCCTCCCACACGCCTGGAGGCAAAACTCAAAGGTGCTGCTTTCCCTCCCAGGAGGGGCTCAAGAAGGTCTCTTGAGCTACTCCTCTGCTGCAGGTTATCCCAGGCCCCAACAGCTCCCCTCACAAAGGGCTGCTCCCCATCTGCGTGACAGGCTGCCTTGGCTTTGGGGGCACAGGAGGGGTTTCCCCAGCTGTGACACCTCATCAGGAAAAGAAGGAAAACAAGAAGGAAAAAAGGAAGATTACATCTTACTCCGTGCTGTCCCTGTGCTGGTTGCCTCTGCTTTAGTCCCCAGCCCACTAGCAGCAGGTCCCTGCACTCTGGACCAACCCTTTTGTCACACCATGGTCACATCCACTGTCAGACCCTCAAACCCACCTCAGCCTCCACTTCCAGTGGAAGGAGCAAGCACCTCTGTGAGCCCCCAACCTGCTATCCACAAATGTGCCAGCTGGTGCCTGGGGCACACAGGGAAAACCCCTCACTCCCAAAACCCCCCAAGAAATTCTGGAAAAAGAAGTCACAACCCCACCAAAATCAGGAGCCTTCATCATTCTCTACAGTCTTGCTAAAGCACCTGGAGTGTGACCACAGCAGTGCTTTGCTAACACATAAAAAGCAAAAACTGAACCTGGGTAGACACAGTTTAAAAGCCAAAGTTGATGGGTTTCCCTAGCCCAGCGTGGCATCATGTGGCTCATCTCCACTGGTCCCACAACAGCTCTACCCTCAGCTCGGGTCCAGGCAGCATCCCTACAGGACACCTGGTGCAGGTTGTCCCTGGGGTTTCTTTGCATCAGCTGCTGCAGAGCACAGACAGAGCAGGGCCACACAACGTGGGCAACCAGCACCCACAATGGCCACGGGCCACCCTGTGTTGCTCTGCAGCATTCAAGCTGTAAGAAACAATCTGGTATTTTTTCACTCTAATATCCCTAGGCTCTGCCCAAGCTAGAAGTTGTTTCCAACTCAGCTGTGTCTTTCCAGTCATTCATTTTCCAAACAAAGCCTAGTATTTCCTCCATCTGCAGTGAAACACATGCTCCCTTCTGCTACAGGGGCCACGGCAGGACCAGGAACCACAGTGGTACACGGCGACCCATGCCCTGGGCCTCCTTGCTGGCAAGAGATTTGGCACAGAGTGGGATGTGGCTGAAGAGGTCAAGGGCTGTTTTTTCCCTTGGTGCTTGTAGCAGGGTGTCCCACCGGCTGCTGCTGTGAAAAATCTCCCTGCCCAACTAGGCAGGTTTCAACAATGCTGCACACAGACCATGGGGTGACCAGGCAGGAATGCCGCTGAGCAGGGCCATCCTCCTCGTCCCCACACCAGCAGGTTAAAGCAGGAATGATGCACCAGGGAAGGATCCTCTCGCCCAGCAGGAAGGTCAGTCACAGAGCCAGCGTGACCCACGTCCTCCCCTGAGTGCTGCAAATGGCTGTGGACCTCTCCTCCCACCCCCAGGGATGCAGAACAGGCACTCCACATATGTTTTTGGGAAGAAAAAAAAATTTAAAAATCAGGTAACACCTTTACACACATCCAGGAAAACACATTTTAAAAGGTCACTCTGCAGCTAGTGCAAGGAACAGGAAAAATTTAAAACAAGCTGTGAAGGTGGGAAGTACCAGAGGACATCAAATAGGCCACGTTTTCACTGCACACATCTGCTGGCAGGCCAATAGTGGCCAAGATATACGGAGATGTACGGTGCGATCAGAGCAGCCAGACCTGTGAAAGCCTCATGGATGAATGCACTTGTAACAGCACAAGAAGCCCCACAGGGCTCAGGAATAAGATTAAGCAATAATAGGGCAGCTCTGGCAATTTGAGCAGCTTTCATGTTACAGTCACTTCATCAGCCCAGAGGACTGGAGTGTCTATGTCCATACCAATCATCACCCATGGGGCTGATCTCCTGCATCAGGCACCACTGCTTGTGAGATTTGGTCATAGCCCAAATCTCTCCGAATCGCCTTGAGAAGCAGGCAGTGAGTTCAGTGCTGGAGCAAGATAAGAGACGGGGCTCTTCTGGCCCGGACTAGGTGCTGGCATCCCAAGAGCCCAGCCACACAACCACACAGAGATGCTGAGAACTAAGACCTTTTCAAGGTGCCAAGATGCAAATAACAGTAGATAACATGAAAATAAAAAAAAAAAAAAAATAAAACAAAGATGCAAACCATCTTCATCAACAGACAGGCCTCATGCAGAACTATAGCTACAGGAGCTAAGCTGTGCAAGTCCAGGCTTAATATACTTTCTTCCAGCCTAGCAAGTCCAAAGATGTCCCAGCCATCCTCAACGCCCTCTTCTCAGGTAAGCTTCATCCCGTGGCTGAACTCTGCCTGATTTGCAGATGTGTCTCTGCTATCTGCCCACTATTTGCAGAGGAAGAGAAGAGGAGATTATACCATATTAAGGTACACCCCAGGCACTAGCTTCAAGTCTTTGATTTACTCTTTTACAGGTCACTGTCTCTGTAAAAGTATACCAAAGGCAATTGCCAGCACAGTCAACAGCTACACTGGTGGTTGAGCATGAAAAATGAACGAGGCTTTCCTCCCAAATTACTCCCGCTTTGCAGAGAAGGCTGTGAGGACAGAAAGCAGGGGAGAGAAAGGAAGAAAAGGTCAGAGCAAGCAAGGGCATGCAGCAGAAAGCAACATAAAAGTCAATTCAGCAGAAGTAGGATGGGGCAGTGCAAGCTGGACCAGCACAGCCCTTTCCCTCTCCTGCCCCAACGTGGCTGGACCGTGCCCAGGGAGCAGTGCAGGCAGCATTAGGCTCCGCAATGCACCAGCTGATTCTCAAAACGCCTTTTATAAAAAAGGCTATCCAAAATGACAGTCAGCAACCCTGAAACTCTTAAGAAAATGGGGCAAGCATGGATTTTTGAAGATGGGAAGAAAAGAAATAAAAGGTAGAAGTGAACAGGGTTGTTGGTAGCAGTCCTCCAACACCACATTTCAATTCCTACACAGTTTATTTCACACTGCACAGGCCCCAGCTGATGTGACCCAAGTACACACAGCACAGAGAGGAACCTGCCTTCCCTGGCACACAACGGATGTGGCATTACAGCAAAGGACAGGGAAAAAGCAGAGGAGCAACGCAACCCTTTGCCTCCCCAGCTCCCCAACAAAGGCTCTGATTGCGCCAGCTCCAGCTACTCCAAAGGGTAAAGCCCCTGGAGTAGCATTAGGGCTCTGTAAGAGATCAATAGCAAATGCATGGAGTCTGAGCGTGCTCCCTTAGCAGCTTGCTGGATTAAAGATTTAATGCAATGTGTCCCTCCGGAAGAAATTACACAGGCTATTAAGAAAGATGCGCTTCTCATCTGATGAAATCCAGCAATCATTGCAGCAATACGTGCAAACTAAATAGGCTCTGTAGAGCAAAGGGAAAGCTGCAGTTGCTCTCATGAGCCTTTTCTGGATAGAGGAACCAATGGGTAAAGCAGCAGCTCTATTAGCAGTAAAGCAAATGTGCAGACACAGCCATACCATGCCTGCAGAGAGCGAGACACTCCCTGCTTCCAAGGCAAGAAGTAAAACAACACCGGCTAGCAGTCGGTCACTGTTTCCCCACTGTCATCCAGGGGCTCTGGAGGCCACCGGAGCAGGGCAAACAGCCCCAGGCCAGGAGCAGCAGGCAACCTTCGACACCTCACGGGGTCTTGCTTTCCAGAAAAGAGCAAGAGACATGCCAGTCATTGATCCCCCCGTCCCCACCAAGGTTGCAGCACCTTGGCACTTTGGGAATCCAAAGTATTAGCTAGTGCTTCTCCTGACAGACAAGCAGGAATTAACCCCAGCTCCCTCACCCAGGACCAATGGGACCAGAGGAATGCAGGCTGTCACAGCAACAGGAAAACCATATGCTAAAGCATCTTATTACTTTGGGGAGATAACCACAGTTTAATACAGCATTATTCAGAGCATAGCAAGTGCCTCTTTCTAAGAAGCAGTGTTGTGCTGCAGACAGCAGCACTGGCTACATTAAATTCAGCTCCAACATCCCCTCAGAGTGTTCAGCAGCTTCACCACAATGGAGGCTGATCAGTAAGACATCAGACTTGACCAAAGGAAACATGCAGGGAAAGAGTTCATGTAGCAGAGCTTGCATTAGTATCCGCAGAGCCCTGTTGTCTAGCAAAACCATCCACACAGCAAGATGCACCTGGAGATAGTTTTCCCAGGAAACCTGAGCTGAGACCCCTGAACTCATTCAGGGTGGACCACAGATGCACGGAGAGTTCCCAGGTCCTGAGCATGACCCACAGCATCAGCCACAACAGGGCAGCCACCTGCACACCTGGCACTGCTGTGCTGCTCTCTGGACTCACAGCTGCCAATTCCCACTCCTTTCCAAGGGAACCCATTGGTTCAGATGCCATGCCAGGCTCCACACTGCAGAGATCCAGGCACCTTCACAAACTCACAGGGCAGGCGACTGACACATCTCTGCAGAGTCCTCCATTCTCCCCCCAGCAAGTGTGGACACACATGGGATAACACGCCACTGCAGTGAACCTCTTTGGTTTGCTTCCCACACACTGCATGCACCTCAAAGAACGCTGCTTGAAGCAACTCCCCCCAACACCTTCACTGCTGTAGTGCTTTGCTCCCTAGAAATATCATTCAACAGTCTCAGCCTGGCACTGGGAACATCTCATGCAGCCAAGCACTACTCTGCAGTGTCGGTCCCTGTGGTCTGCCACAGGGCTGGCTCAGTTCCATAAACACAGCCCAGCAGCCTGGCATGTGCATTATAAAGTACACAGAATTGTGCACTAAATCAGAAAAGTTTCCATGATGGTCCTGTGTGCTGACAGAGGTGTTGCACCAGTAGGGCCCTGCTTCACGGACTGTCCTTCACTCATTTCCGCCCCCCGTTGCCCTGCTCCAGATCTTCCCAGCTTCCCATTGCAGGGGGAAGCTGAGTCACTCACATACTCTCCCCAGCCCTTCCTCACCCACTATAAACCCCTCATAGCTCAGAGGCATGTGTAGAAGCTCCTGCAGGACTCAGGTGAAGGTGGACTTCCAGAAGGAAATAAAATTCATAGTTGCTTTGGTCAAAGCAAGGATGCCCACAGATTTCCAAACTCCAATGGCAAGAAAAGTTGGAAAACAGAGATGCCTGTGGACCACCTGAGAAGACCACTTGGTTTGAAACACCAACTCTTGCAGTCTGTGCATGAGACACGGGCAGACTGCGTGGCACTGCACTTGAGTTGGACCTTTGGGGGAGCAGGGTGACAGCAGCTGCTTACCAACATCCCCTGGCTTCCCCACCCAGCACCTGCAAAGCTCACAGGGAGGGGGCTGCTGCAGGCAGAGCACTCCTTAGCTCCCGTGTTTTTCTGCTATAAGCACCAACTATGGTTCCAGCAGGGAAACACCCTCTCTCCAAAGCCATGATGCCTGCCCCACCGTGCAGTGTTCTGCCCACACACCCTGTGAAAACAGCCGATTTGGGGGGGTGAACTTCAGCAGCCGGGTCACTGCAGCCTGGCAAGCCAGCACCAGCAGCTGCACACTTCTGCTCTGCCCACAGTATTTATTAGCTAAACATGTCAGCGTTGGACACTTGCACTTTTTGGCAGTTCTCTTCAGTCTAGGAGTGAGCGCACAGACAGATCTCACAGCTCAGCTGCTGAGCAGCTATTTGCAGGTTATTAATGAAATCATTTACTGTTTATTGCAGTGATTCTGCCAAAACACAAGCAAAAGCATTATGGTCACTACTAGAAAACCTGCCAGTTCACAACAGGTCAGGGAAACAAAAGTTTCAGGTATTGCCTTCTAAAAAGCAGGTTTACAGGACCCCATCAGTGGCCCAGGCTCTTCCTGGCACAGTTGTGCCTGTCACAGGTACTAAGGTGTCCAGGACAAACACTGCATCCTGCCAAAACCCCTTATGCAGAGGAACATACAGCAGCAAAAAAAATCACTCTGCATAAGCACTCTCCCAAGGAACACACGTTCATTCCAGGTGCTTTATGGCAGAGCTGCAGCCAGTCCAACAAGACTGCGAGTTGCACTCCCACCTTCCCACAACTGTAGCAAAGGGCCAAGCATCAGAGTAAACCCACACTGATGTATCTTGGGTCCAAAAGCACCAACTACACTGACACACCTGTGCTACTGCTGCTGACGACCTCTTAACCATGTTTCCTCCCAAAACACCATAGGGAAAGCAGAGAAGCACGTAAAGGAAAGAAACTGCCAGCCTGCCCTTATTTTGCTAATAAACAGGGAATCCACTTTCACCAGCGCATCAAGAGCCTGTGGAGATCAAGGAAATATATTCTCTTATATGCTCTCCAGGGCACATAGCTATTTGCAACCTGAAAAATAGTTGCTGTCACTGCACATCTGAGAAATTATCCTGCACACAACAGCATGGCTTTAAAGGAACAAGTACTTCCCAAACTGCAGCTTGTTGCACACTCCCTCCAAAGTGGCCCCGGACAAGTCAGCAAGCGGGATGCAGGCACAGCTGCAGGGAGGGCCAGCATCATCCCACCCACAAGGACAGAGGCCGAGGATCCCCCAAGTCCCAGCACTGTCACAGATCTACTGCTGACAGCCCTTCTCTGTGGAACTCTGGAGACCCCTGCAGCAAAGGCCCTCTGTGCAAGGTGGAGGTGCCTGCCCCGAACAGGGAAGCTGAGCAGTGGTGCGGCTGACACGGGGCCTTGGGGACATCAGTCACAGGGACTTCCAGGGAGGAAGAACAGCAGCACAAGCTGAAAACGTGTCACTGAAGACCACAAGGCCAGAACTTGGTTTCCTGCTTAAACGGAGTAAAAACAAGCAAAGGACCAGAGCAACACACAGAAATCATCATGATGTGCTCCCCAATACACACCTGCGCAGCAGATGTGCCCAGTCTAGGGTGAGCGGTGTGGCAGGAGCTCCCTGGGGAAGGGCCAGCACCCGTCCCCCAGCCAGGCATCCCAGGCCAGCAGGCGCCTGGCTTGCCTGCAGTGTTGGGAGCATTCATTACCCTCCCTCCCCATGCTCACTGAATAATTAAACCTCCAGAAATTAGTCAAGTCTTTAACTAAGCCGGCTCAGCAAATGGAGCGAGGAATTTCTAGGTCAGCGTTACAAGGAGGGTTGAGGGGGGGAAAAAAAAAAAAAAAAAAGGAAAGAAAGAAGAGCCTTAGGGGTCTGCCTCCTGTTCATTTCCAAGGGATTAATACCCTGCTCTGCTTTGCCCAGCCAGGGCCAGCACCTCCAAAGCAAGAGCTTGGATGAGAATCACACCTTGTCATCCTGACAAGGGCTGACACCACAGCTGCATTCTGACATCGCCCAAATTTTTGTGCAAAGCATCTCTCTCCTTCTCACACAATTCGTTTTCCAAAGCAGAGACGAAAGCACCTTATGACAATTATATTTGTTATGTCTCTCCCGCTTCAATGCCTTTGATGTGTTAACCGCCATCTTCTGCTAAGGTTTTTTTTCCCCTCTTCTCAAAGCTGTAACCCAGGGATGAAGTACGCAGAAAAAGCCCCAGGAGCGTCACATTTCACAGCACCAGCAAGCAAGGCCAGCCCTCCGTGAAGCCCCTCTCAGCCCGTTCACGCAGCACCGTCTATCACCATGCCCGACAGCACAAGGGGCAGGCAGGTTTCCAGCCGTGGTGCCCTGCCAAGAGACAGCAACAGCTACTGCAAGGCGCTGGGTGACAGCTGCTCCCTTTGGTAAAAGCTGTATCTGATGCTTGAAAAGCACTAGCTCTGTCCTCCCCAGGAGACAACCCTTGTAAAAATGAATAATCATTTAAGAAGATGGATCCTCCCTGAGACAGATGCAGGTATTTGGCCACCCAAAAAGATCTGCGACTGTGGGAAGAGCACACAGAGCTGGGGTGCAAGGAGGGTACCGGGGGTCAGGGCAGGGTGGGAGGGTGGAGCAGCGCAGCTGAGGGGTACCAGCGGCGCACCCCGCTCTGCGGGCGCCAGAGCCGAGTGAGCAGCGGTACCGCACTGCCCTCTCGTGTCCCTCGCCCCGGCAGGCGCCCGCCCCACGGTCCCGCAGGGACCCACCCGGCGGCAGCCCCAGTCTCCTGCTCCCACTACTCCCCATCGTGCTGCCCTCCTCTCCTCCCACCCCCATCTGGGAAGCAGGGAGGCTGCGTGGGGGATCAGAGACAGGGTCAGTGCTTGCGGTTTCCCACTTCTCCGTGAAAGGGTTCAGCCAGAAATTCCAGTGTGGGAGCGTGGAAGAGGAGGCAGAGGACTCAAGTGACAGCTGCCAGACACCCCCCCCCACCACGCCATCGCCACACAGCCAGGATGTGCAGGAAGGAAACACAGAGGGACCAGACGCCTGCCAAGAGCCTGGGGTGGAGTGACCCCATAGAAACCTATTCTCCCCTTCGCTCACACGTGTTAAAACAACCCTCACCACCATTACTACAACCCTCTGGGCAACAGGTCCAGCCCCGAGGAGGTGTTCACAACCAGACCCAAAGAGGGAGGGTGGCAGGAATCGGGCAAGGGAAACAGCCGGTGCTGCACCCACCTCCTACTCTGCTGCTTCACGCGACCTCTTCTTGCACCAGTAACAAAGACCGCATCCTCCGCAGGCAGCCTGCTCAGAAGCTCTCCCTAACATCACACTACCTTATTTCTTCCTTCAGTTTAACCTGCTAGGCACCCTGCAGTCCATACTCTCATTCAGAGAAGGGACTGCACGCAGTTACCACATCTGCCACCAAGCTCCCATGCCAGCTCCAGCACCCCCAGCTCGTCCCTTCACTACTCACAGGTTGTTTTTTCCAACTTCTCCTGCATTTTCTGACAGACACGGACAAACAAAGCCCAGAGGAGGGCAGGGAGTTAGGGACCAGCGGCACAGAGGGTCAGTCCCTCCACCTGGTGGGCTACACAGTCCTCCAAGGGGCTCCATCCCTCTGCCCCATGGCAAGAGCACCAAAGCCTTGTTGGAGTGGGGATATCCAGCACCCCTTTCTCTTCCCCGTGTGGCAGAAGTGCACATGGCAAAGGCTGAGGTCAATGCCCTTTGGATGAATCTTCCTCCCCTCTCTGAGAAGGTGGACACCCAGCAGACAGCTCCCTGTGGGAGCAAGAAGACGGTCAGGGACAGACAGGCGGCAGGACTGGACTCAGCACAACAGCTCTGTGCCGCAAGGGCACTGCCTAGCTCGTGGGGGTGCTGGGGACCTGGAGTGGCCTGAAGCAGCAGCAAGGTGGCGGTGGGGGGCACAGCAAGCACACCCTGCCTGGCCCCCCCAAGTGAGGTGGGGGTGGCCGCAAACAATCCCGGCATTGAGAGGCTGCTCGCCCCAGCCCATCTGCAGCTCCATGAGCCTGTGGCAAACAAAGACAACGTTAGCCAATGGTGAGCCCTGCCAAGACGGGGGAGACAAACCGGCCTTTGTATCTGAAAAGGCAAAGTTAGCTTTGGGGAAAAGACTAGATAGCGAAACGACTGGAGTCTGTGCTTTGGCTGCTTTTCACCTGGAGGTTTCTAATCCACGTGCAGATGACAGCAGAAGTCTCAAACGCTCCCTTTCTCTTGCCTGCCCCACTCATGAGACAAGCTGCGGGTCCCACCGCAGGTCCTCTCTAGTGCAAGCACTCAGCACCGGTCCACAAACACACACTCATAGCAACAGGAAGACTGAGCCAAGAGGGGTTTGACCCATCCCAGCTTAAATCCATTTATCACCGTGTTCTTCTGTTGCCCCCAGACCAGCAGAAAGCTGGGGGCTCAAAAGCATTCCTCCCCAGGGGTAACCTAAGCAGGGTCTGCACTTCTGCCCTCAGACCTGGCCCAACCTGTCCCTTCCCAGTGCTTGAACTTCACATCCATGCCAGCAATGATTTCCATATGCAGAAAAACAAGCCCCCAAGGACAACAGATTTTCTCCCATTTCCTCCCTTCCCCAGCTCCGGGACAAGAGCAGCCCTCCTGCCTGCAGCGAGCCAGTGGCCGCCTATCCTCGCTCGTGCCGAGACACAGACCAGCGTGTGCACTATGCTTACCTCCACAGCCGTGCGATCACCCTCAGGTGATCTCAGCACAGATCTTAAAGGTGGGAAGCATTTAATAGTGGCCACTAACAGCTTCTGTGCAGCCAGGACAGCCCAGCCTAGGACACGCTTCCCAGGGGAACCTCCCTGAAAAGACAAATCCTCCCCACAACTTAATGGGAAAAACAAGAACAGATATAAAGGGAATCAGGAAGAATTTTTTTTCTTTACACAACACTCACTCTGGAAAGCTGACATAACGGACTGAGATTAAATACACATATTTAACCACTGCTGCAGTGAAACCATCAGGTTTGACAGTACCTACCAGGTTTCCACTACTGGTACAAACCCTGTCATTCACACCTTCCTTAGTCACAGCTAGTTCACATTGCATTACTCCAATTAAAAAAAAAAAACGCTTGCCCAGCACTCCCTACAGCTCCCACCACTACATCCAAGTGCTGCGCCCAGCTGTGGTACCAGCAGGCATTTGTCAGGCTGTATGAAAACGGTGAAAGGTGCGGAAAGGCTGCAAGCCCTCAGTCATGGCATTTACTGTTCATCCATGCAGTGAGACACAGTCTCTCCCTCCAAGCAGTTTGCTTTGCAATATGAAAATGGAACAAAGGTATCGTGCATGCTGAATGCTTACATTGGAGGGCCAGGCATCGGCTTCCCCAAACACCAGCACGCCTCCTATCAACCATCAGTGAGTGAAAGACAGAGAGCACGGCACAGCTCTGACTCACCCTCTGACAAGGTCCATCCCGCCCCTCGCCTCAGGGTCCACAGCAGCTCCTCCTGAGCTCCCAGCGGCTGAGAGATCGTGCGCTGCAATGCAAACCTCCGTGCTCCACCATCGCTAGACACCCTGTGCTGCTGGAAGGGAGAGAGAGATGGAGACCCTGCCCATTAGTGAGACGGACAGAGCCCAGGAAATCAGCAGCACATAACCAAGAGGTGAGTGATGCCCTGAGCCCTGCAGAGAAGGACAACCATGTGCCCAGCACAGTTGCGCTTCCCACCCAACAGGGCCAACAACTGCAGAGACGTCTGGTCCAGCACAGTCCCACCTGGTGGCTTTGGCTCATCCCATCCCTCAGGACTGAGCAATGAGCTCAGTTTAAGGGATCTCAGCAACCATGAGCCTGGGCACGCTGGTGTAAGACCACACTCTCTGTGAAGATGCAAACCTTCCTTCATTTGCTTGGTACCTCTGACATAAAACTGGGATGTCCTGTCCTCTTCCTAGATGATTATCAGTCACTGGATTGGTAATGGATTACATTAGCTAATGGATTACATTAATTTCTTATTCAGCAGTCAAAAGTAGATGTGCAAGCAAGAACTATGGGCTTTTACTTTCATATATCCTCCCTCCCCTCTATTTGGCACTAGCAGCCAAAATATATTAGTGCTTTCTCCAGACCTCAGTAAATATGCATAGCTTGGCAAGAACGCCCAATGCATTTACTTGCTGCCACACTGACGTTCATTTATTATTACATGGATGTATTCTCATTAGCCTGCAACCTGGTATGGTAAGAGAGATGAGATGCCCTGTTCAGAAGCCAAGGCAGAAGTATGAACAACTGGAGAAAAAGAAACCCTCCACCAGGAGCAGGGAACTGGTGTGGATCAGTCACGCTACAGGAGAAAAAAAAAAAAAAAAGAAAAAAAAAAAACACCACCACATATACAGACTCTCCTGGTGCTGGGCTAGCCTGTCATTACAGAGAAGAACATGGAAAGGGGAAAGAAAAGGAATAAATGGGGTAAGACCATCAGCAGACACTGTCATTGGGTGAAGCCTTTGCTATCCAAGGGGAACAGCTAAGGCACCAGGACTCACAGCACACACGAGCCTCAGGGGAGCCACAACCCCCTCCCACAGCACAGGCCTCAACCCCACTCATGGCACAACACAGGCTATGACCCCAGCGCCCACCAAGCCTGGGAGGATGCTTGCTGCTGCTGCTGTCCACAGCCATATTGACAGCAAAAACCAGGGAGGACAGGGAAGTGCAAAAAGCTGTCACGAGAGAAAGCTTTAGCATAAAGTAAGTCTTCCTCCATTAGGGACAATAGAAGAAAAACTCCCCCACTAAAGAGAGGCATCTCAGTGCTTTTTCTGCCATATCACAACATTGCTCCATTTTCATCTGTTTCAGCTCAGAGCACCTTTGCTTTTAGCCTCCAAACCCTACTGTGCGTATCACTAAGCGGCCTGTTGCAGATTTACCCTGTGATAGACAGAAAAAGGTGGCTGCCAGTCTTCAGCATCACTGAAATTCAGACAAGTATCTGCCTGGATTCAGTCTCCACGGTGTAACTGCTGTCCGCTTCAGCATTTATATTCAAGGCAAATTTGTTGGGGGAAAACATACATTATTTGCAAATCATTATTTTGCTTCACTAGAGCTGGACACTGATGCAAAAGAAGTATTTGAACTGCATCCTCAGTCACACCTGCTAATCAGGAAACCTACTCTCACCAAGCCAGGACTGCAACTCTGAATTTGTTTTAATGCACACGACCAAGGAAACTGCTTTCCCTTGCTCCTGTTCCAACTGTGGCTGCTAAAGCAGCAGAAAGCATCTGGCCAAAAATTATTTACCTTCAGAAAATCTTGCAAAATCCAGGACAATTGTCACGTGGAAGCCTGGAAACCCCAGTTTCAGCTAGAAATATTTTTCTGCTTGTAAATTGGAGACTGCAACCTCAGCCAAGTAGTTAAGGCTCTAATCACTGTGCCTGACATGGAGAAAGATGCCAGGGAAGTTTTATTTATGACACAGCTAATGGGGTTTGCCCTTAAGCACTGGACAAATCTTCCAGCTTAACCCAATGTTAAGAATCACTTGGACAAATTAGGTATTGGAAAGTCAAGCCTGCAGAGCAGCTCTTTGATTTACCTTAAAATGACCTACAAAATAAAACGTCACACATGCCCCTCCTGGTCATCCTCACAACACAGCAGTACTATGATTAACATCCAGAATGCAGGACAGTGTTAGGCATTTAATTACAAAACTGTTTTGCCCCCTCACTTTATAAGCTAACACCTCTCAGCCAAAGGATGCTCTTCTCTGGTTTGCCTGGAAAGCTAAAGCAAAGCTGGGGCATCCTTGGGCTTGTGAGGTACAGGGGAAGCAGAAAATTTTTGACAAAGAAGAAAGTCTGGAAGAAAACTTCTGCATACTCAAGTCAAGCAGATTGCAAAGATAATCTAAAAGGGAAAATGTAGGCAAAAAGAGCGCAGCAGATGGGATGAGACTACACGTGTAACTCCCAGTGCCATTAAGGGCATCCTGACCAGAACCAGAGAAGATTGTTCATCACTTCTCTCCCAGGTGCTCCGCTCTTCTGTCTGTGCTGCTCTAACAGCCAGGGACGGAGGTTTGTTGTAGGCAGAGGACGACACTGAAGAGAACTAGGCACTTCGTGATAGTCCCTTCCCTTGCCAGACTCCTCCAGACAGTGCTTCATCCAGCCACCAGCTCACCACAAAGAGGAAGATTTCCCATCACATCACCACCTCTGCCCCATACACCAGCTACAGCAGACACATGGGACCTGGGCTGATGAACCATTGTAGCCCCATTTCATCTCCTTCCCACCTCAGGCAACGAATGAGGAGCAAAAGACAAGGAACAGCCGATGCAGCTGGAGATGTTCCTTAAATGGTGGCAGCCAAAGGAACCAGCTTGATCTGGTGTTTCAGGGATGAAGATGATAATATGGCTGAGGGTAGCAGGGACCTCTGCAGATCACCCAGTCCAACCCGCTGCTCAAGCAGGGCCAGCTACAGCAGGCTGCCCAGGACTGCATCTGCTTGAGTTTTGAATATGTCCAAAGCTAGAGACTCCACAACCTCTCTGGGCAGCCTAGTTCATTATAAGAGCAATTTTGGTGTTTAAGTGCAATTCCCTGCATTTCAGTTTGTGCTCGTTACCGCTGTCCTGGCACCCCAAGAAGAGACCATCTGAGGGCAAACCCCTTCTTACTGCCACACACATGGTAACACAGCTGTACAGGGCTCACTGCTACAGTGCGAGGAGGTGACACAGTATCTACTTATCAGGGTGCTGAACACTTCAAAACCCATGTGTGGCTGTGGATAAGGAACTGTAGTACCAAGGGGCTAGAAGAGGAGGTTTCTGGCCCTCCTCCCCAGTCCATCCAAAGCCAGGTTTTACCACAGCAACACATATCCTCTGCCACCAGGACAATGCAACTGAAACTGAACAGAAAGAAAATGCTCTTTTGCCCTTTACAGCCAGGCCCAGGAGCTCATGGTGGGATACTGCCTCTCATTTTGCTAAGATTGTGTTTCAGCACCTCTGGCCATGGGTTTGCTCTCAGGAACTCGTCCAGGCACAGCCCAGTGAGCAGCCGTGGTCCCCTGGGCCAAGAGAACCCTCCTCTTCCTCCACAAGCTGGAGAAGGGTGCACCCAGGGAGCTATGAGCCCTCACACTGCTGACTCCTGAGAGCCAGCTGGCTTTTCCCCTCCACAGAGAGGGTGCTTAAGCACAAACCGACCTTCGGAAAGGCTCCCTTTTGTTGCCAGTGCACTGCCGCTGCAGGGAAGAGCCAAAGAGCAGCAAAGCTCCAGTGTGACAAAACCTGGGTTACTCTTTCCGCTTTCCCAATGCTGCCACAGGACCTGGGGAATTGTTCAATCAGACAAGGTAAACCACTCCAGACGCACACAGGACCAAAAGGATGCTTGTCGCAGGTTAGTCCAGTTGTCTTGCACCAGCTGCTTCCCAGAAGGGGATTTATTTCGTACACCAGGACACCAGCACTGATGGCCAGAGATGCAAACCCACCCAGTAGCCCATACAGGACCACTTACAGAAACATTCACACTTTTCTCAAAAGAAAGTTTAGCTTGTACAGTTTCAAGTCATTACATTTTTAGCCAAATCTTGTGCAATATTTGCAGAGTGAGGATCATCGGCATGGCAACCACTGATTTTTTTACATTAATGATTTTGACTTCTTCGCATAAAATGGTCACAGCCAAGAAAAGTATGGAAATAAACAGCTTCAGGAGGTTCCTTCAAAGAAAAGGAAAGAAAAATCCCCTTTTGCCAAGAACAAATACAGACCATTCAGGAATTCCTGGGAGCTTGGGTTGGTTTTGTTTATCTGCTCTTGCTTTTAATTCATAGTCACAGAAAGAGTTTTGTGCCCTTAACTATTGAATTTGCCACAAAATCAGCACCTTAATGAGAAGGAAGTGAGAGTTATGCATTCATTGCTCAGGCATTTGCACACTGACTCGCAAACCGGAGGAGGAAGAAACAGCCATGCCAACCTCTGCAGCCAGCCTGCCCCAGACCAGCTGGCAGGAGCTGGCACAGGGCAGGACTTTCCATCCCCAGCAGTATGCTGGCCAAGCTCTCCCCACTCTCCCCTGCCCTCAGCTGTCCCCTCACCGGTGCAAGCACATGGATGACATGGCATGAAGCTTTCCCTCCTTACAAGTCAGCCATGAGGGGAAACCTTGTCCCCCATGCTAACAGAGCCGGGGGAGCAGCCCCATGTCCCTGGGCAGGGACAGCGCTGATGTCCCATGCACTGCACAGCCCTACAGCCCTTGAAGGGGCTGCCCAAGCTGCCAAATCCCCTCACCCTTTCCAATAGCAGGCAACTGGGAAAGGCAAGGATGAAAGCAAAATCCTCTCAGGTGAGCACCTCACATGGATTAAGAGCAATGCCATAAACTCTTCCAATAGCCACAGGCCAGCTCGAGGTGGGGCCCTGGCAGATGAGGACTGCTGCCTCTAATAAAGTCTCCCCCAGCTCAGAGAGGGAGCTGAGTTGCACTTTGTCCATAGGGAGCGCCTGCAGCAGGCAAAGGCTGCCTGCCACAGTGGGGAGGATGCAGCCCTGCTCTTCTGCAGTCTCCCCTCCACACTGTTGCTCAGCAGGAGCTGGGATTGCCCCAAAGTCCATACAAAACATTCACTCTATTAGGATTGGCAAGCGCTCAGGAACAAGCTACTCCCTTCTCTGCCAACTCGATGGGATGGGATGAAACTCATTAGAAGCAAGATACAGTCCATTCCCCATGCAGGGCAGGGAAGGACCGGGCCATCCCAGGCATCCAGCAGCCTGTTAGGATAGGAGCAGTGTTGCCAGCCACACCGCAGGCAGATGCCGGTAGGCTGGGCTGCATCACCACTTCCCCAAAACAGCAGCAGCTCTTCCATTTTGTTCCCAGCCAGCAGTCATTCCCACCTCTCCCTCACAAAGGCAGACAGCCCTCTACTTCCAACCTCCGACTCCAGAGGCTGCAGGCCTCAGCTGGACATCTGCAGGGGGACTGGACCATGGAAGAGCAGGGCCCGCGCCATGCTATGACAGTCACGGACTGTATGAAAGAGCCTTTGCATGCTGTTTTGTGCACAAACATGAATTCTCTCTGTCCGCTTCCTGGCTGTGGCCCTGGCAACAGCCCTGTCCCTAGCATCAAAGCAGGACACAGCCCCTACACTCGGTCACAGCTCCTGCAAAGGGCATCTGCCCATTGTTACAACATCTGGCGCCGCAGACCTGCCTGCAGCCTGGGGTTTACTTCAAATCAGGTTCCTTTGCCACAGATGCAGAAGAGGCACCACAGACAGAGAGAAAACTACAACTCTCAAGGAAAGCAACCACCGTAACTCACACAGCCCCGAACAAGGCACCCGGGAAGCCACATATCCCAGGGCAGAGTGTGGCTCACCGGTGGAGCACGTGGTCCTGGCAGAGCCAGCTGGGCTATCTGCCCAAGCAGCACAAACCCAGGTCCAACCACATCCTCATTCGCCGGCATGACCGGGAGAATAACACACATTGGTTTTCAGTTTGGTCTCTTTTGGGTGAAAAGAGGCATCTCAGCAGCAGGCAGTAATTTCTGGCCAAAGCAGGCACAAACAAGCCACGCACAAACGCCCATCACCGCAACACGCTGCGGCAGAGCCCTGCAGCTCACTGGGGACACCCCAGCACCCCAAGGGGCATATAGGAAAGGAGCAAAAGAAACAGGGCTACGTACTCATTCTGCACCGGGGGACCCTCAGGCCACCAAGCCAGGCTGCGGCAGAGCTGGGAAGCGCAAGTTCCGTCCAAGTCAGTCGCACAAAGGAAGGACAGCCCGATGGAGGGACCCGTAAGCCACCTCAGCCCCCATCTCATCAGCAGCAGCACCACATCAGCAATGGTTTAATTCCCCAATCCAAGAAAACAGAAAATTGGGAAGCACTCCCCCCACCCAAGGCAAATGGCTGCTAACAGAAGCAGCTTGGCACAGCTGTGCTCCCCCACTGCGCAGCGCTCAGCTCCACGCAAGACTCCAGCATGTCAGCAAGCAAATCCTCTTTGCCTATGGGCAAGGGAACTGTAGGGGGGGAGGAAAGAAAAAAGCATCAAGAAACTCTTTGTCTACAAACATCCCAGCCGGGTGCACGTGCAGCATGCACTTCCTGACGAGGGTGGAGGGGGAGCCTGAACTTCAGAGACACCACTTCCGCCTGCAGCTCAATCCACTCACTTATTGTCTTCTAAAAATAAAAGTAAACACTGAAGAAGAGCTCTTTGGTTTTATTTCTGCTGTGTCAGAGAGATTTCTCTGGTAGGAACAAGTTGTGGGACCTGTTCCCAAACCTGTGGGAGCTCCCCCTGAGACCAGAGCAGTCCCAAAGAAGAAGTTGGAGTCCCAGGGACCGGCAGACAAGGACACCTGCCCTCTTCCCTCCACCCCACAGCTGCCGATGGTGCCAACAGTGAGGATTACCTGCCCTGGGTTCCCACCTGTGCCAGGCTAACATCCTTTACCCTCTGCTGCAGGTCAGAGAAGAGGACCATTGCCCAAAGCGCAGGAAACCTTGGTCTAAGCCACATCACTCCCCTTAACAAAGCACCAAAGCATGAGGAAAGCCAGGGCAGTGGCCTTTTTAACACATACATATTAAAAAATAACATTGAGATATGCATATGTGTATGTATCACTTTTTTTGGTTCAAAATCTTGCTTCCTGACAAGCCCAGCGGCAGGCAGCATTAGCTGGCTGACAGGGCCAAGCTTGAGCTTCAGATGGCCCCACACAGCCAACATCACTGATTAAAAGCAAGCACAAACTTCCTTACCAGACAGCTGCCATAATCTAAGCATCTTACTGCTTTGCCAGTTGTTTGTTCAGGCTCTTCCTTTACTATGGAGCTGCCGCACAAAACTGCAGGGTAATGAGACACAAACACAATTATCTCTTCTTTGACCTGCACTAGGAGTAAATCCAGCATTAATAGCCCAAAGCTTCATGTATCCTCCCCGATTTTATAAAGTTGCTTATCTAAGCAAAACCCTGCAGGGACAAGCCTCACTATCCAGAGCAAAGCTCTTCCCCTACAGCCTTATTAACACTGTTTCTTTAATCTGCCAGCTCCAAAAAACAGACCTTGTTAAAAAAAAAAAAAAAAAAAAAAAAAAAAAGACACATTTGCTTTCCCTATTTGAGTGCTCTAACCCACTTCTGAGGAAAGCACCATGGGACATTTCATCAGGCTGCTAAGGACACCTTGCCCCTAGGGAATGGCACATGCAAGGAGCAGCTGGGCTCCTGGGAGACAGGAGTTACCCATCCCCAAGGCAAGGGGCAGCTCAGAGGGACAGCAGGAGACACAAATGGAGCCACGGCTGCCAGGCTCCTTTCACAACTGAGAGGTCCCCCAGCTATGTGCTCTGCTGCACACTGGCACATGGGACAGGACCCTGCCCTCCACCTTGCATAGGGACGAATGCATTAAAAGATAACTGGTTTGACAGAGCCCCAGCTCCATTACAGCAGCTCCAAGGGGGGGGGGGGGGGGCGGGCAGTGAAGCAAAGGAAAAGGGTTTGTCATTGCAAGCATCCTCCCTGGGCCCGATTACCCCCAGAGAGTAATGAAGTGCAATAACTAGTACTGGACAAGTAAATCAACACAGTCCTGTGCAATAAGCTGGCCTGTGAATGCACACAGCAAAACCTGCTGATAAAAATGCCATTAACTCCCAAAGCATTCACTTCCGGGCTACTAAGTTACACACAATGTGTTTGCTTGGGGTTTGTTTCCCCCCAAGCAATGACAGTGACCTCAGACTGGATGCAGTCTTCAGAGCAAACAGGGCACTGCAGGATGCTCCTGCAGCTCAGCACAGCTGGGGAGAAAGGCAGTCTCCCCTCTCCAAACACAACTCAGCCCCCCAAAAGCCCAGCAGGACTCTGCAACTGCAGATGTAACAATTTATGAGTACCGGAGTATGAAAAAATCATCATTAAACACATCATGTGCACGCACGTGTCAGGCAGTGACTTCGGGGGCTCCACAGGGACTGAGCCACTGCCTCCCCCAGCCCAGGCTAGCACCATCCTCCGCCGCTCTCCCTGTCCAGGGCTGCAGCCGGGCTCTCCATCACCATCCCTGCTGCTTCAGACAATGTGCTCTATCACAGATGGAGGACTCGGCAGTGTGCAACCTCCCCCCAGTTTCTTTCAGCATTTTTCTACCCTAACAGCTGGGTCTAACGCAAGATGGCTCATTTTCCTCAGCCATCCAACCACTCCCTCTTTCAGTGGCTCTGAGAGGCTGCACGTCAGCATTGGTGACCTGTCACCATTTCACACTGCACAAAAAAACCACAATCAAATCCATGAAGCAACTCTACACATACCAAGAAAAGGGAGAAAATAGCTTTGCCTCTCAGTAGCTCACCTATGAGCCAGAAAGCCAAGCCACACCAATAAAATTTGTGGTCAAGAGAGACAGCAGACTGACTAACAAGCATCCAGCATCCTCCCCTGCAGCAGGGCAAGCTCCAGGACCCATCCAGGGCTGAGTAGGAGGTGAAATCCAGGCAACCCACAAGCCCTGCATGCCCAGAGGCACCCAAACAGCCAGCTTTCACCTTTGCTCATCCCCAGCACAGCACACACACTCGCTAAAGAAATCCCAGAGCCCGAGAAGCAATGCTGGGCACAGAGCCGGGGCCAAACCAAACAGCAGCCGTGGCATGGGGGACGTGACCTGGCCATGCCTGTGCTGCTGGGAGCACTGCCAGCCTGGACAGGACGCGTCAGCAGCCAGGGCCAGGCTAAGAGCTGGCAGGAGCAGAGATGTTGTTAACCAGGAGCTTTAAAGCAGACTGTAACCTTTGCTAAAGGAAACTCATGATTTTTAATGTCCCAGTTAAAAACTGACCAGCAGTGGTGTGAAAGAACAACACTGTCCTTACGGGAGGACACATTTGTCACAGCTGTAAACTTTTACAACAATCTTATCTCACAGTTGTACCAGGATAAGCTGCAATGCATTGTTAAGTTGTGCAATTACAATTTTACAGGTGTATGGATTGATTTACTCAAGGCATATCCCCTGGGAACGCAGGGGATGCTTGTCAGCGCCCATCTCAGTCTGACTTGCAACCCAGAGCAAACCGAGGCACAGAGGGACACTTCACGCCTTAAGCACTCCGGTGGGAGTGACTCCAGCAGGAGCCATGGAAAGGCTTTGGCTTTCCTCCAGTCATCCTAATTTATTTCAGTGTGCTTCCTGACATTGGCATTGGAGGCAAAATCAAGAGCATAAACTTGCCAAAGCTATCAGCATCGCCATGGCTCCCAGAAGCCGTGGGCAGGCAGAGGGAGCACCCTGGGGCAGGGCTGGGTGCTGGAAGTACTGCCAGTGCTGCCAAGGCAGGTTGTGTCCCACCAGCCTGACATCCTCCCGCAGCCTCCAGCACTGCAGCCTGTGCCTTCTCCCTAGAAAGATCCAACCTCCGACACACTCCCCCCCCCCCCCCCCGACACAGGCAAACACTGCTCCACTTTGGGGTGAATGTACACATCTGGAGCAGGAAAGCTTCACAACTGCGCCATGCAGCAAGGCCACATCCCCCCTTAGCTGCCTTACCATCCCTCCGCTCCTCACCCAGCTCCCCAGGATGAGCCAAGAGAGCAAGAGCAGCCACTGCTCCCACAGGATGTCCATCGCCCCGCAGCAGACGTCCCATCTGAGAGCACTGGCTGCTCTCCGTGGACCAGGAAAGAGAGCAGAGAAGCTCCCTCACGAGCCACCGTGCCCAAAGGCAGTGCACGCTCACCCTTCACTGCCAGGGGACACTCAGCATTCCCTGAAAAACACAGAGGAGGGCAAAACCCACCCCTCAGCCCTCCTGCCCCACACATTAATCTATGTGCAGGCAGTGCCATAGCACCCAGGAGGTGTAATTACGAGGATACCTGTCCCAGTTAATTACCTGGCCAGCTATCTACATTTCTGTACAGGGACAGCCTTGTTCAAATTCAGGGAAGGAGGCAAAAGTGGTACAAGCACTTTCATACTTGCTGACTCACAAGCAGCCTGCCCAGCAGACCCACCTCATCCCTGGCCCCTCTCTGCACACACCGAGGGCAGGGCAGGTCTCCCATCCTGGGGAGAAGCGGGGCACAGAGGGGTGACGTGATCTGCCCAGCCAAGCAGGGTCACACTGCCTCTCCCAGGTGCCCTATCCATTAAGGCTCACCAGCTCCAGCCGTACTGTGGAGGGGCTGGACCACTGAAAAGCAGGACAGCTTTGCTGGTTTTGAGACCCAGTACTTCCAGCCGTTCTTTACCACCAACAGCTCATTTCTACCAGCACAGGACCTTTCCTGAAGCATGCTCCCTGGCTCCTCTTCTCTTTGAAGTCCACATCAATGTGCTGCAAAGCCAAGACACACAAGTGCTCGTGCTTGGCACCGAGGCTGATCCCCAGCTCAGCAGGGAGGACACACTGCCTAACAATGTGCCAGCAGCAAGGCAGACAGCTCCAGGAGCAGAAACCTCACTGGTGCTCAGGGGGATGGAGGAAGAGCCCAGCAAGCCAGGCATGGAGACGGCAGGGCTGGCTTTGACTTCCCCAGTTCTGCCAAACCTAACAGCACACCCCTGCTAGAAAAGTAGGTTTCAGCTTACATACAAAAGACCGTTCAAATCTAAAAGCTATTTCTAAGGGATGTACAAGAGACAACAGCACAGCTCCATACGTGTTACAGAACAACCCACATATCCAAGAAGTTCCTACTGAATTTTGCACCTCTACTGAAGGATACCTAGAAAGCCAACAGTGAAAAGAAGTTGAAAATCTTTTTTGTGTTACCATTAAAGGGAGGAAAAGGAGATAAAGAAGCCAAGATAAGATCAAGTGCGTGTTCTGTGAGCCTCAAGCCAGCCTCAAAATTAAGTCCTGGGGTAAGAAGAACAAATTAATTATTTTACCTCACTGAAAAGCTTTTCCCTTACTCATGACAACAGCATTAATGTTCAGGACCGAGTGTGTTCAAGGGAAATGCTCTTTAATGCAGTTAGTGTGGTACCAAGGCGGGGCAGAGGCAAGCCCACTGCAAACCTTTCTTCCACAGCGTCATGTTTCTGCATGGATGCTCATAGTTTAAGATGGGGCGTTTCCCCAGGACAGAGCAAGTTCACACGTGCTTTTCTTTCCAAGACCTACAGTCCCGGGGACCTCGCTTGAACACAGGCTCCCTGGTGGCAGCAGTCTGCCAGTACCGAAGCCCAGAGGCCCCAGGCAAGGGTGTAAGTGTAACCACTTAGTGAAGAGGCTTTTAAGAAAGTTGTATCATAAATGCAGCCAGGAATCTCTCTGCCTGGAGAGTAAATACAGTCCAGTGACCTTACTGAGTCACTCGGAATGTTGACTCATTCACTGGCAACTTGGGCAGCGTTGGCTGAGTCGTAGGCAAGGAGATGTCATGGTGACACAGACTCACAGTGACTCTTGTCTAGACGACACAGGAGTCTTGCAGGATCTCCAGGACAGCCGGGGCTTTTTGTTTGTAACAGCCATCACCCCACTCTGCTCTTCTGCACCTTCTTCCATCTCCTCACACCATGCATACGCTGCCAGCAGCCATCATCACACAGGAAGATGACTTCACCTGCTCTTGTGACAAGACAGCTCCCAGCAGAAGCAAGTGAAGTCATGTCACCATTCAACATACCAAGGAACCAAGCAGAGAGGAGCAAAATGCCACAATGCCACCCAAAGCAGCAAACCCAGAGCCGAAACAGCAGCCAGACCCCAGGCACCACCCCTCTGACCCTGCTGCATGGCGGCCCGGGCTCCAGCTGCCACTCAGACCCTGTCTGCAACCACTCACAAGGCACTCACTAGTACCTGCGCTGGGCTCTCCCCACAGAAAGTCAGCCTTCTGCCATCACGGCCTCATCCCAGGGTAGAGAAAGGAAGAGAAATGTTACCTTCCGCCAGCACCACTCTCCCACCCACACACACCTCAAACACAAAGAACTCTTCACAGGAACCATGTGAAAGGGTTGGTGTCAGCGCTTGCTTTGGGAGCAACACACAGAGGGTCAAAGCTCTAATATTAGAGCAAAGATGATGACAGGGAAGAAGGGAAGGAACCAGAAAAGAACCGTATAAATAGCAGCATTGTCCTTATTCAGTTTCACAGGCCATCAGATGTCAAATATGATCTTTCACTCAAGAGCTGAAGCCTCTAATTGATTCTCGTCTGACAATTTCTTATCCAGCAGTTGTTGTCCATCCAAACAAGCTGAGTAAATATGCTTTGCTCTACCATTAAAGCTGGCAACGAACCATTGGATTTCAACAAAACCTGTGTAAACAGCATCATTCCTCCTGGGCCAGATCTCCTCCTGTTCCCTTGACCTCCTCCCTCTGCTGCACTTCAATGCTCCGCCAACCCTGGTCTTGGCAAGGGCTAAAGACCTACCTGGTAGGGACCACCATGGGCCCCCTGCACAGGTCCCCTTGGTTTTGGGAAGAGAAGTTGCACTCTCTGGAGGGTTTGGGCTCCCAAAGCACCTTTGCACACCTCAAGTAAAACCTGCTGCAGCCCAGTACATTCATTTAGTAAGCAGAGACATCCAATCTACAGCCTACAACCAAGAGTCCTTACAGGTGGCAAAACCTAGTCTGAGTAGGGAAAGTTTAGCCTGGCAGTGCCCACAGACACATCTTACAATTGGGCAGAGTTCAAGGAAGACTGTGCAAGTTCTTGCCCTGGGTACATTTGTCCTGACCTTTGGGGTGTCTCCTACCAGACTTCAGTATCCCACACAGACCATCAGAAATGCCTTGCTTTTCTGCCCTGACCTTCTCCAAAAAGGCTGTTTAGGGAGAGCACAGGAGCCTGGACACCCCATGGTCCATTCCCTTGGACTCTCCCACATCCACAACTATGAGATGAGGTATGTCAGTGGGTATAGCCCGGATGAGTCCTTTCTGCATCCATCTATAAACCTGCTGGCCAAGAATCTGCCCAGTGCCTTTCAAACAAGCCATCTGCCTCCATAGCCTACTGAAGCACCAAGCTCCAGGCATTCGCTACCTGCTCAGTGAAGCCGTGCCTTCCTTCATCTTCTTTCAATTAAATACCCACTAGTTGCACTGCCACCTTCTAGTTTTAGTATTGAGGGATGAACTGAGCAACAGCTGCATCTTCATCTGACTCACCACCTTCATGATTTTGTAAGCCTAGATCAGGTCACAGTTCATTCCTGTTTTCAGACTGCTGATGGAGCCCCCAAACCAGTCCTTAGGTCACCCGACCACTGACTTCTCCATCCTTAACAGTCCAAAGGTGACCATGCAGCCCACCCTTTGTCTTCTATCACACAACCCCCTACATAATACCTAAAAGACTCTTCCTCCAGTGCCTGAGCACCAACAGTAAGAAACAGTAGAGCTGAAGCCCGCAGGGGCACCAAGCACATGGGACCGAGGGTGCTACTCTCCCAAGAGCACTGCACCACCAGCAGGTGTAGGCATCTCTCCAGATGCATCCCACCACCCAGCCAGCACCTGGACCCATCAGCACACACCAGGCTCCATGGGAGAGCCGGCTGTGGAGCTCAAGGGAGTGATGCACACGCATGTACCTCCCATGTGTCCAGCTGCTGGCTGGATCAGGCTCGAAGACTCTCAATTCTTCTGTGCAAAGAGCACAGCATCCTTCGGTGCAAAGCTCCCAGCTCACGGTTCTGGTGACCAACAGCGCAACCACAGTTCAGGCAAACAGCCGTTACCCATCTTAACATGGGATCAGGGTGGCAAACGAAAACAAACACTTCTGCCACAGATTGCGCTGGAGTATCACTGTGGCACCGGCTTCACCAGAAGGCTTTGCTTAAACACTCTGTGATCCCAGTGTAAGCTATGTCTTTGCTTCTCGACATTTGCAAAGCCCCAAAGCACTCAGCTTGGAAGAAATCCAAAGAAAAAAAAAAAATCTACATTTTTCAAAGAGGATTGTTGAGAGCTAGTGAGACCTTGCAGTTTTACGAAGGTCCCACTCAAAGCATATATTGCTTTTCAAACACAGACAAGAACAACTGCTGAAATGGCAGTCTTGTATTGATTTCAGCACAATGATCAGAACCCTCCAGTGAGGGGGAGGAAGTGTGTGAGGGTGAGGATATAAATGTAGTATAGATATTTGCAATAAGGACCAAAGGCACTAGCTTAACATATGCCTGTTGATGGACATGTCTGAAAACATACTGAGGAAGTGCAAGTATAGACTTCCACCTGAACCCTATTTCAGGTAACTTCATAAATGCTGACTTTAGTGCTGACATTTGAAATTTCCCAAAACAGAGCTGAAATCACACGTTCATCACATGACCCCAGAAGCCACGGAAGTGGCACAGAGGAGCCCCAGCATGAGCCCGCTGGGTAGGGATGGCTCTAACCAAACAGGATGAACGGGATCCTTGGAGACACAAACAGAGGATCTGTTTTCTTCCCAAATTCATTGGCAATGCTGACATAACCCTGCCCAGTGCACCCCCAGATGGTGCCAGACCCATAACCTCAGCAAAGCCTTGTGAGGCAGGGCCACAGCCACCACTCTGAAGGTGGCCACCAGGGCCACTCTGCAGGGATGACACCCAGTCCCCAGCTTTGGAGGACCACAGTCCTTTGTCACTTGGAAACGTTGTCATCGTTTCAAGGGAAATAGAGGCATAATATAATTACATATTTCTGATACCTCTGTTTACAACTGAATTTCCAAGCCCTCCCAGAAAACATTTCTTGGGAACATTTCTGTACGCATAGCTTAGCTGGAAAACCTTGTTACACTTGGGCTCTGACTCAGAGGTTATGGCAAATCCATCTTGCATCGCTTACAGTGAACTGGGAATAAGTGACAGCTCAGGGCTCAGCTGAGAGCTCAAACAAGCAGCTCAAACAGGAGAAGGGAAGGGGAAGTGGGAACATCCTCAGATACACTCAGCTGATCACAGACTACTGGTTTAGCACATCCTGAGCTCATCCATGTACACACATGGCACGTACTCCCACTCTAATCACAAAACCCACCTAAGTCTATGGCAACACACACACACACACACACACACACACTGGATTTGGCCCCAGGTAATCCCTCTGATTATGCCAAGCCAAGTTACTCACACTTAAGCCCTTTTCCTAGGATCAGACCTGTTGCAGTTGTCAGTTCTGCAGGAAGATTTCTAGTTGTGCTTGATTTTAACATCCCAATAAAAAAGAGAGTTTATGATCCTTTAAAGCTGTAATCTTCCCTGCACTGGGCATGAAGGATACACTTCATGTTTGTGATGTCCTTAAACTGTACACTTCCCTGCTTTTAAGTGTCTGGGGTTTACAAATGATGCAGCATGCAACTGCACCACACACCACCATCCCTCAGCAACCCTCACAGCTTGTCTCAGCTGTTAGAAATTTCCCATCTCACCCCATCTGCTTGGTGTAGATGCACAGAAAAATTTCTTCCAAGTTTCAAAGGAGTGGAATGGAAAGACTACTGAATTCACAGCAGCAGACACGTCAGTCAATGAACAGTGGCTGAAACACAACATCCTTGGGTTTCAACTTGTGGTGCTCCAAGAGGGGGAGGTGGAAGCAGCACCCTCGCATCCACCACGTACCAGCGTCTCACCCTCCCCTCCAGGCAGACTGCTGTCAGGCATGGGCCTTTCTCTAATGCTCTCCTTGACTGAGAAGAAAATTTGGCTTCCAAATACCATCCCCACCCTTAAGAAAGGCATACTCCTCCACCTTGTCACATCACCTCTTTACACTGAGAGCATGCTTAACTCCTCAGTATTTCTATATACCATTTCTGTATACACTCCTACGAGGCATCCCGTCCCAAGGGATGGTCCAGAAGGACAGAAATCCCTGCACCAGGTCCCAAAGCACACGGCCAGGCTGCCAGGATTTTACTAGACTCCCCACGTGGCTGCAGTATCAGCCCCTGGACAAGGCGTTTAGAGCCCATCGCATGCATCCGCCTGCATCATGGGCAGATACCAGTATCACGCAAACTCCAAGACAGTCACAAGCATGGAGCATAGGACTGGCAGAGGTGACAAAGCCCTTCAATTCCCTGGCTGTGAAAGGCCAGCCTTGTCTCTCTGCCAAGCACTTCAAGATCTGAACCTGAAAAGCAGAGCAAGAAAGGACCACACGAAACCTCAAGTTTCACAGAGCTCTTTTCTCACAGAACTGCAAATATTTGTAGCATTTTATCCAATATGCCTGTGCATTTGCCCAATGCCTAAAGATAGATGAATAGGTCATGTACACTTAAGATATAAAGATTTCATGAGACTTACGGCTAAAACACCAGTGAGGCACTATTGCCACACTGAAACAATACAGCACCAGCAGACACACAGGGACCCAGACTGCTGGTGCCACAGCAGGTTCCTGTGTCCATTTGGTCACCGTCCCCTTGCCAGCCCCAGGGACAGATGTTCAGATCACATGCAGCAGTTTGTCCATGTCAATGACCACTGTCCCTGCAGCCCAGCCGAAGCCACCCCAGAGGACCAAGCCAGCATGGGCAAGGCAATCGCTGGGTGAGCGCTAGTACTTTCAGGAGGTGAGGTTTGCAGCAAGCACCTCTGGAGCCTCCTCCACAGCTTCGCCAAATGCCAGACCATGCGGTGTTCCCAAGCTCTTTGCACTGAATGGTGACACAATGGGTTGTGACCCTCATGTCAAGTTTGTACAGCAGCACACCCAGAGCCGGGTCGGTTATCTCCACACACGCAGACAATCCATCACCAACAACAAAAATCTACGCCCTCTACATGCTTTTTTTCTCCAAGAAATGCTCCTGACCGATCCCAGTAGCTCAGTTAGAGCTCTAGCTCCCTCTCCCCTACAGCCTGTTTTCAATTATGTGTTAAAAGGGCAAGTAATGCAGAAACAAATCTGCACTAAAGGTCATGTAGCTTTCCCCACCCTGTAAGGCTGAAGGAAAGCCCCTCCAGCCTGCTGGAGAGGGCTCAGCACAGCAGAGTCCCTTCTCCAGGCCCAGCCACCTTGTCCTCCCGCAGCAACAGCCACCCACCTCAGCCCCAAAACAGGCAGGCGAGGACAGTGCCAGCTGAGCCATGGCCAGGAGCCACATGCCACCACTCCATGGGGTAGCCCACACTGGGAGATGGCCATCACTCCAAAGCATGACCATCACAGAGTTTCAAACTGCCCCTCTGTTCTCCTGCACACGCTGGGGCCCCCAAAACTGCCCACCAGCACCAGGATCAGGTAACGTGCCCAATCTACCTAGGGTACTCTGCTGAAGAAGAGACTGCCATGGCAGCCCCTTTCAGCACCTCTTCCCTGCTCCTGTAAGATCTCCCCTGTGCTCTCCCCTACCACATGGGCAGCAGCTATGACTGCCAATTCATAGACATTAACTGACCACAAAAATAAAGAGCAAGACCACTGCTAGGAACTGCTGCCCACCCTTCTACTTCCTCCTCTAAATCCCACTCACTTGGTTTGAGAAAATAACAAGCTCACCCTTAAGGCCTGCTCTTGCCCCCCAATAAACTTGTTCTTCCCAGATAGAAACCCACCACCCCAGGCAACCCAACTGCCAGATACGTGCAGAAAACAGAGCAACCTCAAGCCAAAGTAAACAGCAGCAGCAAGCAAAACAGCACAGGACACATCTTCAAAGTTGAAAGCCTGAGCACAGGGACACCGATACGCTGAGTTTTGGGACAAGCAATTTCCTCCCCAAGCTGGAGATGCCACAGGTGACATTCAGGGACCAGCCCTGAGGAGGTGCAAACCAGAGCAGGAGCATAGAAGGGCTCAAGCGAGGAACAGAAAAGCCAGACCTCGCTCCTGCTCCTCCAGAAACACCAGTCAGCTGGACGGTGACCACAGTGAAGCCCCAGCCAGTCCCTGCACTGCAAGATAAGGAGCTGGGAACAGTGCGACCAAAGCTTCCCACCAGAGGCAGAGCAGGGGACTGCCAGGAGCAGGACCACTGACACGGACTCACGAGACCAGGCTTGGATCTGGATCCAGAGACACCCATGGGTCCCAACAGCTTGGGAGCATACAGGGAAAGGAAACTGGGGAGTGGGGGGGGACAGTCATTCTCCGAAGATTTGGCTTCAGCTGAAGCCAGCCTCACAAGGTCAACACTCTGGCAGGGACTAGGAAACTTCTGAGGTGATGTCTGCTATTTAATTTTAAAACATTGCCGGAATGGCTCAAATGGCTAGACCAACACCATCCCCAGCAGAAGGGTGAGTTAGCATGCTGCACCCCAAATCAGTCCTAAACCAGACCCTCATTCCCCTGACTTTGGCACACAAGTGGCAGGGGCTTGCTGTGAGTGGAAACTTGCATTTCCCTACAAAGGTCGCACTGGATTTTCCCCAAGGAGTTTCAGCTCTCTCTGGCTTGCTAAACCAAACAGGAGCATGACCTGCTTGTGCTCACCTGGGTACTGCAACAGGAAAAGTTACACAGCAAAAGATGACTGTGCAGAAAAGATGAAGCTATGTTCAAAACACAACTGCAAGCCGAAATCACCACCTCCAAAAACAAGGAAAAAGCCACAAGATGGGTTTTACCCCCAGAACTCATGCCAAGATGATATAACACAGTGTCTTCCTCTAAACCTCTGGAGCCTGCTGCAGCCCTCCCCTTGGAGGGGGCACCACCAGTGGCAGAGACAGTCCCACAGTGCACACCCGCACCACGGACACAAGACAAGCTTTACCACAGTTGTGGTTCAGGGTGTATTTAGCACTTTTTAATCATATTATGTATTTTTGTCCAATTCATTTCACTACAAAGGGAGAAGAGTTGAAAAGATATACTTAGGCTGCAGAAGCAGGAGTGGTTAAAAAAAGAAAAGATCAAAGGTCTGTCATTTACAATTAATTAATTCAAACCTGAACTATTAACATAAATTAAAAATTCAAACCACATACAAGGCTACATTTCTTTCCAAGTAATTTTCAAGAACCTCCAGCGCTGCAAGATAAGTTAATCACACATTCCATTAATTTGCAGCATGCACAGTGAAGGTTAACCTCCAATTAATTAGAACTAATTTTAATTTTGCAGGAATAGGGCGAGAACACTTTCTAAGAAATCCTCTTGACATTATACCTCACAGGGAGGGAACAGTAGCTCTTTATGCTGCCTCTTCCCCTCTCCCTACACACACATCATCGCCCTGCAGCCCCTCTCGCAGTCTCAGCTGGAAGAGCAGAGGCATTTCACAGGGGACCGCAGCCACCAAGGAAGCGGTGGCAATAGAAAGAAGAAAGCACACAATTTCACTTCTGCAGCATTCCTGCTAAGGGGAATGGAGATGCATGCAGACACCAAACAAACACCAGAGCCACCGGAGGAAGGGTCGAAGAGAGGTGATTGATCAGACACACATTGCACCCTGGTTTGACTGCAAAGTAATGCAGGAAAACCAGTGCTGAACAGCACTGGAGTTGTGCCACATGTGCAAGATGTGACAGCTAGAGAGGAGGTGACGTGGAAGGACCAGCCTTGGGACAGCCCTTCCCAAGCAGCCTGCTGAGTGGAGTGAAATCTCGCTGCCCTCCTTCCTCCCACCCGATGAGGCTTCGAGCCAAACCTGCATCCGCTGGAGCTCCCACAGCTCTGAAGGTGGCCAGGTCCGGTCGCAGCGTGACTCCTCAGCTATTTACACACACATCCTTCCAGACCAGCCATTCACCCTTTCAGCAGCTCGATGCTACCAGAGCACACTGCTGCCTGGTCCCTGTTAAATCCCCACCACACGAGCTTCACTGCCAAGTCCTCACCCACCAAACCAGCCCCAGGTGGGAGCTGAGGACCTGAGTCAGAGCCTGGGAAGGTTCCTGGCGCCTTCGTGCGCCGCCAGCTTTGCCACCAGGTGTGCTCGAGCCTTCCCCCACATCCCGCCTTCAGCTCTGCCTCTTCCCCAGCCTGGCCCAGCATCCAAAACAGTTTCATGCACACTTTTGTTTTAACCTATGCAAAAAAAAAAAAAAAAAAAAAAGCTGCAGGGAGGCCTCCAGCTCAATTAACCCAAATTGATGCAAACCATAATTCAAAGCAAGTTAAAGACTACCACCCTAAAATTTTTTAAATTTGCCTAAACAAGTTTTAAGACTCCAATCCCTGTGCCGTTCAGGGCTTCTCTGCAAGTGGAAGGCTTTGCCACAGGGTCACAGGGGGCTGCACTTCCACTGTCCTGAGCCAATGCCACCCCCTGAAGCCCCCCGGTCCAGCAAAGCAAGCATCCCCAGGAGCCACAGGGGCACCCATGCCTGCCTTTCCCAGGGACTAATGCCAGCCCCACTGCACCTGCCTGAAACCATGCCCAAACCATCAGCTCAGCCTGCATTCACAGGGCACAGCTGAGGGTTCACTCACACACAGTGGAGGGTAAGGGCCAGCTCTCAGAGACACAGAGATCCCTCTCTGGTGACAGCTGTGTTAAACACTGACAGCCTCGTGTGCAGGACAGCTCAGCTGCCATGCAATGGGCTGCCAGCCCAGGGCTGGTGCCCTGCACACAGAAGATAGATATGCCCGTTCGCTTTCTTACTACCTTTAATCCAAACTTCTCATCCCAACCCCGCCAGCACCGTTAACGACACCTCCTGCCACCACCAAGCCAAGTAAACTGGTGACTTCATCGCAGCTTCCTTCACCTAAATTGTCTTGGGAGACCCCACTGCTGCTTTCCAGCGGGCGCAGCATCCTCCAAGCACAGCTGCACAGCCCCCACTTCCTTCCTCTCCGCAGACCTCTGGTTTGCATCCACCGCTCCAAGCCCAGCGCGGTTTTAACCTCAACCTCTCCTCCACCAATACTGACTCCACAGCGATGCCCATGCATTTTGGGACAAGCAAAACCAGTAAGTGACTGGTACCCCTCCCTGGGGTCCTCCTTTCTAGTGCTTCCACACACAGCAAGAAGCTTCCAGGGGCTCTTCAGGGTTAGTGGGACTGATCAAGACCAGAGCTGAGCAGTCCTGGCAAGAACAGGCAGGGCAGGAGCCATCACCAGCCCAAGCTCAAGCCCAGGGATGGGCAGCAGCATCATCGCCACTCTCTGCTCCAGGATCAGAAACTTCCCAGAGCATCAGGCAAAGGCACATTTGCACCCAAGCCGCCCTGACCACAGCACCCAACAAGCACGGGACAGCATCAGCACACCAGGGTAGCAAAGCACAGACAGCCAGGAAGGGAAAACACCTGCGACATCTGCAAAAACCCTGGAATATTTTGGAAAGAGATACTCTGAATCCTTCCATTATATTTTTCTGTGAGGCATAGCAAAAAGGTGCTTGAAATAATCTTATTTCAGGCTTTTTGAAGGACCAGATTGCCTGGTCTGCTCCAGCAGAAGTTTCTAGGCAGAGAGACTCCCCAGTGCCATCCCAAGCAAGCAGACTGGTAGCACATTCCTGCAGCTTCCACTGACCCTGGCCAGGGCTCAGCAAGGACAATTAAAGCAAATATATTTTGAACAAAATCAGCCCTTCACTTTCAGGCTCATCTGGTAGCTTTTTACCAGGCCTGCTTTCCCAGCCCAGAGCTAATCCGTCAATGAAAGCATCACCATTGACTTTGAGGCACTTTGGCTCAGCGCACGAATTTTAACATACACCTGCCCTCTTGCACAGGCCAGCACTGCAGGCTAAAATTTTTCTTCAGACCATGCTTTTATCCTCAAAACACTCCCCAAGTTTCAGACAGGCTGCTCTCAGAGCCAGCACATTTCACTCTCAAGAAGATGCATTCCCACATCTACCCATTGCTTAATATTGCTTTGCTGCTGTTGGTTTGGGAGCCGTACGCACAGGTGCCCAGGGTGGCTGCATCGTGCGGACTGACAGGCAGGGCTGAGCATGCCGAGAGCGGATGCTCTGCAGGAACAGCGAGATTATCGATGTGCACTTGGGATGCTCCTTAAGAATGGAAGGGGGACAGTTTCAGTCAACCCAATACAAGATGGCCCACAGACCACAGCATCATGCACAGTGTTTGTTGCCTTTTTTTTTTTTTTAAATTTTTAGGTTTTATAAGCTTTAACAGCTCCATTTTCCCCTTAACTGGTGCAATTGTTTTTAAACCTGCTCCTGGAGCCACGTTGCTATGGTTACCCCACACAAGCCTCAGCAAGTGAGGTGTATTTTTAGAATTGCCAAAATACACGTCCCTAATAGAGCTTTTCTGTACAGAGCTCTCCTTGTTCTGTGACACAGGAATTAAGGGCATTCAATGGAATTAAAACGTGGGAAATTCAAAACCGATTAAAGGAGAGGCCCATGGTACAGTCGGAGCAGGGCTCGAGCCCCCATGGTCCAGGATGCTGCAGGGGGACATGGCTTCCCTCTACTGCCTGGAGGCAGGTCCAGGGCACGGCTGAGGCTATGGGCTCACCAGGACCACAGGACATGGTGGGACAGCTGAGATGACCAAGTGCTGCGATGGATAGACATGGGCTCTGTGAGACAGTGAGGAGAAAGGGTTACTTGGAGGGCATGGGGCCATGCCTTAGGACAGCCAATGAGCCAGTCGAGAGCTTAGGCTCAGGGTTGGGGGACAGATCAACACAGGTGACATTGTGGTGGCTGTCTGCGACAGACCATCTGATCAGGACAAAGTAGTTGAGACCTTCAGACAACTGGAAAAAGCCTCGTGTTTGCAGATCCCAGTCCTCACAGGGGACTTGAACAACCCCAATATCTGCTGGAGGAACACCACAGCAGGGCTCAAATAAGCCACGTAATTTCTGAAGAGCACTGAAGACAGCTTCCTGACACAGGGGAGCAAGGGGCCAATGACAGGAGACACTCTGCTGGGCCTAGTACTTACAAACAAGGAAGAACTGGTCAGGAATGTGAAGGTCGTGAGCAGCCTTGCCTGCAGTGGCCATGCAATGGGGGAGTTCAGGATCAATCTCAAGGGGTGAACAGGACAACTAGCCTGCAGACCACAGTCCTGGACCCCAGGAGAGCAGGCACTGGCCTGTTCAAGGATCCGCTTGAAGGAATCCCATGGGACAGAGTCCTGGGGAGAAGAGCAGTGCAGGATACCCAGATGATTGTCATGGATCATGTCCTCCAAGCTCAAGAACGATCCATCTCCACTTCCTGGAAACAAATCAGTAGTGGCAGGGGGCCTACACAGATGAGCAAGGAGCTCCTGACTGAACTCAGACATTAAAAGGAAGTACACAAAGTGTGGGAGCAAGGGCAGGGAACCCAGGAGGAATATCAAGTCACTGAGTGTGTCCCAGGGGGTTATGCTGCCATTCAGAAGAATCTTGACAGGCTGGAGAAATGGGCCAACAGGAATCTCACAAAGTTCATGAAGGAGAAACAGCAAGTCCTGCAGCTGCCCCTTTCCTGCACCCACACCAGTACTTCTGAGCCCACGGACTAGACCACCAAAAATGCCACCTTACAACACCAGTACGCAGCTTTTTGTCTGTTCAGCTTCTTGAATTGATTCACCACAGGAGCAGAATCAGAGCAGAGGTATGGGAAGGAGCAGGAGGGCTACTACAGATGGCAGCTCAGCAATCACAGCCTCAGTCCATTTGTCAGGAGCTTTCACAACAGAGAAGCAGCTGCAGAGGACCAGGTCCATGTAGCAGTCAAATCTCTGAAGCTGGATTTGCAACATACAAACATGGCATCAGCTACACAAACTTGTATTCAAGTATTTGTCCCCACTGGTTCTTATTTAGGGAAGAGTCCATTAGATCATCACCTCCAAGACCCCACGCAGGTCGTGGGGGAGCACTGATGGAGCAGTAGACCCAGCAAGCCCCCTGTGTACTCCAGACAAATGATACTTCACTGTTTATGGCCAGTTAGACAGGCAATCCCTAAGGTGCAGGGATCACAGCTCGCAAACCACCTCACTTCCAAGACACCTGGCACCCCTTCAAGAGACACTACCCAACAACAATTCCCTCAATTTCAGGGGAAAAAAATACATCTGAACAGAGCCAGAAGGAAACACTGGGAAGGAAATGGAAAGTATAGCAAGTATTAACAATATTTTAGCTGAAGTCAGCAAGTGAATTAAGGGGAGGGAAAGCTGAGGGCTCCAGCATGAACTCGTCCTTTTGCAGAAAGTCTCTCACAGAAAGGGACAACTTCAATATAAGCTGCTGAGCTGTGTGCACTCAAAGAGCCCGACCCAGGTTCCTGCAAGCACCCATCAAGGAGAAGGGCGAGCACAACAAAATGGAGGCCACAGGGCTGGCAAGAGCCCTTCCCCACGCTGACTCCATGGTGCTGCAGCTCTGCTATCCCTCCACCACACTCCCAGCTGCCAGGCAAACACTGGAGAAGAACCACTCACCTCCAGCACCTGTGGGATGGTCAAGTTCAGCCTGACTTTTGATCAGAATCTACACTCTGACTCAGTTTACAGGTACGGGTCTACTGAGAGAGACCAAGGGCACAGTAGGTCCTGCAGTCTCACAGCCCACCCTGTGTTCCCAAGCGAGGCACAGGAGAAGGTGCCTGCTGCTGCCCATCATCACAGCTCTTCTCTTGCTGTGCAGCAGCTGGATATGCAGAAGGCATGTGCACAACCATCACACCTGTAAGGAAAAGCATGGCCCACTGACAACGATTTTTCCTAATCCAAGTCACCACCACAGCAGTGACTCTCAGTACCCTGTCCTCTCAAGCTGCATCCAGCCTTGCCCATCCATCCTGGCCACAACAGGTTGCCTTTTCAAGAACACGCCACTGACATCAGAAAAAAATAAAACAAAGAAAAGATACTAGAGGTGCAAATACCTAGGAGGATATTTTCTGTTTTAGAGAACAGATGTATTTGACAGCCCCTGGGGTCTTGGCAATTTACATAGACTAAAGAAAGGAGGAGTTTGGAGAGACACCTTGAGCATGCTGCATGTCAAATGGGATCGTAAAAATGAAGACAGCAGCAGAGTCCAAAGATGTTCCTGCTGCTAATGCTTCTCTGAACACCCCTACAGACAGCTCTTTACAGAGGAGCCATGCTACGGACCATGATCTTTCCTGGCTGAAGCCGGGTTCTGCCAGCACCACTCCAGGGGCACTGTGCATCTGGAAAGATGCCTTCCCCAAATAATCTGCACAATTCATTTCAGAGTCGGAGAAGTCTGCCAGCAGCTATAATCCTGCTGTCCCATCTCTTTCATAAGGACATGAGTAATTATTGAGCACTCTAGCTACTAAAACTGATTAGAGCAAAACAAACTAATTTTGTTACAAGGCAATGATCTGACCTCGTTAACGATGTGAGTAACTCGCTAACAATATTTTTCTCTTACACAGTGATGTCTTTCATTAGATCTCAAGCTGTTTTATAAAGGAGCTCAGTACATTCCTATAAACCCCTTTTGCATAGGAAGAAATCCAAGCCAACGTCCACATATGCAGAGCGCTGTTCCCTGGGAAGCAATCTGCATCCGATGCTGTAAGCGAGCATGGAGAAACACCACCCGGCCCAGCCAGAAACAATAGCCTGAGGTGCCGGTGTGCAGAGCAGTCTTCCCCCATGCCTCTTCAAAGCAGGCGCCGGGACAAGCAGGTACACCCCAGTCAAGGCAGATCTCTGCCAGACCTGCACAGCAGGATTCTTCCTCCTCAATCACACACCCACATCCCATCTCTTTTTGAATGAAGAGAACACTTTTGGACATCCAGACTCACTGTAAAGCCTCACAGCAGTTAGAGATTTTGCTGTCCTGTGACATTCCACACCATAGTTATTAACCCCGAGAAACATGCTGTTGAGCTGACCAGCAGCTCCCTAAAGCACTCTCACATCTCCCCTCTTAACAGAGATCAGCCACTAAATAGAGCTACCAGCTGCCTTCAAGTCAGTCCTGACCTCCTACATGAGGGACCAGCACACTGGCAAGGATCCTTCCTAATTACTTCCATGAAGAGCCACCTCCCCAGATTGTTTTCCTCTTTGCCCTTTGGGAGAATTAGCGTACTTAACATGATAATCTCACCTCAGCGTAATGCACAGACACCGCCAGGAGTCCCAAACAGGGGTACACCCGTGTTCATTCGGCACGTACCAGCTTCAGAGCCTGGGGAACAAGCTGCCCCAGCAAAGGCATCTCTTCTCATGCCTGAGAAGGAGAAGGTAGGGTCTGTCAGGTTTCAGGGACAAAGCAAAGGGAAGACCACCTGAATGACACTCTAAGTGCTGGGACATGGATCCTGCTGCTCAGGAGGGAGAGGGGCTGGGATCCCAGCAGGCAGATTGGGAAGCAGGCTGTCGCACAGGGAGGGTTTAAACACTCCTCACTCGGCATCACCTGCAGTCAGTGCCCAATTTAACCCACCCAGCATCACCAAGTTATCTGCTCACAGGGATGCATATCACCACCTATGGCACGGTCACAACACAGCTCCCACTTCAAGGCCAAGCTGAGGTTTTCCTTTGTGCTTGCAACAGTAGGGACAGAAAGACCTCAAGATACCGCTGCCATGTAACACGCACACCCCCACTCCCCCCATCTTTCCCCCTGCGCTACAGCCAAAAGCCTCCCAGCACTTGCTAATCACTAATTAAAAAGGTCTTACAGCTCTGCTCTTGGGGAGGCTGGGAAAAACAGTTCTCCCCATCTCACAGGTGATGAAAAACCTGCACAGAAGGAGATGACCATTCATGGTCCCCACAGACTACAGGCATGTCTGGAGCTCAGTCACTCCAGCAGATCACTGACCACCTGCAAATACACATGGCATTGCAGGGTTGCATCTGGTAGGGCAGACTGAATGCCTGCATCTGCTGTGAAATTATGGGGATTTTTTCTGTGCACATGCCTTACAGTCCCCAACCAAGTCTGATACACAGGTTAATAAGCAGTAGTGATATACTCAGCTTATGACCCAAAAATGCATTTAAGAAAGATATTAGTCCAGTTTCCCCTCTGTACTTTACTGTTAGAAAGGGATGTTTTTGTAGCAAAATAGCAGAGAAAAGAAGAGGTCCAATCTAAGAAACTCCAGCACAGCCAGAGGGCAATTGCACTCTTCCCATTTTAATGATGCACCAATATATGGCAGAGGGGAACTTCCAAGTGAAAGAAGCAGAACTAACATCTGAGGGACTTCTGGAGTCTGTTGTCCATATGTGTACGTATGTATCCTTACCACTCTACAAAACACTACATGCAAGACAGGCAGCTGCCCTGCCCAACTCTTACCACTTGCAGACTCATGTGCATGGGCAGCTCTCCTGGCATCACTGTGGATGCTCTGAGAGGCAGAGTCATCCTCTGCCACAGCTGACTGCTGCACAACACGAGCACTAAGCACCTTGAGGTGATGTTGTCCCCAGATACCTCCTGTAAATAAAAACAGAGCAAGAACTGGGTTTTATACTGTGTACATTACATCACACATACCCAAAACCAGGCTGCTTACTGGCACCACAGTGACTTGCAGGCATGCACAGGGTGTTCATCCAGGTGCTCTGTAACCCACAGCAGCTGCAAGGGGAACAGGGGCAAGTCTTTAGGAGGACAGGCAAGTTGCTGCCTCTCATTTGGGAGAGGGCTTATGAATGCTAACCCCAAAGCACCCAGAAGAGGGACAGCACAGACACTACACCCCCGGGAAGCTAAAGGAACAGTAAGGGAAGAGATGACAGCTCACTGACAGCTACATCAATGCACACAGAGCAACACTGCATCTGCCAGCACACTGTTCAGCACAGCAGGACCAGACCCCAATGGCCCATCACCACAGCCAGTGGGAACGGCATCAGAGGAGCCCCAGGGACCAAGGGGCTCAAGGACCAAGCAGTCTTCAGCCTTCATCATTTCAGCATTTCATTTTTCCCCTCAAGCTACTTTTCAGTTACTGAAATCCTTCTGTAAGTCTGGAAGCCCTTGTGCCTTGGTGTCTCTCCATGAGCTTCATCACAGCCATCAAAAGAAAACAATTCTACTGAATTTTCCCAGTTCCCGTTTTCAACTTCACTGTCATGCAGACACAGACTCTCTGAAGCAGAGGATCTCCGCCCAGGACCCAAGCCTTGTTTCACACTAAATGAGCTCTGCCAGACATCCAAAAAAGATCACATCAGTCATTCTGCTTCAGAGCTAGAACTCACCGTTTCTCAGCATGGAAAATTACATTTCCTACATGTAGCTAATGCATGAAAAGCTTTCAAAGGTCAGAAAAATGAAGCCATCAATTTATCACAAAAAGTAACTTCCTATTAAAGCTTTTCAAAGCCTGAGCTCTCTAGAGCAAACACTCCACCTAGAGCAAGCTGTGCCAGACCCGCTCACCCAGGGCTGCAAGCACCAGCAGGCAACTCTCAGCATCGTCACTGCAGCCCAATCGGGCTGCACACACGTCCGGTACCACCAAACATCAGCCATCACTCCAAAGGGGATCCAAGCACAAGACCATCGGTGGTACAATCCCCCCTGCCTGTGCAGGGGGTCTTGGCAGAGCAGACCCTCACTCCCTAGAGAGGGGGCCCTGTGCTCTTGCACTGCCTTTCCTACAGGCACCATCCCAGAGCAAGGTCACCCGTGGGGTGATCTCAGCCAGCCACATCCTGTCCCCTGCCCTCAGGGACAACATATGGCGGAGCAAAGCATGGCTTGAATGGCATCAGAGCACCCAGATGCACTACCAACCCTTCCTTCAGGGAGGGAGAGAAGCAGCAAGGGACTCAGATGGCCCCAGCCACAGAGGTCCCTCTCCCACCCTGCCCAGCAGCTGAAGGGGAACAGAGACCACAGTAACTGGTTCCACCCAAGCAACAGCATCCAGCCCACCCTGTGACTCTGCCTGGGACAATTCAGTGCCACTGGAATGGGACTGCCATCCCCCAGCTCTGTGCCCATCCTCCAGCTACATGGCCTTTCTTCATACCTTTCTGCATCCCCAAAAAAACCACACAGTGCCCTGGCTCTCAGTGGGAGGGCATGATTTGGCCCATGTGCTCTCATTCTGACCCAATGAGGCACAGATAACTGTGCAGTTTTGAGACAACCACATAAAATAGTGGGAGGCTCCAGCAGCATTTGCTGAGCAGACAGGCACAGGGATGCAGGAAAGCAGCAGCAGCAGGGTCATGAGGCTGCCCAGGGCCAGGAGCTGCAGGGGCTGGCACTCGTCCCTTCCTGCTTTAGGTCCTGCAGCCCCCAGCAAACAGGCTGTGGCATTTTACACAGCCTCAGTAGGTTACAGCATCACTCACCTGCCACAGCTGACCACAAAGACTCCATTTAACATCTCAACATTAAAGCAGGGAAAGACTTGAAGCAAGTCAGAAGGGAAGGGCAAGAACAGCCTGGAGAGGATGCAGACTGTAAGGAGGAGAAACTCCACCCCAAGCTGAGCACAGCTCTGGCCCTCGCTGCTGCAGACATCAAGCTCAGCCTGGGGCTGGTGAAGCAGCCAACACACATTTCTCCTTTTGGGAGAGACACAAGCCCCCATGAGCGGTGGCTGTGGCCATGCCTCCAGTGCTGCAGCAGCCAGAAAGCAGCCAGGCACTGCCAGTGGTGCACCAAAGGGCGTCCCCATGCCCTCACCAGCTCCACTGGGAGCCAGGACGGACAGGGCTCTCAGTTACACTTTGGCTCAGCTCCCTGCCACAAGCGACATCCCCTGCAGTTATACTTCCAAGTGCTGCCTGGGTTTCCCCAGCCATGCTGCTGCTGGCTCCAGACGCACAGTCCTCTGCCCCAGCCCTGCACTGCTCCCCTGCAATTCCCAATGCTAACGATGCTGCGATTTGGAGGGCAGTAAATGAGAATTACTGTGGCTGAGCTCTGCGCAAATGACAATCATTTGGCCTCTTAAAAAAATTAAATCCTTAAAGCTAACAAGAACAGTGTTTGCTCTCAAGTTATAACTCACTGGAGGTAAAGGGCTGATAATTAAAAGACCCATTGCCATAATGACTGCCACACTGAGGATAACATCTCATCCCTTTCTGGCCACTGTTTTAATTATCCTGTGGGAACACACAATACGTTGTCACCGAGTTCTCACCCAGAAAGGCATCAAAAGTGCAACTTGCTCCCCACTAACATCACAGCAGATGTCACTTTGAGAAAGTCATGATAGCTCCTTGCACTGCACAGGTCAACAGATGCCTCATCCCAAAAGAAACTGTTCTCCAGGAAGAGACACCAAGATTACATCACTTTCCCTGCAGAGGTTCTGGCTCTTCTGCAGCGTGGAGCAACCCCACCAAAAGCATTTGGCTTCCTAACACCTCCAGCCCCCTCTCCCTGCACTGGAGAAGACCACCTGAGACTGACACAGCTCCAGTGTGCAAACAAAAACGGACTGTAGGTGCCCCAGGTCTGGGAAACCTTTGAATGATTGTTGTTGGCATCAAAATAGATGTGGATTTTTGCTTAGCAGAAGAGGAGAAGGAAGAACATAAGCTAATTCATGCAACTATTACGAGAAATACCAAGTTTTTGAAACTTTAGATGAGACAACTAACTTTAAAAAAAAAATATTAACCAAGACCACCTTCAGTGGGGTAAAAGCTGCAAAAGTCTGCTTTCAGGTCCCCAGGGACAGGCTAGGATAGGAAGTTTCCCACCTAACAGCACTACCTTTTAGGGAAGAAAAGCAACTACTCAGCAAGTTCTCAAAATGCAGGACAACTTCCAGGGACCACATGGGAGTTCTCAGTACCACAATAAAATTAATTCAGGCAAGTAAAGCAAAACAGCTGCACCCCAGAGGATGATACCATCAGGGGAAGCCCAGGTTTAAGTCCTACAAAGCAACTTTCCTTGGTTTTAATTATTTTCAAGGTTACTGTTTGACAGGTAAAATATTTACAATAAAGAAGGAAGACAAATAGCTCCCTCCCTATTTTACTGCTGTAATTGTCAGTTGAGAGCAAGAAAAAGTACCTGTAGGGGAAAGATAAAGAGGATAAGCAAGCTGCTTCCAAGCACCACACTTTGCATCCCCTTTTGAAGAGGAACACATAGGAAAGCTGAGCATAAGTCAGACAAACTGGTCCTTTACTTGCACACTTTTCAATGGGTCAAACATGCATCCAGCCAGCCCAAGGACCAACCCCAGGCTGCTCATCCCCACATTTAAGCATCCTGCTGACTCCTGGCCTAAAGGAATCAACATCCAGGACTTGCCTCCTCATTCTTTTTTCTTTAAAAAGATACTTAACTTCTTGCTCGTATTCAAGAATAAGCTTTTCAAGGAGCACATCTAGACAGACTGTACTCTTAGGAGAGCCATTTCCGCTGGTTTGGCTGGCTGAATTTCAATGCCACCTATATGAGAACTTTCGGGTCCCCCCATTCTCAGGCAAATCTGAGGAAATCCAACTTTCAGCAACAGAAGAGGAAAATAATCTCCAGGGGGATGAAGCAGAGCTCAGAGCTGCTCCACACCAGGATGACCCGTGGCTGCAACAGCCAGGACACCAACCAGGAGGCTGGGAAGAAAACAGCCTGCTGCTAGCAATGTCGCCTCACTGGATCTCACATTTTCTATGGAAATCTCCTCAAAACAAAGTAAAAAAAGCCCTAGTAATGGAATTAACCTGCCAGATGAGGAAGCCTCAGGTCACACAGCAATGCACCGGGACTGCTGCAGAACCCGGTAAACGCACTGTTCAAAAGAGCAAGTCTCCTCTGAAAGCAACTCAGCCACAGAGACAACGAAATCTCCCTTAAAAGCGAAGACCTGCTAAGGAAAAAAGGCGCTGGGGGCACAGCAGCGCCTGCACCCGCCCCTCACCGCGCTCCCAGGGCGGCCGGCGCAGCACCACCCGGCAAGCTCTTTTCACGCGAAAGGACTGAAATCGAACAGCAAAACAGCATTGCAAGAGCATGAAGTAATCCCACCCCTGCAGTTAGTGTTTTCCTATCCAATTAGCTACTCCAAGTGTAAAGGGAAAAAAGGGAAGGGAAAAAAAAAAAAGCGTGCTGCAAAGCCAGGAGATGTTTTGCAACTCCCGGGCTCCTGCAGCACAGCCCTGTGCTCCCAACAGCCACGGCGAGGTGGAGGACACCCCTGTGGGAAGGGGAGAGAAGGGGAGAGAAGGGGAGAGAAGGGGAGAGAAGGGGAGAGAAGGGGAGAGAAGGGGAGAGAAGGGGAGAGAAGGGGAGAGAAGGGGGGAGAAGGGGGGAGAGCTCCCCACCACAGCCCGCTCACTTGCTCCGCCGTCCCTCGGGCCCTTCCCGCGGCGCAGCCGACCCGCACGCCAGGGATGCAGCCGGGGAGCCCCGGCGCGGCCCCGCTACCACCGGCGGCCGAGGGCAGCGAGCTCCGGCCGTGGCCCGGGGGAGGCCGCGGAGGAAGCGGGCGGCGGGGGCGGAGGGGCGGCACCGGGAGCCACCCCCGCCCGCCGGACAGCCCAGCCCGCCCCGCCCCGGGATGCTCGGCCGCCGGGAGGGCCCGGGGGGAACGGGACGGGACGGACCCGCCCGGCCCGGGAGCGCGGCGGGCTGCGGGCGCCCAGCCCCGCCGCCCCGGGGCTGCGGCGGGTGCGGGGGCAGCACGAAGAGCGGCGGTGAGCCGGTGCGTGCTCCCGGCAAAGCCCCCCGAGCCCGGCCGGAGGGCTCCTGCCCGGCGGGGGCGTGCAGCGGCGCTTACCGTGGCTCAGCCGAGTCAGGAACTCGCTGCTCCGTTGCGATTCACTTTCTCAGTTCAACAAAACCGGTTTGAAATTGCCCCTTAAAGCGCTGCGAACGTGCACAGAGCAGCAAAGCAAGCCGGGCCTGCCTGCAAATGCAGAGTGAAGTACTTCAAGCACCGGCGGCTTGCACCGCAGTCATCCACCTTCCGCGCCGTGGCGAGCGCTCCGCGGCCCGGCAGGCAGGTGGGAGCAGAGGCAGGGTAAGCAGCACGCCACCCGCGCTGCCTGCTCCCCACGCACGGGGAAGGCTGCCTGGTGAAAACCTTCCTGTTGCATTTTTTTAGTTCTTAAGTGCTTACGCTTATAACCTCAAAGTCAGGAGACATCTGCTAGAGCAGGGTGGCTGGAAAAAGTGAAACGCTGTCCTAAGCTAGATGTTCCTTTTAAATCGTGCAAAAACACTACGCTGATAAACACACAGAGGCAGGATGCTATAGACTGCAGGCGGGACACGCACCGCTTCACGAGCTCAGATGTGAGGTCTCATGTGCATCAAAGCAGTGTGCCAGCCTCGCAGTGTTGGTGGCTTGGGGAATCCTGCTACCCTAAGAGAAGCCAGAGGATCAAAGAGCCACGGTGCTTTTCCGTCACTACAAACTCCTCTTCGAGGGCTGTTGCTCTTCCCTGCGTTCCCTCAGGCCCTGCTAATCATTTCTCCTCTCCCCTCCTCACTTGCCCTGCTTTCCACTGGTGATGCAGCTGGAGCTGGTAATGCTTTCCAGCTGCACACCTCTGCCAGCTGCCTGCAGTCACCCACAGACACAACCCACCTGCAACCTGCCACGTTGTGGGTGGGCACCTGTATGCACCGAGGCACAGGGGAGGACGAGGGACAGACAGCTCTGGTGGGTTTGGGGTGAGTGCTTTTGTGCACCCCTGTGTGCTGAGGGGCTGCACATCCCTGCACATCCACCTGCCATGCTGCAGGGCCACAGAACATTTAATTCAAGTGAAAAAATTCTAAGAATGCTCAAACAGTGACGACTTGTATAAGCAGCCTCTGCTGCCAGCCTGAGAGGTTTTTGTGACTACCTTTCATTAGCAATGCACCTAACATCAGGCTTTGCCTGCTGATTTGAAGATTAGGACTTCTGTGATTTACCAGCCGAGCTGCCCAGAAGCACTCGGAGATAAACTTCCCATGAAACCCTGCATTAGCATTAACCTTTGGGCTGTGAATAGCAGGGCCTCATCAGTCCGACTCCAAAACAGCATCATCCTCACGCTTCTCATTTGGCAAAACACAGCACACAACGTAAACCATATAATTCAGTAGGGGGAAAAATATACTCTAGGACTAAGAAGGAGATACTGCAGTGCAAATGTCTGCTGAGAAAGGCAAATGCATTTTTCTTTGTATGATTAAACAGAAAAAAACTCATGATAGGCCCACATCTGGCAGAGGAACTGTGGTATGAGCTGGGCTCCCAAGCCAAAATGCTCGAGGCATGCTCTGAATAAGGAAGGAAAAACACTTTCCCTTCTCAATCAAGAGCACCCTTGACGCAAAGCATCAGAGCCAAGAGAGGGCTTGTGGGGTAGAAGTGGCTCCTCATGAGGGCTCAGGCTGAGCAGCTGTTCTGCGAGAGGCTGAGCCTGAGCCTGCAAAAGCAGCATGGAGCGCAGGTTCTGACCCACACGGCACTTGCGCAGTTAATAGTTATGGCGTGTAAAGAGAAGGGGGACTGAAATACTTTACATTGGTTGCATTTCACAGCACTTCTTTGGCCATGCTGCTGCCCACTTAGAGGGGAGTAAACTGCACATGCTGTTCCTTTCTGCACTTACTCTGGCAGCAGCCTTCCCCGGGCTTTTCTGCAGCTGAAGGATTGCTGTGAGGAGGAGGCCACAAGGGGAACAGTAGCAGGGTATGGCTGCCCAGCCTGGGGGTCCAAAGCCAGGATGTCCTGAAAGCCAAGAGATGCAAAGGCCTCAGGACAAGTGGAAGGAAACTGGAGAATGCCAGAGGGCTTTTTTGCTTAATTGGTTTCTAGCAGTGATGACTTTGTTGCATCAATTGTTGCCATTGGCCACCCTGCCTTAGCAGGGAGCAAAGGCCACTGCAAAGGCATGTCACAGTGTCATAAGCATCCTTCTCCCCGATCGCACTATTCCTATTTTAGATCACTTCTCCACGCAGTTGGACAAAGGGGCTCTTAACCTCTCTTCAGGCAGCTCTAAATCAGCTGTGGAACAGTGGGCTACCAGAAAAATGAGCTATAATTTATGCTGAAAGTATCTCACTTTCCAGTTCTCTATATGCTTATGAAGAGCAATCATTCTGTGATGGCAGGGCAGCCTTATGGACAACAGTCTTCCTCAGTGTGGTTGCTTTTTCAGGGTCGAGACACCAGCTATGCTTTAAATCACCAGACAGTGTGTGAACAAGGCTAAAAAAAATAACTTCAACACTGACACTTTGCACCCGTGAGGCCAAATCCTGCCCTGGCAGTACAGCTCCTAGAAACTCAGTGCATGTGCACTCCTGTTTATCATGCTTCAAACACGGGTACCATCAATCTCTGCCTGGGGTTGCAGATGAGACAATGGCAAAAAAAACATCCCATTTGACACACAAACTTCACTTCTGGGACAGCTGCTGGGCCTTTTCTTTTGCTCATCAATGACTGCACCTTCACTACAAGGCCTCCTCCATGTAAACTGGTTTCACACCTAGCAACAAAAACTTTATCTTACTCCTCTCACTATGCAGGCTTCCAGGTCCAGGACTTCAGCCACAGCTGACGAGCACAGTTTGTAACGAAGGTAACTCCTAATGAGCTGACACAAGATGCAGCAATGGATGGTACTCACTTGGTGAAGCACTGATCAAAGACCTGTGCTTTCTAGTTGGAGAGTGTAATTAACAATAGTTTCTAAAAAATCACATTCAGGTTGACAAAGAATGCCGGGTTTGACAGCTCAAGAGTGTTAAGCTATCTCATGATCTGCAGCACAGATACAGCATAAACTCAACACAGTGCCCCTCCTTCCCAAGCAGGAGAAGTGCTTTTCTTCATTTCCCAGCAGCCTGCAACCTGTTGCCTAACCAAACCTGGCATGTGGGCTTGCAGGGCTATGGGTCTGCCCCAGGAGGGGGGGACCTGCCCCAGGAGGGCTTGCAGGGCTATGGGACTGTCCCTTTGTGGGCAGTGGGCATTTGAAGTTCTCATGCTGGCAGACATGGCCCAGCCTTGGCCCTGCTCCCAGAGAGGTCTGGCACATGGCTGGTGGGGATGAAGGGGTCTGATGTCAACAGCAGCAAGGTGGAGAGTCTGCTCCAAGAAAAAGGGCAGTCCTGATAATGGTTTGGGAGATTCCTGCCTCAAAGGAAGGAGGAATGAAAGGAAGGAGAGCTGCTGAATCCCCTGAAAGTCTTAATACAACAAAGTCCAGGCAGTTCTTTGGTCCTGATACTCTGAATTTCTTGCCAGCCCACAGACACTCAGGTTATGTTCAAGCTACTTACCCCCTCGGGTTCACTTATGACCGCCCCGCCCCCCAACACCTAGATCCTTAATCCCCCCCTTTCTGGACTCCCACTTCACCTTGAGACCTCCTGCTTAACTCTTCAGACTAACATATGATGCCGTGAAAAGCTGAAATCAGGACTCAATATAGGCTCAGGCCTCACCTAACTCTTCAGCCGTGTGAGGACTAGAATGTGCAAACAGACCCGTATAAGCAAACAGACTGCAGCCACAGGCTGTGCAAAGAGTTTCTGAACACACCACTGATACCTCACACTCCTAGCAGGGATCAGCATCTTCTGAAAAAATAACAGGCACCCAAATGCAACACTCCACGCATCTGTCCTCCTGCCTCTGGAAAAGAGCCACAGCTTTGGGCCAGTTCCCTCTTGCCTTCAGCTCCTGCTAAAGCTGAATTCACCTGACACAGAGAAAATAAAGGTTTCCAGCTTCTAATACCTCTCATCCAGTCCTTCCACACTCTGCCCCAGCTTGCAGGAGAGCACAGTCTTTTCCCAGGTGATTTAATTATCAGGGAAACATCTTCCCAGACAAACCACATCACCACAGTCAGAATTAGCCCCTGATCTGGGGCTTTTGAATTTAAATGAAGGCCATGGCCACTCAACGACTCCCATTTGTAAGGCCAGCCTACTTTGTCAGCTCAACCTAGAGATAAAAACTGGAAACAGAGGTGGTAAAGTACAGGCTGATCTACTGGGAGCAGCAGGGGCTTGGAGACCCTCTCAGCCACCCCATTAGTAGATCTGCACTGACACCTGTGCTCCTGCACAGGAGCTGGACCAAACCCTCGTTCAGGTCAAGGCTGGGTTCAGCCCTAATAAAGATAAATACCAAATTCACAGGGAATTCACCTTGTGTTTTCGCAGCCAGGTGTGGTACAGATCTGGTGATGCCTACTGGAATGATGTATCTGATTTAATATGATCAAACCCAAAACTGTTCAAAGTTGTTATGGTCTTCCAGAGTGTTGGGCATGATCAAATTGCCTGGGGAAATTAGAAAGCTATGAAAGAGGGTCTTTATGGCTGGCCCGTCTTAAAAAATCTTACTTGTAAAAGCTATAGCTGCTGATTGCAACACAGCATCTCTGATGGCTCTTAATCAGTACTTGCTTCAAAGTACAAAGGAGAACTGAAGCAACTTTTTCATCTGCAGGCTGATATGACTCCCTGCTAAGAACTAACTACCTCTGCTGATGACTGGAGTTTCTGTCTCTCAGTGCACTAAGTGGACATACCAAAAGGAGTGCGAAGCTGTTCAGGAGATGGAGAATTACTGTTTTGGGCAGATGACATGGTATGGAAACAACAACCCAAGATGTTCTGGGTGCCCACCACTAATATTTTTTCCAGACATGAGGCATTAAAATGATGATACAAGAAAGGAATTTACATTCCTTTGACATCAAAAGCAGCAGATAGGAACTTTTGTGAATAAATCTGAGAGCTGGAGCTGTCTGATAATGCCGACCTTGGTGACAAGGATGAGAAGTGGAAGGTGATTCTAGCACAGATATCACCAGTGAATGCAAGGATGTGCTCCCAACAGATGTGTGAGCGAGAAACTGTGAGATACGAGTAGAAATCAGAAGTCCTTCCAGAAATCATATGCATGTGTCTGCACATCTGGAGCATTTCAAAATCACTTGAAATGAAAGATTCTTACTCAGTTTCAGCTGAATGCATTAGAGATGAAAAACGGACAGCTGAATTTGGAAGTCTTTCTAGCTGAAAGTGCCTTGAAAAACTCTGTCTTATGTCTTAAATCAAGTTCAGGAGTAATGAAAAGGAGATTTCCAGAGCATGGAGACTTGCAGTAATTTTTTTAATTCTAGAAGAGGAAGATGAAACTGAGTAAAGGAAAACAACAAGCTTGATTCTGAGCATGATTGCTGCCCACAGGGAATGGGATGGAGCTCATCAAATGCTCTTACCTATGCAATAGATGATGTGATGGCCCGGAGCTGAAAGGTCTTGTCTGAGACTGGCAGCAAAGATGAAGATGATGTTAATCTAATGTTAGTCTGAATTGATTAATCAGATCTTAATGTGGCAGTGATGTTTGTAGAAACTTAGATACCTTCCTCCACCTGATGCAGTCTTTTCCATCGTTAGCTTTCACATATAGCCTGTCTTAATCGGTTTTGCGCAGAAGACTTTGAGACACAGTGTCAAATGCTTTATTAAAATCTAAATATGTCACTGCATCCTCTTCTAGCATCAGTCAGTGCACCACAGACTCAAAACTGGCATTACCCTTCTCCTCTAACTCCTATTATTAAATAAATAGGGAAAATAACAAAAGAGCAATTAGGAAAAGCAAATCAAAAAGCCATGGCTTATTGTCCTTTCTTTGCTACAAGAACAGACCAGTGAACTCTGACTGTGTGGACCTCTGTTTACATGGGATATAGCAGTGTCTGGAGGTTTTTCTTTCTCAGTATGTGTTCCATTTCAGTAAGCGCTGAAGCAGATTTATTTGTACAGTTACTGCCAGGTCTCTTCTCTGTTATACCTGGCATCACATTGTTTTCCAAACCTTTGGACTTTCACCAGTTTTAATCTTCTGTACTACAAGGAGCATGGACAACCCCACCCAAGAGCTTGCATGGTTACACCAGGCCCTGCTCACCACACAGCAGGCATTGCCTCCTTCAGCGGTCAGCCCGGTGCCTGGGCAATAGCCACAAAGAGCTGCTGCAGCAGTGCCCAGTTTGACCAGTTGCTGCCTCTGGGCAGAGAGCGGGCATGGGGCCATGGGAAGCTCTTTTGTCACGTGCTCCACAGCTTGATGCCCGCAGAGCTGGCAGAGGCAGTGGGGCAGCAGGGTGGCCAGGCTAAGCCTGCCTGTGCTCTCCTCCATGCCACTGCACAGACACTTCCCAAATAAGTACGGCAAAACAACCCTCACTGTCCTGACCAAAAATATCTTAAGATGGGAGAAGATAGGCCCTGTCAAAGTTAAAGGTTTGGTGCTCCTTTCTTCAACTCAAAGGAAGACATTTGGGAATAAACATAAATGTGTTTGACTGGGAAGCCTTGGCTCTCTGAGGTACGTATGCCCCATGTTTGAACTTCCTCTAATAAGCAAAGAGTCAGACGCATTTTAGCCTTTATCCATGAGTATTACAACGGCAGATGAGAAAATAAGTTTTTTGTACACTACCAGCAACTCTGAGAGAAATAGGAAAAGATTTGTCTTTGGCGCTTGCTCCTTTCCATCCTCCACGGGGCTCAGACTCAAGCTTAGCATCAGCCAGAGCCTGAGCTTGCTGGCATCAGAGGCTTGGGGTCACAGAATCATAGAATCATTTAGGTTGGAAAAGAACTTTAAAATCATCGAGTCCAACCGTCAACCCAACACCACCATGCCCACTAAACCATGTCCTCAAGTGCCACGTCTACTCGTTTTTTGAACACCTCCAGGGATGGTGACTCCACCACTTCCCTGGGCAGCCTGTTCCAATGCCTGACAACCCTTTCGGTAAAGAAATTTTTTCTAATATCCAATCTAAACCTCCCCTGCTGCAACTTGAGGCCATTTCCTCTCATCCTATCACTAGTTACTTGATAGAAGAGACCAGTACCCACCTCACTACAACCTCCTTTCAGGTAGTTGTAGAGAGCGATGAGGTCTCCCCTCAGCCTCCTTTTCTCCAGGCTAAACAACCCCAGTTCCCTCAGCCACTCCTCATAAGACTTGTGCTGCAGGCCCTTCACCAGCTTCGTTGCCCTTCTCTGGACACGCTCCAGCACCTCAGTGTCTTTCCTGTAGTGAGGGGCCCAACACTGAACACAGTACTCGAAGTGCAGCCTCACCAGTGCCAAGTACAGGGAGACGATCACTTCCCTAGTCCTGCTGGCCACACTATTTCTGATACAGGCCAGGATGCCGTTGGCCTTCTTGGCCACCTGGACACGCTGCTGGCTCATATTCAGCCGGCTGTCACCAACACCCTCAGGTCCTTTTCCACTGGGCAGCTTTCCAGCCACTCTTCCCCAAGCCTGTAGCGCTGCATGGGGTTGTTGTGACCCAAGTGCAGGACCTGGCACTTGGCCTTGTTGAACCTCATACAGTTAGCCTCGGCCCATCGATCCAGCCTGTCCAGATCCCCCTGTAGAGCCTTCCTACCCTCGAGCAGATCAACCCTCCCTCCCAACTTGGTGTCGTCTACAAACTTACTGAGGGTGCACTCGATCCCCTCGTCCAGATCATTGATAAAGATATTAAAGAGAACTGGCCCCAAAACTGAGGCCTGGGGAACACCACTTGTGACTGGCCGCCAACTGGATTTAACTCCATTCACCACAACTCTCTGGGCTCGGCCATCCAGCCAGTTTTTCACCCAGCGAAGAGTACACCTGTCTAAGCCATGAGCCTCCAGCTTCTCAAGGAGTAAGGGTCACATCCAAACGCTACCGCCAGCGCAGCTGATGTACCCACTGCCCCTAGTCTTTGTGCTCCCATTCAGGCTTCATGAACATATGAACACCACCACAGGCCAGAGGCTGCTCGCTGTGTACTCCGTGATGGACAGGGAGCTCAGGGTCACAAGCCATACAGATTACACCAAGCCCAGTACACTGTTTCTACCTGCAGCAAACAGCAGAAGCACAGGACACAGTATGCAACCAGGCAACATATAGTGTTATTTCCCTGGCAAACTGTGGACAAGAGACCTTCTTCCCCAGAGCTCAGATCTTTGCATTTAATTCCTATTGGTGTTTTTTTCCCATGAGTTTTGCTAATAGTTTCTTTTTTTCCCTTTTAACCCATGCAACCTTTGGCATCCACAGCCTCCAGTGGCAATGGGCCCAGAGTTCACCGCCCATCCCCGGGGAGCTGCACTTCCCAGGGAATTAACTGATAGTGTGCAAACACTCAGAGCATCAAGTGGTCATGCAAATCTCACAGCAATGCTCTCTAGCAGAATTGTTTAATGCTTTCCAGCACAGAAACACGCACTGGGTGAAGAAGTGGTTCACTTTGAGGGAGTCTGGTCTGCTGGGACGCTCCCAGACCACAGCTGCAGCAAGTCTCTCCTTTCCAAGAATCTGTTCTTGTGCAAGAAGGTCTCTCTCATGCCATCAGAAGTGAAGCAGCCCATAGCCAATGATGTTTGGGGAGGTGTGGATAAGCATGGCATTTGTGAGAACTCTGGTGAATTACTGCAGGCATTTCAGAAGTCTGCCCAACACTATCCTGAGCCCTAGTACATGAGTCCTCAGCAGAAGCAGCCCTGGTCGGTGGGTGGGTGGGTGCTCTTTGTCCCACAGGAACCCCATCTTCTCCTTTTCACAAGAACCCATGCTGTGAGAAGGTTGGGGAAAAGAGGAAAGACCCTTCAGGTTTCCATTTGGCTGCATTTTCCCAGACTGTAAATCAGCTAGTGAGAAGCCTTGAGGGCAAAACAGCCCCATAAATACCTTAGCAATACCAGAACTCTCTGCAAACAACTGGACAAGACCCTTTCCTTGTCTGACAGCTCCAATGATATTGCTTTCATTTGGTGTGAACTAAGACCTCAGCTTGGGTTCAGGATTTTGAGGATGTGCTAATGTGATGATCTTTAACACATTCACCCCCCAGGCGGGGGATTAATCCACTACTTCCCATGTGGCATAAAAACTACTGGCCTGGTTTTATGGGGACCTGCATGTGTTAAATGCATCATCTTCTACAGGGACATGGAGGGAAAGACCCAGTTGTTACTGCAGCACGTCAAAAAAAACACTGGCAGAGTAACACAGCGGCCAGAGGCAGACGGCTCCTGCACATGGTGTTTGCAGGGGCTGTGTGATGAATTGCTGCAGATGTTTTCCAAACACCCTGGCCAAATCTCCAGATTCGTAGCTTTCTCTGTCCCCGAGTCTTACTCCACAGCACTGCTCTCCTTGCTGAAACACTGTTTTTCCCCCAAACCACAGTACCGCACTTCCTTCCACCCACATGGCCAAACAGGATCTCTTGAGAGCTGTACCGGATTTGCACAGCCTGGGCAGAGATCACCCACTCCGCAGGCCAGAGCTTCGACCTCTGCCATTGGTGGGAAGTCTCGTGGGACAGCAGATCCTCCCCTCCCTGCCTGCTCCCTGCTCTGTGCTCCAGCACTGAAGTCAGAGCCTCCGGAGCAAGGCTCATCCCACCAGCTCACGTGAGTGTGGTCCTGGTGAGGGAACTGCAGCCCACTTCACAGCTGCATCCAGTGCAAGCACTGCTGGAGCCCAAGTTAACGCAAAGCAGAGAAATCCAGCTGCCAGAGCCCTGCATTCCCCACATTGGGTTTTCCCCTAACCCAAACTCCAAGCTGGTGTATGGACACTCATGCCTCAGGACACCACATTTAGAAAGACCTTCCCTTTCCTTTCTGGATCTTCCCACCTCAGCTGTACTCTTTTCCAACTTGCATACATACTGTAGCCCCACCTATTTCATGGTTTCACACATATAAGACTTTTGCCCTCCCTGTTTTGTTTTAATGAGGGCTGATAAAATGTACTCTCCAGTTCAGGAAGGGGGTGAGGAGACAGAGTAGAGTATTTCCCTCTAAAAGTGTCCCTGCCGTCAGCATTTTTCACCTAGCCAGTTTTACAAAGCTGATGCTTGTCCTGATTTTATAAACTCATGCAGCCCATGAGCTGCAGCTTGGGAATCTGCCCACTGGCTGGCTGGGCACAGCACCCACTGGGTGCCCCAGCAAGATCAATGTGCCCACTGCACGCTGACACCCTTCACTTCCAGCTGCAACGTGCCATAAGACATCCTCTCCCCAGGACATGTCACATCCCCTTCCCACCCCATCTTGCTGATAGCCATGTGAATTCTGCAGAGGTTTTAGCTGCAGCAAGATACGGAGTCTGGGAATCTATTTATAACCTGTATTTCCCACAGATTCATTTCCTGGAGTCTTTGCTCCAAAGAAATGACAACAAGAGTTGAAGAAGGATCTTTGGATATTTATGCGTTTTTCCAGCAGCATAGCAACATCCTCAGGCTTACACTGGAAATATTGGGAGGTTTTCCTCTTCCTTGGCTCAAACAAGAATGGTTTGGGACCCACAGGAGAGTGTGAATCAGTTCCTCGGTCTTTAAGGTATCTCCCCAGAACCTGAAGAGTTTGTATAGGACATTACCCTGCTACATACAGGGAGAATTTTCCTATGTCAACTCAGCAGATAGCACTAATCTCCATGGGCAGCACACAGGAGGAGCATAATATAATAAAGAAAGTGTGGGTAGGTTTATTAGTGATGAAGTTTATCTTCTGTTTCTTTCTTTGCTTCTTGGTGCTCAAAGTGTGATGGCTACGTGAATTTTAACCCTAGGAAGTCCTACCATGATGGACTATGGGCAAGGTTTTCAAAGAGCTTTAGGCACCCAGCAGGAGATTCAAGTGCCTGGATGGCTATTTTTATTAGCCTACAGGTATTTGACAGTTGGGCTCTCAGTAAAAAAGAAATATGGATTGCAGAATATCACCTGGCACCTGTCAACCTAAGCAATGAGGGCTGAAACTGTAACTTCCCCTACATCTCATCTATGCAAAATGCCTCATCACTGCAGGTACTGAAAATAACTGGCAGCAGAGCTGTGACCTTGTGCATTGCACAGGTATTTTAACCTGCATATCTTTTGTAAATAAATCCTAAAGTAATAATTTACACCAGTTTAAATGTTACTTAGCCTGTGTATCATGTCATGGTACCCAGCATTTTCCCAGCAAGCAATGTCATGAAGTAGAACTATAGTTCAGACGCTGTTAGCTTAAAATCCAATGTCCTGTGCCAGCTGTGCCAGATCAGGTCTGTACTGGGTCGGGGCTCATTGCTACATGAACAGAATATGAACAGAGCTGCTGTCAGTGAAAAGAATCAGATACAAATACCTTGGATTTTTTCCTCAACTGGGTTTGCCAGATGATCCACTGGAAAGCCAACCACCCACAACAGAAGGTATGAACTGATTTACCCAGCAGCTGCCCTGCTGCAAGACTCACCAGAAGGCGAGGCAGCAGGAGTCCATAGTGGAGGTGTGGACGGGAGTGCGAGAGGGGCCATCCATTGCAGGGAGGGAGCTCTTACAGCAGCTAGGCTGTTATGTCAAATGTAGGCATGCTTTGAGCCCCAAGGATCAGCAGCAGAGTGGTTTTATCTGTGTCAGGAAGTTTCTGCTATCCACCTGCTAATTATCACCTCACCCCAACTCTTGCGCCATGGTTTCACTCCACAGCTTAACTGGTGCAGTGCTTGCTGCAGTTGGAAGGGGCAGTTACAGTTTTGCCCTCTCCACCGCATGGCATGCTGACCCTCCGAATTTTGTGGTGGCGGCAGCACTTGCCTAACCTTGATCTTGACTCAGAGGCAACATGCAAATGGTCATCTGTCCTTCTTCTTCCCAGTGAGGTGCAGGTTTCTTGGGTTTCGGGGGGTCTTCATTTTTAGCACTTCTAAACCACAGAGACTTGATGCAAAAGCTAGCGGCATCAGCAGCGCTGCTCTAGCAGGCTTCAGGCCTCAGGTAACTATCCTGGATTACAGCAGTCTGATCCCCTTTTTGGTTGTTTTTAATTGATTAAATGTCAACAGCATCCAGGTGCCTACTGAGATCTATAATTCATCGCCCAGGCTGTGTTCTTCCAGAGCACCGGGAGATGCTGGCAGCTGCAGCTACAGCAGCACTCGGCCCTCTGCTGAGTTAAAGTAAAACTGCATCTCCGTGGCCATTCCCATCTAGCAGCAAACCACCCCGTGCAGAGAGTCACCATGCAGCATCAGGCTGCACCCCCCTCGGACGTCCCAGCTGAGACGGACTTTTAAACCTTATCAGGAGAAAACTACGGCTATAATTCTGCCAAAAAGAAGGGAAACACAAGAAGCTTCATGCACTTGAGTCTGACATGAAGCAATCTATTCAGCCAAAAATATCTTAGGGACCACTTGTTGTTTGCTCCAAAGCACAAATTATAGCAAATCCACATATTCTTAGTCAAGCCCCTATTTGTCCAACAGGCAAGTCCAGTGGGAACCTTGCAGAAGGAAAAGGCAGTCGACCTAGAGAAGCAGCTGTCTGAAACCAAGCCCTTGTTCCACTGCTGCACTCCCCAGGGAGGGGCTCAGAGCATTACAGCTGTTGAAGTATTTTCTGAGTGTTTGATATTCCTGTTAGCCCTGCTGAGCCCATGTAGGCACAGGAGAGCAGGCTGGACTCTGTCTTGGCTCGTGCCTCAAAAGCAGAATTGTTTACAGTGTTTTGATGGTGAACTCACACTTATTTGCAAGATATGCAGCAGGAAGGGGCCAGCCTAATTTTCAGACTCTGTTACAAAGTCTGTAGAAAGAAAAATCATTCTTTGCACATGCCAGACGTGCAAATTACACCTGGAAGTATGTTGTGATGGTGACTGTGGAAGCCCACAATGCGCCATGTGACCTATTCCATGATTTTATTGATATGTTTGTGTCCTAGTTTCAGCTGGGATAGAATTAACTGTCTTCCTAGTAGCTGGTACGGTGCTATGTTTTGAGTTCAGTATGTGAAGAATGTTGATAACACTGACGTTTTCAGTTGTTGCTAGTAGTGTTTAGACTAAAGTCAAGGATTTTTCAGCTTCTCATGCCCAGCCAGCGAGAAAGCTGGAGGGGCACAAGAAGTTGGCACAGGACACAGCCAGGGCAGCTGACCCAAACTGGCCAACAGGGTATTCCATACCATGGGACATCCCATCTAGTATAGGAACTGGGAAGTGGGGGCAGGGAATCGCCGCTGGGGGACTAGCTGGCTGCTGGTCGGCGGGTGGTGAGCAATTGCACTGAGCATCATTTGTACATTCCAATCCTTTCATTATTGCTGTTGTCATTTTATTAGTGTTATCATTATTATTATTTGTTTCTTCTTTTCTGTTCTATTAAACTGTTCTTATCTCAACCTGTGGGTTTTGCTTCTTTTTCCCGATTTTCTCCCCCATCCCACTGGGTGGGGGGGGAGTGAGTGAGCGGCTGCGTGGTGCTTAGTTGCTGGCTGGGGTTAAACCACGACAGTTTGTAATGTTTTATAAGGGGTTTTAAAGTCCTGCCTCCATGAGTCACCTGGAATTCCCATCTTTTTCTCTTTAGAAGAGTCTGTGGCCACAGAGAAATCACAAACATCTCAACCTGAAGATTCAGCCCTCAAAGGCAAAGAACCACTTCTTTCCTAATTTCTGTATTTTTTTATTTTTTATTCTGCTGTGCAAGGGGGAGGACTGGAGTCCTGCTCCTCAGCTGGCTGAAACAGGTACGGCCGAGTGCCAGCCATGGGTACTTTTGGAGAACTGCACTCCACAGTTTGCTCCTCCACAACAATAGCTGTATTCCTGACAGGATCCCAGCAGCATTCAGCTATCAACAGAGATTGTGTTATGACTAGGCAGCTTCCACAGGCACAGAAGAAGGCAGATTCCTCCCTCAATCAAAAAAACCACAAATTTGCCTCTTTGCTGATGCAAACCAAAGGCAGCAGAAGCAGAGTGTGATGTCTCTGCCGGGGTGCTGGACTGTTGGCCCTTCTGCTCTCCCTGCGCTAGCCCAGCACGCCTGGGGATCCCCGCAAGGACCCTGTCCGTGGGCAGGACATGGAGCAGGCTGAAGCACAGCACCTGTGATGGTCGAACTTTAATCTCCAGCCTCTGTGGGCCTTGTGCAGCAGGTCCCGGGGGGCTCCAGTTCCCACAGCGACAGGTGGGCTGAACACTGCGTGTTGTCAGGTGGCTCCACCTCAACGGCCAGCCACAGCTAAAGCCGAGAGAAATAAAATCTCGTTTATGCTCTGACCCTCAGGAGAGAGCGGATAGAAGAAGCTGCTGGGACGGGTCTGCTCTGCGAGCGCTTTTTTAGCCCCCTCCAGAGGTCGGCCGGCTGCCCTCAGAGAGGCGCGGCCCAGGAGGAGAGGGAAGCGCTGAACCCACCTGAGGAAAAAACGGCCTCCCCGGGTCAAGCGGGGCTAGGCGAATCTCCGGCACCCGCCCGCCCGCCCGTGGGCAGGCAGAGAAGCCCTCACAGTCCGGGACTGCGGCCGCAGCGGAGACTCCACGGCGGCCGCGGCGCCGCTCCCGCCCTTCTCCTCAGCGCCCTCCCGGCCGCGCGCAGGGACACGCCCCGTCCCGCAGGTCCTGGCAGGGCGATAAGGAACGCGAGTGCCGGCGCTGGGTTTAGCGGGTTTCGCCGCGGCGGCGCGCAGACCGGGCCGCTGCAGCGGGCAGGACCGAACCGAACCGGGCCGGACCGGAGCAACGCGCCCCATGCTGCCTGCGGGCTGCGGCCGGCGGTGAGAGCGGGGCGGCGGTGGGGGGTGACGGGCCGGCCGGTTGGCCGGCGAGTCGCTGACGGCGCTGGGCCTTGCAGGGTGGCGGCGGCGCTGGCGGCGGCGCTGGGCGAAGGCGCGGAGCGGCGGCGGGAGCTGGAGCAGCGGACGGCGCGGAGCCGGGCCCTCCTGCGGTGCTGGTGAGTGGGGCCCCGCGCCGGGCCCGACCCTGACCCTCGCCCCGCGGGCTCCCCCGGGCGGCCCTGCCCCGAACCTCGGCCGGGAGGGTGGGCGGTGGAGCCCGGGCGGCCTCGGCCGCGGATCCGGGGTCCCCGGTGCCGGCAGGGCGGGCGCTTGTGTCCCCGCAGCCGTGTCGGAGACCCCACGGGCCGTGGGGGGGGAAGCTGAAGCCCTCGGTGCACAGCAATGCTGGCCCTTGGCCCTGTGTTTCTTCCCACCCCAGGGGCAGTGAGGAAGACGAGCAGTCGCAGCCAGAGGCCGGCTCCAGCAGCGGACATGGTGAGCGCTTCCCTCCCGGCCTGGTGTCTCCTCCTGTCACACGGGCCCTGGGCCTGAACGGGGTTGAGCCAGCTTCGGTGTTACAAGTCCTTCCAGTGCTCTGCATCGACTTGAAGCTCCCCCTCTAACCTTTTTCCTCCCACTTTCCTGCTTGGTGTTAGTGTGGAGTCATGCCACAGTAACCAAGGCCAGTGATGAAGTGTCTGTGGGCCTGACCGGGATGCGGTGATTGTCAGTTGTTGATGAAGGGGTGGTTGACTTGGGAGAACTGTCTCCTCCTGTGACTCACATTCATCCTGGACTTCAAGGCTTTTGGCAAGCCTGCCTGCATCCTCTGTGTAGTTGCTGTGGGAGTGGGAGTGTGGCCAAAATGCCCACTACACCATTCAGTGGGTTGCGTTTCCTTCTGTGGCACCTGGAAGAGCAAATTAGTGTAGAGACAAATGGGGAAGATCCAGGTTTGGACCTTCTGATAAGCCTTTTTCTCTTGCAGAGAACAGGCCTTCGCCCAAGGAGCTGGAGGAGCTGGAGTTGCTGAACAGGGCCTTAGAGAAGGCACTGAAAGTTAGGAAAAGCATCTTGAAAAGTCCATTAGAGGCTCAGGGAGCTACAGGAGAGAAATCTGCAGGTGAGGGACCTACTCCCAAGAATGCTGAAGAGCAGCAAGTGCCTGTACCTGTTGAGGATGTTCCTGAGAACACAAAGGTGAGAGCTGTAAGCAAAAAGCCTGCCTCTTTGAAGAAGCCCTCTCCATACCAGCTAAGAGCCCCTTATAGGACTGACCCAGATGTGAAAAAACTGCAAAGGAAAGCCCCAGCCAGATGTGTTTCTCAAGGTTCCAGGACAGCTGGGAAGAGCTCCTCAAAAGGGGTGGCTTGCAAACAAGGAAGGAGTCATAGGACAGTAATCTGTGCCAGTGACAGAGAGGTCCCTGCTCCAGCTGAACCCCAGAAGATACCTGGCTTGTCCAGATCTGCCCTGAATGAGCAGCAAAGCTTTTCTGTAGGGGATTCAGCTGGGGGAAAGAACTCTGTAGCTGCTGGCAAGCGGTTATCTGATGGAGGGAGGAAAAATTGTGGTTTCCTGGGAGAGTCCAGCAAAAAGGAGGACCCTACAACTGAAGGTGCATTGGGAAGGAGCACCTCACCTCGGACGGTCACCCTGCAGGAAAAGGGGTAAGTGCTGAGAGATGGGCACGTCTGTCTTGTGCTTGACATTGACTAGCACATCTGCAAAGCCTGGTCTCTTCTACTGCTCTGTAGGACCCAGCTTGGTTTCACTGCTCCTCAGATCTTTCTCAAGAGGAAGGATCCTTTAGAGTTTAAAAGCCTTTATTGTGATTGAGTAAGTGTTTTAATTTTAAGGGCTTACTCTTGGATGGCTGGGACTTTGAAAGTCTTCTAATTAAGACTTGATATTTCATAGCCCCCTGTGACTGTTTTGGAAAGCTGTCTCTGTAGAGCTTTCTTGAGCCTTAGTTTTCCTCTGAGTGCACTTTCTATTATAGCTTATTGATTTTTTTTTTTTTTTTTTTTAAACACGGTAATACATAATGCATGAATTCTCTCTCTCTCCCTCCCTCTCACTTCCCCCCCCCCCGCCACCCGAATGCTGTTTGGAGAGATGGCATCTGGGTTTAGTACTATCCCCTTTAACCTGTAAGATACTGCCCGTGTAACTACACAAATCAGTATTGACTAGAATGCAGTTGTTTCAAGTGTTTGGTGTACAAAGAATTACGAAGTGGATGTTACTGGGATTCTCTGTGGAAAAGTGGCTTGCATTCAGACCAGTGTGTCTTGTTTAAATAATTTCTATATTCTTTTCTGTGTACGCTCTGCTTTAAAGAAACAGTGAAGTTCGGATCTGATACGTGCCTGTCCCTGAAAATTTTTGAAAAATAGTTCTCAGCTGCCACAACTCAACTCTTGTGTTTGTGCAGGGAGGAAATTATCACTGTTCATGTGGTGTTGGAACGGACACAGGACACTGAGTGGCAGTTGCTGGGGGAACAGGAATCTGGATTCAAAAGTTTATTTACTTAAAATCCCAACTGTGGTCTTGCGTTCATAGTCTACATGTGACTAGCTATAACTGCCAACCCACATGTTTTTGCAATAACAAGTTAGGGATTATTCTACTTTGGGGTTAAGATGCATATTCCCAGTGGAAGCTGAAATGTCCCTTTCCCATTTCTTTGAGTGTGATATGGCGCTAGGCAAAGCTGCCTTGTCATGCTGAGGTATGGCAACAGAGTCAGGGAGATCTGCTTATGCTCACATCCGTATTGATCAGCTTACTTGAAGATGTTGTTTCCATGTCTGTATTCTGCCTTGTCAGGGCTTTGCTCCCAGCTTCTCACCTTGGATGAACCTCTGATGGCTGGTGGTAGGATGCAGGAGCTCTCCCAAGTCAGCTCAGTGACGCTTGTGGAAATGAATAAGCAGACTGATCCTCCTTCCTTGAGGACAGGCTGAAGGCAGTGGTGGATTCAATCTCCAGGGTTGCTGACATCTTCCATTACAGCTAAATTAATTTCAAATTTAGACAAAATGTTATTTTCCCTGTTTGAAGACAAGGCTCCGCTGCTCTCCAGCAGTCAGGATTGATGCTTCTCTTGTTTTGCAGATGCCAGCTGAAGCTACCCCTTCCCTACAGGAAAGCCTATTCCAGGAATTCCAGGTAAGCCCAGCCTGATCAGTCCAGTCCAGAACTACCCTCTGCTTAAGGGCTGTGAGGAAGGATCAGATGGGGGAGACCTGGCTGGTTTGTGGGCCATGGGGAGGCACTGACCCCACAGTGTGTGGGGCCTGAACTAGGAGCAAGAGGAGTGGTCCGATACAGCATGCCTCTGCAAGGCTGTTTCTGAGGATATGTGTTTTCATGTTATTCTAGCCACTAGTGTTACTTTTGTTTTCAGAGTGCTAATCCCTGTTAATCCCCGAGTTGTAAAGATACTGGAATGCTTTAATCATGGGTTTAACAGTGCTGCAGAAGTCTCTGCTGATACCATATACTTGTTGAAGGCAGGAAACCCTGTGGGGTGGGTGCCTGTATAGCCTGTGCGATGAAAGAGTTTCCCAGCCAGTTGCTGACCTGAACTGCTCTGCTGGGGCACCTCTCTAGCCTGGAAGCACTGTGGCTCTGTTTGTTTGAGGCTGATTCCTGGTGATGAACTCTCTTAAATAGAGCCAGTTAAAATGTTACCACACCGATGGTGCAAGTGGTTGGGTTTCTGGTGAACTTGGTGCTCTAGTCCATTCTCCAGCCCTCTGGAAGGGTTTTCCACCATTTACTCTGAGGAATCTTGCCATAATTCAGCAGATTTCTTGTTACGAGGTTTGTCCAGATATTAACCTTAAACCCTCTCTTAAATCTAGCTATAGCTCCTTGTGCTACTCTCAAGAATTCCTCCTCCTCTTGGGAACTGTCATTTATCAGACACCAATTTGTTAGTTGCCCTTCAGTGAGTTGTAAAGACTTGATTCCCTTAACTTTCACTTGAAATTGAGCCTTTTGGCATCCTAATCACTCTGTAATTTTACACTCTTCACTATTACTTTCAACTCAGTGACAGATTGAAAATAACCTTTGCTCTAAAGATCCCTTATAGAAGGAATGCATCTTGTCTGGTAACTTCTGTTCTTTTCTGTTCCATTAACCTTGCTATTTCTCTGTATAATCTGTTTCTGAAAACTGCAGTTTCTATCACGATTTATAAGATCCATTTGTATGGAGAAAAGACACATGCACACTCGGGTTAGACTGCACTGCGTAACTATTTTAAGCTTCCTCCTGATGGCTTTCACTTACTGTGGCAGGTTTTGGGAGACTTGCTGAGATGTACTGGCTCTTTAAAGCAGTCCTTTACTTAAAGGATATTATGGGGACTGTGCATTGGTGGGGATGTCGAACTCCGTAAGTGAAATGCACTTCTCTGGTAGCGCTATTATTTGTGTAACACTTTCTTTTAAAAACTGGACTCCGATACAATGTCCTGGCCAGCTTACTCATGGTACTGTCCTTAAACTTCTATGTTTTGTGTCCCTGATACTGACACACTGCTGTCATGCTTCTTGTCAAACATACCACTTTGTCAAAAAAAAAAAAAAAAAAAAAAAAAGGATTAAAGGAGAGTCTTGAGGAAGTTTGGCATATGAAGGAATCACTGTGGTAAAAGCTAGGGTGAGCATTTTTCCTGTCTGCTCTTCTTTTTGTACACATTTCCTAACAGAGTAAATGTACAGAAACGCAAACAACTTGCCCCTGAAGAAAGGAAGGGAAGATTTGTTGTTTCCTGTAGGATAAAAACATAAGTAGGGTGCTACAACAGAATTAGTGATGTGCTGCAAGTTCACATTCTGCTTATAGAAATGTGTTGTCTCTCTTCTGATGGCTGTAAATCCTTCCCTCAAAACAAGTTGAGAGAAATAACATGGGTGGTTTACAGTGTCTAATGCTTTCTGCAGGGTGTCCTTGTTGATGTAATACCAGCTGTCAAAAATGAGGGGGGAATGGCTACTAAATAACCTGTAAAAGAGAGGGGTGAGGAAGATGCTTGTATTTGAAGTGCTGATATGCCGTATTGGTGTGCCACAGCTGTCCCATGGGTACAATGGAGCATACCTCCTCCACCTCCTGCCCCTTTTGAATTTTCAGGGCATGGGAGAGATGTCGTCTCTGCCAAACAAGTGCAGATGCAGCAGCTGCAAGGAACCGTTTTATAGAGAGGATCCAGACCACTGTATCCTTTCTCAGCTCACCGCCCCCTTCCACAAGCATGTAGTGCAGTACAGCAGGCACTGGGTGTGATCACTTTGCAGTGTGCTCCCATCTGGAGAGAGTTATGCCTCCAATAACAGGAGTTCAGGCTGGGTCTCTAGGAAGTGTTTTTTTCATAGTGCAGCTCTTGAGCAGTCATAAAACTTTTGATCCAGACAAACAAGGCCACAAGGCAAACATGCCATACACAGCTGTGCTGTCCTCGCCTTCCCCCTGCAATGCCACTTCACAGGCTGCTTGCCCTCTGCCTCTTCCCCTGATCCCAGCTAGCCTGGCCCAGGGCTTAGGGTAGCACACAGAGCTGGCAGTGTGAAACCTTCCTTAAGCTGCTGCTGTTTGAGTTTTGTTCAACAATGCTGGCCTTCAGTCCTGCAGAGATAGAGAAGGAATTAAAGGTCCTCCAGGATGTCCCCTCCCTTCTGAGCCAGTATGTGGAAGCTGAGCCTGCAGGTAAGGAGAAAAAAAGGGGGGTGGAAGGGGCAAAAAGTGGAATAAGGATGATTTCAGTGGGCTCCAGTTTCGTGTGTCTTGTATTCTTGGCACATGCTGGACATGAGGACAGGAGCATTCTCTGCCTCAAATGAGGGCTGGTGAATCCAAGGCCACTCTAGAAACTGGTATTTGGGAGGGACAGTTTCAGTATGCTCATGCCTGCTGGTTTTCCTCTGCTTCTCTTCTAGACCATCCCACTCTGGAAAGAGAGTATGAAAGCCTTCTAACCTTGGAGGGTTTGCAAACCACAGTTTCCCAGTGCCTGCATAAGCTGCAGCTTCTGCGAACAGGTGAGCCAGTCCCTGTTTTTGTAGTCAGGTGTGAATGTGGCCAGCTGTGCGCAGAACACTGTGGACCAACATAATTTTTCTTCTGGCTATTCTTAATGGTAATGTAGCATGTAAAATTCTCTGGTGGCAAAGCAAGCCGTGGTATCTGTTTGCCACCCATCTGTTCAGGAGAGGCTTGAGACTTTTAACTGCTGCAATTCAGGATGGCTGGTGAGGGAGCTGTTGAGAGGCGGGGGAGACTTTATGCCATAGCTTAAGATGTCCTGATTGTGCCATGTGTGAGGAGCTTACCCTGACTAATACAGTGTCATTAGTCATTCATTTCTAGGAACAGTAAGTAGATCACAAATTCTGCAAGTACAGATTTAACTTGTATATTCCTGCCTCCTGCAAATTCTTCCACCCTGGCAGCTATGGAGTCCCAGATGAGGCTGCGCCCAGACTGCGCTGGGGACATAGGAAGCTGCTCTCCAGCCTGTGTTCCTCCCAGGGGACAGATGTGTGACAGTGCAGGCATCCTGGCTGTGCCTCTCCTTTGTTACTCCAGTTTCCAGGAGCTGAGGGACCTGTTTGCCTTGAAGCTGCAAGTGTCAATGCTGCACCAAGAAATTGCCTTACAAAAGGTAAGTCTTTAAAAGCGTTAGTGCTGCTGGGGTAGGGGAAGAAAAGGGCAGTTGTGGGGAAACAGCTGGCATACGGGGTCTTGATGGGCAAGTAACAGCACAGCAAGCTCTCCTAGTGATGTTTCTATGTTTATACCTCGTGTCCAATTCCCATCAGTGCCTTGCTTACTTTGTAGATGAATGGACTTACTTTTTTTGTTAGGGCCAGAGCAGAGACCTTTAAATGTCTGACCCTCTCCTGATAAGACTTTTTTTTTTAAGCTACTCTGAAAGAATTTGGCAGTGGAGGATGTTGTTGCTAATGCCTGGAGACCCGTTTTGGCAGCCCTTTACAGTCCCATTAGGGCACTCACTCTCATTCTCTCCTGTGTGACCTCCAGCTAGTGAGTTCCTCTGCTGTCTGTTCCTTTCCTTTTAAGTCTCAAACCATTGTGCTGCTAATCTTGACTTTACTGTTCTGAGACTGCCTGGAGGTCAGTCTCTCCATCAGCCTGAGCAGAGTGCTTGCTGCACAGGGATCACTTGTTCTTCTTGACCAACAGCAGCAAAGGGCAGAGAAGATCTGTGAAATCACATCTGCTCCTTTGACCTAACCTTTGCTGTCGACCTGAATGATAGAGGCTTCGGAAAAGCCATTTTTTGTAAGCCAGGGAAGAGTTACTCATAACTGGCAGCACTCCTCCCTCTGGCTGAAGATAGATTGCTGCCTGTCTTCAAATGGGACTTTAGTGCTATAATCCTGAATTATGGATTGTGAGGTTTTCGATTTTTATCTGGCCAAAATGAAGTAGTGACCAAAGCCTACTGCCTAATGCTTCCTTGACTGACTCAATTTCCTCTGCACATGTATCTAAATAGATGCTTTGTGCTGGGTGAGCTCTGAGTATCTGAAGCACCTCTGTGCAGAGAGTGCGAGATAGGTGAAATTCTTGGGGACAGGTGAAGTGAATGTACTTGGTACAAGATAAACACCCTGGGAAAGGATGTCTGTATTTCTGGGTCAAGCTTGTTCATTGCCTTCCTATGGAGGAATGCGAAGAATCATAGAAAGTTCTGGTAGGAATTAGCCTGTCTTTGATGGTGAAGGCCTGTTTCCTCTATTCTTACCATCAGAAGTGGACCAGGTGGATGGAAGAGAAGGGGCTTTCTCTTAGGAATTGGAGCAGTGCAGCACTCCTTCATGTGCCAACTTTCCCCTTAGGTAGCTTTCATGTCTGCAGCTCTTAACTCTTCCCAGAGAGTAGAAACTATGTCTTGTTTCCTTGTCCTTGTGCAGAGATTTATGGAGAACAAGAAAGGGACCCCCCTGCAGATGCCCTATACTCTATTCTGTTTGGGTCTTCCTTTTGTTTCCACCACTGAAAAATGCTTTGAGGGAGGTGACTGACGTGCAGTTCGTTGTCCACCCTTCTCCTGGGAAGGCAGTGTGTACAGTAGGCTGTGTGGTTTTTAATGTGCAGACTGCTGAGACTTCATTAGCTGATGCCAGCTGGAGAAAAAAAAAAAATCCGGGCAAAATGTCTTTCTGAGCATTAGCTCAAGAGTGGGGCACTAAAGGCTAACTTTTGTCCTTTGATTGGGAGTTCACCTGTGCTTGAGTTGTCAGTCACAGTCATAATCCCAGAGCTTTGTGCTGTTAATTATGCTGCAACAGGCCAGTGGGTTGTCTGAGAGCATGAACTGAGAGCACAAGCTAGGCTTAATAAACCAGAGGCCAGGCCAGGGAATGTTGGACAGCTTTAGGATCCCCTGTAGCCTGTGCTGCTGGGGAGGCATGCGGCTTTGTTCTGTTTGGGCTGGCGTTGGCCACTTGCCTGTCTGTCTTGGATTAATGTGGCCCAACTGGGAGGTCCCGGAACAGTTGTGAGTGAAGGGTTGAACTTACTGTTACATGAGTAAGTGCTTCACTGTGTGGTTGCAGAGCTCCTGAATCAACATCAGCTTCAGCTTCTTGCAGGATGCTGATCTCATCCGAACACTGGGCCATCTCTGCAGCAGAGGAAAAGTGCTGCCGTTTATCTCGCTGCTTTAGGAACGCTGGGTGGCTGCTAGTGTACTTCATGAGCAGAGGATGAACAGCTCTGCAGTTGTTAAATATGACAAAAGAAAGTACCTGTCTATCGATTAGCATGTTATTAGTCATACTGCTCTGGTTAGATTTCACTTGTTATGCAGCCGCTTCACTTCATGGAATCCTAAAAGTGCAAGCTGGCTCTGGTGACATGTTTCCTTTGCTCCTGCCCAGGTCATGATGGCAGAACTCCTGCCTGTCCTGGAGTCCAGGCTCTACCCAGAGGCCTCTGCAGCTCAGCTGTATCGGGCGATTTACACGCAGCTCTGTGAAGGAGGCAAGCGATTCCCTGTGCTGGTGAGAGACGAGCTGGTGGACTGATCTGGTGGGAACCTCCTACTAGCCATTCACATAACCAGAGACAGTTTTAAGCAATAAATCTTTTCAATTAACTTTGTTACTCTGCCTGTTTGTCCAACTAAATTTCAGGGGTGTGTTTGGGATTTTTTTTCTTCTTTTCTCTTTTATATCACTTTTATGACCTGCTAACTCTGAGGTTTTGTGAAGCCCCTTCAGAGCTTCATAGACACTGGTTTTGGCTTTTCTTCCAAGGTCTGTCTCTCTGGCTAGCTCTGGATTCTTGGCTGCCTCAGTTGGGACAGCAGGCTCCTATATGCAGACAGTGTAGCAGGCAATAAAACATGGACCTGTGTTCAGCTCTGAGGCCCCCAACATAAGAAGGACATGGACCTGTTGGAGCAAGTCCAGAGGAGGGTCATGAAGATGATCAGAGGGCTGGAGCACCTCTCCTATGAAGACAGGCTGAGATAGTTGGGGTTGTACAGCCTGGAGAAGAGAAGGCTCTGGGGAGACCTTATAGCAGCCTTCCAGTACCTAAAGGGGGCCTGCAGGAAAGGTGGGGAGGGACTTTTTACAAGGGCATGTAGTGATAGGGCAAGGGGTAATGGCTTTAAACTGAAAGAGGGTAGATTTAGATTAGATGTAAGGAAGAAGTTCTTTAGTGTGAGAGTGGTGAGGCACTGGTGCAGGTTGCCCAGGGCCAGGTTGGATGGCGCTTTGAGCAACCTGGTCTAGTGGAAGGTGTCCCTGCCCATGGCGGGGGGGTTGGAACTAGATGGTGTTTAAGGTCCCTTCCAACCCAAACCATTCTATGATTTATACTGATCAGATAGCCACTGTATTGTGGTGCACAGCCTTCCAGCATCTGAAAATCCAGAGAACCTGAGCTGCTCCTTCCCTATTACTCTGTTCACCAGTTGGCATATAACCAGCATTACAGTGGTCACTGTCTAATATTTACTGACCAACAGTGTTTTCGATGTCTTCATCCACAGCAGCCTGGGCCGCATGCAGTAGCGCCTCTTCTGCAATTACTCTGGTTTGTGGGTACCTGTCCTGAGCTGAGTGCTACCTGGGCTGTGGTCAGCTGGAGCAGTCCCTTCTCATCAGCCTGTCAGTCACATCGCTGCTCAGTTCAGGACTCCTTCAGGCAGCTTCACGACTTTCCAGGCTCTTTTCTAAGGACTTACACCTAGCCTACAACTGAAATATTTTTGCTGTGTCATGTTATCTGGTGATTGTGCCTGAAGCAGCAGTCTAAGAAGGGTTGGGCTATCTGCACTTGAGAGATGTCAGGGAATCCAGCTGCAGGAGGAGGGAGCTGATCCAGCAGCCCGGTAGATGGCACTCGGCCCTTTGCCTTACTGCTCAACCTGTGCTGGTAGCTGCTGGAGGAGCAGTCTTCCAGAGGGACTAATGCAATGTCCTGCTTGGCTATGGAAAATACAGATTCTATGGCAATTCTGACCTTGACACCATGGGAAAGTTCCAGCTTCGGTTCCTCCTGCATCTTAGGTTTTTTCTTGTAATCCCCAAATCCCCCAGCATTTCTATGTGACAAAGCAAAGCTTTAGAGTCATGTGGAATACCTCTGCTTGTGAGCACTTTGAAGCCCATTTAGGGAAGGGCCACTGTGTACCACTGCTTATTACAGTTTGATTTGCACCATATCTCTTAGCTGGACTAGGACTGCTTGGGGGAGTTAAGGTCTTAGCAGTGCTGACAGTGGTCATTATTTTTTCCTTCTGTTTTTTTTCAAGGCCAGAGGTAGTTGTCCGTTTCTTCTGAACGTTTGGCCCTTTCTGACCCTCAGAATTCACTGAAAATCATGTAAATAATAGATGAAAATCAGCATCCTTTACTTTAACTTTTTTTTTTTGTTGTTGTTGTTATTGCATTGCATTCAGTTCTTTGTGGATGGTAATTATTTCCCATGGAGTCTGCAGTCAGGGGAGGAGTTTGTCTTCTTCCCCACTGCAGTGTGCAGAGGAGTCCTGTGTGGTTTACATCTGCATGGTCTACTGCGGAAACCATGCTGTGGTCAACAGCACTGGAGGATTGCAATGTAACGATTAAAAGGCTGGTAATAGGAGCAAACACTGCCTCCTAAATTAACATGGTCATATGCTATGGGCATTAACATCTGCATGTTTGAATTTTAGAAATGACATTTGGTATTTTTAATTATCGTGCTGTTATCCATAACTTGTGTCTGTAAGCGCTGCATGAGTCACGGAGCATCTGCTTCTTTGCACAGAGCAGTCCAGTGTAAATTGGCAGTAACTTCACTGCCACAGCAAGGACTGCGTAAGAGTGAAAGGACTGTGAAAAAGAGACTGAGTCCACAAAAATGGGTTCGCAGGGGTTGTTACAAGCTCAAAAGGCAAGCTGACACCATAGGAGGGGTGCAGAAAGGGAGTACAGCTCCCAGCATGATGACTGGCAGCTAGCTGGGTTGTTTTGTGCCTCTGGGTGCACTGTAGTTTTATTACTCTTCCTACACCATGTGAGAGGCATTTTATAATTTTCATAGATGTGTAAGACTTTAAATCATTGGAATGACTCACTTTTTCAAATGAGTCTTGTGCTATAGCAGAGATAAAGATTCAATAGCAACTTAACTGAGTGGTTGGGGAGTCTTTTTCGTTATAAAATGTGCCATTGTTATAGAAAGAAATTATGCTGGTACATCAAATTGAGATGAGGAGAAAAGAAAGACAAAAGGTAGTATTTGTGATGCCAGGGGATAGTATTACAAAAATACAGGAAATGAGCAGTATTTTTGGAAAGTGACAGATGATACCACTGTTGTGTAGACATGAGCTGAAACAAAGCACAGTGAGGGTCAGGGAGGATTAGTAGCTCTTACTCCTTCTTTGTCCCCTACAGTAGAGTCTTAAAAGGTTTTTGTTCTTTCACTGCTGAAGGATGTGAAGCTGGATCACTGGGAGGAGACAGTTTTTTACTTTTCTTTCCAGAATCTGTGACTTTAAGCATTTCCAGCTGCTAATGGTTTGTCTTTTCCACCAGCTTCCTTCTTTCCTTCCCCTGTGCGACTTCTCTACTTACTGTTTTTGTTTTTGCAAATCCTCTTGACCAGTGGAAAGACAGAGGCAGTGCCGCTGTTAGTGCACACTGCAATCATTAGACCCTCTTGCAGGATTTCACACGCACTAGTTGTCTTTGGTTAGTTCTGGATGTTCATTGTGTTGAAATCTTCAAGGGGTTTATCCTGCAGATATCAGATGTTATCCTGATGTTATCAGATGTGCCAAGTGCTTGCTACAGCTGCCTCCTTGGGAGATAGAGCATGTAGCGACTAAACAGTGTGGCTTTAGGGCTACTCTCCATCTAAAACAGAAGTAATTTGAGTCTTGGTAAGAAAGAAGGCACATCTCACCAAGAGTGGTGTGGAGGCATGTCCTGCCTCTTTCAACCCTTTTGAGGGGTCTAGCAGCGTGTGAGCAGTGGTAGAGCATAACAACCTGTGACCTGCTGAAACAACTGCATATACAGCACAAGCTGCAGCGTCCCACCCTTGGGGCAAGCCACCTGGGCCAGAAGCACGGGTTATGGTTTGGAGAGGCAAAACCAGATGAACTGTGTGAGGGATAAGGGAATTTCATCAGCGAGCAGTTTAAGATGATAAGTGTTGAACTGGGGGGGAAAACTCCCAGCTCTCTCTGTAGATGACAAATTTGCTGTCGGTGTTATTCTCCAAATGAGCTTTCTGTGAGCTCCAGAGAGCAAGTTACTTAGTTAAAACGCTATATGTAGTCAAGTCTGAAGCATTAACACCTGAATCAGCAACTTCTCAGGCAGCATGCACTGTCGTGCTAGTCAAGGGTTTCTAGAAAGAGCAATGGTGCAAATGCTGAGACAGAAAGCTTGTATTTGTAGTAGAAGTATTGGGGGGAGCTATATATCCTCACTCTTTTTTTTTTTTTTTTTTTTTTTTTGACTCAAATCAATCTCTGCCTGAGCTACAGAATTCAGCATGAGCTTGGGATTTCCAGCTGAAGCTTTGCTGGGAAATTTTGTCTGCTTCTGATAAATCTGAAAGTGATATTGTTGAGTTACATGTGAGTGCAAACCACGCTGGGGATGCTGAACGCAGGTAACGCAGGATGCATAGCGCTCCTTCAGACAGTCCCAGGGTGTCTAATTCTCAGTACACTGTAAGCAATGAGTTGGAAATGCTTTAATAGCCCTGTGAAGGCCAGGAGAAGGGGCCAACATGGATTTTTTGCAGGCAGGCAGCCAGTTCACGGCTGCACATTTCCAGTCCTGAGTCCTATCACCAGGTGGGGTCACTGAGAGGCTGTAGCAGATGATGGATCTGACACCAGGGGCTCTTTGCTTTTTATCTGTAAAACGGAGATTGATATTATTTTGCTTGCTCATTAGCTTGATTTTGCCACATCTATGCTCTCTGGAAAAAGGCGTCTTGTTTTTCTGTTTTGTTTTTTTTTTAAACATATACACTGGGACTGGCGCAGTTGACATCTGGTTTCGCTGGATGCTTCCTAGTCCTCCTTCACTTCCATTAAAAACAATCTCACAAAACAAAAACCCTAATCATGACTCAGTCTGACATGAAAACAGTTCATTAAATAGGTATTAAAATGTCTATTTTCTACCATGCAGATCAAATACTATTTTTGTAACATCAAAACCACCATCCAGAAGAAAAGATCTATCATCTTGTTTTTAATTTGTGAAGAAAGAAGGGTTTTAGCATTGTAATCAAGAAAAATCTATTACTTGTTAATTAATCTGAGCCCAGTTAGAAAGCAGAGGGCAGGAAGCAATGTCCCACGTATGCCAGGGTGTAAAGAACTGGTAATGAGAGGGGGAAAAAAAAATTAAAACTGAGTTTTGAACTGTAATTTCAGAAGGCGAGAAATTACAGCAGTGGGCTATTTAGGCTTGCAAACGGAGATGTTTGACTTATTTTTAGACAGAACAAGAAAGATAATCAGTGGATCTGGAGTTCGGATAGGAAAAAGCAAATAGAAGCAAGCTCTGAGTCACTGGAGGAGACTGACCCTGGAGAAAAGCCTGTCTGAAATCTTCCCTCCTGGTTTCTGAGAACACAAACTCCCAGCTGTGCTAACACCTACTGGTTAGGCTTTTTTTCAGCCCTTGCAGATTATAGTGGGAAACAATTTATTAGTCTCATTTTATCTCCAGTTTAAGAAGAAAATAAGGGAGACTTAATGCACCCATTCAAGTCAGTAAGACTTCAAAGTAGGGTTGCTTTATCCACCACAAATTAAGTTGTGTTGTAAATTACGTTGCACTGCACCTCTGTAGCACCTCATCATCCTTTTTCCTCTGTTAAAACTATTGCACCACATCTGTTGATGCAGCTGGCACAGCATTGTAGCTTTGGAATTTGGAAAAGTGCATTATCTGGGGATGTCACCCTTTTGGGTTTTTTCCTGCTTCCAGTTCTAAATTTCAGAATATACAACACTTCTTGCTTTTGAGATGAAGTCTCTTATAGGATGTGTTAGCTCTAAACCTTCCTTTTGAAATTGTTGGGCAGCTCAGTGCCATCATGCAAGACGATGGGCATCTGCAGTTCTCACTTCCTTCAGGAGGAATTGAGTCTTTGGTACCAACCAGACACATGAACACACAGAATGAGAGAGCACAAGAATGATAATTAAAAAAAAAAAAAAAACAACCCCCAAAAAACCAAACAACCCCAAACACAAAAACCACCTTTAAAAAAAATATTGAAACCATAAACAGTCTACAGTGCTTTAATTACGATTGTGTGCTGGCTGCGTAATGGGACAGAATTCACATTACTGGATGCAGGGATGAATCAGGCATAGTATTTTGTATATTTTTAACAAGTTTGGGCATATAAATTTAACATAACCATGTGTTTCTGTGAGCCTGGAAGGCTCATTTTTAGTGTCATTAGGAAATTTGGGGTGTTTGGCAAAATCCTTGCAACTATTACCAATCCTAACTACCTGGTTTTGTCTAGTATTAAATGGTGTTCGTCAGGACCCATCGCTGTGCTGTTCTGGAGTCTTCTCCTTGAGGGTGACAAAGCTCTCAGTAGTGATCGTGTTGTCCTTGCAAAAGCAAACCCACTGGATTTAATGGAGGTGTTTGAATGAACAAACCATTAATGATTTGAATCATGTATGACTATGGCTCCCTTCCTCTTAGCAGCGCGAGTGCCATGGTCTCCATTTACAGAGTAATTCAGTTTTGCTTATGACAGTGCAAATGGCATTATTTTTTGGGTTTGTGGTTTGGTTTATTTTGTAAAAAGCACTAATTACAGTAAATAGCTTATTCTACTGTACTAGGTGTATTTCTTATCTATGAGCCTTAAAACTAGTGTGCGTGCCTTATGAGTCAGACTAAGCTCTGCTGGCATCTCGCTCAGCTCTCTGGGCAGCACTTGCCTGAGGCTGGCCATGTGTCAGTATGAAGCATCTTCAGGGGCAGAGGACATCAACAAAATTGCTGTGGATTAGCTTTTCTCCTAGTTGGTGGGTTTTTTTCCTGTTTCTGTATCATGCCTGGTTCTCAATATTGTTTGTGTTGAGTATCTGCTGTGGTCTAATGTGGGGTAGTCAGCTGATGGTGACAGGAGAGGAGCAGCAGAAGGCGCGAAGGGAGGTCTGTACGTGCTCAGCCTGCACCAACGTTGTGAACGTAGCTACCACCGGGCGGATGATATAATAATTCTTTTCCATCTGCTCCTATCTATATTTGAATCCACAGGAAAGCGTCGTTCTTGTAAGACACATGAATCTCTAATTTCAAAAGCCGTCCCTATTTCGGAAGTTCCTTTGGCAGGCTGGCTCTGGTTTCCCTGCCTGTGCTGAGCACTCGGCGCTGGGAGATGCTCCAGTGGGGCTCATCACGCAGTGTAATGATATGGACCCAAAATAGCAGGGCGATGTCACCTAGCAACTTGCCACTGTTGCAAAAGTCTTTGTTGGAGTGGATCAAGGTGACACTTTGCTGCTATTTTCAGACCCACACTTCCTGATGGCTGTTGCCGCTTTATTCCTCCGCTTTATTTATTTATTCCTTTTGCTGAATCATAGACCTGGAAAATACTTCTTAGGTCACTAGAATCCAAGATTGTGCCTCCTGATTTATTTTGCTGCCTATTTTCCAGTTTTACGTGGCACACAGCTACTTAAAATGGACTACGAGAGGCCAGCTGTGCTTCCTTAATGAAGCTTTCCTGCTGTGTGAGGACTTTCTTCTTTGCTCTTTATCTTAAAATTAATGGAGCCGCTCAAAACTTAATGCTCTCTTTGCCGGGATTGTTTCCGCAGCCGGGTGCAGCTATGGTGTGATGGCAAGCGCTGGGCGGCTGTGTAGGCACTGCCAAGGCACAGGGCATGCACCTTGCACGGCTGGTGCCAGGAGGTGGCTGCATGCCCTGGCACAGCCGCTGCCTCCGGTAAATCCAGATGTCACCATTTCCTCTCCCATGTAATTCCTCTTTCCCTCTGAGTCTGTGATCTTTTAGCACTGAAGAGCTGCCGTTCTATATCTAGGTAGCTTTTGCCTGTCCGTGGAATGAGTATACTCAATGGCTATATTTAATGGCTATGTTAAAACTGTTGAAGTTGCAGTCAAGAGCTCAGAAAAAGCCACAGTCCCAGGTTGCAGCTGCAGTTTGGACCATCTGTGGCAATGGGCTACATGGTCATTGATGCTATATTCACCTGCTCTCGTTTCACTGCAACTCTTTATTGCAGTCAGTGTTTGTTTATTACAGGAGATAGCTGTACAATAAATAGTTATTTAGTATTTCTTGCCTGAGTCTTAATTTAATGCGTGGCTCTTGCATGAACTATACCGTACCAGCCAAAGGCAGAATTATTCATTTCCTCACAGAGCCACAGGAAAAAAAACTTTGTGGGGATGTCTTAGTTCTTACAAACTACTGTGGGTTTGGGTTTTTTTACAGTTCCTCTGTGTGACAAGTCAATGCGTGTGGTCTGTTGGTATTTAGTTTTTAAGTAAGTGAGGGTCACTTGTTCAGAGCACATTTGTCACAGACTTCAGGGCTGCCATTTGCTGGATTTCTACAACTCAGACCCCAGGATATTGAGCTGTGTGTCCCGAAAATGAGAAACGAGGTGGGCACGTGTAGGTATCATTTCTTTGACTAGTGCAGGGATATATGTGAATTGTGTAACAGAGATTATCTTCGATTATCTTTGCCCAAAGCTGTTGTTTGCCCTAAGATATGTTGTTTTCTGTTCTTGTTTCCAGGCCCATTACCTTCTAATTTCTGGAAAAAATAAGGCATAATTCCTTCACCTACAAACCCCTTGTTCTACAGAGTCGTATTAGCTCCAGGCTGGAGGCGTAGGCCATCCTGAGTGTGGCAGGACCCGTACTGAGCAGCTGGCTTGTGCGGAGGTGATGGGCTATGTGTGGTGAAGCTGTAAGCAGAGTAAGCGGGGTGTGGGTGTCTGCATCCTGGCCCTGCGTTCTTTATTTTAGTGTTTCCGTGTGGTCTCCAAATTATTTTTGCTCTGTAACATCTACTTTGAAAAGTCACGGTTGGTGTCTCTGGTTACTTGTGTAATTATGGACCCCCACCATTATGGACCTCCTTCCTCCTGCCCCAGCGCTGGGCACTGAATGCCAGGGGACATGGATCACCTCCCACGCCTTGCTCCTCCTGGGCTTCCCTGGTGGTGGTCAGCATTATATTTGATTCTGGGCTTTCTTACTTCAAAAATGGAGTAATTAATCTGTTTTAGAGGCATCCCGGGTTCCTCATCCTTTCTCACTTCAACTCTGTTTCCCTCCTAGGAATCTGGGTTTCTTGCTCAAAACACAAGCTTTCCATTGCCCACCAAAGCAGTTAACCCTCTCTGATCTTTTTCTGTTCCTCTTAAACAGAAGTTGCTGTTTCCAGGCTTTTCTTTCCTTCCCGCATCTCTTTGCTGCAGTCCTGAGAGCCAGCGTCCAGAGCCTCTCGCCCATCCGAGGGCACTGCAGCCCAGCTCCGGGCAGCATCCCCACTGCAGGGAGAGCTCCTGCTGCCCCATCCATCACCCGGACGGGTCAGCACAGTCCTTGTGGATGTATGTGTGTGTGTAGTGTGGGGTGTCATCCATCTCAGCTCCTGCAACATGACTCATCCAGTCCCAGCTGTGCTTTTCTTTCCTCCTGTGGGAAGAGGGAGGAGGACATACGCGAGTCTCTATTTCTGCTATGAAAATTACACCCTTACGTTAGTCGCAGAAGTAGGAGTGTGGAGGGAAGGAGCTGAGCGCCCAAGCAGAGGAGCCCATCAGCCCCACCAAGGGGGGAAGATCCAGTGCCCCAAAAAAATGGACTCCCACCATGCAGCCAAACCTGAAGCCTCTTCCTCTCTCCCTTAGCACATTTGAGTTTTATAGAAACCCACTGCAAAATCAGAGAAAGATTTGCATGAATTTGGCCTCTTTGAATGGAGAAGGGCAAGTTCATCCAGCTGCTTTCTACATGCCAGTGTGAGAAGTTTCCTGGAGGTGACCCTGTCCCAGCCCAAGCCCTGTGCAGGGCTGTCCTGGTCGTGCTAAGGCTTTTTGCTTTTCCTTTCAAACCAGGAGCAAAGCCAGTACGGCTCAGTGATGTGCACCTGCGCTATGTGCCATTTCAGTACTTATAGAGCCAATTGCTTTCAAACCATCTCTGGAGTTTTAGAGGGTCCTCTGTCAGACATGCAGGCAGTGCTGCCTTATGCTTCTTTGGAAACACTATCTGGTGAGCTATGTCTTGGTGTATATATGGAGGAGTTTGGTATATTCATGTGTACATTCATATGTGTGAGTACATATATATGTTTTACTCCTGTATAATTTTAAGCAGCTGTTAACACAGTAATGGGTGCAATGGTTTGTACCAGTGCAGGAGATGCACAGGGTTACTACAGCAGGATCACATCAGTGTTGCTGAGATTCAAATTCGTCATGGATCAGAACTTGAGACATTAAAACGTCACGTTTTTCTAACCAGTTGGAGCTTGTTTTTGTTACCTCCTGCTTTTTCAAGGCCAATCACTGTTCTTCAGCACCACTTAAAAAAACTTGTACAGCTGTCAGTCCACTAACACTGACATGTTTCGATGGAAGTCCTTCCCAACCCGACGAGTGGAGGCTGGAGGTGTGGGGATGCTGTCGCAGGTAGGACCAGCTAGGGCAGGCTGAGTTGGCAGCAGCATCCTCTCAGGGGGCTAGAGCTGTATTTAGGGGTGTAATCGCATCACTGGTTTCTTGAGAAGCAGTTTGGAAAGTGGCCCATTGCTAGGCTTGTCACCAGGGCATTTTCTTCCAGACCCTGCTCTCAGCAGCAGCTGAACTATTTTAGCTGAAATTTTCTTCAAGGGTTCAGCACAGAAGATTTAAGCCTGAACAGTTTCAAGTTTGACAAAGCTTCATGATACTGAAGACGGAGCTTGTGATGGGAAGTATCAGCCTTAAGAAGGCAGGGTTTGGCCCTTGCTGCTCAAAGGGCATTGAGCGGTGGGGTTGTGCTGCTCTTCTTCCCCTCTAATGAGCAATCCAGAGAATAAATAACAAAACTCAGTTTGCAGAGCACTGTGTGCTGCACATCTGACTTATCTGTAGTTATTTTCTGAGGGCTATTTATTTGCATAGCCAGAGTCTCTGTGCTCAGGTCCCAGGTGTCCTAGAGCTGGCTGCCTTGGGCAATACTGCAGGAGCACAAAGCCCCCCTGAAATTTGGGAATTCATCTGATACCTGATCAACCTCCACTTCTGTTATTTAAGGATGTTATTTAAGAAACTAGAGGCAAGAAGAGATCCCAGGGCTCTTGCAGACCCAGCCATCTCCCTTTTCATGCTAACAGGTCTCACACAGCTTTCCAGACAAAGCCTGGAGAGGTGCAAAGGCAGATTCAAACCAGCTTTATTCTCCCCCTTCCCGGGAGTGGAATGATTTCCCTGGGGATGGTGTAGGCAAGAGCTGTGCCCACAAGCAAAGGGAGGATAATGTCCCATGTCCAGGCTAATGCCCGAACCTCCCTTTTCCCGAGTCAGTCCCGTCAGCTCCTCTGCTTCTCCATCTTCTCACCTTCCTGCAGAGCCACCCTCTCGCTGCACAGCTCCACTTCTGCTACAATGTGGATTTTCTCCCTTATTTTTGGCTTCCTCTCAGTTGATGCAGAAATGCAGCTGGGCCCCATCAGCTCAGGGGAAGCTCTGACCTGGGAAAGGCTCCAGGTCTCTTAGTTTGCTACGATAGCTCATTCCTTTCCTCTCTCCTTTGGGAAAACCAATTAAAAAAAAAAACAGTGAGGGAGAAGCGAGTGGAAATGGGAACTGTTTGTGCCAGCTCTGGTCTCAGTGTCTCCCTGATCCCCTCATGGGAAAGGTGGCACAAAAAAGTTTTGCCCACAAAAATGAGTCTCTGCTGATGGTCAGAGCCGGGCAGGAGGCTTTTGCGCTCAACTTTGTCCAGGCTGTTTGTATCTCCATTCCTTCCTCCTCCTCCCGGCCCAGAAGCCCCAGACGGCTGCTGCGCTGTGTGCCATCGCTGGGCTCTACTGTGCTTTGCCATGTGCTGCGGCTGCTGTTGCAAGTGTGTGATTCTGCACTGGAGCAGGCTGCAGAGCCAACGTTACCTACCTGTGCTTAATATTGCTGTTTAAAAAGAATTCATCTTGATATTCAAGATTTGGGCACTGCAGGGAAAGGAAGCAGAGAGTGCCGTACCGGAGGGGCCCTGGCGGGTACGGTGGTGGTTCCCAAAGCCCTGCCAGCGCACACTGGCTCTCCTTCCTGGGCGAGCTGTCCTTCCTGCGGCTCTGCTTGTCCCCTCCCGCGCTGAGCTGCCTTTCGGTGTCCTGCCCGCCTGGCTCTTACCCTGTGGCTGCCTTGCCTGGACAGCAATCGTCTCAAATCCCAAATCCTCCTCCACCTCTGCTCCAGCCCCTTTCCTTCCAGGTCCCCTGACTGGTCACCCTACGTCCCCAGCAGTGTCCCACCACCCCGGTGAGTCTCAGCCTCGAGCCTTCTCCAGTCCAGCCAGCATCGCCAGTCCGTGGGCTCCCAGTGAGGGTCCCCCAAGCCCTGTGCCAGGGGACAAAGCTGGCAGAGGGTGACACAGGCAGAAAGAGCAACTCGGAAGGAGGCGATGGTGTTGGCATGTGCAGGGAGGAGGTGAAGAGGCTCTATGGAGCGGCTGGAAGTCCCGCTGCCCGTTCCTTCGGGGTTTCGCTGCCCGTGGGGCTGCCTGAGGTGGTATTTGCGGCAGCATGGCCCTGGGGGGACCTGGGCACGGTGGGCAGCCAGGCTAGCTCCCCTGCCGTGGCACTGCCTGGCCGGGGACTGGACCGGTGAAAACACGCAAACTGCAAAACCACATCCCAGGAGCAATCCCAGCTGGGCTGCAGGCAGCTGCCTGCTCAGAGCCCGAAACGGTTAACAGGCAGCGAGGCCAAGCCGGTCCTCCCACCGGCATGAGATCACCGCTGCCACCGCCAATCCCGGATCCAATCCTCGCTCCGTCTGGCAGCAAAAGAGCCGGGATCCAAAGCCGGGAGCGAGAGCAGCGGCAGCCGAGATCGCGGCCGGTCTGGTCTGCACCGAGGCACCCCGAGCCACCGGGGGAAGCTGACCATGTAGGATCCGGCCTCTTCCCTCCATCGCCGGCACAGCGGCGGGTCGTGGCGGGACGGCGACCGGCGTCCAACCCAGCCGCGCTTCGCGCTGGTCGTTCCTGGGTTTTCTCGCCAACATGATGGGCTGCAAGTCCAACTCGCTCACTTGCCTGCAGGGAGGAAAACCAGGGCTGCCGCTGGCCACGGCCACCGACTCCACCGCTACGCTCAACAAGCTGGCCCTGGCCACGGGCGGGACTGAGAAATCCTGGTACCGCTGCATCTTCCCCTTCGGCATCGTCTCCGTGGTCATCGGCGTAGCAGCGACGTGCATCACCTTCACCATCAATGGCCCGCAAATGGACATCGCTAAGGTGGTCTCGGTGGCCACCTTGATCTTCGGGGTGGGCCTGCTGGTGGCTGCCTACGTGTGCTGGCGGGCCAAGCGGGAGAGGCAGCGGAAGAGGCAGCGCCAGGAGCCCCTCTCCTTAGAGCAGGGAGCCCTATGACCCAGGCTGGGGGCAGAGGCTCAGCTCCACCCGGAGCCCCCTGCTTACACCCCCCCCCTCCGCCCAGCGCCCAGCGGCAGAGGGGTGACGGCACCGGCTTTGTCGCACCCGAGGAGGTCCGGACCCTGCCCGAGGTCAGCTTGCTGTCATTCTCCACCCCGCCGAGCCACGCCACCGCCCGCGCCCGGCCATCCCTGCTCCCGTCGCACCTGCCTGCCCGGGACCGGCACGGAAAGAGCCCGGAGAATGGCCCGGGGGGCACGTCGCCACGCACGGACCCGCTGCCCGTCCCCGCCACGGCGCCGCTCTGTGCTGGGGGATGCCGAGACAGCCCAGCACCCCCTGCTCGGCGTCAGAAGAAACCAGTGTCACTTCTGTCCTCTTGTGTTTTTTCCCTGTCGTGAGGACCCTTATGGCTCGGGACAAAAGGAGTTTCGAAAGAAACTCGCTCGGTGCGGAGAGATGCGGGGCAGGCTCGGCGTGGGGCTGCCGGCAGGGGAGGGGGGCTGGCAGGAGGCAGCAAACTCCGACACGTGAGCGTGGCTGACTTGGCACGCGAGCCCCTGGGGACAGCGTGGGTGACAAGGGGAGGTCGGGCGCTGAGCGCAGCGGTGGGGGGGTGACGGACCTTGGCACCTGCCGGGGGGGGGACGCGGGGAGCTGAGGGGCTCAGGCTGGGCAGCCCCCCCGTGGGTGGCGGCTGTTGGGTGTTTGCTGTTCACGGTGTGGCACGGCGTGGCAAGTGGAGGAGCAAACCGGGCTCTTTCTGTCACTGTGTGTCCCGGGGCACAGGTCCCCTCTGCGGGGTGTGGGGGGGTCCGTCTGCCTGGGATGCCCGGGGAGCAGGGGCTCATGCTGTGAGTTCGCAGCGGCATCCCCCAGCTGTGGGAGTCTGAAAGCAATTCTGTTGCTGGAGAAGGAGCTGGAGTTGCATTAAAAAGAAGCAAATACATTTTTACCACTTTTTTGGAAATTAAGTGCCTGCTCCTGTTCTTTGAATTTAGCTTTGAGCTCTTTACCCTAAAAAATAAGCATGAGACGTGGGCACGGGGGTCCCTGTCCGGAGGCTCTCAGAGCAGTACCTCTGCTCCATGCCCGGCCGTGGAGGCTGCGGCAGAGCTGGGCTGCAACCCTGCCCTGGGGGGTGGCCCTGCACCCAGAGGGGCCCCCCGAAACCAGCCCTCCTCTGGGCTCCTGCATGACAGGCGGCCGTGCCAAGAGCTACAGAGAGCAGCCACACTCCCGGCTGCTCAGCAGCTGGAGGCTTTCCACAAACAGCAGAAGAGAGCAAATAAAGCCAAAAGCCTCAAGCGAGGGCACACGGGAGCAAAGCCGAGCGCGCGAGGAGCTGAGGGCCCGGTACCCTCCTGAGCGTGCCATGCCACATGCCATCCTCCCTCCCAGCAGCTCTGCTCCCACCGGTTCTGCCCCTGTAATTAAATCATGCTCTGCAGCCGGGAGAAAGCCCCAGGAGCTGCTGCATGCCGCAGCGTGCGTGGCCTGGAGCTGCCACGCCTGGGATACTGGGATACCAGGACTTGGAGTCCCAGTCCTGCAAAGTCAGGTTTCGAATACCCATGGACTTTGGGAGGTTTGGAGACACTTTCAGCCCCGGCTCTGACCGACGCTTTACTTCCATGAGCAATTAGGAGATGGGGCAGTGTTACAGGGGCCAGCCCAGCTCTGCAGTGGGTGATGAGTTTAGCAGGCGTCGAGCCCGGGCTGTTCTTCGGAAGCCTGATAGTTGTTTTGGGGTGTTTGTATATCTGAAGTTCATGGTTTCAGCCTATCTTGGCGTAAGCAAACCAGTGGTTTCCAGCCACAGGGGCTCAGTGGTGTACTGTGGGAGATGCTCAGCAAAGCACTCATGTATTGAGAGTTTGAGGTGCCAGCTCAGTTTTATTATTATTGTTATATCTTTTTTTTTTTTTATTTCCTTCTTCTTGCTATAATATTTCAGGCAAACAGGTTTGCAGCTGCCTGCAGATTCCTGTGCTCTCACCTTGCTCATCACCACCGCCTCAATCCGCCGGCTGGGCCATCAGCCCCCGCTCCCAATTCTGCCCAAATTTAGCTCACTTTAAAAGTTCTCAGCCCTTCTCCCCCTGCACTGCGAAGCAAGCGCCGTCTGACTAGGATGCAGGGATGGGTTGTCTGTGCAGACCAGAGGAAAGCCTTGCCAGCCAGCCTGAAATCGCTGGCATCAGGCCCCATTACATCGCACCCTTTTTGATCTGGAAATCTGGTTCCCCAGAGCTGAACTGCCTCTCTCCTCCTGCTCCCAAAGAGCTTGCTGGGGGTGGCTCTCGGCAGGGCAGTGCTTCCCTGGTGAGGTGAAGCCCATCCCAGAAAGAGACTGGATAAGCTGGAGTGCCAACCCAGCCCAGTCCTGGGCTAAAATGTCCTGTGCAGACCGATACTTTCTTTTGTTTCTGTTAAAAACTTCACTGGATTTGATTTCTGTAGTAAGATGCACACACACAAAACCCCTCCTGCTATCTGCAATGATTTTATTTTTGTGGACGGACTCTGGCAAGTTCCCCTGTGGGACTGCGGCCACTGCATGCACTGGTTAAAGGGCAAGTCCTAGAGAAATTCACCTCCTTAAAGAGCACCAAGTGATTTTTTTGGCTGCAGGCATAGATGGCCGGGAAAGTTACGCCCTGTTCAGCAAAGAAACTGGAAGGAAGAAGATCAAAGGACCCACGTGGTCAGTCCTCACAGAGCACCCGGGGATCCGAAATTTGCCACCTTGCTGGCACCACCCCGTATTGCTCTTCCTCGGGCAGCGTGCAGGGTGGAGCCGATGGCTCTCCGTTTGCTGGCAGACGACACCACCATCCCACCGTCGTCCTCAAGTCCCCACTGGTGGCATTGCAGATGTGTGGGAGCTTCCTGGCCATTGCCGGTCCCTTCCCTGTGCAAGCTGGAGAGGCTCCGGAGGGCATCCCACCCGGGCATCCCACCCATACATCCCACCCGGGCATCCCACTGCACACCACGACGCTGTTGCATGCGGTGCGGTGCCCAACAGTCACCGGGTGCCTCGGCCCCGGGCGCTCACGGCACAGCAAAAGGCCGGGTCTCCCACCGAGTGCTGTTGGCGGGGGAAGGCGGCTCACGGATGCCTTGCTGCCCAAACCCAGTGGCTGAAGTGTTGGCGCAGGAGCTTTTGGCGGGCAGCTGCAGCACGGCCAGCTGGATGCGTCTGTCCCCGGGAGTGGGGAAGCGCCCTGGGAAGGCAGCGCTGCGGCTGTCTTATCAAAATCTGGGGCTAAAAGACACTCTTTACCTTTTCTAGGCGAACAGAACCAAAAATTAATAAACCTCTAAAGCTCACTTGAACACCAGTCTTCATCCGCTTTGCTTCCACCGTGCCTGCGGGGAGCTGCAGCCTGGCCCGGCTGTGCCCCCCCCCACGCAGCACTGCTTGCTGGAGACTTGCACCCTGCCAGATATCTCCGCTCCCCCGGCAGGTGTTATCTGGGGAGGAAAGATGGTTCAAAGCCTGTGCCAAGACACCTGCTTCCCAAAGTCATGGTTCAATATAGCCTGCCCCTTGCATTGCACCAACACCCTCCGTCAGAGGCTACTTTTCCAGTGTAACGGGAATTCTCCCTTACACTAAGGACCCTAAATTTGCCTCCAGTGACAGCCTCCCCAAGGCTTTCTCCATAACAACAATTCAGCCCCATTAATGTATTCAGCTTTTGTGAGAGCAATGATGTGCCCTGTTTCTGCCAGATCCACTCAAATCCCCTTTCAACACTCAATAAGCTTAAAAGGAAAAGTGCAGGTTTTGTTGCATCAAAGTGAAGGGTTAAAAATCATTGCTAACAGACGGGAAACAGTTACAAAGAGGAAACTTAAAAATAAAAATATGCGTCCTTATAATACATCTGACATTAATTTCCTACCTTAGCTGACATGTGGGTCTGCTCCTGCTGCCCAGGTTTAGCTGCACGAGGTGGAGGTGGAGCTCCCGGGGCTAGACCAGGCTCTAAGCTCAAATCTCCCCAGGGTACCCAGTCTCCAGTCCTCATTGGGATGGTGGGGATTCCTATTTCCCACTCTGTTTTGTGGAGACTGAAGTCTTGAGCCCTTCAGAGTCACAGTGACAGAGAGACAGTTGGAGAAAGACCATCTTTCCCGGCTGCCGCAGGACCCCAGCACGTCTGATGGAAAGAAGCCACAACAACGTCGCCTTACCGGCGAGGTGGCTATTGGCAGAGCTGAGTCTAAAACTCAGCTAACACCAGGTGCCTGCAGGTTTCCCTGCGATGGGGGACATCCCCTGCCTTCATGTGACGTTTGGGTATTGGAGTGGGTGCAGAGATAATGCCCAGTCGCCTTCCCCGCGGGGAGCGGGACCTGCAGCTCTGCCCACTCCGCTCTCCCACTGGCACGGCTGGTGTGGCAGGGAAGGACCTGGCCAGCTGGCTCCTGGACAAGGGGACGAGATTTTGGGCTGGGGCATGCACCGGAGGTCCGCACACATGCCACGGGCCGGGGACGGTCTGTGTCCCCCGCTGCCAGCGGTGCTGCCGGCTCTCCCGGCAAGCGGAGGTGCCGGGGATGAGCTGCTGCCAGAGAGGTGACCCCTGCCCGTGCGTGACTGCGTGTCTGTGCTGCTCCCGGGCACCCTAAAAAAGAGACACACGTTCCAGCTTCCTAAACAAGCCCATACAGATTTAAAAATACATTTATTTTTGCTGCTTCTCCAGGTGTCAGCTGGGCCTGGAAATTCCTGGGTATGAGAAGCGAAGCTGCTCTCCCAGCCAGAAGCAAAGGTCCAGACGAGCCACGGTCCTGCACAGCTCACAGCCCGGCCTGACACACTAGTGAGGGTCTTGTTGTGCCAGCAAGGAGCAGAGAAGCCTGCACAGCCCGAGATGTTCATCCCTAGCAAAAACCACCGCAGCGAAACAGCGCCCGGCACTGTTCCCTGCACTTTAAAAACAAGTCCACGTGCACAGGGAGGTGCGGGAATGGCCAAGCACGACTACTTGGCTCCAGTCCAAAGCTGCCAACAAAATAATGAGTAACTCCTAGACAGCTGGGCTGAATTCATGGCTAATAAACTAATTTATTTACTCCCCTTACAGTTATTTTTTTTGCAGGGACGTGAATGGAAATTTTAACAGCTTTTTTCCCTAGCTGTGCATGGAAAGCTCTGTCTTCCCAGGGCAAGGACAAGGGGCTGAATGCCAGGCACCGAGGCGACATTGGGAGCAGATTTTGGAAACATGAAAATTACTAATAGACCATCTAACCCAGCATTCCCCTCCCTGGGGGGGTTGCTCTAACGTTGGTTTAGGAAGCCCCAAATGGACAATTACAGAATATTTTGTTCTTACAGGAAGGTTTTTTCCAAAGAAATGCAGTTTCTGCTGAAGTCTGTGTGCTTGGAGGACTTACTGTCACAGAAGTATTGTTGCACACCAGCCCTGTTTCTGTGCTGCAGGGATGTCCCAGCCAGCTACAGCTTCTCCTGGGAACCCTGAGCGAGTCTCAGTGCCATGACTCAAATAGAGCCATATTTTAAATTTGGGGACCTGGTGAGGTCCCGGTCACCGCTGCAGGAGGGGAGGGGGAGGTATGGGGGGTGTGAGTGGGGACTGCCGGCTGGAGCGAAGGGTGAGGCCACCACTCGCCTTCAAGGACTTCTTCAGCTCCTCTCGCTGCTGCTTGCTTGAGCCCTGGTTTGGGTTTATACCATCTTCCCCCAAGGTTTTTACATGGATTAAGGACAATAAGGTTCGGAAGGATGTTGGAGATCTTGTAGCATTGCAGAGAAATGGGGTGCTCATTGCAACAAAGATGCTGGTGGCATTCAAAGGCCAAAGCTGCTGCAAAGTTTGCTCGGACCTGAAGATAGGAGCCTTTCTTGTCCTTCTGCTCTCCAAAACAAGCATCTCAGCCCGTGTCCTCCTCCCACGAGGCCCAGCCAGGTGCTCCTGGCTGGAGGTGGCTAGGGAGGTAGGAATCCCACCAAATGCAAAGACTAACCTGAGGCAACATTACCTTCAAATAAAGCCAGTTCCTTCGTGCCGTGTCCGCTCCTGCGTGCCACCTTCTGCTCATCGCAACCTGCTTTCAGGGCAGGGCTGGGGGAGAGGCTGCTCTTTGCTCCGGCGTACCCGGGCTGAGGAAGAACATCTGAGGAAGCAGATGGGATCCGGTCACACCAGCATCCTTCATCTGTCTGCTTTGGTGTCCCTTTGCTGGCAGACACCATCTTCAGGGCACCCCGCAGTGGACTCGCGTGCCGTGCCCCCGGCCACTCGGAGCGGGCGCTGCGTGAGTGCCGGCAGGGAAGGGGTTGCTTCCAGCCCTCTTGGTCCCAGCCCAGCTGGAAGGGGATGGCTGGCAGCCGCCCCTCCTCTTTACCCACCTCAGAGCTAAATGCACTCAGCAGCATTTCCAGACCTGCTGCCGACTGTGCTTCATGCCTGGTTTTGTTGTTTATTCTCCTGTTTTCTTGGTGAACCACGAGCATCTTGAATGCTGTTTCTCCCCGAGGTCGCCCACTGCCCCCAGGGCAGCCCCTGCCAAGGGCGTGAGACACCCAGGGGGGACCCCTGGGGAGGCGACAGGGCTTGGAGCGTTGGAGATCTCTGTGCAGCTAGATGATCTCCTGAGATCCCACCCAGATCTCATCTTCATAGCAGCTTGCTTTTCTGTGTGTTAGGTCAGACCTGGAGTGGTGACAGCCCTGTGATCATCAGACCGGCCGCGGTCTCCGGCATGATGCCAGGATTTGCCACGTGCCTCTGCTTTGTAGCAGTGAAACCACCATGCTTTGATTGGAAAAATCTTTTCCATCTCTCTTTCCCCCTTTGGATCATTTGAGGGGATGCTGAGAACTTGCTCTTTCCCTTTTCCATGCACCAGGTGAAGCTGCTGCTCTGGGAAGGCTGGAGCCAGCTGCGGGTCCCCAGCAAGAGCCACCACCACACCATTTCTGACACGTGCTTTGGGTATCGCCCTGCCCCAGCAGATGTGCCGGCATCGCCCCACTCCCCTGGTTCAGGTTCAAAATGCCATGACTCAAAACTATCCCTGGGCTCCCGTATATTACCATTGAAGTTTCTCAACCAGTGCTAATCCCTCCCTGGAGCAATGCTGGGGGAAAGCAGCTTTCTCCCTGCGTCACTGTACACAAGCTGAGTTCAGAGACTGCTCTAGAGACCTGGAAAAGGCCAGCTGTGCAGCCAGCTCAAAGGGCTCTCCTGTATCAGCCCGGAGTTTATTAACCTTGTTTGTCCCCATGACGTAAGAGCACATCTTAAATGAATGGCTTATCCTTCTTGCAAAGCATTGTGACGTGTGGCATGTTCTGTCAGCTCCCAGGAGCAAACCTCCGGTGACACTGCACGGCAAGCGTCCCAAACGGGCATTAAAAACAATGCAGGTTTTACCACAAGGCTGAAGAAAATCCATTATAAATGTCTGTCTTTGCTGGCAGCAAAGCTATTGGAGTGGTGCCTGGAGACTCATCCATGGTCAGGCACCCTTCTTGAAGCCCTGCCTGAAGATGCTCACGCTGTGAAGGAAACGGGGAGGGTGTTTTCTTCCCTTCCCACAGAATGGAACCGAAGCACAGAAACCCAGTGATTTGGTCCCATTTTCCATGCAGTATTTGCCAGAGCTGAGGCTTGAGCTCAGCTCTTCTGTGAGTTGAGCAGCCGGTGCCTGTGCAGGCTCAGAGAAGCCAAGTTCAGCCCGGACACAGCACGCCTGTCCGTGCAGGTGGTGGATGTGAACATATTTGGACCTGTGCTGAACCGCCTGGGGCGTACTGGAAGCCAGCCCGCGCCGGAGCCGGGGATGGCATCAGACAGGGAGGACGGGCAGCGGGCTTGCTGCGCTCGGCAGCTGCCAGGGATGCACGCTGGCAGCATCCCACGGTGTTGCCCACCGGCTTGTAGGAGGCAGGGGCAAACCTCTCCTCCCTCCAGCGCCGACGGAGGAGCCGCCGTCCCCCGCCGTCCCGGCCTCCGTCCCACGGGCCGCGCGGCGCCGGCGCAGGCGCAGACGGGCAGGAGCGGTTGGCGTCGCGCGCCGCAGCGGGGCCTCGCCGGGGACGGGTGGCTCCTTCGGCCGGGCTGGGGTCCCGCTGTCGGAGGAGGACGGGGGCGGTCGCGGCGAAGGCACGCTCACGGCCGTGAAGGGAGCCGGTGGGATGCGTGGCCCGCGGGCGAGACGTGGGCTCCCCCACAGAGCACTCTGCCCGTTATAAAACCCCCTATTTTCGTTCCAAGAAGGAGACCCGTGGGCTCCATCACCTTTTATAAACTCTCCCATGACCTTTCGGCCCACGCTCCCTTGTTTTTTTCCATTTTGCCGGCTGTGTGTCAGTCACCCGCCTTGCCCTGACAGCCCTCTGAGACCAAGAAGAAGCTACCCACGGCTGGTAATCCCAACAATTAGTGATGACATTACAGCCCATCTAACAAATACATACAGACTGTGCTACGCACGGATCGAGCCACCAAAGGAGACTGGAAAGCACGGCGTTTCGGACGTCCAGGATGGGGCTAAACCATCCGTGGGATGCCGACTTCTAATTTTAAGATGCAATTCTGCTGTCTTTTTACTCAAAATGGAAAGATGCTGGTGCTCAGCAGGCAGTGCTGAGGAGGAAGCCTTCACAAGCACACTCGTACTCGGTGGGAGGAAGAAGATGCTCCAATATAGGACAGCTGAGATGCAGCAGGACGAGAAACCTGCATGTTCCCCACCACCTTCTCCTCCTTGCGATCATGATGACTGCCCTGCTCCACACTCGCTCTGTGCTTCCCACCTGGCGAGATGCAAAATGCATTTTTCCTGAATCTGTGCATATGCAGCTTGTGGAGGTGGAAGAAAATTATAAAAGGTTATCATTCTCTCTTATTGATCCTGTGAAAACCAGGTACAAAACAGCATTATGTCATGAAATGTATTAAAAAGAGTATAAATACCATGACATTATCAAGGTAAAATGCCAGAGACCATTACATTGTTAGGGCTTTTTGCTGGACTAAAATTGGTTTCCATTAGAGGCACAGGAAGCTGTGGTACCTCTCCGTTCTGTCGCACTTACGGAGAGCTGTTCCTGCGCTCCGAGCTACAAGTACGGAGTAAAATCTCACTTTCATATTTAAAAGAACTAGTACATTAGGTCAAAAATTTGACCTATCTCCACTAAGTCAGCACATTATCAAGCACACTGTGAAGTATGTTAAAAATCCAAGCAAAGCCACAGCTCTTTAATGGTAGCCAACTTGGAAACAGTTAAAATGGCAGGTCAGGTAGGCAATAAGGGTGTTTCGGGAAACTTTGCAGCACCTGTTAGCAAGTAATAGGTTTTTCCAGGGCTTGCTGCTGCGGGCATCCCTCTGGAAAAGATGCCACTCGGTAGGACTGTAAGGGAACAAGTGTGGTCCTCCAGGAGAGCGGCAGGAGAAATGATGGCAAAAGCTGGTCTAGCAGGAGGCAGCACAGCGGCTGGTGGAAAACACAGGCTGTTCTCAGGCTTCTGAGAGGAGATAATAACCGGACAGTTGGGAAAAATAGTGATAACTGAAAAAAAAGAGAAACGAGCAGTAAGGTTTTGTTTAAACTGAAGTGCCACTTGCTGATGCTGCCAGGGCTGTAGAGCTCTCACCAGCATTTCTCACTGAGCAAATTTCCTCTAACTGAACAAGACTAAGGCAGCAACATTTCTTTTAAAATACGCCTTAACTTCTTTAAACTACTTCTTTAAAAGTATTTCTCACATTATACTTAATTTTTTTAAAAGTCTCCATTTTACAGCATTCTGCTTAGAAGCTCAAAAATGATATGACACCTGTGCGTGAGATTGTCCTTTTCTGTTGAGATGTCACAGAGGCTTTTAATGGCCACGCCATCCTCAGTGCTTCTTACACCCAGCACCCTGCGAAGCAAAACCACTGCAGCTTTTTGCACTGGGTCTCTCTGCAGCAACATTTTCAGGACTTCATCATTTCCTTGTTCTGTTCACAGCAAAATAAATGTTTTACTTGGACTCCTCTGTCCTGAGGATGTTTTCTTGAAGAGCTGCCTAGCAGAAATCCTGCAGGGCCAGCTCAGTGATTAGGTTTTGCACCGGGCACTCCCTGACTGAGATGTTTGCTCTTTTTTTTCATGATGCAGAGCTGTTACAGTTACTCTTCACAGGGCACCCAGCAGGTGTTTTTGAGGAAGAAAAGTATAAGCCATGCCAGAGCCCAGCAAAACTCATCTCAGTCAAGGGTACCGTGGCTCCAGCTCATGCCGCATGGGTCATTTTTTGCTGCTTGCTTTTGTTTGCTGGACTTTAAAAAGTGCCCGATAAAGGCTGAATGTGCGTAACTTGCAGGTTGTACGCAGTGGCTCATGGTAGTGCCCCAGCTTAGTAAAGCACTTCCGTGGGATTTATTTTGAGCATGTGTTCAAGACCATATGCTGAAATGTTTTGCCAGAGCTAAGAATGGATCTGAAGCTGCTGGGAGTTTTACACGTTCTTAAGCAATTCCCTGAATCAATCCCAAACTGGGTTAGTTCACAGCCTGCCCCACCTAGGAGCAAGGCTCAGATCCTGCTGGGATAAAGGGGTCCAGAAATCTTGCAAAGTCTGTTCTTCTTCACTCAAAGTGTTGACTTTTCAGCATTAAAAAAATACTCCAGCTTACCAAATCCTTACATTGAGATTTTCAGTTTGACCAAAAATTTGGTGGGTATAGTAAGTGAACAAACACAAATAATTGGAAATTCCACAGCAGTAGCCCATCACATCACTGCTGTCCATGTGTCTGTCCTCTCCCGGAGAGCTGGGCTGTCTGGTGGGACTGTATCTGCCCTGACACTTTGTACAAGCTACGGTGCATCATGGCACATGTGGTCCCACGGGGATGTAGCGACCACAGAGGAGACCAGAGGAATGAAGCACCCATGGCGTAAACCCAAGAGGACCCGACTGGCATTTCTAAATCAACATTACTGCATTTTTATTTCTTTTGGGTTTTGATAGTTGGATATTTATGTCATGGGGAGGCCAAGGTGGGAGCAGAGACCAGGGGAAAACCAATCCAGAGACCCACTCTGGTGAGTGGTTTCTCCTTCTCCTGCAGGTGGGCTGCACAAAACCAGGTCTGTGAGATGCTTGCCACCAAACCCAAGGGGACCTCCAGGGAAAACATGTCGGTTAGGTCACTGCTTATGTGCCTGGGTTTTCAAGTCACTTGATCAATCTGTAATAAAAATAACCAAATGCTACAAAGCAGCATGACCCCTTACTATATTGTTGTCACAAAACTTGCTCTGGCTTTTCGGAACATAGGCACTTCTGGAGTTAGAAATTAAGCATGAAAATTGGTTTCTTGAGTTTGGTATTCAAAGCTTTCTGAGCTGTGGGAGTCCTTAATGCAGGAGCTGAGAGCATTGGCACACTACCACTTCTTAAAATGAATGGCCAGCCTTGTACAATATGAAGACAATTCCAGGACAGGAGACCTGATGATGGATGGCATTTTTTTGGGAAGGATGTGTTTGAATCCACTCATGGCTGTCTTTCTTGTGATCTAAGATTTATTAAAGCTGCTAAATATAAGCCCTTAATTTTTGGACCAGACTATATCAGGATGGAGCGGGATCACGAGGAGGAGTCATGAGCCTCACCGTCATGATCAAATCCCACCGTGCTTGCAGTACAGTCAGTGCAGAGCAGCTGCAGGGCTGCTCTGAGCTGGGCTGGCTTATGCTGTCCCCCGATATCTCCTGGGGTAATGGGAAACCTGGAGGGGGTGAGCAGGAGTGGGAGGCATATCGCTTGGCTGGATGGCGCTGAGCCAGTCAGCACGGTCCTGTGGGGCTCCTCTCCCCAGGAGATGTGCAATGCTTATGGCAACGTCAGGGGATGTGACCAGAGGGTCACATAAACGGTGGCAGGTCCCACTTTGGCAGCTCCCCAATGTGCATGTCTGCTTTCTGCCTTGGGCTCCGCGCAGCCACGTGCCCCCAAGTGCCAGCTTTGCTTTCCATTAGTGTGCAGAGCCTGCTCGAACTCATTAGGTGTGGTGTGTCGGCAGCGCCACGGGTGTCCAGACCGGCCAGCTCAGTCTGTGTTTGCATGTTGATGTTTAGCCGTGGAGCGTGTTCCTGGATCTCCCATCAAGTTCTTCCCAAGCCAGCACAGAGAAGTTCTCAAGTTAAACCAGCCACGAGATGCTGGCACCACGCACAGGAGCTAAAATACAGCCTCTGAGGATGTCTGCCAGAGATTTCTGACACTTCAAGATGCATTCAAAAGTTTCAGCCACTGAGTAAAGCTCAGATCTGGAGGCACACTCGGGAGGTTTACCCCTGTGCCGCTTGCTGTCCTGTGTCTCCCCAGCCAACAGCCTCCCCCTCTTCTTGTGATAACCCAAGGGCTTCGAAGGCATTTTTCACTCGGGAAGAAATGAGAAAGTTTTAAAACTTGCCGTTGACTATGGAAGCCCTGAAGCACCACTGCATCTCTTCCATGTAAAGGTCACCCTTATTTTTTGGGAGTGGCTTCTGCTGAATATTACCTCCTGCAGTGTGACCCATGGCAGTGGATGGAGCGAGCGTAGCTGGGTGTCATGAGACTGATCTCATCAGTTTTAGATTTTATGCCTTCCAGATTGACTGATCTCCCTTCTGCTCATTCATTAGAAGACAACAGAACACAGCAATCTTCTTCACAACACTTCTGTTGTCTATAGCTTTCTGTTGGCTCCCTTTTTGAAGGACCTTTACAGCAGCAGGAACATGCCTTCAGTGGCAGAATATATAGAAGCTGAATGCCTTTCGCTAAAGGCTTTTTAGAACTGACCAGTGAAAACCTCTTACTGCTGGGTCATCACACAGACTTAAATCCAATCAGTTCAGTCCAAACGTTGTAGTGCCACTACAGGGAAAGGGAATTTTCATATTTACTGCACAGAAAGGGTTTAAAGGGGTGCCTAAACTGAAAACTGAACCCACGTGCAGGCAACAACTTACACTTGCCATACGAAGTGGCTGGCATCCACGGCAGGAGACACCAGCAACAAATCTGGAAAAAGAGTGACTCACTAGGGAAGTATAAGAAAAGTATATACACAAACATGAAGGCCATATGTTTTTTCCAGAGGAGAACCTCCTACTTGAAGGCCAGCCTGGAATGATTGCTTTTCTTCCAAATTTGATCTAGAATAACAACAGATCCATTTTGCTGCAAGACGTAGCCTACTAGCACTGAAAAGTGTACCTGCATGCCAAATTCATCCCTGTACATGGGGCGGTTGTACAGCCAGAGTTGCTCAGGCACCTGCTCTTTTTCCAGTTGGGAATTTGTTGGAATCAGGTATGTTGGGGCACTTGTCTGGGGTTTCTGGACATCCAGAGTATGTTGGAAGAGTAGCTTCAGTGGGGCTGGTAGATATCTGGAAAACTCATGGTAGATACCTGGAAAACATATCCACTGTGCATGCATAGAGCAACTCCACAGCAGGACCAAAGGAAATTTTGCAATCTGAACTGAAGAGGGACCTTGTGAAGAGTCTGCGACTGCAGGCTGATGAGGAGAGGCATTTCACCAAATTGAGCTCACCAAAGCTACAGAAAGGTGATTGTAAGCAATCAAGTTAACCTGCATTAAGAAGCTGGTACATCTCAAGGAAGGTCCGGTCGCTGACTGTACACACGCTGCCCTCCAGTGTGGGAGCCAACCAACAGAGATTAACGTCAGGCAACTTGGCAGGGAACAAAACAGCAACAGGGTTAAAGCTAACCTATTGCTCTTTGCATTTACAACGCCTTGCTTGGGCTGATGGACAGGACCTTAAGGTGTGCTAATGTGGTTGCACTCAGTTGTCTGCTCATCCTCTAAGGATGCATTAAACTTAATACTAAGGGACAGGGTCTTAACTACAGAGGAAGCAGCACTGAAAAGGTTAAGAAGGGACTGGACTCTCCGACCACCCTTTGAGCAAAAAATATAGGCTAAATTAATTATAAATAGAGTAATAAAGCATCCAAAGTGGAAGTATGTAGAAGAGGGACAGAGCAGGATGAAGCAATAAACAGCCTTGGCCCTATAAACAGGAGATAAAAATAGGGCAAAGAGATGTCATCAATCTGAGGGCTATTTTCAAAACATCATGTCCAAAAAAGCCTTGGACTGACCTTTTGGGGGAGAGATGGCAAGTGTTAAACAGAGGCACTCCCAAGGGTGCGAGCGCTGCCTGTGTGGGCAGTGGGCAAAAGAACTGGGTCGGGTGGAGGAGCTGGGGCTGCTGCATGGTGTCCCTTGTCTCGGGGACTTCAGAGCTTTTGTCACTGCACATGGTGATGGGAACTCTTATTTCTGTATCCAGACTGCTGCTGGAGACAGAGACTCATTCAAGGTCTTCTAGTAAGGGACACGTACTCTAATGGAAACAGTTACAGAACTTTTTATTCCCCTTTCTCTGGAGAACATCCCTATGTATAGCTCAAACCCATCCCATTGTTCTTCAGATCTTTTCTCAGTGCTTGCCTTTCTTGCATCACCTACAAGACACACAGATGGAGACAGCCGCTGTCAAGCTGCACGTGCTGACCAGGACCCTGTTCTTGCTGTTCCTTACTCCCTCAGTCCATAGGCTGTACTGGGTGGTTGATTTTGATGGGAAGCACTTGCGATGGGATCATCGTCCTGTTCCATGGCTGCATCGTCCGCTGTGCAGTGTGTTTCGGGCCCACTCCTGCAGCTCCTAGGAGATACATCAGTAGCATTTATTTTTTAATTACAATGATCTACACTATGCCCTGTGGGAATATTAGCAGAAACAGGCTGTGCATTGCCAGAAATCCCATTCTCCTTCAGTACTCCCTGGTGGGATTTTCTCAGAGTTGCTCTGTTGGGTAGAAACTCCCTGGAGGGGTTGCGCCAGGATATTAACATTTTGCATCCTCTATGACTCGCTTTCAGCCACAGGCACTGCAGAAGAGCAGCACAACAGTATTTTGTGGGCACAGAGTAAAAATCACTGGTTTGTTTTGCATCCAAAGCCGCTATCTCCAAGGCCACATCTGCTCCAGCACGGACCTTGCACCTGGCTGAGATGCCAGTGAGCGTCCCATCCAGAGAACGCAGCATCCATGGTCAGAGAAACTGAGGAGTGTGTAGGAAAGGTGGAAACTTACTGTGACATGAGGAAGAGGAGAGCTGTGAAGGAGAAAGTGGTGGAAGAAAAGGGATTTCCTCCCCAAAGAGGTCAGAGCGCTGTCTGGGAGGGAGAGCAGGAAAGCCCAGCGTGGCCATCGGCCCAGAGGAGCACGTCCTTGAAAGGCTGAAGGGCAGCTCAGGGGATGACAGAAAGCTCTGGGGAGAGGGAAGGAACAAGCCAAAGCCCAAGGCAGAAATTTCAACTTTTAGAGTCGGGAGCTCCCGGAATACAGCTGGAAGAGATCACATGAGCTCTTTTGGGAGGCTAGTGGTGCTCAGCGAAGGCGGCATCACGCTCTCCACTGCAAAACCTCAGGGATAATGCAGCAGTTTGCCTCCGGCCAAGCGTGCCTTGCTTATTCTTCAGCCAGACCCAGCTGCAGAGGGAGGAACGGGGCTTTCCCTCCCCACTGCGCACACAGAGGCATGATCCCAGGCTCAGCGGGGTCTGGACTTGTTCTGATTTAATGGCATTTTAACCATGCCTCACACTAATCTTTGGCCTTTTAGCCTCCAGATCCTTGGCCAGCAGACAGAAAGGTCCCCAATAAGCTTTTAATTGTGTATGTAGCCTTACTGTTGTGACGGCTGCTGCCGTACTGGTAAATGATGGCCTTAACCCTGCAGTGGGGGTAGGAAGCAGGGTAAAAAAACCCTCTCGACAAACAAGCCGGGATTTTATTACAGCTTGTGTCACATCAGAGAAGTGAGAGCTGAGTCACTGCCAGCTATAGACAGTGACTGTGAGTCACCAGCATAACCCGGCTCATCAATAAATCCAGTGCTCTGCTGCCCAGTGCCCAGGCCAGCGCTCCCCTGCAGCCCCGATGCTGCTTCGCCAGCTTTTGCAGATGCCCTCGCAGCTCCGGCCACCCAGCTGCCAGCCTTCGGCGCCCGTCCTTGCAGCTCGCTTCGGCTCACGGCGTCTCCCCCCTCGCCGAGGAGAAGCAGGGCAGACCTTCTCTCTGGCAGAAGTGGCTGCCCAAACCACCCACACGCGTCAGGCGGACAGGACCCCAACCTTGCTCCAAGGGTGCTGGGCGATGCTGGTTCCTCCGGATCCAGCTGCCTCCTGCAGAAGCTGTGGAAGCTTTGCCGTACTTGCAGCCGGGGTGCAGAGGACACGTAGCACTCAGCTGCTGGAGGAGAGCGGTGGAGAATTCCCTGCTTCACACTGGGGCACCCAGGCATGGTGTTGGCAAGGGCAGCGCGGGCAGAGGCAGATCCTGTGCAGATATGAAGGGGGGATTGTGGAGCCAGATGCCTTCAAGGCTTTTGGCAGGCAGAAAACCAGCACGTGGCTGTATATCCATGGTGTGACAAGTAGAGGAATTAGGGATCTGTGAAAGCGTCAGAGACTCAGGGCTGAACTCAATGTAGCCAGCAGGTCGAGAGGAGGAATTCTGCCCCTCTGCTCCGCTCTGGCGAGACCCCACCTGGAGTCCTGCATCCAGCTCTGGGGTCCTCAGCACAGGAGAGACATGGACCTGTTGGAGTGGGTCCAGAGGAGGCCACAAAAATGATCAGAGCGATGGAACCCCTCTCCTGTGAGGACAGGCTGAGAGACTTGGGGTTGTTTAGCCTGGAAAAGAGGAGGCTCCAGGGAAACCTTATTGTGGCCTTTCAGTACTTCAGGGGGGCTTATAAGAAAGATGGGGACAGACTTTTTAGCAGGGCCTGTATTGATAGGACAAGGGGTAATGGTTTTAAACTAAAAGAGCGTAGATTCAGGCTAGATAGAAGGAAGAAATTTTTTACTCTGAGGTTGGTGAGACACTGGCACAGGTTACCCAAAGAGGTGGTCGATGCCCCATCCCTGGGAACACTCAAGGTCAGGTTGGACGGGGCTCTGAGCAACCTGATCTAGTTGAAGATGTCCCTGCTCATTGCAGGGGGCTTGGACTGGATAACCTTTAAAGGTCCCTTCCAACCCAAACCATTCTATGATTCTATGACACTGTGATTCTAAATCCATGCAGAAATGTAAACTGACATCTGTTCTCCTCTAAAACCCCAAAGGCCTGAGCTCTCACCCGCATGAGGGACCCTTTCTCCTCCCTGGTTCATCGCCCCAGCTGCAATTCGCACCTCCTCCCCAGCTGACCAGAAGAGGCTGGGAGGGCATGTGGCTCCCGGGGGTCCCCCAACTTCAGAGCCAGCACCTCACCACAGAATAAATGGAATTTTTTTTAATTGAGAACTTGTTAAAAGATCTATTGCCACTGGCTGGGCTGGCAAAGGCAGAATGCATTGAGGCCAGCGTGTCTGTAAGGAGAGGGTCTAGCTGGGGTAGCACTTCATGTTTTGGATTCTTGTTTTAATATGTTGATTTTTAATCAGTGAAATCAAGCTGAAGAGAAAGACATGCTTTCACCTGCATCAAGTGCCCGACTGGCCACGCGATGCTGCTGCAGCGCAAGCGGTGTGAGCGGTGTGAGCGGTGTGAGCGGTGCGAGCAGTGCGAGCAGTGCACCAGGCATCTGCCCCGCTGCAGCAGGAGCCTGCGCTCAGGTCAGCCTGACGCAGCCGTGAAGCTGCAACAGCACCAAATAAAATAGCATGCACCCAGCAAATAATACATCCACGTCCACCAACCACAGCCCCACTGGGCAGCTGACACTGCTTCGGCGTGGCCTCGCTGGGAAAGCACCCCTGAGCATCGCCCTGCCCTGCAGAGCATCCCCTATAGCCCACCGGGCACTTCACAAATGTGCATCAAGACCTAAGGGCAATGGCTAAGACGATGGGCAGAGGAGGCTGGGCAGCCGGAGGGAGTCGTGCAGGGGACAGGGCCATCACAAGAAGTCTCCCTCACGGACAGCGGGTCAGGCGGGGAAGAGCTTCAGGATCTCTGCTGGCCGGCTGGCCTGGAGCCGATTTGGTCATCTTGGGCCATTTCCTAATGGCAAGTGTTCTCAGCTGAATTGGCACTTAGTGCTGCCTGTGCCCTGCCGGGGAGCTCAGCAGGGAAGGCAGAGAGCTGTCTGCCAGCCGCAGAGTGTGGCCGTGCCACCCAGACTCTCTGTTTAAGTGGAATGGGGACCTTTTCCTCGAGCACTGCCCAGTGCCTGGGCTGGGAATAAAAGGATGCTCTCTTTCTGTGAGGTGTCGTGCTAGTGTCTCCTGAAACTTTTATTTCTACAAGAAGTCTTTTTAAAAATAAACCAATAAGTTGTTGAAAAATCCTCTTGAAAAATTAAAGGAAAAGAAGGGTAATTTAACACAGAGTTAATAAAGGCAATGAGTAATCTGCCAAGTAGCCAGGGGACAGACATGGCATGAAGCTATCACTTAAAGTCTTTGCATCCTTCTTTCCTAACTCACCTTCTGCGAGCATCACCCCATCTCCTGCTGTCGTCCTTCAGTGACATGGCGCCTTTTATATCAAAGGTGCCCAAGCACTTCCCATTCTTCTGTGTGCAAAAATCACCTCACTCGGTTCCAAAATACATCTGTGAACGTGGGTGGAGTATGGCAGCATGCGGTAATTAACATTACACAACAGCTCAGGACCAGAAGTGAAGGATAAACTTGGTGCTGGATTGAAAATAAGCGGGGGGGGTGTAGGACGAACCAGCCAAGCTGGAACTCAGCCACAAGCTCCTGAGCCCTGGGTGTGCAAGCGATCTGGCACTGTGGTTTTTGACTTCATTTTAGGAAGTGGCAGTCCTGGCCTGGCAGCACCAGCTAACGCTGGACTGCACAATGGGCTCGATCTTGACTCCGACAGCAGCACCTTCTTAACATCTTCCTATTTCCAGGAAACCTTGGAAGGGGGCCCAGCCTGCCAGACGGCTTTTTAGAAATTGGGAAACCAATCATAGTTTGAGAAAATCGTATTAGTGCCTCTCCACAGACACGGTCCGTGCACACGTGTGAGTCACTCTTAGCAACCCAGAAACCTGCTCGCACCAGTGCAAACGTCACGCTGGCGCTGGGTGAGCTCCGGCTGATGGACTAATGCCGCAGCACTGAGATGACTTCATGGCTGGTGCAATAAAGCAAAGATGTCAAACTTTGCAGCAAGCGCAGCATACTCCGAGCAGTCCCAGCTGGCATCTGGAGAGTGGTGCTCGCTGAAGCCCTGTGAGATGGATACTTTTGCTTCTGGGGCTAGTAAGTTAATTTAGGTGAGAGTAAGTTAATTCAGTAGGTGAGATGCTGTACTGAAAGGGGAGGACATAGCAGGTGGGACACAGGAGCCTTGCAACAGACTGCGCCGCTGATCAGCGGTGACAGTGCAGACGACGGGGACCTCCGCTCAGCTCCTGGCTCGTGCTGGGGTGACTCAGGGCCGGCGCAGGGCACAGGGGGCATGAGGAGGACAAGCGCCAGGAGAAGTTTGCTGATGGGAATGGGCCATCCTTCCCCAGAAGACCTAGTTTGGGGACAGCCAGCATGGGCAAGCAGCCAGACCCCCATGCACCTAGAGATGTCACCATGAGCAGCGTCTGCTGATGTCTTCCTTTGTCACGGGGATTTCACCTACCAGCAGCCCTGTACAGCAACGCAAAGATGCTGCCAACCATGCCATGCAGCATGGGGAAAGTGCTTGAGATATTGAGCGTGGGAAGGTGTCCGCATGTGCATGCGGTGCTGCAGGACACAGGGCTGGGAGCAAGGAGGTACCTGCAGTGATGAACCCCCGAATCCCCTTTCATCAGCATCCAGCCTTGCTCACACAGCAGAGGTTTCGAGCACCCTGAGAGCCCTGTCCGTGACTAACGGCTCTGCATTCAGCAGTCTCAGCAACACCAACAATGCTTTCCTGTTCCCCAGAGATTTTTCCTCCTGTTTGTCCACCAGTGTCGAAGATCTTTAGCTAAGGAGAGTCCTGGCTGAAGCTGCCTCTCCTGCAGTGAAGGAAGGAGGCGCTGGCCGTAAAAGCTTTCAGCTTATTAGCTGCCACTGGAACAAGTAATTAGGTTAATTTGTGCAGGAAGCACGGTGGGAGCAGTCTTTCTTCTTCAGGCACTGCTGACAGAGAAGGAGGACTCCCGTCTTCCCTCTGGTGCAGGATTGAGGAAAAGTATTGAGGAAGAAAGAGCATGTTGAATACCAGCTCTGCTGGGGAGACCTCTGGAAGGCTCCGGAGCCTTCTGTGACATAGGAAAGGACTGGAGAGAAGCACAAAGCAAAGGGCTGGCTCTGGGTGGTCTCCAGGGCTGCACTGGGAGTACAGGTGAGGAAGGAGGATGGTGCAGTGGTGGGACTAGCCTGGGGTAGGCTGGCCTGCATCAGATCTCCTGCACAGACCCTCCTGCCTGGAGATTTACCCAGGGCTTTTGAGCCTAGCTCATAGCTCCATCAGTACAGAAAAAAAATCCAGTTGCAAAAGTTGCAATGGTGCGCCACAACGAAGAGCCCCGCTCCCGGCATGGGTGGGCGGACGAGGGGGCTGCAGCATCGCTGCCCTCACTGGGTGTCCCGTGGGACCTTGACCCCCTCCCTGCTCCTCCGGCCCTGGGCTCGCCTGCGCCTGGCTGCCCATCGCGTTGCCCTGCCCCACATGGCACCAGGCACGGGCAGCGACAGGGTATGGGAATGGGGCGCTCAGCACCTTCTTTCTAACAGGCACTAAATGTTCTCTGAGCCTCCCCAGGTGGGACCAGACCCCAAACCTTATTTTTCTTTCCAGGGAAGAAGGTATAATCAGTTACATCAAAACTAATTATCACTAGCAAAAACGGAGAGTGGAAATCTGGCACTGGTCTATGGCTTTACTCCTAACCCCCATATGTTTGTGGGGTTTAAGACAGACAAGTGTTTCCTGCCCACACCTCCAGCAAAACTTCTCTCCTGCTCACGCAAAAAGCTCCTGCCAAAACTGTGGCTAGCGCAGCAGAGGCACCTCACCGTGGGAGCCCGTCGTGCAAGCACCACGTGTCCTCTCCTGTGACACCATTCTCATCCCCATGGGATGATCCTGGCACAGGCTGTTTTCCTCCCTGCACCGGGAGAGAACAGTATGGGGCCCTCGGCTGCACGGTGATGTTGTGGAGCTTTTCTGGAAAGCCGTTAGCCAAAGGCTGCGCAGGGAACATGGCGAGGTAATTGGTGAAGAAGAGCCTAATCTCATTTTTTTGTTGTGAAAGGGGTGTGAAGAAGAGAAAAGGAGATGTACTGGTAAATTACCATCAGGGCTGCTATAGTAACACAGCTTTAAAGATTGCCTAGTCGGCCTCCTTGGGGCTATAGAAAGCTCTTCAGATTGTTCTGTAGTTTTCCACTTTCTCCTGACGCAGGCTGGCCAGGGCTGCCTCATGCTTTCTGACCGTGCCGTGACTCGCGGTCCTGCCTGCGCGCCCACCACCACCCTCGCCTCAACGGCGCAGCGGGAGGAAGCAGACTGAGTCTCCGGGATGTTTGTTAACTTTTCTCCCTTCCAGACCCCCGGATAGTTTTCAGGGAAGTACCTTTACTCCCTTACTTACTCCTTGTTTCTCTCTTATTTGTTAGCTCTGCTCACTTATTTCCCTGTAGGGCATCAGCAAGGAAGAGAGGGGCCTCAGACAAGCCAGCTGCTGAACCACAACCGCCCCGGTACAGCACAGGCGCAGAGACAGCGTACGGCCTCGTCCCAGGCGAGGTGCAGCCAGAGCATCCCATGGCCAGCGCAATGCCCTGCCCTGAGCCCTGCCCGAGCCCCTTTGCCCCAACAGATCCTGCTGACCCAGCGCGCTTGTGTGCAGACAGTCCCCTACGAAAGGGCTGGGGCTGGCATGGAGACGTGCAAGACACGAGGCAAAGGGGGAAGCGTCGCTTGCCACAACTGTGTGGTTCCCTAAGAGTTGTTTCCCATCCCTAACGGGGACAGTTTCCCTCCTCTTTTTAAAGGAAAGCCCCAAATTTCCGAGAAGCAGTGCAATGGCCCCAGTCTGAAGTGCTATCAGGTGCCTCAACTGAGACAACGGATATCATGGTAAAGAGGTTTTTCCTCCAATCTCACATCAAGCTGCTTGAGCTTCCCTCTTATGCACGGACCGTTTATATTCTAAGCAGTTCTCCAGCCCTCATCGCTGTAGAGCAGGCTGCTTTCCTCTGTGTACTCAAGAGCAAGCCCTGTTTTCAGCACAGCAAGCTCCAGGTCAGATGCGTCATTTATGCGTATTTGCTAATAAACAGGATTTAACAGGATTTCTGACTCTGGGGACTACTGATGAACCCCTGTCTTCTCCTAGCACTCTTGCATTTCATTCTTCTTCAACATTAGCTTAATATACTTGGAGGCACCTGTATTTTATGTCTTTGTTTCTTTGAAGTTTGCTGGGATGGAGGAATGCTAATGTTTAATTTCTGCAGGAAGGAGAATGTGTTAACAACAAAACCCCACAAAGCAACCCAGGATAATTTAGTAAAAACAAAAGGCTGGTGTGAATTCTGCCATGAAAAATTTGAAATCAGTAGGTGTGCTGGCCTGCAGCTTCAAGCGTTTAAGAGTTTTCAGTTATACACTGTAAATCCATAGAAATAATTGGTCTTATTCTTTCTTAAAATAGCACCTAAGGTATAATTTTATTTCAGATGAGACAGATGTTGTCCCTGACCTTAGGGTCTTCTAGATGTGCTGCAATATATGAAAACAAGCACAGGTGAAGTAAGATTTGGCTCACAGCAAATGAGGCCACACGGTTTGTCAGAAGCAGGAAAGCACCAACATTTGTTATCCCCTGGTCACACACACGCATGCAGCCCCCAGCAGCTCCCATCATTCGCATACTGTCTTCCCAGCATCCCGATGGAGCCATCGAGCCCGTCCTGCAAGCGGGCAGAGCGGGGCCTGGAGCAGATGTGCTTTGCCCATGGTCACTTCACACACTGAGAGACGTGGGGATTAGAAGATGCATCCTACACGTCTCGCTCCACCTCTTCACCACTTCTCCCTGGACCATGCTCACACCCACGGCGTGATCGGCTCCACGAGTCTCTCTGGAGCCAGGTACAACCCACTGTGGTGGTGGGCTGGGCTGCGGGCAGAATCATTCGTGCCCTGTCAAATAGTAGCTAAAAACCTTAGCTGTAAGGATTTGGTAAAAGTAACTAAATACCTATGCAGTGGCTGTTATTCAGTTTGCTTCCATCGTGCCTTTGGCACAGGAGGAATTCACGCAGCCGTCAGTGGGACCACTTACCGGAGTGGACGTTGAGCCAGTCAGGATCAATGTCAAACCCTCATTAGCTGAGAGGCTCTTGTAAGCATCAGCAAAGAAGCAAAAAACTCATGAAACTGTTCCCTTCTTAGTAAAAGATCAAGAAAAATACGGAGGTATTATTTAAAAGTGGGTGCTCTGGAACTGAATACCCACCTGCGGCGGGTCCCTGCTGGCAGCTGTGCTCCGAGCACAGCCCAGACCCACTTTCGGGGACATGTGCTCAGGAGAGAAAAAGGATCTGCTGCGGCTTGAAGCCTGGGAAAGCAAGGAACCGTAAAACCAGGAGGGCAGCTCCATTTACTCCTCTCCTGGGGCATTGGTGTTATGTGCTGTAATACACCAGAGGTGGATCTGCTGAATAAAAATATCAGCTAGTGTTTGTCAAAACCAGATGGCTCGGGCCTGCTTGTGCAATGGCAAGCAAACGGCTTGCCAGGCCCGCTGCAGGACCTTGCAGCCCATTGAAGGACCATTGGATCTAGCTAATCTTCTCTCCTGGCAGTGTTTGATTAACATTTGCAGCCTCATTTCATCCACTCAGACACTGTGTCATCACCAGGCTGCTTGAGCACCAGCATGTTTTCAGGGAGCAGAGAGCAGGTACCTTCCACGATGCTGGAAGAAAAGAGAAGAGAAGAGAAGAGAGAGAGAGAGAAGAGAAGAGAAGAGAAGAGAAGAGAGAAGAGAAGAGAAGAGAAGAGAGAAAGAGGGGAGAGAGAAGAAAGAGAGAAGAGAGAAAGAGAAGAGAGAAGAAGAGAGAGAAGAGAAGAGAAGAGAAGAGAGAAGAGAAGAGAAGAGAAGAGAAGAGAAGAGAAGAGAAGAGAAGAGAAGAGAAGAGAAGAGAAGAGAAGAGAAGAGAAGGCTGTTTGTCCCACTGGATGTGAAACATAACTCTGAGGTCCTGCAGGGAGCTAATGTAAGAGTCTGATGAAGGTTGCCTGGGGTCAGTCACAAGCCTCCCAAGAATCAATCCTCATGTCCCTGTCTGCGGAGATGCTTCCAAGAAGGACACTACCAGGTGACTGCTGAAAATTTGCTCCAGCATGGGAACGCAAGTCCAGAGGAACCACCGTACTTGGAGCCTAGGCGAGGATCTTGAGACCTGCTGTAAAACTTCTTGAGTTATGGGAGCTATGTCGGAGCCCAGGAGGCTTCCTGACAGCTGTAGGCCACCTTACGCATTTCAGATAGCTGATGAAGAATGAACATCCCCTGGCTCCAACGTCAAGTTTGTTTACCCTCTCCTCCAGTTACATGTCTCAGATGGAGCACATCCATCTTCAGGAGTGAGACCAGTGCCTACAAAGAGGGCAAAGCTGTATGCAGAAACTTGCTAATGGAGAGGAGGAGATTGCAGTCCACAGCTCAGACCCTGTTACGCTGCTCTGTAATTTTCTTCCATTCTTCTGCAAGTAGAGGAAGGGTCCTGCCTTCTGCCAGCAACCACAGGCATAAATCTCGGCTGTGACCAGACCTGCACTCCCAGTAGGCATATGTTCCCTCATACACGATAACACCATCACTCTGGGAGGCAGCCAGCGCCCTCGGATTTTTGTGCTGTGACTGAAGAAATTGCTCTTTGCAATTGAGCCTACCTGGCCTGGGTTCAAGAGGAAGCAGCTCTCCCAGGCTGCCGCTCATTGGAGTGCAGACCACGAGCGGTACAGACATACCCCAGAAGGAGGACATTCCTAGTCTTAGTAAAAACCACTATTTTTTTCCTTCATGTTTTAATGAAAGTATGCAGTGCCCCAAAGGTTCCTCTGTTTCTATTATGAAATGTTTCGGAGTTTACCAGGATGTGGCTATTATTCGTTGGTTTGCAGGCTTGTGAGCTGAAGGGTAAATTTTTATTAACGTCTTCTCAGACGAAAGGACTCAGCCTTGGGGTTTCATGCATATTTACATTCAATGCTAGACTTGCAGGGATGTTCCTCTTGACATTTTACTTGGTTTCTCTCTGAGAACAGGAATCTTCCCACCCTCGTGCTTAAGCATTGTGCAATATTCAAGCAAAAACCAGCCTTTGGCTAAGAAAGAGAGATCTGAGGACCTGACGTGGAAGTTCTGCTATCTAAGAAACTAGGCTGCAGTTCCCTAGCAGCTTGTGAAGGGTACCATTCCTCCATGATCATAAGGAAGTAAATGTAAGAAACTTTCCTGTTGGAGGCAAAAGATGGCTTTAAGACAGATGTTTTGCCTTTAGAACTGGACATCCGGAACTGGTTCCCATTTTTGCTCTAGATCCCATGTGTGACTTATGCAAAGCCTTTGCTTTTCATCCTGAGATCCCCTGCTGAAACTCTGAGTGCTAGGGCAGGGACTGCAGTGTCTTGCTTCAGAAGATGATGATTTAAAACACAGCCTTCAGGTGCTGTGATAAGGTATTGTGATGATTCATCGTAAATGGAAGCCATCCCTGCTTGGTAGCTGGCACAGCGTCTGTGCTGGCTTTTGAAATGCATCGTCTTCTGCCCCTCCCAACCTGTGCTCTCCTATGAGACAGAAGTGACACAGAGCAAGCTTTTGTGGCACAACCCTCACTTGCAATTTGTAAAGCTTTTTAATTGGCTGGGGAAGGCTAAAAATAGCTCTCTAAAAGCTTTCCATTGCTCCTTTATCACTCTTCCCTATTGTGTTCCTCAGATGGAATAAGGACAGGTCAGCCGTGTTTCTGTCCTGAGCGTGTCTCGCTGGATGTCCCAGCGAGACAGAGAAGTTTGGTATCAAGAGTCATTGGATCCGTGGGTCCTGCCTTTACCTGAAGTTTGTCTGGTGGAGTCAGAGACAGCTTCCTCTGGGAGAGAGGAGGGACAGGGCTGCACGCACACTTCATTTCAGGGTCGGCTTGCAGCAACTCAGCCCCATACTTCTTGTTCTGGAGGCTGCCTTCCTCTGTTAAACTCTAAGCTTATATCCACATTAAAACAATCTCCAAATCTTCAGGTTGCAGAGACAAAAAGCTTTAAATCTGGAATCGAGTGTAAATAGATCCATCAGCATCTGTCTCTGGGCTGCACATCTGATGTGGCAAACGGTGCCTGGCTAAGTGGAGTGAGTATTGATGCTGGGATGAGTGACCGACTAAAGTGCCCATCTGTTTACCTAAGCCTCTTCTGATCAGAGAGCAGAAGGAAGGAGAGGTGGGTGAGTTGTGAATGACTCTGTGTTACCCTCTCGAATGGCACTTGAACCTGGCTGAGGAAAAGCTAAACCCGCCACCCATCATAGGAGCTGCAGTATTGTATTTATCTCCATCTTGACACCCCCGGCGTCACTATTCTTTTCTTGTTTTTCACTCCTGCTTGAGAAAAAGACGTCAAGTTAATATTTTAATGCAGCCTCGAGAATGTTTATTGTGCCATCACTTTAACGTCCCTGAAAAGCTGGGCTGGAGAGTGCTGCCATCAACCGCCTATCAAGGGTGAGAGTACAACCCCAACAGCAGCGGCACAAGCTACAGTCTCGTGCCAGATGTTTCTTAGCAAAAACTGCTTTGCGCTATGATGGTAGTAAACTCAGGCTTGTCGGGCAGCATGGCACGCATACAGCAATCCCACCTAAAACACAGAATATATTGAGTTCTCCTGGGAGTACCCAAAGTCCTGCCCATGCCCAGGTCACAGATGTCTAGTTGTTGGTGTTGGATCTGGGCTTTCCAGATGGATGGCTTAGTTGAACGCTTTTACCAGGAGCCCCACACTTGCCTGAATTGGGGGCTACCTCTGCCAGATCTCAAATTGAAACAGAGCACAAATTTTTGCCTAAGATTAGATGAGAGACACCCTGAGGGGACCAGTGCAGAGATCTCCACTAGCAGCGCTCTCTGCTTTGAGTCCAATTTGGGATGACTGTGCCTCCGCTGGAGGATGCCGTGCTGCCAGCAAGGCTGTCTTTCTGCTGATGAAACTGAAAACGGAGGAGGTTCAGCCTGCTTGCAGTCATGCGGAGTTCCCTTGGTACATTCCCAAGAGGAGGCTGTTAATCCCATTGACCTGGCTTGATTTCAATCAATGTGGGAACACTCTGCCTATGCAGGTTGTTCTGATAGTGTTATTTGGTTGCAGCAGGGGTTCCCGTCCTTTTTTCATATTTTGTATGCATTTTGTAAATGGAGTGTGTCATAGATCCTTCTGCCTTGGCAATCACACATGCTCTATCCCCAGCTGTCTGCAGTGTCCATCCTCGACAATGCCCTGGTTCGTTTCTACAATAACATAATTTTTCATCTCTCTAGTACCTGCATTAAATGCTTTTTCTTTTTTCATGAACAAGTTTTCCTGAGCTTTACACTCTCTGGCTTGAGCTGTACATGAAACCCGCTCTCACTGGCAAAGCCACTTCTGAGAGCCTCTGACAGTCCAGGGACTGGGAGCACATTCATCTTCTTGTCCTCTTGCACCAGCCCGTAGTTTGGCCACACGGTGTGGGGTTTCACAGCCACCGCATTCTCTCTGCTTGGGAGAGAACCGATGCCCTTTTTGTACACCTTTTCTCACATCTTACAGTACAAACATTTTTAGATATTAATCTAACATGTACTTTGTTACGTGGCTACTAATCATTTAGTCATGTGTAGTGTCTCTCTGCCCCTAAGATATACTTCTCTGGAGGTAAGATGTATATAAGAGCTTGCCTCTATTTGTCTGGTGATAAAGTCTTTTCAAAGTAAGTCCTGGGTTTTGCTAGCCCCATGATGCAGCTAACAGATGTACAGGCAAGGCTTTGAGTTATTCCAAGTGTTTGCAGATGATATGAATCCACCAGTATCTGTGCACAACCAACCATGGCCCAGCATCATACTGGGGTTCTCAGACTGCCACTTTGGGGCACATCACAGATTTTGCATATCCTGCTCTTTCTGTACCCTTGGAGCACTTGATTAAGACACAGTACCTTCCATCTTTATGTCAGCAAAGTGTTGCTGAGTGACTTTCAGCAAGGACAAATTGCCAACCGTTAACCATGTGGTGGTGCATGCACAGGTGGTCACCCAAAAGATACTGGTGGCCCCGTGCCTCAGCTGCATGACCAAAGGACTGAGATAGGTCTTTCTATATACATGTATGAGATGTATGCAAGCATGTCCTTGCACAGTGTCCCTCCTTACCGACGTGTCTTGGTCAGAGAGCTGGCAGGGCAGCGAGTGAGACACCATCCCCCTCACCCACCCCGACTCTTTCCATTGTGGTTGTCCAGGTTTGCCACTGTTCCCCAGTGTGCTCGGTTCTGACGTCCCACGCTGACGTTTTGCTCACACGAGGTGTGACATCCTGGGGAACACCTGCAGACAGGGAGGACTTGAGGTGAGGACATCAAAATTGGATTTCAGAAAAGAGAAGCTCCCTCTGCTGGAGCCATTCCTGGGATCTGCTAGCGAGCTGCTGGGCTCCCTGCCTTCCACCTGTCATCTTGTGGCTGGGACTGCCACCTCGTCGCAGCCTCTCTTGTTAGGCTCTTCTTGCTTTACAACCTAAATTCCAGAACACTCTTAAGTAAAATTATTTACTGAGCATCTGGCAACAAACCCTGGAAGGTGAATCTGTTCCCTCCACTCCAGCATCATCCATGGCTTTGCCACTCTCCTTCCACACCGGTCCTGCACTCTTCCAACACACTACATGGCACTGTCCCTATCTCTGCCCTAATTCAATGGCATTGAATGATCCTTCCTATCAGATGTGAGTGAGCTCTGGAAATATAATAGTTTTCTCCGGCAATAGAAACAGGTATCCTCTGGGACTGGTATGACCTGATTAAAGAAAACACTGAAGTGCAAGAGAGCAGCAACATTTATGAGCCTGTCTGAGAACAGATGAGGCAGGAGAAAAACAGTCTGCCTGCTGGCTTCTGAAAGTTAAGCTGTGCTGTGGCTACAAAGATGCAGAGTATTACAGGGAGCTTAGAAAGGACCAAAATATCACAGCTCTTGTCATGCGAACACACACGCAAACACCTTGTGCTCTTCTGCAGGGAAGAGTGGTAGGGATCTGAGGAGCTGTTGCTCATGCAAAACATGTTTCTGAGAAGGAGGGGATGAAAACTGTTCTCCACACATGCAGGAGCAGGCAACCTTCTTGACAGTGAATAAAAATTACTAATCAAAAGAATTGTAATTAAAGCAATTACCGTGTTCTCTGCATACACGCACCCTGCATGTTTCATAAAGTCTAATAGAGTACAGTGCTGGGCCTTGATGGATAGGAAATCACTGGTTAATCACTAAGGAATGGATAACTTCCTCACCCATCACTTCAGCTAATGACTTTAACACGCTCTTTTGAATGTAATTTGTACCGGTTGTGGTTATAGAGAGACTGTTCAGTGAAGTAAAGCTGGTTAATGAAGTTACTGCTCCCTGTGTGTATCAAAACAAGACTTTGAAGCACTTCACGTGAGGTCTGGCTTCACCAAAGCAGTTGCTTGGGTACTGTCTCATGCACAAGTGAAGGCTCATGTGGTGTTGCTGATTGTTTGGTCTTCTCGCAGTCTGGGATGGAGTTGCTTGTAGCTCCCCAGCACAGCCCAGAGCACTGAAGGAGGCCACAGCTGCTTCACCTGACTCGTCCACTGGCAAACCCAACCTCCCAGGAATTTATTCTCTGGTTTCTCCACCTAGTGTGGACCTAAGACTGCTCTGAAAAGTCATATTTCATTTGCAATTACGGCTTAGGAGGCCTATTGCCACAGCCTCATGGTGGTCCTGTAAGGGAAGTTCTCACTCCAGAGCATTTGAAGCCTTTCTGTCTTAACCTTAACTTCTTATTCTTCCACTGGCTCTTTTTTTCCACTTCAATTTCCTTCTTGGAAATGGCTTCAGGTTGGTATCTTGAAACCCCATCAGGAAAGCTTTATCCCTCAGAGACCTTTGGCACAACTCAAGAACTCAGCAGCGGCACCCCAATTTAAAGTGTCGGGCCAGCAGCTGACTCCCCGGGCACGGTGCAATGCCACCCAGAGAGAGGCGGTGTATCGCTCTGCACATCTGGCAGGCTTTGGGATCTCTTTTAGCAGTCAGTCCTTCTCAGCCTATGGTCAGGACAGCAGCTTCCCAAGGTTACATCGCTACAAGTGACAGGAGAGTCAGGCTTTTTAGTACCCTTCTCTGAGATCACTTGAATTCCTGGCAACTTTGCTCTTATCTCAGTTTGGGGAAGTCCAAGCCAAGCTGACTAATAGTCATCCTAGACGACGGGCAGAAAATAAACCCATCAATCATCTGCAAAGAGCATACAGCAGCATGAAGCAGCACATTAGAGGCAAAGTGGACCTGTCGGAGATTCAGCATGAGGTGCCTCTTTGGGAAGAGAAGCTCCCATGCTTTAACATTGCCTCTTTAGAGATAACTTACTGTCATTTTCTATGGTGCCTTATAAAACAATTAAAATAAATGTCTTCAGAGTACAGTTTTCTTTCCTCCCTGGGACTGTTTCCAGCTCACTAAGTTACAGCATCACCACAAAGAAAATGAAATTTTATAATTATTGAAGACAGCTATCAGAAGAGGGCAATACTGTTTAACCATGGAGTTGCTGGTAGCACTGGGGCAATGCCACGGAAGGTGCATTCAGAGGTTTTGGCCAGACACCTCACCTTCCTGGTGTCGTCAGGGCCCAGGCTCTGCGAAGTTTAGGTCATCCCTTGGAAGTGCTCAGGACCACAGAGAGGTGCTGCTCCAGCGCTGCTGGCTGGAAGCAGTGCAGAGCTCTGCCTTCACCTGCTCTCCCGGCCGTGGATCAGGAGGGGCTGTTCTGTGCCAAAAACACAGAGTGAAGTGAAGAGCCTGGAGGACTCAGCACAGTGGACACATGCTCCGATGAGCATGCAGCGTCACAGCAGCAGGACAACAACAGGACTTCTACAGCAAGCACTATTTAAACCCATTTTTTATCCACAATGAGTAATATTAAAAATTGAGTTCAAACTTATTTTCTCTCTCCTTCCCACTGTCCGTTCCTGTCTCCTCTTTCTTTTGCTGTCCTTCAGGCTGCCCCTTCTCCATCCTGTCCCCTGTTGGCCAGTCACTCCCTATCTTCCAAAGTCCTCCATCAACCTTTTTGCTTCCGCAACTGTGTTTATTGCTCTTCTCTTCCTGTTGCAGACACACTCCCCTTCCTCCCCGGTGATGTCCTGGCTTCGAGTTTGCCCGTGTTAGGTTACAGATTCCTTGGATAGGGCCTGGACCTTGCAGTGTGCTTGGTGTATTCCTGGCCAGCTGTCAGTAACATGTTACGCAGGCTGAGCCTAAGGCAGCTCTTTGAATGCATTCCCATGCTCGTCTCTTTGGCTCTGCTTGTCCAAGCTTCTTCTGTTACACCCTCAGCCCGCTTACAGAAATCACTTCTAATTTTGTAGTTCATAAAGCCAGAAATGTAATTGCAAGCATATCAGCGACTTCCTTTTCTCAAGCCAGGACTCCCTTGCAGATGTTTTATTTCACAGGATGTTAAAAAAAATCCTGATTTACAACAGAAACTGGAAAACATGGTCTCCAAAACCTGGTGTACATGACTCCCTGGCTTTCCTGTATAGGACACGATTTTTCTGATTTTGACTAAAGCTTTATCACGTTGCCATCCAGTGCCAAGTGAGCACACACTTCTGGCAGGAACCAGTCTGCAGTGCTTGTGCAGAGCCTGAAACAGCAGAGTCTTCATCTGCAGCTAGGACTACTTAGTGGTATTGTAATGCCAACAACAGTAATTAAACATGGGTGTAATTTCGCATGAAGAGTCCTCTAATTTAACTTACACTGGAGTGAGAGGAAAGCTCGTTCAGCAGCTGAGATATTAGCCTGTGACTTGTATGCTGCAGATTTCATTTCCAACATCAAGGATGCCACTTGTGCCTGAATTCATCCCACTTTATGCATTTGGAGCCTAACAACCAGGTTCCCTCTCTTGGAGAGCTGTGCAGGGTGATACCACCCACACGGTGTCTGATTCACGTGCCAGAGACACCTGCCCTGCTGGCTCCACCAGGACCAGTGGCCACCAAGACCTAGGTTAGGTAATTCAATTAAGGTCTGAAGTCAGGCTGGATGAGTATTAGTTCTTCATCATGGTCATCACAGAACAAGGTGAAAATTTTACTTTCCTACTCAGTGGGGATTTGGGAGGTGGCAGCCAGTATCTTGCCTAGCCTGTGTGGCATCTTAACAGATGGGACTTGGCATAGCTGGCTCTGCTAGTGGGAGAAAGTCAGGATCAGTCAGGTATGTTCTTCAGTGTGATGGGACACATTTACAGAAAACGCACATAAAGCCTGGTTTCCTGAGCCCTCTACAACCAAGCAGGATGACAGTTTTCCTGCTTAGAAATCCACATCTACTTGTAGTGGAAGTACTTTATCCAAAAGAAGCCTCCTGTGGGGCTCAAGCCCATGCAATCCCTGCACAGTCAGTGCCCACCTTCTCCCTTGCTGTGATCCCAGCTGCACAGCTCTGCCCCTTCCCCAGTACCACCTTTGTGTGGCTGTGGAGTGAAAACGCACTTTTGCAAGGTTAGTTTTCAAATGACCAGGGAGCTTCAGGGCTTCTGCTCGGACCTCCATACGGTTGTCTGTGCCTTCTGTGGTGGCATCCACCACTTCAGTTGTTACAGAAAGGAGATTTAATTGCTCCTTCCATCTAACTCAAGCATCTTTAGTACCCTCATCAGATTTTGTCAGGTTTGTGAGTCATGTCAGCCATCAGCTGTATATCAACACGCACGGCTGAGTTGCTCAGGTACTGCACTAGCAGAACCATGAGCTACTCCTGTGACCAGCGTTTCCTGGGCTGGAATACCAAAAGCTGGCTTGGATGACTGAACAGCATCAACCAAACTCACCAGCTGCGTTTTCCTTTGTAGATGAGTGTTCATCTGCTCGTAAAGATCATAGCTGTTGCAGAAAGAATTGCTAAGAAGTCTTTCCCCCTCAGAGCTCTGCCAGTCCTTCCCATCCCACCGCCCCAGGGAGTGAAGAAGTCTGGCTCTCCGGGGAGCATCGCTGGAAGCTGGAGCTCACACAAAGTATACAAGTCACTAACGTAACCGGCATCTGCACAGGAATTACTCATGTTTCAGACAGAGGGGTGACGACTGTGCCAGGCAGGAACTTCCGCACGCTCTCTGCTTCTGGTCATGGTTTGCTCTGCTGGGTTGATTCAGGCAGGACAAATCCAGAGCTTCCTCTGTGAGCATGCAGGCACCAAACAGACAGAATGTAAGAGATGTCATTACAACATGCAGGTCAGCTGTTTAAACGCTAAAAAGCCTAAAAGGCATAAGAATATAGGGCTACTGTTGCACCTCTTGGCACTGAGGAGGTCAGAAGCCAGAACAGGATGGTGGTAGACAGACAAGTCATCACCCTGCACCCATCTCCTCACCTCGGGGAGTTCACCATCCCTACCAAAGGCTGCAGAAATGCTTATTAGCCTGCCCAGGTGGTCATAATTGCTTGCGCTTTGGATATATCATGTGCGAAGCCCTCACACTGATCCTTTGCAGAAGACTAAGAAATATCAACTGAATAAGGAACCAATTCTTTTTTTCTAAACTAGATTTCAGACATGGCTGCACCTGTACAGAGCTGGCTGAGCCTGTGGCTGATGCCTCTCACTGCAGGAGGTAGACATTTTGCTCATACTTACTCAGAGAGGCAATTTCTGGGAAGCAGACTGAAACAAAGGCAATTGGGATGTCAGGAGAAATGGAGTCACTTTTTATGTTGCAATTAACTAAAAGCAAAGAAAGTGACTGTGTCCTACAGTGACAGACTCCCTCCTGCCTCGTGAACTCCAAGAGGAGCTGCAATTTCTACCCGTCTCCAGGTGTGCCTTCAAATTATTATATAAAAAAAGAACAAACCAAATTATTTGTCCCAAATTGAAAAAAATAACCAACGAGCAATCAAAAATAATTTTGTCATAAACTGCCCAATTTGATTTTGCTTCACAATCGCTATCTTTCCATTGCAAAACAATTCATATGGGAGATTTTTGGCAGACTGATTCTTACCCTTGCCCTTCTAATTAATAAGATGGTGGCCTTGCAGCTTGACTCTGGTTTATGTTCTAGCTAAACTGTTTAGAAATGTGCTAATGATTCATTCTCCTTGCAGTTAGATGCAGCAGCCAGACTCTTTCCTACACTTCTGCAAAGTTTGCTGTGAAGAGGGGCAATGCAAGCACAGTATGGAGAAACAAGTCATAGATCCATGAAGACAATCGATAGCAATTAGTTGGCAAAATACATTTGGGGATCTGGACCTGTATTTAATGCATGTCATTAGTTGCAGGAGACAAAAGACACGAGGGAAAGCAGTTTCATTCTCTCTGCGGAGAGCTCAAAAGATATCCTTCAACATTTTATATTCCACTTCTTTTTTGTATTAAAAATCCAGGCCTCTAAAGATCTACCTTTTAAAATTGCCTCTGAGGTGTAATGGGAGACACCATGACATCCTGGCACCACAAAACCCAGGGAAATGAAATTCCCATTGCAGCTGTGCATAAATTTATTCTTTGCTGAAGTTGAGCCCGAAAAGTGACTGACGTTTTTATGCCTTGCGTTTGCAGGGCTTTGAGGCTTGTGTTTCACAAGCGGTGCTGATGCACCACTGTTAGCTCCTTGGAAGCTGCTGTGTTTACAAGGCTCAAACCGGCTGGGCTGTGTTTAATCCAAGTCAAGTCACAGAAGATTGTGTTCCAGCCTTCTAGTCATCGTCCAGACTATATTTTGACATATGCTACCACCGAGGAAACATTGCCAATCTGGGAAGGAAGGGCACAGCATCTCTTAATGTAGTAGGACTTGGTCCGAGGTCAAGCCAAGAAGTCAAGTCAGCAGGTCAGCGTCCGAACCAGAAGGACATGTTCAAGCATGGCCATAGTTGCTAATGCAGCTCGTGCAGTGGCCCCGCAGGCAGGAGCCTGAGCTTAAAGGCAGCTCTGGAGACCCCCGCAAGGCTTCTCACTGCTCTGTCCTGCACAGCATTCTGACCCCAGGTTGGGGGTATGTTGGGGCTATACCAGAGCCGGCCTTGGACACCGGCAGCCGAGCCCCGAGGAAGGGACGCGGCTGCGCTGAGGGCCCTGCCAGCACCCTCCCGGACCCCGCAAGGGGCTGGGGTTGGAGAACCACATGCTGGGAAATGATCCGTGTGTTACGCAAAGCCATGGGTGCAGGCCGGGGGGGCAGTTACCACGGGGTGGCTGTGCGTTACAGGCGTGGGGCAGCTCAGGCTTGGGGAGCCGCGGCGGGTCACTGAGGGGTCCTGGGGTCCCCAGGGCTGGGGGGGCTGCTGAGCTGTGAACGCCACATTTCTAAATGTGTGGGCTTTGGTGTTTGTTAAATGGTTGCTCTATGATAAGGAAGCTTTTCTGTGACCATGGAAATACCCGGAAAGGGTATTTCTGTCACCCATTTGTTGCCTGTCCTCTGACGAGCAATGCCTGCTGATAGCCAGTGGGCAGTGCCAGGAAGCACACAGAATATTTGCACTAATGGGCCTAAGGCTGGCAGAGATGGATTTGCTGTAATAAGACAAATGCTAGTCCTGCTGACTGAGCAGGCCTGCACTGGAATGCAAGCAAGAAGAGAAACCTCCGTTGTAATGTTAGCCATGGGCAAGGTTTTACAAGGCTTTTGCCTGTTGCAGGAAGAAGATTTAATTTTGCTGGAGTTATAGAGAGCAACCAGTGATCCCGCACAATTTCTCTTTCAGAGCCCTTGTTTCAGGTTGACTGGAGGGAGGCTCACGCAGACATCATGGCACTGAGTCACAGTCTGAGGAGTCTGCAGTTATAATGGCGAAACAGTTCATGCTTTTCCTCTGTTTTCAAACAGCAGCTTAGTTTCTGCAGGAGGTCATAGATTACAAGAGAGGGAACTCTGGTGTTGCCAAGTATTTCTACTACCCTACAGTTCACCTTGTATCCTTCACATGCCGAATGCACGTTTCTCAAAAGCTTACTCCTTCCATAGCGTGCCTTGCACGCTCTGATGCTACCTAACTGACAATACATTTGCCAAGTGTCCGTATCTGTATCTTCCTGATGTATCTGGTAGGGTAAGGGATAACACTGCCCGGGCATAGGTTAGCACTCCTCAGAGAGGAGAGCAAATGTCAGACAATGTGCATGCCTGCACCTGTGTCTAAGCTCTGCTCCAGCCTCTGTCTAGCTAGGGACTGCTTCTCTCCTCACCCTGCTCTTGCAGCCTCCTTCCCCGTGCCCACCCGAGACCGCCCGGGCTCCAGCGCCCGTTGTCTGGCTTGTGCAGAGGGACAAAATCTCGTGATGCTCAGCCCCGGCTGAATGCCTCTTCAGTTCCAGACTAAGGACTTCACCCACAGGGACTCTGCCTGTGTCTCCCCTTCTTGTGCCTCCTTTTGCTCCTCAAGACCTTGCGATGCCTCTGGCTTCACAGAGTCTGGAGAATGTCTCTTTTACAGCTTTCTTCACTACAGCTCTAGCCCTCCAGAATCGCCGTCATTTATTTCTCTGCATCATCAACTCTCCACCCATTTCAAATTCAATTGAAAGCACATTTTCTCCCTTGCCTGTGGTTCCTAAATTATATACCCAGCTCATTTCAAAATATCAATTCAGAAACTTGGCGAGGTGATTATTAATAACAGCTCTGTTCTTCTCTGGAGGAGAAATAATACTAGAAATATGTGAAATGTGTACACAGTTGTCATTCTCATTCTCCTCTTTTGCCAAACACTCTGTTCTTTACAGGAAATAAAAACAACCCTATACCCAGTATTAAGTGGCTGAGGCTGTGTAATCAGCGAGGAACCACACAGAACTAGGGCAGTATTCCTTCACATGTTCTGAAACTCAGGTTGATCGCCGTCTTCTGCAATGAATTAGTGCTTGGCTATATGTAGATCAGCAGCACGTATAGCCAAGCTTGACGAGTTGTACACACAGCAATCTGGAGCCCAGCTGGACCCGTGCGGTTTCTTCATTCACTTGTGTGGAGCAGCAAAGTACATGATAGATATAAATACGCGTAGCTAGTCATGGCAAATTGTGCTTCAGCTATAATGAAGCTATTCATGATTTTATTCCAAGACTTCACATGGAAGGTGGGCCAGCGCGTCCCAGGGACCCAGAGCTGCTGGGAACCACTGAGCTGCAGTCTGGCCTGCAAGCACCAGGCTGGCAATGGGTTAGGTACATGTTTTTTCCTTTCTTCTTTTTCTACCTGTATTTATAAAACACATACTAGAGAACTGAAGATTTTTCGTTGCCCATAGTGCCACAGGATGTGCAGTGAAGAAGCTCTGGGGTATCTCCCAAAACAAATCTGCATGTACAGGTGCTGTGTACTTGGGGGAGCTGAGCTCGGCCATCCAGGCATCCCACCTCGTCCCACGTTCCCGTGTCATCCCACCAGGAACTGGGGCTGTGCTTCCCCGAGGCACACCAGGGAAAGAAGGCAGCTTTCCCAAGTCCTTTTGAGGATGAAGGGGGAATAGAAAGATAGGGTACCTTGTACTCCTGTGGTAGAGGGACAACAATGAGGGCCTCCCAAGGAAGGGAGGGAGAGAGAAATCCTCTAGGGATGGATTCATGCACAGAAGGGACTCTGTGTTTTTAGCCTTGCAAGATAAGGAAGACTCAGCTAGAAATCACTTTGTTTTGAGAGGAGGACAAAGTGTAAAAGAAGATATAGAGGTATCCAGGAGCTCTTAACTGTGAAGATTTGCCCTTGGAGTCATAAGGCCCAGACCTCTTCAGTGGCATTTAGGGACTTGTAAGGAGAGAAGCGCGCGCACAGACAAGAACCAGCTTGCCACTCACCTTACCTAGTAATGCCAGTGGCTTCAGCTATCATGGGCCCAGTGCAACAGCCCCTTCCTGGCACCGCAGCCTCTAGGGTCCTGAGGATCTGTGTAAAGTATCTTGAAAACATGGGGCTTTTTAAAATAAAGAGATATAAATTGAATGTCTCATATCAGCAAGAGCCTCCGGAGGAGAAAGTCTGGTCACGGTAAGAGCCTTTGGCTCTGTGCTATGACAGCCATTGCTTGTCTGGCAGATAAAGCACTGCTCTGTCTGCCTGCGTTGTGCAATCTTTTCTCCCAATTACGGCTCACTGGCTCCACTCCAGGTACCTCCCTCCCACACAAGTGTGGTTTTTTTACGAAGTGATACTCTTCAAGTGTTTAAAATGCAAGAGTTTAAAGGGAATCAGCTATTGTTTGGAAGAGGTTGGCCAAGTTCCCTGTTTTCTGCCAGGCAAGCGGTAAGTTTCCATTTGAATGGCATGGGAGTAAAAGATGCCCCTCTGAGAGCCCCCAAAGAGAAGCCCTGCAACGCCCCAGGGGATGGGAAAGGCACAGGCTGACAATGAGCCTGTCCCTGGAACCTCCGGAGATCAGTCACTGCTCCACAGCCTTTCCTGGGGCTGCCTGCACTGGGTCTGACCATCACGGGAGGCGAGTTGGTACTGTACCTTGGCTGAGCCAGTGCACTCGTTTCACACACACCTCCACAGGACACAAAGCTGTCAGGTCCCATGAGACACGAGCATCACACCTCGTGCTCCCTTTTCCATGGGTTTCGTGCAGCATCGCTGCACCTTTCCCACCCCGAGTCCCCCCACACTGCTCATCGCTGCCGAGAGTCTCCGTGCTGTGCAGAGTATGGCCCCTGGCTTCTGCAGCACTTGCAGGAGCCCACCTAGGTCATCCACCACCTCCTACACGGTGCCATGGGCTTTACGCTGTCACAAAACCTGTCCTCTCAGAACGAGGACCTCACAAGAGCCAATGCACGGGCACACATCTGTTAGCTGATTCAGTACATCAGATGCCTGTTTCACCTTGTGTGCTGAGACTTCAGAGGCAGATGGCAGATAGCACCAGCAGAAACCACAGTCCCCTTTTCAGGAAAAATTAAACTCACTGCAGGCCTCTTTTGCCAAGTAATTTGTTGCTAACAGCCGTGTTCACTCTTCCTTTGCCTTGGTGGGGACAGACCTGGATTTTGGAAAGCACTGTGTTAACCTGCTTCATGCAGATAGCCTGATTCATGTTCATCTACTACTGTGGAGTAGTACTACTATTCATGGAAGGCAGTGAAATTACACACGGCAGTACTAAGCATGAAGAAGATTTGTAAAATGTGGAGCTTCTGCTTCTAAAATATCGGTGCACTCCTTTTTGGGTTAGGACTTCTGCACTGAGATGTCCTCAGAATTGGAAAAAAAAACCCAAACCAACAGCTGAAGGTTTGATGCCCCATTATATGGGTTTGATGCCACCTCGTGGTACTTTCATGTCCTGATTTGCAAGGAAAGGTTTTCACTCTTGGGATGTTTCCCAAAGCATGTTCCTTATGAAAGAGAAAAACAGTTTGGAGAAAGGATGAAAATATTACAGATGTCCCGCTCTGCCCTTGCCCTTCACTGCTGATTTGCAGCACTGCCTCCAAACAGCATCGTTAATATATGTTAGCATGAACTTAAAATGCAGGGATTGCAAATTATGCTCAGTAAGGTTATGCGGAAATACCTACAGGGTAGGGATGTGGCCATTAGAGAATATGCTGAGATGTCCTGACATAAAACTTGAGCCATAGTTGCCTCACCATCTAAGGACCTCAGACAAACGCTTCCACCCAATTTGCAGCTAGATTTGCAGATCTGGAGAAGCTCTTTCCTCCCTTGGAGAGCAACTTCCTTCTCCAGCCCAGTAGTTATTATATTGCGCTAAGAGTGTAATAAAGAACTGTCCCCCTTTTAAAAGTGGGACAGGAGAAGTTACAATGACTGGTACCACTATTTCAATTGAGGATTGGTTCTTTCAAGAAAAAATTGGCTCTCCTACCTTCTCAGTAATTTAGCCTTATCACAGCAGAGAATGATTTGCCAGGAAAATTAGCAGAGTATTTCAGCCTTTCATCCAGTAAATGGCCTATATTGCTTTTATTTGCCCTTTAAACTGTGGAAAATATACCATTTTACAACTGACTGAACACATTCTTCAGACGTTATAATATAAAACTATCATGTTTATTGATTGAATAATCATGGACTATGTAAAGATTGTAGCAAAATGACTCCCTATTGCACACTTTTTTCCCTAGCCTCAGGCATCCTCATATTCGAAATGGCATCACATCAGACCCTGCAGAAACGCTAGATCCTGGAGGCAATATAGCTGGGATGTTGCTGCAGCTGAGCTAATTACTCTTGGGTTTCAGCTTGGCTAATTAACTTCCATGTAGCCCTATAATATCACAGTCGTTTTGTTTTCAATTCTGGAACTATCTTGGACAGTGCTAGTCTGGGGGGAAAGAACCTCTGCAAACCATGCAGCTCCTCTGTGCAATGTAGGCATATGTCATTTTACTGTCTATCTAGATGAAATTACTTTTGCAACAGCATGTAATGCAACCTTTAGTGTTTAGGTGCTTGTCTGCAACTTGTTCACCAGACTGAACACATTCTGAATGTCTAAATTAAGCTGTTTGTTAACCCATTCACTAGCTGAAGACATTAGACTGGATGCTACGTTTGTTTATCTCACTTTCTGTTAAGTCCTATTTGACTGAAATTTTTCATCTTTGCTCTTTTCTTAAAATCTGCACGTTTGAATCTGACCACAATCCATGTACAAATTAGGGTGGAAAAATAGACTAGCTCTAAAAAGACTTTCACAAATGCCCATCTGAAAAGGCTTAAAAGGCTGCAGTTGCTGAGAAACAGGACATCAATGAGCGATAAGCTGTGTAGCAATTAATCCTCTTTCTCTCACAAATGGACTTGAAAAAGCTCAAGCTGATATTTGCCTAATTAAAAGGTATTTTTCAGCAGATTTTCAGTTTTGCCAGGGGAATGTTGCTGTTGACTGTGGATGTATTGCTTAGATGCTATGGTCTCAGGCCCTTGGATCTCTTCATAAGAGGGATCAACACCTTGACTGGAACTTGAGCTAGTGTAGCAACAGCTCTTGCCTCCAGAAGAATCACAGGTTTGGCAGTATGGTGAGTAAGCATTACACCTTTGTTGAGTTTTGTTTAAATCACAACAATCAAGGCAAACAAAAGACCTTCACTGTATTTACCCTCACTTCCACAGCCAACAGATGTGAAGGGAGCAAAGAGGCATTCTGATTTAGGAGAAACACAACCCTCTGCCTGCTCGTTCAGTGGAGGAAGAGGCATGATAAATAAGGGAAATCCAGCTCAGGTGCTGGCAACAGTGATTAAAACATGCACTAATCAGACTTTTCCTCTGTAGGGACCGACTCTTAATTGTGTAATGCCTTTGCAAGGAGGTGCAGCAGTGTTTAGGACAGCGTATCCAACCTGGCATTAGGCTGCCTGTTGAAGAGGATGCAGGTCCCACTCCTGTCCCACCTGCCAGCTCTGGGCAGGGGCTGCAGACACCGCAGGCTTTTGAAGATCTTGCCAGATAGCCATATTTAGGCAACACGAATCCCACTGCACACCGGTCAGCCTCTGATCTGGTTTGTCTGTCAGTGATAAAACCATCTGGATGTTCTGCCATCTGATTCCAGAGAGGACAGAACAGGTGGAAGTTTACTGCTTGTGAAAATCTCAACTCCCACCTCCCTGTGCCCATCCAGGTTTTGGTTATAACCTGTCTCTGAAATATAACTTTCCCCATGCCCTGCCTTCCTCTCCTGCTGCAATGTCTGGAAAGATTGGGATCTACCTGAGGAGACTCTGCACCAGAGATCACCTATGACTCAAGGAGCATCTCCTGCTGGTATTTTAGCTCTCCGTGGGGAGCTGATTATTCATGTTTTGTTTGCTGGTTCAACTTATTTTTAGTTGACAGAAACAGCTGTGAGGGGGAGAAGAAATAAGGAACAAAAGCCGACAGCATGATTAACTCAAAACACTTCTCAATTAAAAGAAGCTAAATATTCCCTGTGCTCCTGGTACAGCTTTTCCACATCAGCAGCTGTGCTCCCCAGGAACATTATGCAGTTTTACAGATGGAGGCAGAGGTGGATCTGCATGGGAGAAAGCCTGTCCACAGCAGCTCCTCCCCCACGGTCACTGCACAGGACTGTGGGTCAACGCGAGGTGCTGCCAGTCTAAGCACGACCAGCACAGTGGTGTGAGCTCAGACAAGCCATCTAGCCGCCCGAGCTCAGCCTCCCCAACCATAAAACGAGATCACTGGTGAGATTTCAAAGCTAACCCAACCCTTGCAAAGGCGTATGCACAGAGAAGCATCCAGAAGTGCATGTTTTACCGATGAAAAGCGCTTGTGAAATCTAGGGTTGTCCTTAAATAAAACTCATACACACTGCCAGGAAGAAACCTCAACCGCGCTGGGATTCACAATGTTTATTCAAGGTACACAGCATTGGGAAAGTTGCCAGCCACCACAAATTGTGACACAGTCATTTTATGTCCCACGAAACAACAGCTCCTCTTCTTGCTGCTCTGTTCTAAAACACTCACAAAAGTCTTCAGGTGAGCTAAAGCAATTACTGATTTTCCCTATGTTGCTTGCTTTGTCTGCCAGCCTTTTGGATACACCTCCACCGCTCTCTGCTCTTTGCCTTCTGAGGATCAGTGCTTTCCTCTGAATCCTTGACTCAGGTTTGAACTTTGATCCCAATTGTCTTCCTAATTCCCCCTCATCTTCACGCAAGGCCATGAAGGGGCAGGAGCAGGGCTCAGTACTGTGGAGGTACGGGGCGATGCTGCAGCTCAAGGCATCAGAAATGGACTCTGTCTGGGCAGCCCTGCTCCTTCCTCCAGCAGGCATGTCCTCCCTGCTGCTCTTGCTCCAGCACTGACACCCTTAGGCCCCGGATACTCAGGGTGGAAATAAATTAGGTGGAAATAAGACACAAGAGCTCCCTCAGCAGTTGCCTGGTGTAGCTCCCTTGGCCTGGCAAGCCTCGGTGCCAGAGCAGGTGGCTGTGGCTGAGCGGCACCGCAGAAGCGGGGAAGGCTGCCGCCGGCTGGGGCCTCGAGCGGAGAAGGGAATCACGGCCCACGGGGGAGCCCGGGCCACCGCTGCGGGCTCCCACCTCCGCGCTGGGCCCCTGGGTGACAGAGCCGGCGGGAACATGGCCCCGGCCCTGAGGGAAAGGCCGCGCAACCGGCGCCCGCTGCCATGGCAACTCCGCCACACGGCGGGGGGGGGGGGGGGGTGTCCTTGCGCCGTACGCATGCGCCGCAGCCGCCGTGTCCGCGAGGTGCTCGAACCGCCAACTGCCCCAATTCGAATTCGCATCCTCGCCGCCCAATCAGAGCCCGCGGGGCGGGGAGGGCACCGCCTCTCGCCGGCCTTCCGACCAATCACGAGGGCTGTTGTGTTTAAAAAAAAAGTGCGCGCGGCTGGTGGGCGTCGCTCAGAAGAGCTGGGCCTATCGCGGGCGGGAGGAGCTCCGGCCGCCCCAGGGAGACGCCTCGGTCCCTGACCCTCGCTGAGCGGCGACGGGGCGTGGCCGAGGGCTGGGGCGTGTCCTCCTGCGGGAAGCCCCGCCTCCCCCCGGCCGGTTCGGTCCCGCCCCCCCGGCGGCGCCCCCTCACTCGGAGCCGGTCTGGGCGCGGCGGCCGGTGGTCTCCGCTCGGTCCCCGGGGACGCGCCGCGATGAAGGCGGGCGGTGAGTGCGGACCCCGGCCGCGGGCTCTGGGGGCGCCGCTTCGTCCCTCTTCCTCCCTCCCGTTCGGCTCTGAGGGCCGCCAGCGGCTCCGCGCCGGCCTCTTCCGAACCGAGAAGGGGGGCGAGGGGGGAGAGGGCGGTGGGGGCGGCAGGGCCGCGCCCCGGGGGAGGACCAGGAACGCCGGCAACAACGCCAGGCTCCCGCCGGCGCCTGAGGGGCCGCCGGGGACAGCAACGGCCGCGGGGGCCGGTGGCGGCGGCTCGGCGGGGCGCTGGCGGCAGCGCGCCGAAATTCAAACGGCGGCGGCGGCGGGGGGGGGGGGGGGGCCGGGCGGGGGGCGGGGGGGGCCCGGTCGGTCAGGGCTGCGGCTTCCCGGGGCCTCAAACGGCTCCGCCTGCGGGAAGGGCCCGCGGGGCGCTGCCTGCCGCCGGGCCGGGGGGGTGTCGGTGCCGTCCGTACCCGGGGGCGCTTCGCCCTCGGTTTCGCTGGAGGATCCGTCGCTATAGCTGGCCGAGGTGTCTGAGCACTCCCGCGCTTCTGCCTTCCAAGCCAGGCGTTAGGAAACGTAGATTGCGTGCGGGATAACGTCGAAGAGGTCTTTGAATTTGCTGGGCGCAAATCGGTACCCCGTTCAAACACAAGAAAAAGCGGTTTTTTCCTCTAAGGGTGACTGAACGGTGGCACGGGTTGCTTAGAGCGGTTGTGGGGTCTCCGTCCTCGGAGACTTTCAAACCTGACCGGAGGTGGTCCTGCACAACCTGCTGTAGCTGATGCCGCTTGGGCAGGGCAAGCGGGATGTTGGGATGAACTCCAGAGGTCTCTTCCAGCCTAAACCACCCTGATTTTGTGAAGCAACAAATTGAAGATTTCCCTGTGCGACTTCCTGTCTTTTGAAATTGAGTTTTCCTCTTCCCTGAGTTGCTCAACTACCCCGTGCTCCCCAGTCATTCAGATATTCACGCAGGTTTAATGGGCATACCAGTGTAGAAGTCCATTTCTTTTTTATGGCAAAAATACTGCTGAAGTTTTCTCCAGAGAGAGGAAGAGGATGAGAAGAATAGCAGTATTCTGCCCTGTGCACATCAAAAAGTTTTTATTTTTGTGGGAATAGCTTTTTAATCAAAGACAGGTAACGTGTCAGACTGCTGTGGGTGTTGGGGCTCCGGAGTGCAGGCAGGGGCCAGGTTCTTGGTGGCAGCCCAAACACTGTGCTATCCCCAAGAGATGGAAAAGGGATTGGGCTTTCTACCATGGAGTATGAGTCTCTACCAGCGAGCAGTACTCATGTGCTCTTCTTGGTTTTGCCTTATCTGTTAGATCATTTTCGTCTCTTGGCAAATGCAGTGAGGGTAAACTCTCTCTTACTGAGGAATGGAAGATGTAGGCAATGCCTTAGTCTGTGAATGCTACAAGGTGCTGAAACTTCATAGAGGGCTTCCTGGTTCTTAGGGATCTTCCATGAGCACCCATGGCAGCAACTGGCTGGTTAGAAAGATGGGCTTTTGGCTTGAGCTGGTTTGCTGGGTCTTAACTTCCTAATCTCTCTGGTCACATTCCAAGGACTGCTATCAATTAAGAAGGAAAAGTTGGGGCGTGGGGGAGGTAAATGAAGTTGTAGTAGTGACAGTTTAACTAAACACTGTCAAATGTTGGAGTTAGGGCATGGAAGGGTTCTCGATGAAGAGGACTTGAGCATGAGCCATCCCTTCTGAGCCTCTTAGCTTAATTGACTAAATTGAACAAGTCACTTGCTACTTTGTGGCTTACTTTATGGTGTTACATGACACATGCTAAATTTCTCTGTGATTAATATGCTTGAAGAAGTGTCCTATGCTGCAGTAAATAGGTGCTTGAGTAAACGCATGTTTGTGTATGTTTATACTCTGTAGTGCCTTTTTCCCCTCGTACTGTTCTACCACTAACTGAGGTGTCCTGTGTTTTTTGTTTTCCAGTGATTCACTGTAGATGTTCCAGGTGTTTTTCTTTCCCTTCAAAGCGAAGGATAAGAAAACGGCCTCGAGTCCTGACGTTGTTAAGTCTGCCCGAGGATGTTCTGTTTCATGTTCTGAAGGGCCTTCCTGCTGAGGACATCCTCTCTGTCAGAGCTGTGAGTCTGCTACTGCTTCCCCTCTGTCATGCACCATGGCTTTTATCTGCCTTTAGGAGCCAGGACTGCACACAGAAAAGGCTGGCTTCTTGTGTCAGAGTAAACCTGAAGAAAACCAAAGAATACATGCAGTAATTAGATTTTTGCTATCCCATTAGCAGTTTTATTTCTCAGTACTCAAGCTTAAGAAGATTAGCAGCAGTATTTGAGTGCTCTGTGTAAATTTTCTGTGGGTATTGTCCTGCTAGATCACTGTGGCTGAACAAATTAGTTTGGTTTGGCACCTCTTGCCTTAATGGTGATTAGGTAGGTAATGAGTTATGATTAACTTGTGATTAATTAGTTACCTATCTAAAATTAGATTGCAAAGAACTATTTTTCTGCTGGTCCCTTTATTTTAGTAATTATTATTTTACGCTCCCCCCTTGCAGGTGCACTCGCATCTTAAATACCTTGTGGACAATCATGCTAGTGTTTGGGCATGTGCAAGTTTCCAAGAAATATGGCCTTCTCCAAACAATCTGAAGATGTTTGAAAGGTAAGGTTTAAGAATCGAATTTGTCTGACATTGTAGAAAAGGATGTTTGAAGTTAAGTTATTATACCAAAGTTATTTCTCTTTAAGGGCATTAATATTCCATATTGGAACATAGCACACTAACTAAAATCTGTTACTGGTGCTTTCATATGAAAGTGCAAGTGAGATCAGAGGCTCAAGAGCATAACCGTATTTCTAAGTCTGAGTTGGCTTGGTCACTTCTTGTACAAACCAGCATATTGAAAAATAGGTAAATTTCAGTATTAAAACAAGTGATGTTTGAAAGGGTAATGATAAACCTGCTTAAAAATGATGGAGAACATCTTTTTATCCACCTGATTTGAAGGGGATACATCAGTTTAAATGTCATGATAATTGGTTTACTTCTGCCTGTTGCTGCTTTGGTGCATGTATGATGTTCTTTCTGAAGAAGACTACTACCTGCACATCAGTTTGGAAGGGAGGAGCACGAGGGCTTGATGATGTCCTTGAAGGTGCAAGTACCAAAACGTGTTATTGCATTCTGGTGTTGGGGATGTTGCATGGGAATGGGAAACATTCCTATGAATTGTCAGATTATCCTGGACATTGGCATAGAAAAGCGTTACAGCAAGAAGAGCCTCAGCATAACTTATGTTTAACTTCTGTAGTGAAAGCACATATGCTTATGGTTGGTGATCACCAAATGCACAGCCTGGCCTCCACCGAAGTAACCTCAAGTATCTTCTCTGTTTCCCATTCAGGGCTGCTGAAAGGGGTAACTTTGAAGCTGCTGTGAAGCTGGGGATAGCATACCTGTACAATGAAGGCTGTAAGTGTGGAAACTTGTACTCAGGTGTTTGGGGAAGATGACATGACAGAAGGACATGGTAGATGAGCTAAAGGCTTGTTTATAGATACAGATCAGACTAATTGTCTCATAATAAAGTTGGCACTTCTACTGGCTGCTTAAAAAGCTGTTTCTTCTGTATCTGAAACACTGATGCTTTTGTACCCAGGTTCTAGAGCAGTGAAGTGCAGAGCTAGCTTGCTGCCTTCAGTGAGTGGTTAGGTTGCATTTACTATGATGCCTCTTCAGTTTTACCTTTCAGTGCAGCTTAAGCACTGGCCACTAAACTGCTAGGTGTTAAATGACAGTATAGTGCACAGCTCTTTTAGAAAAGAAGTCAATGCATAGCTTATGAATTCATGTTTAGAAGTTACCCTTTGTAAATTTCTGATCGAACTTGGCTACTTATCTGGTGTGATAAATGTAACAAAAGGGACTGACAATCCACAGCACAAGCCTCCTTGCAGAGGGTACTGGCTAGGCAGGTGACTTGTATACCAATTTGTTTGTACACTGACAGGAATTAACATTGCTTTGAATGTTGGTATTTGCAGAATGTGCCCCCTGCCCCCAGCTTAGGGTTATATGTTCCTAGAGACTGACTGTAGTATGATTTTTCTTCTTTTGCCATCTCCGTGATTTTTAAGGCTCTAAAGGGAAGACGCTATTCAATCTTTTCCTGATTGTATCCTATTGTCTATCTTGGCCTGACCAAATGCCTAGCACGTGTTGTGAATAAACTCTAAATGATTTCTGGCGGGTTTTTTGTTCAGTGTCCATCTCCGATGAGGGTCGAGCAGAAGTGAATGGATTAAAGGCATCTCATTTCTTCAGTCTGGCGGAGCGTTTGAATGTGTGCGCAGCCCCATTTATCTGGCTTTTTATCCGTCCTCCCTGGTCCTTGAGTGGAAGCTGTTGTAAAGCTGTGGTCTATGAGAGTCTCAAAGCAGAGTGTCAGTTGGAGAAAGTAAGATTTCTTTCTGCCCTTTACTTTAACGTAGGCTGGTAGCTGTATCTAGTTATTTTGGAAAAAATATTTTTGTTTCCCCAAGGAGCTCCTATGCTCTTGTTGCTTAAATGACTGCGGATCAATCACTTTAATGAATTTATTGCCAAACTGCACTTGGTATATCATGAGTGCTGGAGGCCTGTACTGTCTCTTCTGAGAGACTCAGTACTGTCTCAAAAATAACTTTTTTTGAGAAAAGAAAGGGGGAAGAATGATTGAAAGGCAAACTAAATTGTAGTCTGGAATTACTAGCAAAAGTTGCTATTGTTCTTTGTTTATCTTTAACAATGTTTTATCTTAATGCTTTCTTCAGGCTCAGAAAGGATCTATTCTCCACTGCTTGGCTAAGATCTTGAGTCTCTTTGAGGTAAGCAGTATTACTGATTTGATGTGTTTGGGTACTTTTTTTGGTGATGCTAGTGCTGTTTACCTTGGTTTTTTTTTTTTTTTTTTTTTAAAAAAAATCAGCCAAATGCTCTTCTATTCCTCAAGTGGTCCAGGAATTTCTGTTCTCATGAGTTTAATTTACTGGCTGTTTAAAGGGACATTATCAACTTAGTTTATTGAATTTTACAAATGATTAAATTAATTTTGGCTTGATCATGGGCTTGCAGTGTGTTCAGGTCTCAAAGGAAGCCTTCCAGTCATAATGCGTATCAAAAAAAAAAAAAAAATCCTTCAGTGGCAAGCAAGCCAAAAAGCTTTTGTCTAGCTGAGGAAAACCACTAACAGCTTCCTGAGCCTGGATCTTCAAATGGCAGCACTGAGTGGATGTGGGAGTACCCCTCATAGTCTGAAGGGGACTCACAACTGATTGGTTCTGCTCTGTAACTTTCAGTACAGAGCTGTTCTGTAGCTTCTGAAGTATTGAGATCTGGCATCCAGTTGGCTGGACAGCAAAAATACTGTCGTGCCTTTTCTTCATAGGATGAAGAAAAAAGAAAGGAATCCCTTGAAATGTTTGAAGAATCTTCAAAGCAGGGTTGTTTAAACAGTTCCTACCTCCTTTGGGAAAGTAACAGAAAGGCTGCTGTAAGTAGTGGGTTTTTTTGTCTCAAAACAACTTTTTCACTGTAACTTCTGGACCTCTGTTATGCACAATGAATGTACACAGAAAGAAATTGCTGTTCCTCAGAGCTTACCTCCTTCATAAACAAGGAGAGCGCTGAGAAATCTCTCAAATGAGCTTTGGTGTCTGCCTTGGTGTTTAAAGTAAGTGAGTCTACGAGCAGTGGTAGCCGAGGTGCAAGCAGAAGTTCCTTTATACTAATTCTGCTAAAGGCATAGGCACTGCTGACTAGTGGTTATATGGCTCACTTGGGAACAGGAGGGGGGAGACTGCCTGCATTGCCATTAATAAATCTGCCAAAGCTCTCATGATGGAATCTCAAGTGACCTGTCTCATTTCCTGTGAGACCTTGGGCAAGAACTGAAGAAAGTTTCTTCAAAACAACGTTGTCATCATGATGAGAAACAGACTGGTTGCTGAAATAATATATGTACCCACAGGCAGTGTTTTTTCTCTGGATATTAGTACTACAATCCTTCTGTTCGTTGTGTAAAGGTAATGGTTTTTGAAATCTGTTTACATTCCTCTCTGTAGATGTCAGATCCTGGCAGATACCTCCAAAGTCTCAGGAAGCTACGAGACTATGCAGCAAAGGGCTGCTGGGAAGCACAGGTAAGACTGACTTTTCCCAGGAAAACAGTCTTTATTCGGTCTCTTCTATGCTGCTGTTGTAGGTTTAGAGTCCTCCCTTTAGAAGCAGGGTCAAAATGGCTGGATGATATCTATATGTGCATGTGTGTATTTATTCTGCAGGTCCCCCTCTTTTGGAAAATACTGCATGTCTGTGGTAGAATCTGAGTAAAGATGCATCTTTTGATGGACTTAAAAGCCTGCGTCCAAATAATGTGTGTTCAATATTTAAGCCACACTAAGAACTACTGATTCAAGTAGTTTGTCATGTTTGCTCTCTGTTTTCTGCAGGAAAATTACAGGACTGTCCTGTGCTGCCTTATTTTGTATTTGGTAAAAAAAAAAAAAAAAAACCAAACTTTTTTATGTGTTCTCTCTACTACAGATAGCTTTAGCCAAAGCTTGTGGGAATGGAAACCAACTAGGATTAGAAGCAAAATCTTCCAGTGAAATGGTGTCTCAAATCTTTCAAGCTTCCCTTCCTATCAGCAAGCAAAGTATCTTCACTGTGCAGAAAGGAATGAATGAAACAATGAGGTAAAAACTCAGATCCAGGAGTCAGGCCACGGAGCAGACACCATTGCCTTTTTCCTTCCACATCTGTAGAGGGAAACAAATCTAGAATGAGGTCTGTTGGAAGATGGAATTTTTTGCTTTACTCTTCTGTGATGTGTTGTGTACAATCAGAGAAACGCATGACATTTCGCAGAGGAAGTATCAGAGCCTTTATTTCAAGCCCTGATGAAGAACTGAAATGAAGTGTGTGAGGTTTTTTTCTGGACTTGTTAGTCTTGACAAATGCAAGAACTTACAAGTTCTTCAAGAACTGGAGGCACTGTTTGACTTGTTAGAACTATAGTTACTCTCTAGTTATCTTAGGAGGCCTTTAGCCTCCTAATTGACATGCCCTACCATTTTTTTGTGCAAGTGCCTATTATAGGATAGTTTCTAATTCCATTTCACAGACAACTTAAGAAGACCATTGACTCTTCAGAGAATAACAGGCATCTGGTTGCAAATCCTTATCTCAGTGCAATGTGTCATTTGTCTGAAAATTCTTTTGGTGAAATTTCTTGGCTTGGAACTTTTGAGTGGAGAAGGGACTCAGTAACTAGGCGTGGGGAGGATGTTCAGCATGGGTTGGAATGGCTTTTAACTGCACAGATTATGTGTCTCTCTTTTCTAGGTACATCTTGGTTGATTGGCTGGTAGAAGTGGCTACCATGAAAGACTTTTCTAGCCTATGCCTTCACATGACAGTGGGGTGCGTGGATCGTTATTTGAAGCTGAGACCTGTACCTCGAGCTCGACTCCAACTTTTGGGAATAGCCTGCATGGTCATTTGCACACGGTAGGGGTTCTGACTGGTGAACAGAGGTGATTATTGTGATCATTCAAATTCATTTCTGCAGCTCAAGCTTCCACCCTGCCCCTTGCTAATAATAATACTGGAAAGAATCTTTGGCTTCCCTCTACATTGACTGTTGCTTGAACTGTGTTTGCATACAAACACAACCTCTGCAAATGGGACACAAAATGTAATTCCTTGAATGTGTTTTTAAATATGAAAAAACTCCATAGTGGTGGATTGGTCTAAATGCATTCCATCAGCAACTGAAGTCTCATGCCATGTTAGCACAAGTAACCCTGTAAGGAACAACGGCAGTGGTGTTGCTACATAGTTGAGTGTGTTGTGCTCAGATGAACCGCATGGTATGGTGGAAAGTTATTCTTCTGTGTTAGTTTCCTTAATATCTTGCATCTTAACCTAGGAGAGGTTTCATAAATGAGGAATTAAGAATATTCTAGTAGGTGGTTCCAGCTTAAAGGTGAAATAAATGAAGAGCTGCTGTTCTTTCTTTCCTGGTCTGTACCTGGGAAAGTACCTTAAAGTTGTTTAACTCTTTGGTCATCTTGGGTGCATTTATCAGCCACAAAAACATTACTGCACAGGTGCACAAATTCCCTTACTTCTGGGGCTAACTGTTAATATTATTTAATATTTTAGTTTCATCAGCAAAGAGATCTTGACAATACGGGAAGCTGTGTGGCTAACAGACAACACATACAAGTATGAAGACTTGGTCAGAATGATGGGTGAGATCATTTCTGCCCTAGAAGGAAAGATAAGGGTGAGTTTGGAAGTTGGATGGAATATTTCACCCTTTGGGCTGCTATTGAGGTCAGGCTGTTGTAATTAGCACTTATCCTTATCTAAGATGTTGGTGTTTTATGTGAGTGTTCTTAATCACTTCTGGAGAGCATGCAGATACAAAACCCTCTGCCTTTCTGCAGAGATTAAAATTTAAGTTTTAAGAGGCCATTTATTCTTTCACTTGAGAATGTTTCAATATCAGTATAGTATAGTAGTTAAACAAACAAAAACCAAACCCTAATGTAATGAAAACAGCATCTCCTGGAAACAACTGTTCTAAATACTTGGTACTCATCTTGTATTTCCAACCTCTGTTCTCCTTTCTGCACTAGATACCTACCATTGTGGACTACAAAGAAGTATTGTCAAACATAGTCTCACTGGAGAGAAGAACTCTTCACCTTTACAGCTTCATTTGTGAACTGTCACTCTTAAACACAAGTCTTTGTGTGTATTCCCCAGCTCAGCTGGCTGCTGCAGCACTGCTGCTGGCTAAGATACTACACAGGCAAGGTAAGGAACCTTACTTTAATTAGAGCTACAGCATGGTATCTCAGTTTGCCTTGTCTTTTTAGGGAGCCTTTGGGGTTTTGTTGGTGTTGCTTTGTCTTTAGGCAAGATGTCTGAATCACTTGGGCTGGGGGAGAGGGGCAGGGGGAAGAAGGGGAAAGGTATAAGACTTCAGAATGAAGAGTTGAGTTCAGTCTATTTTGCCTCTTAATGAATGATGAACTATGATGAACAAGAATATTAGCATCAGACTATGCAGGCTTTGTGTTTAAACGAGACTGAAGATTTCTGTACTTAGGTGTAACTTCAGTTTGGCAGGTAAACCTATCCTTGAAGGTAACTGTGAATTTGTTACAACTGTGTACAGGCATAAGCTTGTAAAGATCATGATCTTTATCCCATTAGAAGAAAAAAAAGCGTGTCTGATTACAGAACTACCAAGCTTTGTGAAATGATAATCTGTATTCTCTTTTCCAGCACACCCCTGGACCAGCCAGCTGTCTGAGTGCACTGGTTTCTCTCTTGAAGACTTGTTGCCCTGTGTGCTAAGCCTCCACCAAAAATGGTAATAGTTTTGGAACCCTTTTGGGAGGGCACCTGAGTACTTGGATCCCAGCTCTTGCAGGCATGCTGCATCTATACAGTCAGCCCTTCCCAATGAAGGAGGTGGCTTTGGGAAACTGCCTTGCTCCCTGCATCACAAGGCACTAAGGCCTAGGGGCCAGTTCAGGGACAGCTATTCTATTTCTCCAAACTGGTAGTGGCCCTGGGTTACAGAAAGTGTGGTGTTCCTCAAGGCTTAACAGGTTTCTGCTTGCCAAACAGCACTATTTTCAGAAGACTGCAACTGGCTTATTGGTGTGCTTCAGAAGGAGTTCCAGTAGCAAAAGTAGCTCATTTTTTTAAAGAGTACAAGGCAAATATCTTGTTTACCTCAAGGAACAGAAAAGGAATTAGATGCTCATATGCGTAGAAACGAAGTGTCCTGGCTAGCTGCTTAGCAGCTGTGCTGAAACACCAACTTCTTTAGCACAGAGCTGAGAGGGACAGAGGGAAAGTACTTAATTGGCAGGTTTTGTTAACCTTGTTTCATATAATCCATTCTAAGACTGGGGCTTTGATCTTTCTTTCCAGTTTCCATGATGATGTCCCAAAGGATTATAGGCAGGTGTCCTTAACTGCAGTGAAACAACGATTTGAAGATGAGCGTTATGAAGAAATAGGCAAAGAAAAGGTGGGTGAGCTCTTTGTCTTCATTTGCTGATGTCTGACACCCAGAGCAAAGCTACCATATGGCAGGATATAGTAAACTTCAAATAATGGGAAGTGGGTTCTAACTTTAGACTTTTGGAGGAGAGAATATCTAAATAAAGTGGTAGTTTTAAACTTGATCTGTGGGGACTATAACTGCTCTGTTTGAGTACATGTCGGAAGAACTCACTGGGATAGATTTCTCCTAGAAAATAGCTTCTTTCTGGGAATCTCATGGTCTAATTCTTACTGGGTCTTTGATTTTTTTTTTTTTTTTTTTTTTTTTTTTTTTTAGATGATGGGTTACAGCCAGCTCTGTTCATTGTTGGGTATGAAACAAGAGGACCCAGAGCCCAGTCCTTTGCACACGAACGTGGTGGAGATTCAGACTTTCCTTAGCTCTCCCTCTGGAAAGAGAACTAAAAGGCTAGTATAACTCATCACTGTAAATGTCTCTGAAGGTTAGCATGAGCTTTTCTTCTTTGGTATCCTGAGGTTTCATTCTTAAATGTGGTCAATTTTTCTACAATTACCTTGACATACCTATTAAAAGAGCTGGAAAAGAAGACCTGGCTTTTTAAGTGTGACTTCTGGATTTTCTTGCTACAGGAGGAGGGAAGACAGTATTCAGGATGACAGGGGCAGCTTTGTGACTACACCCACAGCAGAGCTATCCACCCAGGAAGAAAGTCTTCTAGATAACTTCCTAGACTGGAGTTTAGATTCCTGCTCTGGTTATGAAGGTGATCAGGAAAGTGAAGGCGAGAGAGATGGAGATGGTGAGGCTTTTTATTCTCCTTATAAAAAGCAGACAAGAGAATTAAATCTGTCTTTTCATCTTTGCTTAAACTGTTTCTCAGGCAACAGAAGCCTGAACTTTCAGCTGAAGACCAGTTGGAAAAACTCTTCCCCTTCCCCAGTGGTTATAATTGTTAAACTATTTTAGAGGTATATACCTGTTCTCTTTCTTTATACTGCTTCAGAACATGATGAATGGTTTTGTAGCTGCTTAGCATTTCAAAGTGAGACTCTTTTCAGATACTGCTGATAGTGGACCAAACATGAGTAATGGCCCGTGTTAGAAACACTGTATTACCTGTTTTGCTGACTCTGGGACTGGCTGTTCAATGGTCTGGCGGGGGGGGGGGAAGTTACTGTTTTAAATAAGGGTGAACTTAGTGCTCTACCCTCTCCTCTGTGTCTAAGTAGACATAAGGTTTACACCCTTGCTTGTTGTTTTTTCTCTTCTGCTTGATTCTGTGATGAGTGCCTGCTTGGTGTTGACCAAATCCACACTAACCTTTTTCTTTTATCTTGCAGTGACAGGTCCCAGTGGGATCTTGGATGTGACAGTGGTCTATATGGATCCTGCAGAGCACTGCTGTCAGGACTCCAGTGATGAAGACACCCTAGCTGTAGAGTGGGCTGGGCACATGGCACCACTGAGGGAGGCTAAGCTGCTGGATGACACTCACAGCCTTTCAGCATATCTCACCCCAAGAAATCCTAACCTGGAAGGGAGCTCAGGCTACTCTTCTGTCAACAGTGCCAGTCCTATATCTTCTACAGAAGGCAGCCTCAGAGTACCTCTTAAATCTACCTCAGCACTGTCTCTTGGCAGTGCATTGAACAAGAAGCCATGCCTGCCTCACTACCTGGAATCGTGTTTACAGTCAGTCTGTGCTAGGCCTAGTGATGGCAAGTGTGACAGAAGGCAAGTCAAGCGAAAAAATGTGGCAGAACACAGTGAAGAAAGGTTGAACTTGGGCTTCTTAAGCCTCTGATTTCTTCATGCTCTCTCCTTTTCTAGGATTCCTGGAAACAGTATTTCTGTTGTAGTCATACAGGGATGATAGTGAATAATTGTCAATACCTCCAAAAAGAGCCCTTCCCCTCAACTTTGCCTATGCCTATCTTCTAATTCTGTAGCTCACTTCTGGGCCGTTTCCTTCCTTAATAGCTGCCTTTTTAAAGTATTCCCTATTGTCTGATCCTCTGCAAATTTAAGATTCTTCTCCACAAAGGAAATTTTATAGCTCATTTTTGTCATACCTCACCAGTTACTCCTTGGTGATAGGAAAGAACTTGTCATGTCCCTTGCTTCGCTGTGAGGCCTGGCACTATAAAAGAAAGGAATTGACTTTCATTCTCAAGTTACTGGATGTAACACTATGCTTGAATTCTTCCACTTGAAAGACCTTTTTGAGGTTATGCTGCCTTTTCCCTCTGGCCAGGTACTGTCTCACTCAGCTGGTGCTTCCTTCTATGTATATACCATTTGCTGCACTGATACAAGGTTTTTATGAATACAGTCAAGAGGTAAACGAAGGCTCACTGCAAGTCTGAGCTTCTTTTTTACCTACCTCTCAGATGGTTTTAAACCATGTTTGCCTCTGGCTCTAGTTGCCATGTTCTCGCCTGAAAAAATCTTCCTTCTGTGCCTTAATGCTTCACTGCCCAGTACTACAGTAATGTGATCTCTGTGAACTGTTAGTCTCTGCTGGAACAGCGTGGTTGAACTGCCACCTGCAGCCAGTGGCTCAGTTTCATTTCCTGTCTTGCAGAGTCTTCCTTGCTATTTCTATTAATGTGTTCTCAAGGGAAGCACACATCACTTGAACACTAGAAACAGGCAGCAATGCAGTAAGGGCAGACAGTTTGTCTTACTGAAAGCCCTCATTTAAGCCTTGCTGCTAGCTCCTAATCTGCAAGGGGGGCAGCGTATGCTTTTCTTATCAAAAATGAAATCGGTGCTGCTTCAGTAACAATTTGAAGAAACCACCTACACTGACCTCAGCCTAGCAAGCCTGGGTTAAAGCTCCTTCAGCCTGTGAACATTAGGAAAACAGCCTTCTCTTTACAAACAGGTAGTGAGCATTGAAATACCAAGGTACAAGACTTCCACGAGACGTCACTGAATGTAACACTGGAATTGGACTCCATGACTCTTCCTTTGTTTAGAAGTTACTGTGGCAGATGGCAACAGTTCAGATACACACAGTGTAGTGACTTTTTTATAAAAAACTTTTTTTTAATATAGATGGCTTCTTGTCTTACTTCAGTGACTGGTGTTTCACTGACCTGGGGCTTAGAGAACTGATGGGATGTTTGGGGATGAAGTCAGAGGTTAGCTCTGAGCTAAAGTCTTAGGATTAAGTTGCAGCTGGGACTGCCTATAGGCTAGTTACTTCAATAATATGAGCAGCTGGGAGAACACCCTGCACAACAAGTAGCATGGGGCTCAAACCACCATCACAACTCTACAGCAGCCCCAGAAAGCCTACAGAAAGGCCTTGAGCATGCCAAATAACAAACAGAGAGCAGCCTTGGGTGCTTGTCCACAAAGTTTATTACAAAACTAGGTACTGCCACTGTAGTTAAAAAACCAAGTCCCTGATTTACTTCTTCTGTGCCAGGCTTCACCCTTCTCCTGGTGGCTACATTGCAGTTCTCCAGCTACTGCTTACAGTGACTTGCCATGCAGGAGTGTCTTCACATTAACTTGTTGCAGCAGCAGCTCAAAATTCAGCATTGGGTCACATTAAAATTGGAAGAAAACACTTATAAAAAACTCTCTCAGTTCTAAAACAGGTATGTAAAAGTTAAATATCAGCAGGAAAGGCCTCACACTGCAGAAAGCTTTGAACTCTTTTCCTGTGCAAGTTTTCTTGATCTGAAAGAAAAGACACAAGACAGGAAACATTAATCAGTTCAATTCCTTCCCAGGAAGAGTAAATTAGGTGATGAGGAGCTAGCTCCATGTTCCTGGGGCTTACAGATCTGTCTCTGTATCAAGCCTCAATCTTGGAAGTGCCTCATGGATAAAAGAGAGCACCTGGGTCTGGAGAGCCACAGCCCTGAGGCAATAAAACCAGAACTACAAGCTGCTTTCTAAAAAGGAAAAGCAAAAGATACAGCCCAGAGGGTTGGTTCTTTAAAAAAAAAAAAAAAAAAAAAAAAAATTAAAAAGGACCAGATTGCATCAGTCTGCATTATGTTAACACCTCCACATCCCTGCAGACCATTCAGGCTTTGCTTTATTAACCCCTGTTATATTCCTCCAAGGACAAGTATTTCCAGAAAGTTGTGGAAACACGCACTGTAACACAGGCTAAGCCCAGCTTTGTGTAGCACTGGACTGGTCTCTTAATCAGGAATGCTGGAGAGCCAGTGCTCCCTTCACAGATCAGGAGGAGCCCCTAGGTCTCACCTGGGGAGGTTTCACAGACCAACCTGCTCTGTCCTCACCTCCTGACTGCTGCCTCCAGCACTCCAGGGCAGACGGAGCAGGTCAGCAGCACTGTGCTGCTCCTGTGCTCACAGCAGTAGAGGGGGACAAGTACTTTGTGCTGCTGCAATCTAAACTACTGGCACTTACTTAGGGCACCATTTTGATATCCAGAGAGTCATAAGCTGAAGCTTTCATCTTTTCCAGTGGCTTCTTGAAGAGCTGCCGCAGGGCCTCATAGTCAGGCTTCTCCTCATACTCTAGTGCCATTACTTGCTGCAGGTAGCTCTGCAGGGCATCTGCAAAGGAAGGAACATCACTGCACAGAGCAGCACAGCAACTCCAATTCTCTTTACAAAGCTGCTAAATGGCCTTCTCAGACTGCTTTCCCTGTAGACACTTCACCCACCTACCTTGGCCAGCTGCAGAGAGGGAAAACAAAACCACAGACTAATAGGAAGCTCAAAGACAGGATGGGGAAATGACCTCTAGCCCCAAATACTGCATTTTTAAAGCCACCAGAACACTTGCCTCTTCAGCAAGGCTCACGAATACAGATTAATGGGTAGCAGCCCTCCTTGTTTTGCTGTAAAGACAAGGGATTTTTTCACAGGAGGAGCCTGTCAACCAGTCCATGCAATGCTTGGTCACCATCACCAGTGGAAGCCATCCTGGACTAGCATCCCAGCACAGAGAAGGTTCTAGCTTCAGGTAGTCAATCCTCCTTCCCCAGTCCCACTGCCACAGAGAGCAAGCCCATACCTGGAATGGGTCTCTTCTGCCTGAAGCACAGTCGGAGAAGGCATTTCACATCCCCTTTGTACCTGGAATAATCAGTGCAGAGTGCTGTCAGATGAGAAGAAATGGAGCAGGCACCTGAACAGGCTGTCTTTGGCAATAGGGACAAAAAATAAAGAAGGCTGAATTCAGATGGCCATGTTCTGAATGGAGCAGAAATCGGGGTTTGTCAAACACCCTTTGGCCAGGCTCAGCCTTTACAGCAGGATTTACCCGCATCCCAGTAGCGTACTATGACTGAGTGATTTCAGTCTCAGAACCTCCCTCACTGCTTTCTGCTGAGCATTTCCCAAGAGAGTAGATGATTTCTCCTACTTTTCCTTCTTCTCCACCACAGTTTCTACTTTGTCCAGCTCCTCAGACCAAGGCAAGAAGCCAGAGAGCCATTTCAGAAGACAGTAGCCCAGAGATTCCAAGTCACTCCGGCGAGATGGTCCTGATGGGAAGGAAGAGATATTCACGTGTGAAAAAAACAGTTTGCTAGCCATCCCAGAAGAGGCCCGGGCTAGCACCTCTCCTCCAAAGGAGAGTAAGGACTCCAGCACTCACTGCGCAACCTTGGAAGTCTCTATTTGAGGTACCCCTTCTGTAAAATGGGCAGCCTCATCAAGGGGCACAAGTCTAAAGAGCAGAAGTAAAGAAATGCAAGAGCTTCAGTAAGATGGGCTCTGGGATATCAACACTTCTGCGAGCCTGCTAACTCACACCATTGAGGAATCACCTGCCAGCCTCTGGGGGAAGATTTGCCCAGTCTGAACACTAGGAGAGAACAGTCACACCCCAACCAGGAGAGGAATTGGCTAATTTAAATGGCTTTCCAGCTCTCACTGTTTCAAGGTCAGAGGAGAGCCTGCTGCAAATCTGTTTTGGGCAGGGCTCCAGCCTGGCTTGAAACAGATCCCTGCCAGCATGAAGCAGCTCTGTTTTCTATTCCTTGCACACCTGCAGTAGCCAAGGCTCCAGATGGAGGAGCAACATCCCTGCACCTCTTGCTGCAGTTGGAGAGACCTCGCAAATCTCAACACAGGAGCCCAGAGAGAGGCAAGAGAAATCAGCCCAAATAAGAACTTGGTTCCAGGTGCATGTGAATGCCTGGAAAGCAGCAATAACAGAAATGCCAGCAGGGAGCCCTAGCTTCAGAGAGCACTGCCACAGTAACAGCTCTAGCTGAGCTTTGCTGGCTTGCGTTATAAACCGAGTCTCACCTGCTCCCTTGTGGCTGTCCAGACTGATAAACTCTATCGTGCCTTCATGAGGGGTCCTGCTGCCTTCGCGCTGAGCCACGTGCTTCCCTCCTGGGCAGTAACGGAACGCATAGCAATAGCCTGCTAGGGTCACCTAGAAGACATCAAGAAGTACACATCTGAGCGTGTGTGTGGTGTGAATTCCACTTACAGTGTAGCCCGCAATCCTGTGCCACAGCACCTGCTTGAGCACTGCACAGAGTGCACTGCTCCCCTGCCCAGCCACAGGAACCTGGGTGTTGCTCTATCCCATTTCACAAGCCCACCTTCACTGCCATTTCCTTGCAACTCTGCTCCTGCTCCTTACCTGTGTGAGGTCTGCTGGGTCCAAATAGATGTTCTCAGCTGTGATGTTCCCGTGCACGTACTCGTTTTCATGAATGTACTCCAGGCAGTCTAGCTAGGAGTAAATAGAAGAGGCACAAGCATATCAGAACCACGTAGACTCCTTCAGCACCCTGGCTATCACTGAGCTGGACCCTCCCCAGCTCCCCAAAGCTGTGTGGAGGAGCACAAAAACCACCATGTCTCACAGCCTCTAACTTTCAGGTGTCAGGGTTCTCTCATTCTCCTTACCCCAAATTCCTTCAAGGTGACATACTGCTCAAAAGATGCTACTCAAGTTTACAACAGGCTCGAGAGATGCTACTTAGAGATCCCAGCCAACCCCCTGGATCAGCTTTAAAACACCTTTGAAAGATCCACAAGAAAGTTCTAGGTCTTTTCTGAAAAAGTGTCTTAGAAAGTATTGGTTCTCTACATACCAGCCGGACTACAATCTGAAAAGCTGCTTTCTCCCTCAGTAGGTGTAAGCCATCATTCAGGACGGACTGAAGAGTTCGCCCTAAGTCAGAGAACACCAAAAACCTACAAGAGACAAGAGCTTAGCACGCAGCAGTACCTACCTGATTTGGAAACCCTGCAACAGACGCTTGTCAAGCAATCCACCTGGATTAGACCCTCCTTCAGGTTGACCTGGGCAAACATTTCCCCAACTTTTGGTAACAGAAAACTTCTTGAAAAGGAAAGACATATTGATCATGTGTTGCAGATATAGTCTCCCCTTTGTGTCAAGCTTAAAAGGCAGGAATAAGGTGTCCCCTGGCCTGAGGGGCAGAAGCAGCAAAAGCAATGACTTCACCAGCAACACAATGACTGAAGGAAGCAGGAAAATGAGAGAGGCAAACCATTTGTTAATAAATTAGATAGGAGCAGTACATAAAGGTTAGGAGTCCAGGGGACAATGAGAAAAGGAATAGCAGACAGCAAGGAGAGAAGAGGGAAAGCCCAAGAAGATGGCAGTTGTGGACAAAAGAGCTCAGCTGTGCCCTTCGCAGTCACCTCACCTGTAGCTATCTGCATGCAGTCCAAAGCCAACGCAATTGGGGATTCCCAGGAACGGCACAAAGTGCCACTTCTTCCACTTCTCCACTAGAAGGGGAGAGAAGAGGACAGAGTGCGGCAGATGCTGCTAAGGAGCTCCAGAAAAAAGGCACTCAGTCAGGGATGCCCTTTCTCTGAAGGCCTGCTCTGCCCTGGGCAGCTGACAGATGGAAGCCTCTCTCGTACTGATTCTGTCCCAGAAATGCCAGCCTAATGTGCTGGGGTATTGGCATGTCAATGCACATAGCACTGCAGAGCAAGAATAAGACAGAAAGGATGCTGGGAATACCAGAGCAGGCTAAGGCATGTAGTTGCTATAGGGCTAGGTAAAACAAGAAGGGGGAAGAGAGAGAGGGATGGAGAAGCAGATTTTTACAGTCCTCCCAAAAGTGCAGGTTTGACATGAATTCCTCCATCACCCCTGCCCACATTCTCTGATCAGCTTTGCTCTTGCTCAGGTTTTTTGGTCAATGGAGTAAATACCAGACAGCAGCTGACAGAAACGCCCATGGAAGGGGCACAGAACAGAGAGGGAGCCAAGGCAGGTCAGGCTGCAGGGCTGAACAGCTACCAGTGAGATCAAGACAAAGCACAGGTAGACCAAGAAAGCTTAAAAATGCCAACACAGTGGTGTCCTCTGTACACAGAGACTCCTGGGAGAGCAGGCTCTTGGCCAAACTTCTCAGCACTCTGCCACTAACCAAGCAGCGAAGTAGTTTATTCTAGCCTGGCCTTCCCAGAGACTCACATAACTGATGAGAGAGGGATGCCAGTTTTCCTAACAAGCAGCCTAGTCCTTACCCTTCCAAGAAGCACCAACCTGTGCCTGCCTTTGCAGCTCGCTGGAAGAAATTCTGTTCATTGTAGATCCTGCCATCTTTGACATCCTAAAGGGAACAGGAAGGAGGAGCATTACTTCAGCCACACACACCCTGCTAGAAAGGGAAACTTGGGCAAGATTGCTACAAGACCTTCACTACTCATTTTAAATAAAGCAACAACCCCCCCAAAAAATCAAATACCAGATCAGCAACAGAGCTGAGGTCTTTTAGTTCACTATTTAATGCTGTGCCTAACAACCACATAAACTCTGAGCATCAGCACAGAACAAAGGAGTGGCTGTCTCACATTGGACATTTCAAGCGCTACCACTTCTGTCTGTGGGTTAAAAGCATCTAGACAATGTAGATCATCTGGCAATGTAGAGCAAGCTCTAGTCCCAAAGTTGTTATGTTAAAAGGAGCCAGAGGTGACCTTCTTATCCACAGCACAGATGAGGTGATTTCTGCAAACAGGCAAGTCCCAACAAAGAACTGTAACATTTTATTCTAGCTGTCAGAAAGTGAGACACGTAAGAAGGTCTGTATTTGTGACATCCAAGTGTTTGGGTAATGTGTAGAAATCTTACGCGCATCTTTTTAAAGCAGTAAGTGCCCTTTTACTACTGCTGTTATCAAGTAACCTGAAATACATATAGTTTACAGTCAATATGTATGTGTTTGCCTACACACATGTATATACATACTCAGCAGGCTAACTTAGGACAGATGCTATTATGCATGGGAGGAGGCAGCAGTTTTATATCCTGGCAGGTTTGATACCAAAGGCCCTACCCACAACTGGCCAAGGTAGCTGGAGGATCAGCAGGCCTCAGGCAACACAACCAACCGTGTTCCAGAGGATATTTTATTCTGCACCTTGCCTGGTGAGCCGATCTGAGCCATCAAACCCAGGAGCCAAAACGCTCTCATGTGCCATATCATACTCTAGAGTCCTCTGCAACCACAAGGGCCGGGCTATGCTGTCAGAAGCCTACCAAGCAAAACGCCAAAAAATGCCAAAGGTGCGAAACAGAGGAGTTGGGAGTGTTGCGTACAGAAGCACTTACAGTTTCCCACCTACTGGTTCTAGTTTTGTGGCAACTTAGCTGCCTTTTCTCATTAACACCGTATTCCTTCTCCATCCTCTTAAATGTCTCTTCTGACAAAAGGGAGAGGGATTTTTCAAGTGCCCACAAGAGTGGTCAACACAAGGTCCCCCACAAAGCCATTAGTCAGCACTGGTCTTCCCACAGACAAGCAACCCCCAAGAGCCACGGCAGACAAAAAAACAGTCTTTCTGCTCTGGTTTGTGAGTTCCTGAAAATCGATCAACTGAATTTCCATTGCAGAACAGCTATTACTGGAAATAGCATGTTTCTGAAGAACCCAAGTTATTGGCAAGTGCCTAGAAAGCTGGCTCGGAACTCCAACTATAATTACTGTTCATTTTAAAAACGTGCTCTGGCCTTACAGAGTCTCTCAGTGTTGGTCCATCACATTACCTCAGCACAGGCAACAAATTCTAACCTCTCCAGTTTCGCCAGACTTCAGGAGGGTATGTGCACACTTGCCATACAGGAAAAAAGTAGGTCTGACATTAATGAATGAAGATCTGTACCTTACACCACCTAATTCAGTTTTGGAGATTACTGAGCCTGGTAGATCAAAGAGGCAACCTTCTGTGGTGAAGGCTTTTCAGTTTTTTAGTCCTCATATCTATTTTCTTCACACCTTTAGTGGAAGAGCCAACTTCTACTGAAATCCAAGCATGACACCCTCAGGAAGTTATATCCATCTCCTAAGCTAGAAGGGGCCTCTGCGACCACTTTCTCTGAATTCCTCAGACAGTCTTAGCCATACAGGCCAAATGGGTCAGGCCCTGGACACAGTACACTATGCACTATTCCTTACCCAAACAGATCAAAACTCACAAGTTTGAGGGAGTATCTTTGCTTTTGAGGACAGGTTCCAGATGCTGACTGCGCTGTGGAAGGATGGAACAGATGTGGTTACAGGAGTATGGAAAAGAGGTACTTGCAGTGTCAGCTGCATCATTAAATGCAGCCTGTGCAGCTGGCTTTTACTTCTCCTCTGCTTCTTTCACTTGCTCTTTGCAAAAGCATCCTCTGTGACAGCGTCTTCCCAGATTACTACAAAATAATTCTTACCTTGCTCCAGAAGCACAGCACCCCTGACATGCTTCGAGTGCAGTTCTGCTTAAGTCACAGAAGCATCTAGGCATGGTTACAGTAGTGGGGTGTTTTGCAGGTGGTATGTAAAGAACAAATCATTAGTAGAATCTCAAAGGCACCCCCAGATTCATTTGCTGAGCATTCCCTCCAGCTCACTTCATAGTTTGTCAACTCTGTAAGAGATGCCAAAGTCCCTTCTGCTCTGCATGAATGTTAGAGCTATATGTGGCCTTCCTTCTCCAAAAAGATTTGCACCCATTACTTGGCCTTGAGGTAGTTCCTCTTCTCCTGCTGTCAGACCGAGTGCTATAACACAGGTCATCTGCTGCTCATCACCTAAAAGGTGTTTCTATAAAAGCACCCTCCGCTATAATAACAACATTGATTTTCTCTTTTTCTAACATCACATCTTTTTAAAGACATAGGTGGATACCCAGACTTTGTTATGCAACAGCGTAAGTAATTAAAAAGAAACTAAAGCCAAATATCAGGCAAAGCTTACTAATGGAGAAAATTCCTCCTGAACAGTTTCCAAGTTCACAACAGGGAAGAAGTTCGAAACCCTTCCTTTGGAAGTTTACAACTAGACTGGAGAGAAGAGATCAGCAGTCGCTAAACAGCTGAGAGGCAGCCCAGATGACTTAGCTACTTTCTTTTGGCCCCCAAAACAGGCCAAGAATCCAGAATTGACATTTAGCCGATACTGACACCACCTGCAACACAGGAACTCCTGTACGGTGCCGGCAGCATTTAGGTTTTGAAACCAAAAACCAGAAGGAGGAAGCATGGCTCCCAACGATTCGCATTTCTTCAAATAACAGAGCAGCCCAGCCTCCGCTCGATCTTACACCAGGGCTGTCCTCCGCCTTGGCAGGGTGGGTAACGGGCAGATGGCCAGCATCGGAACGCCAGACCCCGCGGGCCAGCCGGTCGCCGCCATCCCGGAGGACACCGGCAGACTGTCCTCACCTCCGCACCGCGCCGTCTGTTCGCGGTGGATTCTGGCGGTTTAGGGACGGCCCCACAGCCCCACCGAACACCGACGGCGGCTGCGGGCCCCTGCGAGCTGTCCAGCCCAACAGCCAGGGCCACGCAGTGCCCGCAGCAGGGCCTGGCCCCGGCCCCGGCCCGGCCCGCCCCTCTCCTCCCCCCCGACTCCCGGGAAGGCCGGGCCCGCTCCCGGGACACCCCCCGCCCCGGCCCCGGCCCCGGCCCCGGCCCCCACAGCACCTTCGTACATCAGCCCGCAGCCGCCCTGGTCCAGGAGCCGGACCAGCCTCCACTGCCTGCCGCCCTGGTCGGTCAGCACCGACTCCGCCGGGAGCGGCACCGCCGGGCCGGGCCGCGCCTTGCGGGGCGAGCGGCAGCTGGGCCGCGCCGGGGCCGAGGGCCGGGCTGGGGAAGCCCGCGGCGGGGCCGGCGCCGTCTGCTCCGTCTCCTCCTCCTGCAGCGGCGGCGGGGGCAGCCTCCCGCCGCAGGCCGGGCAGAAGCGGAAGGCGGGCTCCACGCCGCGCCCGCACTGCGGGCAGAACCGGCTCACCCTGCGGGCACAGCGGGGACAGCCGTCAGCGCCCGCCCCGCGCCCCACCGAGCCGAGCCGAGCCAAGCCGCCCCGCTCCCCCACCGCCACCACCACCTCGGGGAGGCGCAGGCCGCCTCGGGTTCGGGCGCAGCCGCAGGCCCCGGCTGCTCCGCCGCCGCTCCCGCCGGCCCCCGCCGCCTGCGGCCCCGCCGCCCGCGGCCCGACATCGTCCCGCCGAGCGCCGCCCCGACACCTGCCGCCCGCCCCGCGCACACCGCGCATGCGCCGGCCACCCCTCGCGCCTGCGCGGACGCCCCCCCCACCCCAGCTTCCACCGGTGCGGCGGCGCCCGCGCATGCGCGCCCGGCCGCCCTCAGCCGCGCGCTGCCGCCGTCGCCCCCGCCCGCAGAGGCGCCGCGGCCCCGGCGGGGGCTGGGGGGGGGGGGGGCAGGGCACCGGGGCTCATGGCGGTTCCTCGGCCACGGGTGGCCGCGTACCGGCCGAGCGGCGTGGGCCTGCGCGGGGACAGGCGGACAGGCCGCCCTCGGCGAGCGTGGGCCGGAACCGGGGCGGGAAGGAGCCGCCCCGGGAGTCTCCTCAGGCCTCCCTCGGGCAGGAGCGGGCGGCGTCCCCGGTGCTTCCCTCTGGGGTCCGGCTCTTCGGTTGTTCCTTATGAAACGACATCAGCAAGCTGCTTAAAAACGACCTCGGGACTGCAGAAGAGGCTCTCGGAAGTTAATGAGCGCTAGAGTTAATTAGTGGCGTAGGGCTGGGCGGAGTAGCTCTGTATATTCAGCGTGTGTGCCGTCCCTTATGTATGTTGTATGCCTGTAAACCTCAAGCAGGCACCAATATGTTGCCATGAAAGAAGCATAGGTGGGCTTAGACCTTTCCCTTCTGGAGGGATGAGGCGGAGGTTTGCTTGGTGCCGGCACGTGAGACCCTGTGGCTCAGGGGAGAAGGGGGGGGTGTGCAGCGGGGACCCCGAGTTTCTTTTCCCAGAGAACAGCTCACGTGGAATGACATTGCTTTTCAAAGCCCGTCCCAGTGAGCCATCTGAACACCATGGCCATGGGGTGCGAAGAGGAGCTGGAAGGCGACAGCTCATACCACGAAGAGCCGAGTGGCGGCAGTTTCTCTCACAAAAGCTTAGCGGGGAACGAGGAATGAGCTCGGTGCATGGATGGTGGAAGGTAGAGCAGCAGTGGAAGGCAGCATAAAATAACACATGGGGTATTTACCCCGTGACTGAGCCTGCCACAGAGCTCTGGGGCTTGGAAGAGGCGTCTCCAGGCAAGGCATTCTGCACAGACCTCACCCTGCTGCAGGCTGATCGCCCCTTCCCAATCCCTCCAAACACCAGAAAGTGTTCCTAACATTGACTAAGCGCACAAAAGAGTCCCAGCAAAGCCAAAACTCTGCCAAATGACCCTGGGAGGCTTGACGTGTTCGGATTGGTTTCTGCAGCCTGTTGCCGTTTTTTTCTTTAAAGTGTGTGGACACTATGAGGAGCGACAGGGCAGGTTGGCTGGGTTCTGACATTCCTCACTACCACATTCATCAAGACACCGCACTCAGCAATCAGTCTTTTCTCATTTTTCCCTGGCATTGTAGGCGGCAGCAGGCGTGCACTGAATTGGCTTACCTTCACTGTCACCCCCCACTGCACAACCTTCTTTTCAGTTCTAGTTATTCCCGCACCCCATACAGGTGCAGATGGCAATTCCTTTATTAACCAAAGCATCCCCTCAGAATTTTGACAGAAAAGAAGCGGTCCTTCATCAAATTGGTTTGAATTTACCTTTACAGGCTGGCATGGGGTACTTTGTCTTCCCCTAGTTCTTGAATCAAGATCAACGATCATTGTACTAAAGCACTCCATGCTGACTGGTGGCACCACTGTGAATGCCTTTTTTCAGCAATGATTTATTAAGCCTTGTAGTTACCCTTTTATTTTTTTTTTAAACTTTTTAAAACAGTGTTAATTCATGATCATAGCTCTATCATTTCGTTGGTGGTTGCCTAGGGAACAATGATCATGACCTGATTACATTCAATTTGGGCAGAGAATAATCCATTCGGTAAACAAAGATACATGGTGCTTTAAAAAGTCAAACCCCACAAATACAAGAAAAACTCTACAGTGATGGGAAAAGGCAGACAGAAAATTGTGGAAAAAGACAATTCTTTAAGATTTATTTCCAAGAGCCACCAAGCTAACATCACAGAAGAGAAACCCCCACCCTACTTCAGTGGCGTATTGAAAGTAATAATTAGCAATAGAAAGGAAAGCTATAATAAATGGATGAAAAGGGAAATAGATAGCAATTTTCTCCACTTCATAACTGGCAATTTGCATCAGCAGTGTGGCAGGGCGAGCTGGGTGCCTGCAGTTACGCTGTAGGGGATTGTGTCTGTGGGCATTGCACCTTCCGCCTGGTCTCAGCTGGGCAGGAATTTGCTCCCTCTTTCCTGCCTCGGGCATTGAAAACCAGCCTAGATTTTGGGCTGCAGAGGGGGACCAACTCCTGGAGAGCAGGATGGAGCAGATCCCAAGGTCAAGCTTTGCTGCTTTGAACCCTTAGTCTCTCAAGCCCCACGAGTGAGCACAGGAGCCCCCAGCCCAGAGCTGCTCAGGCGCTGCTGGTGTCCCAAAAAGCTGTCAGAGCACGCAGGAGGGGGGCAAGGAATTGGGGAGCGCCTGGGGCTGGTCCTGTGGCAGGTCCCTGGCTCTGGATGCTGGGGAAGTGCCACCGGGCTGGGGTGCCCAGTGCAGCTGCAGCAGGGTAAGACCAGGGTGGGGAGACCTGGGACCGTTCAAAGGCTGAGTCAGAGCAAGCAACAAGGATCTTGTCCTTGTCCTCTTCAGCCAGGACTGGCCTGGGAGCACCCTGGACTTGCTGCAGCCCCAGCAAACCAACCCTCTGTGCGCTTTCCTGATCCCTTTTGAATCTATTTGCATGCTTGATCTCCACAGCAGAGGCAGCCTCCCACAGCGTGGTAATGCACGGTTTGAAAAGTGTTTCCTGTCGTTTTAAACTAGATCCAGCCCTGTGGTGTTCCTTGAAGCTCTGCTCTAGGAAATGAAAATATTCTTTGCTTTTTTCCCCTCTCAGTGACCCCTCACCAGGTCCCTTCCCCGTGGCCCTGCCAGGCTGCAGCACGCACCAAATCTCTTCCCTGTGGGAGCTGCTCCGTCTCCCTGCTCAGCTGCTTCTCTGCCTCACTGCCCTGTCCTCTGTGAGCTGCCCTAGCTGTGCTCGCGCATCACAGCAATCCCAGCAATTCCTTCCTAATGCCCTTTTCCCTTGGTTACCAATGCAGAGCGTGCAGGCGAAGCACTCGCAAGGTCTCCAGCATCTCTTTCCTGAATGATAGAGCTCATTTAGAGCCCATCACTGCATACACATAGGGTTACTTTTACGTTGCCTTGAATTTAATTATATTGAATTGCATTTGATGTCTGTGTGTCTGCTCAGCCGCTTGACATTGTGCAATCCCTTTCCAGCTCTTTACAGTCAGCTTTAGATTTGACCATCAAAACACTGTATAGCGTCAGCAAGATCTGCTCTCTTTTATGTGTGTATTGACTAGCACAGGTCTGGCACAGATCCTGTCCGTTTTTTCCTAGCCTTGTCTCCTAACTTTTAAGCAGTTAGTTTACAAGCAAAACCTCACGGTTAATCCACCTTAACATCCTGAAGAGCTTTTGGAGAGAGATTTTGTTAAAGTTCAGCAAAAATCGTTGGGTTTATATCATCTTATTCACCATTATTTGTACCTTCCATGTAATTCTAGCAAGACTTCCCTCCTCCAACGCGTGCTGGACATTGTCTCAGCATTGCATGTTTATTCATACATGTTCTAATGCCATTTTTGCTTCCATCTTTCAGCAAATGTGCCTGGTACCGAAGCCAGGTTAAAGATCCCAGTGTTTCCTGGATCCCTGCGGAGCCCTTCCTTAAAATTAGCCTGGCATTTGCCACCTTCCTCTCCGGTGCTGGGGAGGTCGGGGACCTGCTGCCTGCATCCTGCTGCAGGTGTGGGCTCTGGCCCAAGCATGCGCCAGCCCAGTCCCCCACCAGTTGCAGTGGGTTTCCAGCAGGCTTCCTGCTTGTGATGGGTTTTGCAAAAATACGCTGGTGTTAATTTTTATGTGGTAAGCAAATTGCACTCGAGATATATTTTCATCTGTGTGAATGTGGTTTTTAACTTGCTGTGGTTTTTGCTTTTTGCTGTTTTCTTGCTTTGAAAAAGAAAATGCCAGTTTTTGAAGAATTTTTATTTTCTTTCATTTTATTCATTTTAATGTTACTATTTATTTGTATTTTGGCTAGCTTGCTTTGCTGTTAAACCATCATCCTGCAGGTTCACCATGGTATTGCATTAGGATCTCTTTTTCTAGGAGCCACACATCCACACCAGCTAGACGGTATTTCCCTGTTGTTTGCAAGTATTTTCCTCTGTATTTGATTTTCACTTCTTCCAACCAGTTTCTTTATTTTATGTAGTTCCTTCTGGCAAGGACAGGTAAGCCTGCAGAGGTTTTTCACGCTTGACTACACCGGTTTATGGCTCAGGAGGTGCCTACTCTTGTGGTTCTCTAACTGGGGGCTCCAGATGCAGCCATTTAGGATGGCTTTGCTGTGACACTTCCCCACTTCACGTCTCCCCTGGCAGTGGTTTCTTGCTCTCACAGCCTCATAGCCTCCCTTAGCATTTGGGGGCTATTGTCCCCATCCTCTCTGGGTGGTTTATAGGCAAGCCCTAATGCCCTCCTCTGTTCATCCTCCATGTTTCGTGGTCCACTCCCTGCGGATTCATGTGGATTCCTGATACACATAACCTGTTTACTCGCTTGAGCCAATGCCTCCCCTCACCCTGCTCACACACCAGGCCTCCACTAGCTTCTTCTCGACTCTTGTCCCTTGGCTGTCCCCATCACTGCACCATGGGGTTTCCCGATGCCTTATCCTCATCTAAAACAGGCTGCTCTCCTCTCCCCACCAGGACCACAGCCATTGCAGGGTGTTTGATCTTGTCCTGGCAGCCTGCTTTTTTAATGTCCCTTTTTTCTGATTTTTCTCATTCCTTTATTGAAGGGACAAAGTTACAAATTTACCTCTGGATGATTCCCCGCCCCACTGCCCACTCATCTCACCCACTATCCTTGATTTAAAACCCCTCCTGTGATGGATTTCATTTTAAGGGCTAGCACCCCAGCTCTGTTTTCCTTCAGCCAGAGCTCATCTTTCCCGGAGATCCTCCCTCTATCCCAAAAGCTTCTCTGGTTTTTTTCTAAGTCGAAATCCAGCCCACATAGCCAGCAACCTGCCCGCCCTCACTGAGCCAGCAGCACTGCCTGCCCTGGATCCAACTTCCTGTAAAGCAGTGTTTTAGGTGTATTTTTAACTCTCCCTTGGTCTTGGAAGAGGGAAATGTCTAAACTTTTAGGACAAGACCTATCTCCCTGTGGCCTTTGTGTGCTGAGGATGGTCTGTGCTGCTGTGCCCACCGAGAACGTGCAGGCAGCTGGGGTAGCAACAGAAAGATCCCTATCTCCTCCCTTCAGGGATCTCCTTGGTGTCGGCTCAGTTGTGTCTCCCTTATCTCATCCCTCACTTCCCAGCACGGCTGCCAGCAGCCCAAGCGCGTGACTTATCAGATTTACACGCTGGCAGAGACCTATGAGTTTGACAGAGCGCCCAAAGCTGCCAGTTCTTCAATTGCTCTTAATGAAATGAGGTATTCCTTTGCATTTACACACCTCTTTGATCCTGAAGTGAAGTGATGCTGCTTGCACAGTGGTGCTACAGTCCTAGGAGAGGCCTTGGGAGCCTTTCGGCTCCAAACTGCCAGTTCCAGTCCAGCAGCCGTAAGTGGTGCCAGCTGTTGGCACAGGAGGGCTGCCTGCACACCCATGGGAAGTGGCCGTGCGGACACCGGCCGCCTCTCCGGGGTGAGGTGACAACCAGCTTGCCCTTGGGCAGCAGCTGGGCAGTGCAGGCAGAGCCTGCCCGCACGTGTCCCAGGCTGTGCTCCCTCCCCAGCTCCGTCTGCCACCTCTCCGACCACAGCGGGATGCTTACCCAGGCATGGAGGAGCAGCAGTAGCAGATGTTTCCAGCCGTGTCTCCCCGGTGCTGGCAGTGCACTGGGGTCTATCAAGGGTACTGAATTCTGTAATCCACAGCGGGGACACAGGGACAGAGCAGGGACACCCCAGGGACACTTGGCAGGAGGCTGGTCTGGCCAGAGACTGCACCAGCTCCCCACAGAGCTCGGCCAGGGAAATCACAGTTCTAAGAGGGCGGGGATTGGGAAGAGCAGCAGGAAAAGCAGCAGGAAAGCCTCCTCCTATGCCAACCCTCCCGGCCCACGGAAATCTTCCTGCGGCCGTGCACTGCAAGGGGAGTTCGTCTTCCCTGCACATCTCCCCAGCGCTTCCAGAGCAGAGGGTCAGACTGGGAGACTTCCAACCTGGCAGCCAAGGCTGGGGAGCTGCAAGCTGGCATGCCCTGGGGGACAAGGGCAGAGGAAATCCACCCCCCAGGGGAAAGGAGCCCAAGAGATCTCATCCTTGCCCGAACAAGCACCCACACCTGGGCAAGACAGCAAGGTCGCTTCATTCCCCCCTGGACGTGGTTGAACAGCCTCTCCTCCCCAAGCCCCCACGGTGGTCTCACAGGCAGGCTGTCAAACCTCTTCACCACTGCAATGACACTGCGGGTGCCAGGGAGGACAAGCTGCAGCAACTCTCGGGGTCTTGCTTGGGAAGCGACAGGGACACACCTTTCCCCGGGATAAGATCAGATAGAAACCTCCCATCCTTTCTGCTTTTATGAAGCTGGTGTTCCCAAGAAAAATGGTTGTTGCCAGCCCGCCTGGCTGTGCGGAGCAGATCCCTCACACACACTCTCCTTCTACAGCAGCAAACCCTTGTTGTTGTGCTGCTGATAACGCCCGGGAGCGGGGCGGGAGGTTGTGTGGCCGTGCATGCTGCTGGTGCTGGGAGATAGGCAGCAGCGGGGCTCTTCTGGCAAATCTGGGGGAGCAGAAAGTGCTGGATCCGCTCCCCCAATTTCACGGGAACCATCATCCTGGCGCTCCCCTCCTGGGCGGTGGCACTCAAGAGTAAAAAAATGCTGGTCCCAGGATTGCACCATCCAGCACTGCAGCAAAGTTAAGGAGTGGGAAGAAACTAGGACAAAATGGGAAACGCTCTCAGCTGAAGTCAGTGTGTTTGTCCCTGGCCTGGCGGTTCATGGGATGTGGTGTCCAGGGAAGCCCTCGCTGCATGTCCCCGAGCCACCAGCTGCCCTGGAAGGTGCCGCTGGGGCATTACAAGGCATCTGCCCTGCTCACGCTCCCTCCTGCCCTTGCAGGGAGCAGCAGGGCAGCAGAAGACTGGAAGGGAGGGCAGGGAGCAACACCAAGGTGGTGGCACAAAGACAGCAGTAGTGAACCCCGGTCAAAGTCCTTGCCCAGGTACTGCCCGGGGGCGGCAGGGCTGTGGGGAAAGCAGAGGAACTGAAGGAGAAATTGTTTAGCAATATTCCTCTTCCCAACATCGGCATTTTGCTGCTGGCTGCAGGAGGTGAGATGAGGAGCCAGCACACCCTGTGCTGGGTCCAGGCCACGTGTCTGAGCTGGCATGGCTGCACTGGGGACTCACTGGCACGTCCCCCCCATGGCGCTTCTGCCAACCTGTCCTGCATTTTGGATGTTGTTTGGATGGTGAAGGGGAGGCATTGCCTCAATGGGCAGATAAGATGGTTTCCTGATGCCAGCCAGCACCTTTAAAACAGGTTTAACTCTGAAACCAGGTATGGGGCAGGCAGGGCTGGGGTTTCTGAACCAGGCAGACAGTCTGAAAGAGCATGATGGGCATCCCCGCTGCTGGTGATGGGGTGGCCCCAGCGGCTGCCCCCTGGGAATAACCCCGAGGGAGATGGGAGGTGACAACAGCCAACACGGGAAGGTGGTGGAGTACAGCTTGAGCCAGGGATCTCGAGGACACGCAAGACACCAGCAGGTAGCAGGAGTGGGGTTGGCACGCTTGGCCTGCCAGCAGAGGGGCTGATGCCTCCTTTCAGATGCTGAGGAGGGAGTGATGGGAGATCCCAGAGAGGGACATCCCCCAAGCAAGCACTCCCTAGCTGCCCAATACCCCGCTGCCCTTTTCTGGCAGCAGCCTGTGGGTTTCTCCTGTGTCCCTGCTCAGTCTGCCACCACGTCTCCCGCACGGTCCCTGTCCCGGGTGCGAGCTGAGTCACCGTGATGCCACTGCACGTCGTTGCAACATCTCCCGTCTTCTGTTCTAGGGGCCATGAGGAGCCTGTAAATACTTTCTTTGGCAAGACTTTTGTTTTGATCTAATCTCTCAGCTTTTTTCAAAGGCAGGCACAGAGAGGAACTGCATGAGGCAATAGGGAAGGTCACCGGGAGAACTGAGGCGGCTGTAATTGGGGAGGATCAAACGCAGGCTCGAGCAAGGGTGTGGACAGGTGGGTCAGCCCGGGCTGACATGAGGCTCCAGTGTGTCACCGCGGGCACCGACTGTCCCAGATCCTCCCCAGGACCATAGTTACCTATGACTATGCAGCTGGCTGCAGGCATCATCCGAGACGGGACCAGGGTCCCCACGCTGCGGCGAGCGCTGGGGTGCAGACCCGGGGTGAGACCTTCATCACGCCATTCCCATTGTTGCAGCAGGAAGCTGTGCGACATGGTGACACGTGATGGGGAAGTCAAAAGGAGAGATGATGAGCCCTCAGCTGGACCATGCTTGGTGGGAAGGCACACTCCATCCCCACCCCAAGCCAACCTGCATTATTCACGTTTCAAAGTGCACGTGCGGCTCTGCCGAGGGATGGCAACTCGCTGAGCCGGGCTGGCTCCTTCCAGCCTCTGAGCCCTGTAATGAGCTTTGCTGGATGCCGCTAAGTAGATGAGTGAAAGCAGGAAAGCTTTGCTGTGGTCTGGTGGCTGCTTGGTTGTCCCTTGCAGACAGGCTTCAGCTCCGCTAGCATCTGTTGAATAAGCTGGGAGAGTGTGGGGACATGGCTCCTGGCTGTGGCTCTGCAGATGGGTGACGGGTTTGTGCTGTCTCCCAGTGCAGCCCAGTGAGAGATGGGACCCGAGCACAGGATGGCCAGTGGGGATGCTGCTTCTGTGGCCACCCCATCCAGCGCCCTCCAAGCAGAGCATGGCCGGCAGGGAGAAACCCAGTGGGCGACTGTTATGGGGGCCAGACCCACGGTTGTAAATCGCTCTGGGTACTCCGGGAAGCCAAACCTCAGCTTGTGCCAGCGACAGGAGCAAAGCCACCCAGGTGGTCAGGGGGGTCTCCCCTTCCAGCCCGAGGGGTCCCGGCAGTGCCATCACAGGGTGTCACTCTCCGTTCGTACATGGCTATTTTTAAAGCTGCTATTGCTGCTTCCTTCTCTCCCTTACTGAGACAGCTTCACCCTTGCCCTGGTTGTTTCTCGGTTTATTTTCTCCTCTCCCGGGGACCAGCCGGGGCACAGTGGAAGACCACGAAACCCCAAGATTAAAGGATCGCAGGAGAACACCATGTCCAAAGCAGTCACGCTCAAAGCCGTCACTGCACCATTTGTCCAAATGGAGACCCCCTCAAAAAGTTGCTTCTCTTTTTTGCGTGGAGAAAGGCAGTGGCTCGAGGCTGCCCTGATCCCCTGCCTGCCATGGCCTGGGGGGGGGTGAGGGTCACCACGGCACCCCAAATACCCCCAGGCACTTCATAGCACCAGGCAGCCGCCCGAGGGGGACCCCACGCCCCTTGTTCAGACAGCAGAGCTGTGCCAAGCTGTGTCCTTGTCCCCGTCCCCTCTCCCCACCCTCTTCTTCCTCCTCCCTCTCCCGTAACGTGCCCACAGCAAACTTTCCCCCCCTTCGGCGTTCCCGGCATCAGGAGCCAGGCTTGCTCCTCCAGCCCCTTCCCCTGCCAACTTGGCAGCCGGCAGCGGGAGCGGGCAGGGCTGGCAAGGGCCGGGCAGGGCTGGCAGCCACCGGCCTCCGCGACCCCCCTCCTCTGCCGGCACTTTCATCCTTATCTGGAAGGTGCCACTCGGCAGCCGGAGCGGCCCCGGAACGCCGCGTTCCCACGCACGCTGCCGGAGCTGGCGTGTGCTCCCCAAAACCGGGGCAGGGCACGGCACGGAGCGCTGCCGTCCGGGATTGGGATGGACGGACAGACGGACACGCCGGCATCGGCCTTGCAGCCCGCTGCCCCCCGACAGAGCCCGTGAGCCCGTGTCACGTACGCGCACAGCCCCTTGCACACGCACACGCTCCCGTGTTCCCCTGCAGACAGCGGTGTCCGGTGGGCACACACGTGTACACGTGCACTGCCCCCCGGCCCCGTGCATAGACACAATGCCCGGTGCACACACAGGCGTGCAGCGCACACGCACGCACCAGTGCACACAGACACACTTATGTGCACACATGCAATGCGTGCACAGAGTAAGACACACGCACAGAGTAACGCACGCGCAGAGCGATACATGCACATGCGTGTGCACACACTGTAATGCGCACACACGTGTGCATGCACAGAGAGGGTGACAGGCATGCACACGCATGCAGTAACACGCCCAGTAATACACACAGGGCGACACACACACGTCCGCACACAGTGACACACACACGGACACAGAGACACACGAGATGACACACACAGACACATGCGCACACGTGCGCATACACAGAGGATCACACAGTGAAACACACATGTGTGCACGCAGACACACTCACAGTGACACGTGTACAGGCACACACACACTCGCACTTTCTCACACACTCTCACACTCACAGTGACACACGTATGTGTACACACACTCACACACTGACACACGTGTACAGGCACACTCACACACTCAAACAAGTGACACGTACACACACACTCGCACGCACACACAGCGACACACACGTGTACACATGCTCACTCACACACTCTCACTCGCTCTCACACAGCGACACACACACGTGTGTACACGCACACACAGCGACACACACGTGTGTGTACACACACACAGTGACACACACACGTGTCTACGCACACACACAGTGACACACACACGTGTGTACACACACACACAGCGACACACACATGTGTGTACATACACACACACAGTGACACACACACGTGTCTACGCGCACACACAGCGACACACACACGTGTACACACACACGTGTGTGTACATACACACACAGCGACACACACACGTGTACACACGCACACAGCGACACACCCGTGTGTGTACATACACACACACAGTGACACACACACGTGTCTACGCGCACACACAGCGACACACACACGTGTACACACACACGTGTGTGTACATACACACACAGCGACACACACACGTGTACACACGCACACAGCGACACACCCGTGTGTGTACATACACACACACAGTGACACACACACGTGTCTACACGCACACACTGCGACACACACACGTGGACACACACACGTGTGTGTACATACACACACACAGTGACGCACACACGTGTGTACACGCACACACACACAGTGACACACACGCGTGTACACGCACACACACGAGAGCGCGCGCGCGCGGTGACGCACCCCTCTCCTCTCCCCGCGCTCCCCGGCCCCGCCCGCCGGTGCGGCGCGTGCGCGGGGCGGGGCGGGGCGGGGCCGGGCCCGGCTGTCGGGGCGGGCGGGGCCGCGGGACGGAGCCGCATCCGCAGCCGGAGCCGGAACCGGAGCCGGAGCCGCCCGGCCCGGTGAGTGAGTGGGTCGGTGGGTGGGTGGGCGCCGGGGGGGGGAGGTGGGTACCGGGGGGTGCCGGCCCGGCGGGTGCGCGGGAGCGGCGGCCTTTGCGCGGCCGGTCGGCGGGCGGCCCCGCCCGGGGCTGCGGCAGCCTCCGGGGCCTTTTCGCCCAGCGCCGCGGGCTCCTCCGCGCTCCAGCCCGGGCCCGGTGGGTGCCCCCTGCGTGGGGCCGGGGCCCGCGAGGTCGCGGGGCGAGCTGAGCCCGGCCCGGGGCAGCCCCGGGTGCTCAGAGCTCGCCGTCCCCGGCTGCGGCCGGGGCGGATCGCGGGTCCCACCCCGCGGGGAGCGGCCGGGCCCGGGGATGCTGGGCCGCAGGCGGGATGGAGGAGGAGGAGGAGGAGGAGGCGACCATGTGCCCAGCTCCCTCGCAGGCAGCGCCGCGCCCCTGCCAGCCTCCCCCGGGGATGCCACGTACGGGCCTGCATGGCTCCTGACGGCCGGGAGAAGGGCTGCGCCTTGCCGGCGTGACCTGGCCGTCATCTTCGGCCCTGGCTGGTGCAGGGGGGTGCCCTGGGTCACCCCTTCCCCTTGCACCCTGGGGCTGGGACACCGGCTCTTGGGGGCTGCCGGTGAGCGAGCGAGCGCCCGGCTGCGCCCCGGGGCTTCTGGCCAAGCAAGCGGGTACCACCGATACAGACGGCTTTCTGGAAGTATAAATAAGCCGCAGCTCGGGTCTCCGCGGTTCAGGCGCGTGAAATCCCCGCTTCACGGGCTACTTCTGCATCTGCTCTTAGCCCCCGGCAAGCACAGCCCAAGTGCAGGTAGCCGCCCGAGGGAAGGGAGCTCCCCCGGGTGTTGTTTGCCGTGGGCTCGAAGCGTGCCCCGGTGGCCTGTCCTGCCCGGCGGCTGAGAGGCGGGGGGTGGTTTGCAGGAGGGCTCACGAGAAACTCCCCCATCGGGCTCCAGACCTTGTTCCTTTGCCAAATCCACGAGGCCACTGAACTTGCAGAGAGTTTGGCTCTTTACGTGCAACTGCAAACTCTCCGGACAAACCACCGACGGTGTTTTTAAAGCAAATGGAACGACCAGCTCTGATGCAGCAGCTTCTTCCCTCCTCTCTTGCTGATGCCCGAGCGCGTGTTGCGGATGCGATTCATTCACCCAGGAGCCTGCCGGGCTCCCCGGGCCCACCAGCTCCCTCCTTGCCTCGCTCCGGGGCAGCGGCCGGGCACAAACCCGACCCCCGCTTCTGCAAACGGGACCCAGCCCTGTCATTGTTTGTGTTTACTTCTGTATTTCGAGACCTGAAGTTCCTGTCTGGGGAATAAACGGATCTGTGGGGGAGCCAGTGGAGCGCTGGTTTTGCAGAGAGCTGCGAGGCTGCTGGGTCCTGCGTGCTCAATGCCCGCGCTGGGTCAACAGCCCCTTGCACCCCGCCAGGCTTGCAGCCTCCCAGAAAGTTTTATTGCTGTTTGCACAACCTCTCACGCTGCGGTAGGTGCGGCTTTTATGGTCTGGCTGTGTCGTGACTCTTGCATCTCCGTGAATGGTGAGAGGGGGAAGACAAAAACAGCAATGAGAGCTGTGTGCCGCTGAACAGCTGTGGCTGGTCTGGTGGCTGCTGGCCCTGGTTGCTTTTTGCCGGACCTGGCTGTAGGAGAAGGGGCTTTCTGGCTGCACAGGTGTCGGAAATAGCTTGCTCTTCCTGAAAATGCTGGCCAGAAAAAGTCCTTCCCTCTGCCATGGGTGCTCATGCTTTTAATTTCCAGCACGGGCACTGCGGGGAGCAGAGAGGTGTTTCCCACTCCGGTGTCAGCGTGCAAAGCACCCGGGTCCTGACAGCCCTCACCAGGTATGTGATGCCACCACCCTGGGCGCTGTGTGGTCCGCAGCCACAGAGATGGAAGTTCCAGCTGGGTCTGTAGCTCATCTTTTAGGGGTGACAGGATGCCTCTGCGAGTTGGTGGGGAGAAACGCTGATTTTATAAAAAAAAAAAGGCAACGTCTGCCATTTCCAGGCCTTGTTTCTATGGGAACGGGACATCAGAAGAGCAGAAATGCAGCGAGTGCTCTAAAATAACTGCCAGCTCCCAGGAGCACGTGGCCTTTGCTTGGCTTGCCCGGCCCTTTCTGCTGAGACAGTGGCCAGGGACGGCTGGCTCCCGGCGACGAGGCGGCGTGGAAGTGGGTCAGGAGGTGGGATGCTGTGGCCTTGATCCCTGCCGATCCTCAGCCTGTCCTCATCTAAATCCACCGGCGGGAGACCTCCTGTCCAGGCTGGCAGCTGGTGCGGCCACCACGTTATCCGGCACAGCTCGGCGCCGTGCTCGGCAGCACAGCAGGGGCTGGCGGTGCCGGCCAGGTGGCAAGGACCTGTCTGGCTTCCACCCGTCTGGGTTGCAGGCAGGCAGGCAGGAGGGTCTCCTTCCTCACTAACCTTCCTGGGGATGGCCAGGGCGAATCCACGCTCGCGTATTTAGGAGACTCTTCCTCCCGCTGCGGTCGGGTCGGAGAGCAGGGTATTCCCAGTGAGGGGGAGAGGAACTGGGTTGTTCTCCCAGAAGCTGGTGGTGGTCATCTCTTTCTTCTCCCAGATGTTTTTCGGTGCCTTTTGCTGGGAAAGTCAGTCTTATCTCAGGTCAGGCAGGAGAGCATCTCCGGAGGGGACAGCCCAACCTGCCACCATGCGAGTAGGCAAGTGCATCGCGGGGTGTCCTCCTGCAAGGTACGAGTGGTGCTCTGAGGTTGTCTTGAACCGGCTGTGCACAGTCCTCCTTTCCTGCCAAAAGCGGTCCTGGACATGGGCAGGGGGGTGGGGACCCTGCCTGAACTGCCTGTGGTCACGGGCATCTCGGGGCTGATCCAGGCAGCACCTTCCAAAAAAGGTTTTCCCTTTTGGGTTGAAAAAAATCATTTCTGTGGATACCCAGAGCCTGGAAAATCATTTTTGTTCTCAAATCTAGTAAGAGTAGCCCTGTTGTAACTGAGCTGCTTCCTTCTCTTGTGCTCCAGCGAGTGAAAGGTCCAGTACGGGTTTTCTTGGAACACTTAAAAGCTTGGAAAAAATTTATTGACAGTAATGAAGTTTTCTGACTTTGTGTAGTGTTTGTGTTACCCAAGAGCTGCTTGACATTTTCTCAGTGATGTACCGGCCTCAATGGCAGCCATAAGACCCGTGTGGGCGGTCGGGGGGGGGCAGCTTGCATTTGAGGGTGCGGCAGGACGAGTAGCCAGGAGAGATGCGGGAGCAGGAGGTGGGATCTCTGCAAAGGCAGCAGCCTTCTCCAGCCTGACCTGTCGTGTTTGTTGTCTTTAAAAGAAGCGAAAAGTTTGATTCCCTTGATTTGCTCTGGATTCCCTTTGATTGAGTGCGTGAGGAAGGTTTCTGCTCCTCAGGAGGCTCGTTTGGAGGTGTGTTGGATCCTGCTGCATGCAGTGCATGGGGCTGGGGGTTCCTATGGCAGACCGGTGGCATTTCTGCCGGGGCATGTGTGGACCTGAGGCCAGCTGGAGACACAGCGCTTTGTGATGAGCTTGAAGGTGTTTAAGCTGAAATCTAGCAGCAGAGACCTTTGCAAAGTCCCCTTTGCTGTTCCTTCCCTGCTTGCTGCCCGGGGCAGGTATCTGACAGGCTTTTCTGGGCTGCAGGAGTGGACCTCTTCTGCTTTTTTTCTGTCCAGAGCAGGACGCTCGAGCACAGATGTCCCTTGCTGTTGCAGGAATCTGACTTCTGTGCATGGAGTGGCAAAAAGAAGGTGGGGGGAGGTTTTTCTCTCTCTCTTTTTTTTTTTTCTCTCTCTCTAAGAATGCACCTGGGTTTTGGGTTGGGAATGGGAAGGTGCATGCCAAGCCAGGAGAATGTTTCTGGAGGGCTCAAGGAGCTGGTGGCATAGGGCAGGCTAGGTAGATGGATGCTTGTTGCTTTGTCCGCAGACCTACGTGGATTTTAGCTTGCTCTTGCTGCAGCTCAGTTGCTCCCAGCTGTCAGTGCTCTGCTCGCAATGTGCATTTACCAGTCATCGGTCTGGGAGCTGAAGGTTGGGCAGGCTGGCTTGCCAACCTCCCTTCTCCTCTTGCTGCGGCACCCTAAACTCCCTGCTGAGGTTTGTGGGTGCCAGCTGCATCCAAGGAGCCGCTACTGTCCTGACCGGGGCTGGAAAATGTGCTGTTGAGCACCTCCAGGGGCGTTGCTGGTAAGTAACGTGTCCGTCCTTGTCTCTGCAGTGGCTTTCGGTGCTGCCAGGCTTTGGAGCACAGGCTCTCGGAGATGAACCTGGCAGCTGCCCGCTCGTGGAGAGTGCGGCAGGGCTGATGGGTGCTGCTGTGACCCAGGCTGGCCCCGTTGCTGCGGGAAGAGGGGGTTTGCCGTGCTCAGAGGCTGAGGGGCTGCTTGGCTGGGGGCTGCCCGGCATCCAGCAGCGTGGGCAGGCGGCTCTGCTCGTGCCAGGGCTGCCCCTTCGCTGTGCTGCGCTTCTGGGTGAGTTGCTGCACGTGTGCAATCGCAGCCTGTCTCCTGGTGGGACAGCGATGCTTCGTCAGGAAATGCCGCTGCAGAGACAAAAACAACTTGGAGGGGTGGCAGATGCTTCCCAAGAGGGGGAGGACGCGGGTGTATCGACCTCAAGTGCCGACCTTCCGTTCTGCTTCCCTGCCCTTTTCTCATCCTTCCCTCTCCAAGAAGTTTCTGCTGGGAAAGCACTGTTAACATTGCAAACCCAACCCTTCACGTTGCAGGACGCGGAGGCACAACTTGAAATCTTCACCAGTCCCAAAATAATGGGCTGCAAGGAGTTTGGTGGCCTTCCTCAGGCTGGGGTTTGTGGTTCTGTAACCCTTTGCTCCTACTGCTTAAGGAAATCTGTCCCCTGCCTGCTGCAGCTGAGGGACCCCTGATGCTCTCAGGTTGGGTTTCTGAACAGCGACCTCCCCCTCTTGCAGCTTGGGTCACACCAACAACCGGGATCGGGTTATGCCAGAAACCACGAGCTCTGGCTCTTACGGGTCAGTAATGACCCTTAGAGAGGGAGCACGACAGTTATTTTTCCCCATTTGAGGCCAAGCCAGCTGTGGTGACATCAGGCTGGAAACAGAGAGCTGCCCTTGGGTTGCCGACAGGCGGGATGCGGAATGCTGACCTCCGGCCGCCCGGGACCACGAGCACCCGGCATTCATGGCTCTCTCCTCTCTTCCAGGGTCCTGCGGAGCAGCGGTGGCACCGGTGGTGGTCCCCTTCTGATGGGAGGATGGTTGTTCTCAGGCAGTTTGGGCTGCTGCTCTGGAAGAACTACATCCTGCAGGTGGGCTGGCGCTGTGCTCTCGGGGGGCTGCCTCTGTCACCACTAAATGTGGGTACATCAGAGCTTGCCCAGGGTCTTGATTCTCCAGCAAACCTTCACCGTGGGCCCGGGGCATCTCCTGGACAAAAACCGATTTATTTGTGCATGTGGTGTTGTAATGCTTTTGTGCTGGGGAGTTAGGGACGGGGCTGTGTGCTCAGTTGTCCCTGTCCCCTCGAGTACATGCTGTGCCATTCCCCTCCTTCTGCAATCTGGCTGTGAGTTCAGCTCACCCTTCTCGCAGGGCAGGATAACCCACGCACCCTCCTGTGCGATGGTGGGTTTCTTGAGCTATCCTGTTACACAGCCTCCTCTGGAGGTGCTGATTGCTGCCCGATGCCTCTAAACCCCCCGGGGCCCAGGTTTTTTTTTCCCTCCGTTACTTTCTGCAGCTTCTGGGGGTCTTAAAAATATTAAACCACCATCGTCCTGGCATCCGCTCCCAGCCCAACTGTCTGCGTGGCAGCTGGCTAATGATGATGAATTTGGGGACCTGGGAACCTCCTTGCCCTGCTAACTGGCAGCATCCTGCCTGCTTCTGCAGCGCCTTTAAGCAGCGTGTGGGCGCTCCTGGGCGGATGCTGTGGCTCCGCTGGGACCCGGAGCCAGCCCTGGCAGAGAGCGACGGAAGAGGAGGGAGCAGAGATCGCTGCAGCCTGGCTTTACACTTTCAGTTACCCTTCTGCAGATCAGCACGATGTTGCTTTAAAAATAAACAAAAGGAAGAGGGAAGGGCTGGCTGGGCTGCCTGCACCCAGTCTTCCAGCAGGGCAGGGAGCAGGCAGCAGGGCTTGGATGTGACCGAAGGGACTGGCAGCAGGTCTGATTTGCAGTCAGGAGCATGCTCCGTGGGTGTGCGTGATGGCCAGTCCTGTGAATCCCCCTTGTACACCCCAGACATGGGCAGGACAATCCCCAATCCCCTCTGCAGGGGAATAGCATTGTTTTCTGGCTGTGCTCTGAGGTGGGGGCACCTCTCGTCGTGTTTTCCAAGGCCACAGCCTGACTGGGATCTACTGTGCCGGAATACAGCCTGGAGTGTTTGCTCCCCTCCTCTAAGTTTCCACCAAAAATCATGCTCCTGATGAAGACGCAGAGCTCCCAAGCCATTATCACCCTGGTGTGAAGATGGATGCTGGGACACGTGGCTTGCTCAAAGCTGGGGCAGTCCTGGCCAGGCGGAGGTGGTGATTATGGATGAGCTTCCCCGTCGCCTCTGGAATACGGCAGCTTATAAGCGGTGAAAGCCAGCACTGGTAGATGAGTATTAGCCTGCGAGTTCAGGGAGCCAGGCAACCGTTCTGGAGACAGCCCAGGAGACTGAGAGAGGGTTAATATGGTAGTAAATCATCGTGAGGCAGCTGGTCCGCCAGAGCCGCATTATAAAACTATCAGACATCTGCAACAGTTGCTTTTATGAGTGTGGCCTTTGGAAAGCCTCCTTTTTCCCTGCCCACTTGGAGCTGCTGCCTCCTGGCCGTGCTGCCGGGGCTGGTTGCAGCAGTGGCTCCTTGTCCCTGGTTGGGGTGGGAGCAGGCAGCTCCTCCCAGGGGAAACCTGAAGAGCGGTTTTTGGCTTTGGCAGCGGCTGCTGAGAGCCGGGGCAATGCGGGGAGCGGCTGTGTGGCTGTATGCCCCTGTGTCCCCTCCTGACAAAGCGGCCGAGAGCCAATTCACCCCAGCTGCTGCAGGGCAGACTGTCCCCCTTCCCGGGAGATGTGGGCTGCTCTGTGCTCAGGGCTCCATTCCTGCCCCACTGGAGACTCTGTCCACCTTCACGTACCCCACTTGCTGCTTCCCCCTCCTCTCCCCGTTTAAAAAAATAAAACCTTTTTCCACTCTGCAGAGGGACGGGAGGTGTAACTCCATGGTCAGCACAGCTCAATGCTTGGTGTTTGCAGAGCTGAAGGAGCTTTTGTGGCAGCCGGGGTGCTGCCTCCAGCACGTGGTCGGCGCAGGCAGGAGAGCAGGCAGGAGAGCAGGCAGGTGAGGAGCCCCGAGAGCCGCAGGGTTGTGCCGTGCCGAGCCGTGCCATGCCCGCAGCGTGCTCCTCCATCTGCAGGCGTTTGGTACGGCACCGCAGCCCATCGCTGCGCCCGGCTGTGACAGCGGCCTTGGGGCCAGGCGGGAGGCGGTTTAACAACACCGAGCATGCGGAGATTTCGGCGAGGAGCTGTGCCGGCAAATAAAAAACCAATTGCTGAGACAGCAAAGTTGTGAGAATAAACCTCTTGGTGCTCCTCTTGCCTGGTGGTGTTCCTCTTTCAGCCCAGTGGAGGGGAGGGTGGAAAACCCCCTGTGTCTTGTAAAGTTCATCTTAGCCAGAGCCCTCGGAAGAGGTTAATGCCACTGCTTCTGCTCTGGGCACCCTGTTCCACGTGAGCAGCCGTGACTCCCTGCACCCAGAGCTGCTCCCTGCTGCCAGGGACATCTCATTAGCTGTCACTGCATTGATTGAGGTTTGCTGGGCTGGGCTCGGGTGAAGGCAGCTCGGTTTGCAGGAGGAAATAAGGTGGCTGGGTCCAGATTTCACATCTCTTACCCAGACCTGCCTGGCTGCTGCTGCTGCAGCTCTGGTGCCTGCCTCCCTCTCCCATCCCCGCCCCAGCGGGGTGATGCAGGTTCCAGCGGGAGCAGCCCAGTGCTCACTGCTCACTTTCTTGGAAGCAAGCGCAACCTTTGCAGTGATTTTTACGAGTATCCAATCCATCGGTCAGCAGCGTGTCCTGGCATCTGCAGTAAAACAGATCAGGGGGGTCGTGCTGCAGGGACGTGGGTGTGCATGGTGCTGGTTGGGACTGCTGCTTCCCCTGCCCCTCCAGTCAGAGATGACCCCAGTTCCCCTGGAAGAGCAGAGTTTTAAATGCTAATTAACCTGGGTTGGTGGTGGGTGTTAGTAGCTAGTGGGAAGTTTGCAGGAGAGGTAGCCCTGGGCGAAACCACTGGAGGGTCATGCTGCAGCTTGGCTGCCCAAGTATGTTCACCGGACTCGAGTTCATTGTCCGGTTGCTTGAACCTCAATTAAAAAAAACATAAACGAGCCATCGTGGTTAGTGCAGGCAGGCCTTGGGGTGGAGGCTGAGCTCGTGGGTATGTTCTCAGTGCTGTGCAGGGGCACCGATGCCTGTACCCAGAGGGTCTGCGAGGTCCCACCCCGGCCCAGGCTGCAGAGCCCGTGTCCTGCTCTAAGCTCCAGCAGCAGAAACTTTACTGGCTGCAATAGCTTTGCTACACTCTGCTTTACATCCCCCGCTGCTGCTCGTCCCAGCCTTTCATTTAGTTACAGTATTTTTAGCTCCCAGCCCCGTAAGTGTTGGGCAAGGTTGCTGTGCTTTGGCGAAAGCTGTTCTCTTCGTTCTCCCGGCAGCGGCTGGTCCCTGCGGCACGGGAGAGCTGCCTGCAGGAGCTGTTTAGGCAAGGACTGAGTGCTGCCTGCTCCTGGGCAGAGCCCCGTGGCGCAGGCAAAGGGCAAACGACCAGCTCAGCTCATTCAAACCCGGCAGCATGGCAGGGAAGGCTCTAAAGGAGGGTGGTTTGAGATGGAGCGGTGCTTAGGGTAGGGGACACCTTGGCCAGAAAGTCCTGATGGATGTGGGAACCGGCGCAGCGTTGTTCCTGGGCTCTGGAAAAACCCGGGTTGTGAAACCTTGTGAAATGCAAGAACGCTTCTGCCGTATGACATTTGCATGTCCTGAACCTCGTTACTGTGCTTGATCTACCTTCAGTGTTTACATCTTATTTCTTTTTATATCTTTTTATTTCCTGCAGAAACGGCAGATCTTGGTGACAGTCATCGAAATCTGCCTACCGCTGCTCTTTGCCGCCATCCTGATAGCGCTGCGGCACCGGGTACACTCCATCAGCCACCCCAACGCCACCGTCTATCCCCCCGAGTCCGTGGATGACCTGCCGGGCTTCTTCTACCGCCGGCACCCCAGCAACCCCTGGGAGCTGGCTTATGTCCCCTCCAACAGCAGTGCCGTCAGGAGCATCGCCGAGGCGGTGGAGAGAGCTTTACCCATCAGCATCAGAGGTGAGCAGGGGCAGGGGGCCCAGAAATTGGTACAAATTTTTACTCTGATAAATCCTGGGATGCGTTGTTTTTTTCGGAACTTCAAGGCAATGGTTTTATTTTTGTTTCGCTAAAACTGCAGGATTTTGGTTTGATTTTTGGTCGCACTTTGTTGCAGTTTCCATCCAGAAAAATATTGCCCTAAAATAGTTAAAGAAAACGGCTGTCACTTCACTGAGAAAAAGTATTTTTGGAAATCTTGTCGCACAGAAAATTTTAGCGCTTCATGTTCCAAACTGAAGATAATATTAGGATTTTCTCTGAAAGGAGAGCTGACTCCTGCTCTCGAGGAGGAGGAATCGTCTGCATGCCCTGTGATGGGTACAGCAGCATCCCGTATAAATCCCCTGTGTCTGGCAGCAGCGGTGTTTCCCAGCTCTGGCTGGAGCGCATCCCTCATGACCTGGACGAAAATGATGGTTTTGGTGATGGTTGAGCATCAGCCCGCGTTGAGTTGCCGTGCTCCATGCCTGCATCTCTGTTTGTTTTTTCCCCCTCCGCAGCTCAGGGCTTTGCCTCGGAGCGGGACTTTGAGGAGTACGTCAAGTCGGACAACCGCTCGGGCAGCGTGCTGGCCGCTGTCGTGTTCAAGCACCGCTTCCAGCAGAGCACGGCCCCGCTGCCCCTCCAGGTGAGCGGGGCTGGGGGTGGAGGAGGGGGGACAAGGACACCGGGGGTGGCCCACAGCGTCCCCCCACCCTCCGCGGTCCCGGCTTTGCTCCTTTCTGTCCCACCTGCGACGCCCTCGGTGTGCTCCTTCCAGGTCGACTATGAGCTGCGCTTCAAGTACAGCCCGAGGAACGCGCCGCGGAGCGAGCAGACGGGTCTGAACCCCAACCTGGACCGGGACTGGCACACCAGCTACCTCTTCCCGCTCTTCCAGCTGCCCGGGCCGCGGGAGGCCAAGTTTGCTGATGGGGGAACACCGGGTGAGGGCTGCCTCTCCTCTGCCACGGGCTATTTTGCGGCCAAAGGGATGGGTGTAATTTTCTGTACAGCAACTCAGCTCGTTACGGAGATTCACTGAGGCTCTGAGCTTTTAAATAAACAGTTTCGTTAAAAAAAATTAATTTAATTAAATTAATTTTTAAAAATAATTAATTTAATGCAAATATTTCTAATATTATATTTGTTATTTGTAATATTTATTTACATTTTATCCTGTGACTTCTTGGGCACTGCTGGCCCTTGGGTACCTCTGCTGAGCGCGTTGGATAAGAATAAATTTTATTTAGGTGATTTTTTTTTTAATTTAACATTTTTTTTTCCTTTTATATTTTTAATAGAAAATTTCTTTCAGGTCCAAGCTGCTCCGTGTTTATCATGCTGCTTAAATACTTTAAAAGTAAACAGAGCAATTCTGTGGTTTGAGCGTAGGTTTTTAAGGACAGCCAAACCACTGACGGAGCAGGAGGCGGCGGGGACGTTGCCGGAGCTGGCTTAGGACTTACTTTTTTGGGAGCTTCCTCTGTGGCTGCAAAGGGGTTATTTCCCTTGGTTGGGTTTCGCCTTCCATCGTTCAATACCAGTGTCAAGGAAAAGATTGAGAGGCCAAGAAAGCGGGCAAACGGGTTTTGCTCACACAGTGTAAATAAACGTGAGCCTGAGAGGATGATATCTGCTGGTTCAAATGTTCTGCGGGATGGGGTGACCAGGAGCTCAGATCAATTCCCTTGCTACAGTGTTTGTTTATTAAATTAGTTAATATAAAACATTGTTTGTGATCTCATACTCTTACATTTTCCTTCTCTTGTCTAGGTCATTTTAAGCAACTAACTTTCAAAATGCTCGTTTGGGGCTTTGTAAGCAGAATCTGAGTTTCCATTTAAGTAACACATGGCAGAAATCCCACATAAAAATAAACTAGTTGAAAATGAAAAATCTTTCACTGTTTTCTAACGCACAAAAATTTAAGCCAAATGTGAGTAACAGGATATATTCTTCCTCACCAAAACCTGCATAGTATCCCATATTCTCTTGGTTTACAAAAAAAACCAAAGGGGGACCAAATACAAGCTCAGTGACATTGATGGTGGTTAATGATGATGGAGAATCTTCCCCCTAAAAAAAATAAAGGCAGGCCTGCAGAAAGGCGACTGCAGTTTAAATTGAGTTTTCCTGCCAGCTGCTTTTAAATGATGATTTTGAGAGATTTAAATTGCTGTCATTTAAATCCTTCCCAAGCCCCTCTGTGTCTGCAGGAGTGTGTCGACAGTGATGTTTATTTTGCTTTTCCTACAAGCTCTTTTTTTGTTTCCCGTTCTTCTTCCCGAGCAATCCCTCCCACAAAAGCTGTTTCTCTCCTTGTGCCAACGCCTCCCCCCAAAACCCGGACCTGTCTCTATTCCCCCGTCTCGTTTTTGCCCTGCAGGCTATATCCGAGAAGGTTTCCTGGCGGTGCAGCACGCGGTGGACAGAGCCATCATACAGTACCACGCCAACGCCAGCTCCACCAGCTTGCTGGAGAACATCACGGTGGTGGTGCAGCGCTTCCCCTACCCGGCGTACGTCAATGACCTCTTCCTCCTCGCCATCCAGAACCAGCTGCCCCTGCTCCTCATGCTCAGCTTCACCTACACCTCGCTCAACATCGTCCGTGCCGTCGTGCACGAGAAGGAGAAGAAGCTGAAGGTAACGTGAGCAGTGGGACATCTGGGTGCTCCCCTCCCTCTGCGGCATTTCCCAACAGATGCTGCCTTTAAATTAGGAATAAAATCCCCGTCGGGTTTGGAGCCAGCAAGCAGAAGGTGGGGATGGCAGCGGATTAGCAAGCCCCAGGGAGGAATGTCGCTAATCCTGCCGCCGGGATGCGGCTCGGCTCTCCTTGCCGTGCGGCCAAGGCTGCTGGACCGAAGGGCTGGTGTTTCTCTTGGGCTGGAAGGTGGCTTGGAGAGGGGGCAACACGTGTGGATTCCAGAGCTGGGTGGATTCAAGAGTTCAGCATATGGGAAGCGAAATTTCTGTCTTTTGAATGCAGGAACCCCTGTGTCTGCGTTGTGTTGTGGGGGCGGTCGGGGCTCGGCTGATGCGGTGGTTGCGGCAGCAGGGCTGAGCGTGCAGGGCTGGGCTGCCCCGGGCGTCGGGTTGTCCTGCCCTCTGCCCCGCCGCGGGGTGGCTGTGGTGGCCCCGCCGCGGGGTGGCTGTGGTGGCCCTGCCGCGGGGTGGCTGTGGTGGCCCCGCCGGCACCAGCTGCTCTGGTTTTGGGTTCAGCTCAGCTCTTTGGGGAGCTGTTCTCCTGCAGCGGTGGTGTTCGGGGAGGTGGGGGACACCGTGCAATGCTGAAGGCTGTGCAGGACCACCTAGGGCTGCCACCTCCCTCGCTAGTGCTTCAGGGCAAAGCCACCCCCACCACCCCCCTGACCAGGAGCTTCCACCTCACCCTGGCCATGCCTAGGAGGTGTGGGTGCAGCTCTGGGTGACGGCGTGACCTCCCCGCAGGAGTACATGCACATGATGGGCCTCAGCAACTGGTTGCACTGGAGCGCCTGGTTCCTCATGTTCTTCCTCTTCCTCCTGGTGTCCGTGTTTTTCGTCACCGTGCTCTTCTGTGTCAAGGTGAGTGTCTTTCCCCAGGCCACCGTTCTGCAGGCCAGAAGCTCTGTGCTGGCGAGGCATGGGGATGACAAGGCTCCTCTGCCGTGGGATGGACTGTCCTGGTGTCTCAGGACTCCTCCACGTGTGTAACAGAGGCTGGAGTTGGCCTTTTCTGGAGCTGGGTGGGCAGCGCTGACCGTCATAGCTGCCTTTCACGGCAGGGGTGACCTCCCCAGGAGGGGGCTGGAGGGTGAGCGCCCCACGGGCACCGGGAAGGCCCAGGCACTCCATGCAGAGCAGGACCACCCTGCTCCCACAGCCCTGCGTGCCCTTGGAGGCACTCAAGCCCTCCTCTCTGCTTGTACCCACACCATGAGAAGGAGGAGGTGGCTGCCCAGATGCTGAGCAAGGTGTCCCCTGCCTCTTAGACCCCACATCATATGAGGGCAACCTAGATTTCCTCCCTCTGGAGTGGTCTAGGAGGGCCTGGGTGTTCTTGCCCATCTCAGCTTGTCTTTCACCCATGGAAAACATTAGGTCTTGGCTGCCTACACATGCCTGCAGCCACAGCCAGCTTCAGCAACCGTGGGCGTAACCAGATTTTCTCGGTAGGTAAGCGAACAGGGAGCGGTGCTCACCAACAGTGACCCCACGCTGGTGTTCACCTTCCTCGCAATCTTCTCCATCTCCTCTATCTCCTTCAACTTCATGGTGAGCACCTTCTTCTCAAGAGGTGAGTCCCTTCCCGGCTGCCTCCTTGCGTTGCTGACCTGCGGGGCTGGCAGGGTGTTATGGTCATTGTGCTGTGAAATCTCTGGTTAATTTGAGTTGGCAAGCAGCTCTCGAGGTCATCGGTCCATCTTGCTCAAAAGCAGGGCCAGCACCAGAGTTATGTGGGATTGCACAGGGCTCTGTGTTGGAGAACTTGCTTTGACATGCGAAGGGGGGGCTTTTCTTCCCTTTTTTGGCTGCATTTTCCCCACGGTGTGTGGGAAGGGATGCGAGTACTCTCACTTGCCAAACCAGACAAGCTTATGCATTAGGCTGTCTTGGCCGCAGGATGCTCTGGTCTGGGATGGGCAGGATGCTTCTGCAGCTGCCCACCACGGGGTCGGGGCCTGGCACTGCTTCTGCCTTGCCGAGGGACATGGGCACGTCCTTGTCCTGCCCCCCTGTAACCACACTTTGTGCAAAAGGCTTGAATCTCCCTGGATGGAAAGCTGGTGAGAAATATTTGGTGGCATCACCGTATTATTGACGTTTTCCCTCCCGCTTTTCTGTTTGCTGGCAGCAAATGTTGCGGCTGCTGCTGGCGGCTTCCTCTACTTTTTCTCCTACATCCCTTACTTCTTCATCTCGCCCCGCTACGACCTGATGTCCCACAGCCAGAAGCTGGCATCCTGCCTCATCTCCAATGTGGCCATGGCCATGGGGGCACAGCTTATAGGCATGTTTGAAGGAAAAGGTGAGCAAGTGCCTCCCGTCCCTCAGGAGAGGAGCCAGCCTTTTTTTGTGGTGGGTTGGGACTGGTTTGCATGTGGTGTGAAGGGTGGAAAGAAGTTAGGGAGAATGACTTTTGGGCTCCTAATGAGAGCAGGAGGGCTAATTGCTGATTGCTCCTGCAGGTCTTACCAGTACCAGGGCTCTGCCCCTCTGAACCCAGCCCCTGGCAGTCTAGGCTGTGCAAAATGCCATCATTGCTTTGATTACCAAACAAATTCTGTTCTAACGGATGGGAATCCACTGCATTTCCTCCTTCCCAATAGATACCTTTAATTTCTGTTAATAAGAATTTGCTGTTGGTTCCAGCAGCGGCCACGCTTTTGCGAAGTGGTGGCACTAAAAAGGTGGTTGCAGTGATGGAGCGGCAATGGCTGGAGAAGACATTGCTTCTTCCCCGGGCAGTTGCTGAGAACGTGATGGAAGAAGCATGATGGGGTGGGGAGCCTTGAGATGTCAGCGTGCTTTCTGCTGCATCTTTTCCCTCCATCTATAGAAGCGATTGTAGAGCCATGTGTATGCTCCTCGTTACCAAGCAGTGAATTAGGACAGGGGACGCTATCTGACAGTCTTGGAGAACACTTTGTCCTTCTGGGGATGCAGAGGTAAGCAGTGCCCTGTGTGTGTTGCAGGGACTGGCATTCAGTGGAGGGACCTCATGAAGCCCATCAGCGTGGACGACAACTTTACCTTAGCCCAAGTGCTGGGGATGCTGCTCCTGGACTCGGTGCTCTACGGCGTGGTGGCCTGGTACGTGGAGGCCGTCTTTCCAGGGGAGTACGGCGTGCCTCAGCCGTGGTACTTCTTCTTGACGGTGAGCACTGCTTACGCACCCCTTCCAGTGGGCTTGACGGGCATCGCTTGGCGATGGTCCCCACGTCTGTGCTATGAAGTGGGCTAGACTAATGGACAAGGGTGGCACCGTCTCGCCTCCAAAATCAAGGGGTCTGCAGCACGTCCTCAGTAAAGGCTGATGCAGCTGTGGTTTTTTTGTCTTCTTGGCTTTAAATCTTTGTTCTGACACTTCCTGGCGTGCAGGGTGTTAAGTGTCTCCGTGCCCAAGCGAAGGCATTGGAGAGAAGCCCCAGGTGCGAGTAACCAGATCCAGTCATTTGAAACGCCCCGAGCGCTGCCATCTGGGTAGACCTGGGCGATCTGCGTCCCGCTGCCAGCCCCCACGTGCTAGTGGCAGGGGATGGGTCAGGACTGTCACCCTGTCAGCTGAGCTGCCTTCGCTCTGCCAAGTCAAATGCTTGGCATCGTCTTCAGCAGCTGTAGCTATGGTGGTTACTGCAGCTCAGCTGGCTGCTGAGAATTCATTAAGCCACAGCAACACAAGCAATTTTGATCCTGGGGATGTATCCCTTGTTACTCGATCAGGAGGTTTTTCCTCCTCCCCTCTAAATTCCTTATCCCAGCATGGTTTTACTCCAGCATCCCAATCCCTCTTGCAGCTAGACCAGGGTGGTGGAGATACAGTTGTCTGCCAAAAGCCGCAGCAGGATGCTGATTTTGCATCCAGGAGTTGTTGAGTTGTTATTTCCACAGGGATTTAAGGTCCCAAACACTTACTTTCATTCCTAGAGAGCCAGGTCAAAAAAAGGCTGTAATCGCAGCAGCTGGACCCAAGGCTTTTTTTATTTGGTGGATGTCAACGTTTTTGGAGGGGGTGATCCTCCATTGCATGGGCTCTTCTGCACAGGGTGCTTCTGCCTGAGCAATTTTGCTTCTTATTGAAGTACTGACCTTTTCCATGGGAATGAAGATGGCGAAAAACTGCCTGTGTAATCATGGGCAATCCTGCTGTAAGGGAGAACCAAGGGAAGGCAGCAGGGCAGGAGGAGCAGTTTCATCCTCTGACCTGCCTGCTGAAGATGTGCTGGTTAGCAGTTCCCAGGCCAAGGAGTGTGGTCTTGGAGATCCCTGGGAGGCATCTGTGTGGGAGGAGGAGGGTGGCCAAGGCTGGGGAGAAGAGATGGTCTCTGCCTTTGCCTGAGTTTCTCTCTCTCTACCTTCTTCCATCAGCCCTCGTACTGGTGCGGGCGCCCCAGGACTGTCGTGGGAAAAGAGAAGGAGGAGGAGGAGGACCCTGAGAAAGCTCTGAAGAGCCAGTACATTGAGGAGGAACCTGCAGACCTTGTGTCAGGAATCAAAATAAAGCACCTTTCCAAGGTACTGACTTCCCAGCACAGCACAACCACATCATAACGTCGTTTTTGTAAAAGTTGCCTGCAGGCAGCTTCCTTATCATTTCGCTGCCCTCTTTGCCTTGGGCTGTGTTGCTTGGCTGCTGTAAGGCAGGTAAGGCTCTTCCCCAGAGCTGGCTGCATTTTGTTGTGGGCTGAAGTGTTAGGTACTTACAGGTGCAGCAACATCTGTATTTAACCTGTTAACATCTGAATTTAACCTGAATTAGACCTGTTGTCTAATGCCAACACCACGTGAGCATCATGGGCTTTGACTGCCGTGTGGAGCGGAGGGGGCAGATGTGAGAGCACTTTCCTCAAGTGCAGCATCAACTTGTTAACGTGATCTCTGCAGGTCTTCAAAGTGGGAAACAAGATGAAAGAGGCAGTTAAGGACTTAACGGTGAACATGTATGAAGGGCAGATCACTGTCCTGTTGGGACACAATGGAGCTGGGAAGACCACCACTCTGTCCATGCTCACAGGTAGGAGCTGCATCCTGCTCTGGGGCTGGCACGTGGCAGGGAAGGGCTGATGGTTTGACTTGCAAGGAGGAGTTGAACCCCATCTCTGAGGTTGGGGAGGGGTTTTTGCTCTTCCCTGGAGCACCTTCGGTTCACTGAGCTGTTGGCCACAGATGCTGGGGTAGTAAGAGGCATGTCACTGCCTGGGGAGATGGAGGGAAGGTGGGGGTCCCTGGTCAGCCCTCCATGAGAGTGGGATCAGCCAGTTGGGGAAATGACAGCCAGTCTTTGTGTTGGAGAGCCCTGAGAAGGGAAAGGACCTGCTGTAGGATGGGTCTCTGTAGGCTTTGTCATGATAAGGCAGAGACGGCATGGGCCAAGAACTGGTCTTCATCATTCTTGAGCTGCTGAGCTCCGGGCAGCCTGTTTTGGCATGGTGACCTTTGATGGTCCTTTCTTCCCTGTTTTCCATCACTCTGTGTTGCTCCTGCCAGCCCAGGGTGCCCATGGGACCTTTCCTGGAGGTCTGCCCTGGCCTTGCCTGGACCTCTGCCAGGCTCAGACGCAAGCTTACCTGCCCATTTCACTCCTTGCCTGCCCGCTCTGGCAGAACTGCCAGGTCCACCTCCCACCTATGGATGCCATGCAGCCTGCCCTGTGGGCAGAAGGAGAAACCTGCCGTGCCCCAGCTTGTGCAAGAGCCAGCTCTGACTTTTGGCAGAAAGCTGCATGTGGGGGGGATGCTTGGCAGGACCCCCACCTTTCCGCCGGCTCTTTGCCGCCCAGGGTTATCCTCAGCCCTGAGCTGAGGCCGCTGCATTTCACTCCTCCCAGGTCTGCACTCTCCGACGGGTGGGCAGGCGTACATCAACGGCTACGAGATCTCCCAGGACATGGTCCTGATCCGCCGCAGCCTGGGCCTGTGTCCGCAGCACGACGTCCTCTTCGACAACATGACGGTGGAAGAGCACCTGCGCTTCTATGCAGGGGTGAGCACGGCATTTGGGGGGAGTGCTGCTGGGCCCCTGGGAGCCAGCCCTTGGGGAGGCACCCTGCAGCTACCCCGTGGTTTCCTCAGGCTGGGAAAGCGTGGTGAGATCCATCAAGCGGGTCCAGAGGAGACCACAAAAATGATCAGAGCGATGGAACACCTCCTATGAGGACAGGCTTGGGGTTGTTCAGCCTGGAGAAGAGAAGACTCCGGGGAGACCTTATAGCAGCCTTCCAGTACTTAAAGGGGGCTTGTAAGAAAGACGGGGACAAACTTTTTAGCAGGGCCTGTAGAGATAGGACAGGGGGTAATGGTTTTAAACTAAAAGAGGGTAGATTCAGACTAGATATAAGGAAGACATTTTTTACGCTGAGGGTGGTGAAACACTGGCACAGGTTATCCAGAGAGGTGGTCGATGGCCCATCCCTGGAAACATTCAAGGTCAGGTTGGACGGGGCTCTGAGCAACCTGATCTAGTTGAAGATGTCCCTGCTCATTGCAGGGAGCTTGGACTAGATGGCTTTTAAAGGTCCCTTCCAACCCAAACCATTCTATGATTCTATGATAAGCAGAACAGCCCTTGCCTCCTCTTTCCACCTCATCTGCAGCAGGACCTCCCTGCTTGGCTGGTGGAGGAGTGGAGGGTCATGGATGACAGCATGGCTCTGCGGAAATCTCATGCCAGCTGTGCCAGCTCCTTCAGTGTTGAGCAGGAGTCCATCTCTGTGCTGCCCCACTTCCCTGCCTCGGTGTGGAGGAGGGAGTGTGGTGGGGTTTAGCAGCCGGTGGCTGATGTGGTGGGAAGGGTCTTTGCCAGATCCATTTAACCCCGCAGGCAGGCTTAACCCTCCTTTCCCCCTGTCTGGCAGCTGAAGGGGTACCCATCCTCCAAGTGCCCCGAGGAGATCAACCACATCCTGAGGATCCTCAACCTGGAGGACAAGCGCCGCTCTCTGACCAAGGCACTCTCCGGCGGCATGAAGCGCAAGCTCTCCATTGGCATCGCCCTCATTGGGGACTCCAAGGCAAGCATCTTCGGTGGGGCTCACCTTGAACCTTTCTCCCTGGGGCCAACGTAGGTCCTTCTAGTGGCTCTGAAGTTGTTCCTCACCCGTGGTGAGCCAGTGGGAGATGCAGGGACAGCAAGGAGGGGGCAGGAGCACCCCCACAAAGGGCGACAACTCTGAGGACAGTGCCCTGAGGCTGCAGTGCAGCTCTGCTGCCTGGTGGCTGCTCCCCAAATAAGATCATTGCATGCATGTTGTGAGGTCAAGGCTTCTTCTGGGCCCCAGACGCTGCTGTGCTTCTCCCTGCCCTTTTTGACCAGCACCCGTCTGCTGCGTGCAGGTGGTGATGCTGGATGAGCCGACGTCAGGGATGGACCCAGCCTCTCGCAGGGCCACGTGGGACCTTCTGCAGCAACAGAGGAGCAACCGCACCATCCTGCTGACCACCCACTTCATGGATGAGGCTGACCTGCTGGGGGACCGCATAGCTATCATGGCCAAGGGCGAGCTGCAGTGCTGCGGCTCCTCACTCTTCCTCAAGCGAAAATATGGTAAGGGGGGAGCAGGCAGGCTGTGCTTGATGTCTTCTCCTTGCCAGGGAGGAGCAGGAGGGGGATATAGGGCAGGGAAGGGGACCCATTGCTCCTCGTCTGATGGCTGCTTGCTCCCCATCGTGCTGTTCTGCCTCTTCTGAGGTCCATCCCCACACTTGCTCCTGCATTGCGTCCATGCCCAGGCAAAGCCATCAATGCTCTGCGGTGCCTTAGCATCCCTCTCTGCTCCAGCACCCCAGGGCCAGGCTGGGCTGTGATTTACCCTCCTCTCCCTTCTCTTGTGGCTCTGCCCAGGGGCAGGATATCACATGGTGATGGTGAAGGAGCCCTACTGTAACCTGGGGGAGATCTCCCGCCTCATCTGTCACTACGTGCCCAACGCCACCATGGAGAGCAATGCTGGGGCAGAGCTGTCCTTCATCCTGCCCAAGGAGAGCACGCACAGGTAATGTCATCATCCCCTGCTTGCCTGTGGCAAGAAGGAGCAGAAGATGGAGCCCAAAAGCTGCTTTTGGGAAGAGTGGGGTGCTTAGTGCTGCAGGCAGCCCCGGAGCTGGCTGCAGGACTCAAACCAGCTGCAGGACCAATGCCCAGAGGGTCTTAACCTCTGAGTGCCCCCTCTCAGGAGCATCAGCGTCTAACGCCTCGCTTCTCCGTTCAGGTTTGAGGCCCTGTTCACAGAGCTGGAGCAGAAGCGAGAGGAGCTGGGCATCGCCAGCTACGGCGCCTCGGTCACCACCATGGAGGAAGTCTTCCTGAGGTAGGCAGGAGTGGGGCTGGCCCCAGTGGGGTGTCATCTGGTTGATGACCAGTCCCCATGTGCTTCAGCGGTGGCGGTGTCTTACACAGCTCTCTGGGGCATGTGTTGGGTTTTGTCTCTTGGGTTTGGCTTCCCCAGCTCAGAACAGCTTGATCTTGTCTGGGTCTGTATTTCATCACCCGCTTTCCCTCCTGGCGCAGGGTTGGGAAGCTTGTGGACTCCAGTATGGATATCCAGGCCATCCAGCTGCCTGCTCTCCAGTACCAGCACGAGAGACGCTCCAACGACTGGGCCATGGATGACTCCAGCAGCCTAAGCGGCATGACAGATATGACGGATGACAGCGGGGCGCTTATTACGGAGGACTGCTCCAGCATCAAGCTCAACACCGGGGTGAGTGATGGGGGTGTCGGTGCAGGCTAGTCTCGTTGTGTGTGGTTTGGAAGATCAAATGGGAAGATCAAATTCAAATCCGCATCTTTAGGGCAAGTAATTTTTAAGGTTGTGGGGGTTGGTCACTGCCATCCTCTTCGTGTTAATCTTGAGGTCTACAGAGATGCTTCTGAAGGTGTCCCAGGTGATCTAAAGTGGTTTTCACCTGCTGTTGCTACATCACTTGGGCTTTCCAGCAGGGAGAGGAGAAAAACCATCTTCCTTCCCTCGCTAGGCTTGTGTTTCAGATCCCTGGCAGCCCTTCGTGGCCCGCTGCCTGTGCACCTGTGATAAATTTCTCCATGCTTCTCAAGGGCATGTCTGAAAGGCAGAAGAGGGGAGAAAGATGTTTATGAGTTTGAAAAGCAAAGAAGGTGCTTGCAGGGGCTGGGCTGGGAGCTCCCAGGTGTCTCAGCCCGGTCACTTTGGCAGGCAGCCGTGTTGCAGTAATCCTATTTGTGAACCTCATATGCTGAGAGGTGGAGGAAGGTAAAGGTCGTGGCTGAAGCTCGTGGCTGAAGCTGCTTTTAACACCTGTTGTGGTTTAACCCCAACCAGCAACTAAGCACCACGCAGCCACTCACTCACCCCCGCCCCTGCCCAGCGGGATGGGGGAGAGAATCAGAAAAAAAGTAAAACTTGTGGGTTAAGAACAGTTTAATAGAACAGAAAGGAAGAAACTAATAATGATAGTAATAACAATACTAAAATGACAATAATAATAAAAGGATTGGAATATACAAAACAAGTGATGCACAATGCAATTGCTCACCACCTGCTGACCGATACCCAGTTAGTTCCCGAGCAGCAATCCCTCCCTGCCCAACTCCCCCTAGTTTATACACTGGGCATGACCGGTCACATGGTATGGAATACCCCTTTGGTATTTTGGGTCAGCTGTCCTGGCTGTGTCCCCTCCCAACTTCTTGTGCCCCTCCAGCCTTCTTGCTGGCTGGGCATGAGAAGCTGAAAAATCCTTGACTTAGTCTAAACATTACTTAGCAACAACCGAAAACATCAGTGTGTTATCAACATTCTTCTCATACTGAACCCAAAATATAGCACTATACCGGCTACTAGGAAGAGAATTAACTCTATCCCAGCTGAAACCAGCACAACACCTGCGATCCCAAAGTGACGGCATCCTGTTGGGCAGTCGTGGAGTTTGATGGGCTGACCTGCCGTGCTGGGTGTCAAGCAGCTGCCCTGCTCATCCCTTTACAGGCTTGGCTGGAGAGCAGGCTCTGCTGTGGGCTCACAGGCTACAGGCAGGATGGGGAGGTGGTTTTGGGGTCATTTCCCCCATCAGCTGCGTGGGGTGATGTGGCCGGCTGGGCTGTCCGCAGCTGGCAGGGCTCGCGTTGACCTGACTTCTCCCCTCCCAGTTCTACCTGTGCTGCCAGCAGTTCTACGCCATGTTCATGAAGCGAGCCATGTACAGCTGGCGCAACTGGAAGATGGTGGCAGCGCAGTTCCTTGTGCCTCTGATCTTCACTGCCTTTGCCCTCATCGTGGCCAAGACCTTCCCGGGACCCAGGGACTCCTCCCTGCTGAGGCTGACGCTGGAGCCCTACGGTCAGACCATTGTGCCTTTCTGTGTCTCGGCTGCCTCGGGTCTGACGCAGAGGTTGGCGGAGCAGTACGTGGAGCTGCTGGACGCCCAGCATCAGTCACCGCTGGAGGTGCTGGGTGAGGGTTCACGGAGCACCCGTGGAGCAGGCGATGCCCGGCGGGGTGTGCAGGAGCCACGGGCTTCTCTTGCCAGGGCCCTTGGTGGGGGTGGCTCAGGTCCCAGCTGCGGCGTATCTGGTGTATCCCCTTGTATCTTCTCCCGCACGGTGGAGTCCCACAGTTGGCAGGACCCCTCTTCACCCGAGCAGAGCTGTGTTCTCCTTAAACCTGTGTTTGTGGCCATCGTTGGGGCTAGGGTGGGCCACCAGGGCTGGGGCTGCTTGGGGTCTTTTCCAGTTGGCCCCAGTTAGCTCTCATGTGATGGAGTCGGCTCATAACAGCCGTGGTGTTTGGCAGGTGGCCTGGAGGAGTACCTCATCTCAAGAGCCTCCGAGGAAGGGGGAGCCTTCAACGAGCACTACATTGCAGCCGCCTCCTTTGAAGGAGCTGGGAATCGCACAGCGGTCACTGCGCTCTTCAACAACCAGGCATACCACTCCCCCGCCACGGCCCTTATGCTGGCCGACAACGCTGTCTTCAGGGTACTGGTGGGCCCCAACGCCTCCATCACAGTCACCAACTACCCTCAACCCCGCAACATCACTGAGAAGGCCAAAGACCAGCTCATGGAGTACGTCTGATGGCACGGCGCTTGCTTTCCTGCTAGGGCTTGTGACTTCCATGGGTGCAGATTGGCTTGGTCGTACTGGTGTCAGTGGAGGAGCCAGGCTGGAGCTTCTCAGACCCAAACATAGCTGTGATTGTACTCAGGAGGTCAGGAGAGCAAAGCTGTGTAGATGACTTACCTGCCTGAGCCTGGCAGCCACATCACCCCATGCACATATCTCAGTGGTTGGGTGTTCCCCTCTAGATACCGGTTGGGGTTGGTTTTCCCTGGGTGCTCAGAGCAGAGGGGGCTGTATTGCCATACACCTCACGAAATCCTGCATCCAGGGTCTCTGAACCTCGCCTGTACCAGGGGGGATGTGCGTGGGACCTTGCAAAGGCAGGGTAGAGGTTTGTGGTGTGCTAGGTGGGCTGTGCGTGGGAGATGCTCATCTTACTGAGGTGCACTTTTATCATGGGGTGTTTCTTCTGCATGCTGGCTTGCTGGGTGAGCGTAGCCTCCACAGGAAGCACGGTGTGGGTGTGCTGTCCTCTCGTAGCCTCAGCATTGGTTTGTCGAGCTGCTCCTCTCCTAACCTGCCCTGCTGCTCTTCCTGCAGAGGACAGACCGGATTCGCAATTGCCATCAACTTGCTGTATGGCATGGCCTCACTCGCCAGCACCTTCGCTCTGCTGCTGGTCAGCGAGCGGGCCATCAAAGCCAAGCACGTCCAGTTTGTCAGTGGCGTCTACGTGGTCAACTTCTGGCTTTCCGCGCTGCTCTGGGACATCATCAACTTCCTCATCCCTTGTGCTCTGATGCTGGTGAGTTACCCCTGACACCCTGATATCCCCCTGTCGTTCCCTTGGGTGGGAGCTCTGGGTGCTGCTCCTCTGGGAGAGCTGGGATGTGTGTGGGTGCAGGGAAGAGGATGAGGCCACTGGCATTGTCTCAGTTAATAGAAAGGACCAGCAAGAAAGCGGTCCCTTGGTCCTGCTGGGAGCTGGGCCATGGCCAGCCAGCTGGGTCAGTTGGCTGCAGCCTCTGGCACCTGAACGCTTGGATGTGGGCACTAGAAACTCTCAAACACATGGGAGCATGGAGAGGAATTCCCCAGATCTGCCCTTCTGCATCCCAGTCTGCAGAAAGAGGGCTTCCCTTGGGGACAGGCATGGGCTGCTGGTAGGAACCATCTGTGACGGGTTATCCAGTTCAGTGCGCTGCTGCCGTTACCTTGCTGCCTGGGCCGTTGAGAGAAGGAGACATCGCTTGCGGTCAAGACAAACGTGCATTCTCCTCGCATTGCTGTGCCCCAGGTGATATTCCAAGCCTTTGATGTGGAAGCCTTCACCCAAGACAGCCACCTTGTTGATGTGATGCTGATCTTCCTCCTTTATGGCTGGGCCATCATCCCCCTCATGTACCTCCTCAGCTTCTTCTTCTCAGTGGCAGCCACAGCCTACACCCGTCTCACCATCTTCAACATCCTCTCGGGCACAGCCACCTTCCTCGCGGTCACCATCATGAGCATCCCAGGTGGGTCACTGCCCTCCTTGCCTGCCCAGCGCTGCACCCTGCTGTCACCAAGATGATCCAGCCCCAAGGGGACTCTTTGAGTCCACCCCAGAGCTGTGCCCATACTAGCAGAAAAACCCTATGACAGTCCATTCTTACCCATTAAACGTGACAAAATTTGTTGGTTTTCCTTCTGAACTTGGAAGTATCAGAGTCTCTAAAACCAGCTAACTCCAATCTGTTGATCCTCCTGTGCTCCTCTTCCAGAGCTGGGCTTGGTGGATCTCTCCAAAACCCTGGATAAAGTCTTTCTCGTCTTACCCAATTACTGTTTGGGCCAATGCATCAGTGACTTCTACCAGAACTACGAGTTCATTCAGTTTTGTACCTCCTCTGTTGAAGCCATCTTCATCTGCAAGGCATTCAGTGAGTCTCTGTGTTGGTCCTCACCTGCCCATCCTGCCCATCCCACTGTAGCTGCACTGGGGGGTCTGTGTGGGGTGGGTGGTGGAGCTGGGCAGTATCACGGGGCCTCTAACCCAACCTCAGCAGTAGCTCCAGGTACCATTTTAAAGCAAAAACTGGGCAGTGTTTGACACTCATAGGTGATCCAATTAAGGAGTCTTTTCCTTACTAATGATTTGAAGGAAAATGTGGGCTAGGGAAAGTTTCACAGACAAGTAATGAAATCCCAGTCCCAAGAGTGACTTGACCTCCTCTACATGCCTCCACTGGGCATCTTCTGCCAGATCCCCACCAGACTTGAATCCTCTTGTGGGAAGCATTGGAAAGAGCTCTGGGCAGGGAGCCCAGTGTGGGCTGGGATGGAGATGAGCACTGGGAAGAGCTGTGGGCAGGCAGCCAATGTGGGCTGGGGTGGAGATGAGCCTGGCAAAGCTTTGGGCTCACAGCTTTCTCTGCAGCTTATCTGCCCCTTCCCAGAGTGGATTGATCCAAGTCTTGGTTTTGTTCCATCCCTGCTCAGATATCAGTTATCAGATGAACTACTTTTCCTGGGAGATGCCTGGGATCGGACGATACCTGACCTCCTTGACCATCCAGGGTTTCTCCTTCCTCTTCCTCCTTTTCCTCATTGAGACAAACCTTCTCTGGAGACTGAGAACTTTGGTCTGTGGCATCTGCAGGCGGCGGAAATGGGTGAGCTGAAGCGTTTGGGAGGGAGAAGTAAGGTGCCTTCCAAACCAAGCCCAGGAGTCCCTGCGAGCTGGAGACAGGTCCTCTTCACCTAAATCATCTTCCCAGGGAGCGGCCCTGGAGCAGGTTGCTTGGAGGGGCCAATCCTGTTGAGCGTATGGGTTGGCAAAGGGACTGAGGCATCCCCAGAGGTGGCTGATCGAAGGGATGGATCCTGCCCGGGTTGGGGGCGTTGGAGGAACCCATTTGTCCCACAGCAGCCAGGTGGCAGACTGGTTTTTCTCCTCCCTGTTTAGGTGGCACTGCTGAACAGGGTGTCTATGCTGCCAGAGGACCGGGACGTGGCAGATGAGAGGAAGAAGGTTTTGGAGTCACCACCAGAACTGCTGTCATCTCTCAGCAGCCCTCTGGTCATCAAGGAGCTCACCAAGGTGAGGAGAGCATGGCCTTTCCCGAGTATCCTGCTGCCAGCTGAGCCATGGTCCTCACGGGGCTGGTAAAGCCACCACTTGCCTTGCTGTGCCATCGGGCGGTGACTGGCATGGTTTGTGTGTTGGTCTCCCCCAGGTCTACGACAGCCGAGAGTCCCTGCTGGCGGTGGACAGGATCTCCTTGGCGGTCAGCAAAGGGGAATGCTTTGGCCTTCTTGGCTTCAACGGAGCGGGCAAAACCACCACCTTCAAGATGCTGACTGGTGACGAGAGCATCACATCAGGGGATGCCTTTGTGGATGGCCACAGCATTTTGGCCAACATCAAGAAGGTACCGAGGGCTGCAGGGGCGGAGGACGGCGTTACAAACAGTCCTGCGTCTGGCTGGGCTGGGCCACCTTGCAAGTGCCTCTGAGGAGGACACGGTTGCAGTAGCCAGGGGTGGAGGTAATATCCCAGGGACGTTGTGTCCTTGTCTGGCCCAGCTCTCCATTATCTGGCCACGTGGAAGCAGTCCCTCTCCATGGGGATGACAGATGTGAAACAAATGGAAGCCAAACCTTGCGAGGGTGGCAAACCCTTCATCAAAGGGTTTAGCTCCATAGTTGGAAATGTGAAAAATGTGAGTTAGTGATTGCAGTCGGATGATGGTCTCTCTAAAACAAGTGGGTCAAACCTTTCCAGACCCCTGCTAGAGGTCTCCTTGCTGGGAATTGCCCACTCCCTTTGGAAAAGCAAGAGATGAGCGAGCAGGGTTCAGGCTTTCAGTTCAATCCTTGGATTCCTCTACCACTTTCAACCCCAGACAACATCAGGCAAGGAGAACACGGGGAAGGTCTGCCCTAAAAGCATGGCCCTGCTTGCTTCCTCCCCTGGGACTCTGCCTGCTGTTGGGCTCTTGGCCCCAGAGGAGACCAGGATATGGGGAAGGTACAGACCCTCCAGTGCTTCCTTCTCCTGAGAGCCTGGGCCACCTGAAATGGCCCCTTGCAAGGAGGAACCAGCTTGGGAAACACAGCGTGAGACCACACAGTTGCCGTTCCGAGGCGTCCTGCGTGTGTCCATCCCCGCCACACTGGCTGCTCCAGCGACCAGGGAATTTCCCTCTCGTTTCACCTGCGGTTTTGGAGCTGCGGCTCAGTCCCCATCGCTTTGAGCAAAAACCTTGCAGAGGTGCAGCAAAGCCCTGTGGGTGCCAAGGCACCTTCCAGCTTGGACACCTCCTTGCAGAAACCTGCCCGTGAGCTAATCCCCGTTGGGTTCCTCTTGCCCCAAGGTCCAGCAGCGGATCGGCTACTGCCCGCAGTTCGATGCCCTCCTGGACCACATGACGGGCCGCGAGACCCTGAGCATGTACGCCCGGCTGCGGGGCATCCCCGAGCGCTACATCGGCAGCTGCGTGGAGAACATGCTGAGGGGGCTGCTCCTGGAGCCCCACGCCGACAAGCTCGTGAGGACCTACAGGTGAGAGGAGACGTGGAGACACCCCGTGCTGTCTACCCCTCATCTTGTGGGGCTCTCCCTGGGCTCATATCAGGTCTCTGTCCCCATTCCCGTCTTCTTCCACAGCGGCGGTAACAAGCGGAAGCTGAGCGCTGGTATTGCCCTCATCGGCGGTCCCCCTGTGATCTTCCTGGATGAGCCCTCCACCGGCATGGACCCCGTGGCCCGACGTTTGCTCTGGGATGCAGTGACGCGGACGCGGGAGTGTGGCAAATCCATCATCTTCACCTCCCACAGGTGACACTTGTCCGGGCAGGGCTTGGCCTGAGAGATCAGGGAGCGGCCAGGAGGGTGATGGGGTCCAGGGGCTGGGACCCACCTCCACAGCATGGTGGGTGGGCACTCCCACAGCCAGCAGGAGCTGGCTTTTACCCAAATCTCCCTCCTCCAAAAGCCCAGAGAGGAGAGAACCCACGTCCAGCCCCTTCCCAGAAGCTTCGGCTGTTCTGTCTCGCTGCTCCTGCCCTGCTGAACAAGTCCTCTTCTGTCCTGCAGCATGGAGGAGTGCGAGGCCCTGTGCACGCGGCTGGCCATCATGGTCAACGGGCAGTTCAAATGCCTGGGCAGCCCCCAGCACCTCAAAAGCAAGTTTGGCAGCGGCTACACCTTGCTGGCCAAAACGCGGAGTGAGGAGGAGGGCGAGCTGCAGGCCTTCAAGGCCTTCGTGGAGAAGACTTTCCCAGGTACCATCAAGTGCTGGAGTGGATGCTCTCCAGGGGAGGGCAGGGTGCTGCTTGTGAGCTTCAGCGAGTTTCCTAACTCAGAGCCTCTCCTTGCTCGTCTCTCCCAGGCAGTGTCCTGAAACACGAGCACCAGGGCATGGTACATTATCACTTGACCAACAAGAACCTCAGCTGGGCACAGGTAAGGGGGTGTTGGAGCACGTCCCACCCCTTTGCAGGAGGCTGGAGGGGCAGCCCTGATCCTGCCCCTTCGCATGCTCTTGATGCTTTACACTCAGCTCATCTCCTTTTTCTTCCAGAGCCACGCTCTGTCCAAAATCCAGGTGATTTATAAAAAACAAGCTAATTAAATAGTGGTTTTTCTCCCTGACCCTTTCCCACCTCCTGGCCCAAACAGGTCACCTGCATGTATGGTCAGTGTGCGAGCACCCAGGACGCACCGTGCATGCTGAGCCGGGACCACTCCATCCCACCCCCCCCGAACTGGCTGCCCTTGACCACAGCCCTCCAGGGGGAAAGCAGGATCTCCCTGGGGAGCAAGAGCTGATTTTGCCTTTGTTTGTACATCTCAAAATACTTCATGAAGGCTCTGGAGGGTGCTGGAAGGGATGTGTTTAGTAGCTGCATCCCTCCCACCCTGCATCTCCCTGCTGGGAACACGGCGCTGGTGGGCACAGCATCGACCCGCCAGCCTCTCTCTGCTCCCTGCGCCTCGCACCCCGGCTTCTGGTGCTGCCACACGTGGGCACCGGTCCTGTCCCACCTGGGGCTATGGGCATCGCCTTTACCGAGCCACAGACCCCGTTGGTTCCCAGCCCAGGGATATATATAAAAAAAATATATATATAGTATATGACTCTCTGTATACACTATACATAGTTATATATATAGTATATACAGATAGTCATATACTATCTATATATAAATATAGATATTATACAGATATATATCTATATAGTATACAGATTGCTTTTATGTACAGTATGTAAGTATATATATAGGTTTTTATATATATATCTCTATATTATATACTTTAAAGTATATAGTATAGTGTATAGTATACAGTATAGAGTATATATATAGAGGACATAGTGTACAGATTATATAAAAACTATATATACTAAATATATAAAAACTAGCTGTATACTATATACAGATAGTTAATGTATAGATTATATATATTATACTATATAGTTTTTATATATTATACATATATTTTATATATATAATGTGTTGAGCAGAAACCTTGGGCTGGGATCCTAGCCCAGGGATATATATAAAAAACCATACGTATATATATATATATGTATCTTAGATATATATGTAAAATATATAAACACACAACATATATTTTTAAATGGGGCCAGGTACTCTGCTAAATAGTCCATCTCCTGGCTTCCCACCGCCCTCCTGCCAGGGAACGTATCGCTTCCCCCAGGTCTCCCTGGAGGAAAAAGCTGCCTCTGCTTTCTCAGTCACAACTTGCGGTGCGGTAGCCGAGGTACCCTGCAATAACTGCCGTGCCGTCCCTTGCAGGTCTTCGGGGCCTTGGAGAAAGCCAAAGAGAAGTATCGCTTGGAAGACTATTCGGTGAGCCAGATATCCCTGGAGCAAGTCTTCATGAGCTTCACTCGCTTCCAGCACTACACAGAGGACAGAGGGAAATGAGCAGAAGCCCCCACTGGTGCCCTTCGTCATGGACTGGCGCTGCTGCCTATACATAGTATATAGAGAGACAGTAATTTATATATCGGCGTGTCTTAAATAATGTATAAATGTAAGAAACTTTTCACTGGGGAGGGGGGAGAGGATGGCGTTGTACCTTCTGCCGTCGGGAACGCAAGCGGTGTGTGCCGCCGCAGTGCCGGCGCGGGTCTGTGTGTGTGAGTGTGTGTGTGCATGTGGCACTTCCACTCTCTAGCCTTCATTCCCATCTATACAGCAAAAAAAAGAAAAAAAAAGCCCAAAAAGCAGGGGGAAGCCTGGATGGGTGGAGATGGGCGTTGGGGATTGGGCTGGCAGAGGAGGAGCGGGATGCTGTCCCCAACCAGCACCGTGCTCTGCCCGTCGACCCTTTTCCCTGCCCAACGCTCGCACCCATCAGGACGCTGCTTCGTGGTCTTCGCCCGCATGTCGACGTGTATTGTTAGGTGGTTTGCTCGTGGTATAACAGGAGGCTGTCAAATAGCTTAGATCCAAACCGTTCTTTGCTGGGTTAATTAGGATGCGCCGTGGTTGCCCTTAGAAGCACTTAGCGTCTAGCTGGAGAGGACAGGGCCAGCCTCCCGGCTGTCCCCTCTGCGTGGCAGGGACGAGCCTCCGTCTCCTTTAACCTCTTAGAAAACAGTGTTCCCCTCCTGCCTGCTTACCCAGGAGTGGAGGCCAGCCTGTCCCGAGGAGCTGGCACCGGCCCGGGCTGTGCAGGGGGAGCTGGCTGTGCGGTGCCGGGTGCTGGCGCTGGGCGCGAGGGAGGATGTGTTAATGGAAAAATGCCCGGAGCTCAGGCCCTTGCTACAGCATGGGATGGGTACGGCTGCAGAACCAGAGGTCGGGCTGAAGGGTGAGAGGTGTTGCAGGGTGCCTGGGGACGCTGCTGGGCTCCATGGGATGGGTGAGAGGTGTCACAGGGTGCCTGGGGACACCGCTGGGCTCATTATTGCGTCCATGAAAAAGGTTTAACCAGCAGCACCGCCGTGCAGTGTGCTATGCAGCCGCAGGACTGGTTTGGAAGGCCAGCGATGTTCTCGCTGAGCCCATGTCCTGCCGCGCTCTCCCCTTACACCCCACGCAGCTCCGACCAGAGCATGCCCGTCCCCTGTCCCCCTCCTCGTCCCCAGCCCCTCTGCACCACGCCGGGCTGCTCCGGCAGCAGGCAGGGAGCAAAGGCACTGTCCTGCCCTTGCCCGGCCATGGGGGACACTGCTGGGCATGGTGCATTAGGCACCAGCAGTGCCCACACCGAGTCGGAGGTGGCAACTGGGATTTCTTTTTGGCGTTTCCCAGTGGCTGGGTTGCTTTTTTGTTTGTTTGTTTGTTTTAAACCGTGTTGATTCTTGTCTGTCCTTAACTAGTCCCTGTGTCACCTGGGGCAGTCCCCTTTGGGCCGGCTGCTCCGCGATCAATGCAGAGCTATTTGCACTATAGTAATACACACAATTGCACATAACTAAATGAATTAGTATTTATGGCGAGGGGTGCTGATTCCCTTCTAGTGATTGCATTGTCAGGGGTTGGGTTATATTTTTGGGTTGGGTTTTTGTTTTGTTCCTGTGACTGACTCATTCTTTCCTGTTCCATTTTTTTCCCCTTTGCCTAATGTTGTTGTTCAAAACGATGGTGCATCATGTTACTAAGAATTTCCCTGGATCTTAACGATGTGTGTTTTTATTAGTACGTAGCCAGCAGGTGAATGGCATCCCTGGACTGCCTTGGAGCCCTTCAGAGCTGCTGGCATGGAGGGTTTGTTCCCTGGGAGCATCCCTGCCCATAGCAGAACCAGCCACTGCCAGGGCACCATGCAGTGGGAAAAACCCAGCACCAGCAACCTTCCTGGGGGCAGCGCCTGTGCAAGGAAAGGGAGGAGATGCTTTCTGGTGGGAGGGTGCCTGGAGGCACCAGGAGCATGCTAGGACTCCCAGTAACTGGGTTTTTTTTGGAAGGGGAGATACGGCAGCATGTAGCAGAGCATCCAGAGCTTTGCCTGGGATGGGGAGCAGTGGGAAAGGCGGGGTTGCAGGAGGGTGACATGCTAAATTGCCATGGGCTGGCAGCACCCTGAGCACAGCAGCAATAGGCAAGAGAGCCAAGATCACCCCCCTGCCCCAGCATCTGTCCCACTGGGGTACTGGTGACCCCCTGCAAGGCTTGGTCCTGGGGCAGGTGGCACAGATGCACCATAACCCCCACAATACCCATGAACGTCATGGTAGAGGAGTCAGGGACAAGGATGGCAGCCCCTGGCACCAGCCCACCACTGCTGGGGCCATCTTGGCCTAAACAAAGAAAACCTTAACAAAGCAGCATTTTTTGGTCATATGGTGCTGTAACAACCCTCCCCTCTCACCAAGGCAGGACCCGCCAGCTGCGCACGGTGCTGCTCACTATTTCGGTTACAGCCGCAGTGCCCAGTCGCACCAGCCCCGGGGGCAAGAGGCAGGACCAGGATTGCTCACCGGATCGGCGCTGCTGCTGGGGGTCAGCCAGGTTTTGTGCTGGCAGGGTCACGGCTGCTGTTGGCAACACTCTGGCCTCCAGGCTGGGGTGGCCATGTGCAGTGGGCGAAGCATCGCAGGTCCCAGGCAGCTGCTGCTCCCCTCTGGCTGCAGTGTGGTTATTACCATCATAGGAATAATAAAGATGATTTTTTTTTTTTTTTTTTTTTTTCCAGTGGGTGTTTCCTGGCCTCCTTTGGAGTCAGAGAGCAACTCCAGCCCTGCTGGGCTTGGGCTGCTCAGGCTGTGCTGACCTCCTGCTCTCTGCACTGGGGGGAGGACATGGGGGGGGGGGGGGGGGGTGTCCTCTAAAACCTGACCTGGAAGGGTCAGTCCAGCCTGGAAAAGCCCATGGGCTGAGGGCTTTTTTGTGGGCCAGGTGCCTCTGGGAGCAGAAGGGGGTGGAGGGGGTGGGTGTCCCCCTTCTCTTCCACCACAGGCAGCCACAACCACCCTCTCTTAGTCCCCCACTGTACCCAACAGCCATGGGCAAAGGGAAGACCTTGAGCTTGGGGCTCAAAACAGCTTTTATCAGAGCAATGATATCAAGGGCCTCCATGGTGGGGGGGGGGGGGGGCTGGCCCTGGCACCCTCATTCCTGCAGCTTTACCCCCCCTGCAGCCCGCCTCTGAACTACAGCCAGGGTCTCAGCCCCCTACCCCCATCACCTGCAGAGGCCCTTATGTCCCCCCCCGGTCCCAAACATACAGCCAAGGCAACATCAGCCCCTGGCTGAGCCCAGGGAGATGAGGCAGCACTGGGGCAAGGATGCCGCTCCAGGGAAGACAGGGAGATACTCCAAGCCCTTCACCTCCAGGACTCAGCCACGAGCATCCCCACTCCACAGGGATGCCCCACTCCACACCAGCCCAGGGCACGATGCTGCACCCCAGGTGCTTGACCACCTCCAGCAAACACATCCTCCCCATCCCGCAAATGTCTCTCCACTGGCAGTTTCAGCGCTTTATTGTCTGGCAGTCCTGCTACAGCACCCCACTGTCCTCCCTGTGGCTACGGCCGCAGGGGGGGATCCGCTCCCTCATCCCCAGCATGGCACCACAGTGTCCCTGGGAGCTGGAGGCTGCAGGAGCTGCAGCGGTCCGAGAACTGGCACTTAAGGAATCCTGGCTGGGGCCACGCGCTGCTCCTCCACACCAGGCGCAGGGAGGGGGTGTGCGGCCAGGCATGGCTGTGGTCCGGTCCCGCTGGCCTCGCTGGGCTGGCAGCAAGGGTCACTTGATTTCAGTCATCTTTTAAAAATGTGGTTCTAAAATGCCACCAATTCTGGGTTCTGACCAGATACTCTCAACTCTGTTTCTCTTAAAAAAAAAAAAAAAAAATCCCCCCCAAAAAACCCAAACCCAAACCTTTCTTCCCTTTTATGAGCAGTTTTCAATTTTGGCCAGAAATTGCTGTGCCCACCACTCCTCCAGGTCAATGGGAACAAAGTCTGAAAGAGAGGGGAGGGAGAAAGGAGAGCGTAGCAGAGCAGCTGGAGCAGAGCTCCGGGTGCTCCCCCTGAGCCATACCATTTGCCACTGGAAAAAAAAAATGACACCCCAAAATTTCCCCCGCTCCCGTGCCCTGTCCCCAAAAGGCCAGGCTGGGTTTACAGGGACTTTCTCCTCTTGGGGACTTCTTGGCCACTGCAGGACCCCCCCAGGCTGCATTCAGAGCCCTTACTCCAGCTGCCATCAGAGAAGCACATTGTCCCCATCCCCGCGGTGCTCTGGCTTGGTCCCGCTTGGCCCCAGGAGAGGCAGGTCCCCACGGCAGGACCCGGGGGGCTCCTCTCCGGCACACGATGTTGAACCCACCTCGGTGGCTGCAGAAGGCATGATTTCCAGAAGAGTCATCAACCAGATGTCCTGCTTGCTTGGGCTCCTCTGACGGGGCACAGCAGGACATCCCCACCACAGTGCCAGGGGCCAGCTGCCCCCCCCCAGGACCCCCCCAGCGGCCTCAGCACCAGCAGGACAGACCCAACCCAGCCCCTCCAGCATGGGGATCCTCCTCCTCCTCCTCCCATCACAGCCTTGCGCAGGTGCCTGGCTGAGCCCACACCAGCTCATTGCACCCCTGAGTGCCACCACTGCTTCCCACTTACTTTTCAGTCCGGGGTTGGGGGTTTTCTCTACGTACTGCACGGGGCCGCAGGCGCTCTCCCCGCTCCGGCTGCCATCCAACTGCTGCTCTACCTGCTGCCAGGCTGGCGGGGGGGGGAGGAGGAACAAGCAGTGGATAATTTTGGGATACGGATTTCCCAGCCCAGGGGGGGCTGCGGGAGAGGAGCAGGAGCCAGTGGCAAGGGAGGGCAGGTACCCAGGCTGGGGACCCCATCCCTGCCACCGAGGTCCCCAGCACGATATAGCTGCCTCAAAAAGGACCCCACGTGCTCCAGGCCCCCCCGGGGATGCAACAGCAAACGGGTGCCTGCCCCCAGGGACCCTCTGCCCTCACCTTCATAGACGAAGCGGACGTTCTCCTCGTGCGCCAGCGTGTAGCACTCCTCAGGGGCCGAGACCTGCTGCAGCAGCACCTGCGGCCTCTTGCCGTTCACTCTGTTGAAGACGAGTTTCTGGGCTGGGCTGGTGGGGGAAGCAAGGCAGGGGTGAGGGGGGCAGGTGGTTCTTCCCACCACGGTTTGGAGCAAGGACAGGGGCTGTCCAGCTGCCCCGGGGTTGCTCCACAGCATACACACTCGCGCACAGCCCCGGCAATGCCAGGGGCACAGTTGCAGCCAGCAAGCCCCGCTCAGCCTTGTCCCCAAGGGAGGGGACCGAAAGGGACCCAGCCACCGGGAGAGGGGGTTCCTGCACAGAGGGGTGCAAGCAAGAGGAGTTCCCCAAGGAAAAGCACGGGCTGCCCGTCTCCCATCCATCCTCCAGCCTCGGCACTGAGTGCAGTCCCTAAAATAAAAAGGCTGCCACCAAAATTGCTGAAATATCAGGAAAATGGAACTGAAATCCAGTTAGGCACTGGGCAGGGGGATGTGCCGTGGTGCCATCCTCCGCAGGCCAAGCACTGGGGTTTGCTAGAGCAGCCCTGGCCCCCACCACACCTCTGAGGTGCCCCAGGACTGGGACAAAACCCTCTGCCAACCGGGAGCAGGTCAGGCTTCCTCAGAGCTGGGATCCCCTCCCAGGAGCAGGGCACCCAAATCAGCCCCAGCCTGGAAACAGCAAAACCAGGCAGATCAAAAGGAAAGCTTTGGGAAGAGACTCGTGGGCACACTCAATGCAAAACTTCAGTATTTTAGGTTTTCTGCCCAGCTTTGGGGCAGTACACGTCTGCAACGGCCACGTTTCTCACAGGACAAAGTCTAAGGGGCCCTGGGAGCGCAGGCAGGTTACGGTTTGCAGGGCAGGCGAGACGGAGAATAGGCAGCCCCTGCCCGCGCCTCCCCTGCCAGTTCTGCAGGCAGAGCCTGGGGCAGGGTAACGCACCCCAAACCACACACGGCTGGGGTGCACTGGGCAGGCATCCCTGCCTGCTGCAGGCAGGGCAGCAGCCAGGAGCGTGCCCAACCAACCTGCCTGAAGGAGGCTAAGCGTGGTAGCAGCCCCACCGGTTCATTAGTGAAAGATCTCAGGAAGAAGGGGAGCTGGAGGGGAGGCTTTTTTCATCCATTTCTTGAAACTGGAGGAAACAGGCAGAGCTGTACGGGCCCCGCAGCCCTGCCCGACAGAGCCGAGCTGCCTGCTCTGCCAGGCTGGGGTTTGCCCCCAGCTCTGCAGCCGAGAAAGCATCTCCTTAAAAGAAGAAGCCATCACCCCTCCGGCTGCTTAAATCCCCTCCAACGCCTGCCCAACAGCTCCAGTTATTTCTGCTGGAAGCTGGGAGTTTCACCCAACAGCTATTCCCCCCCCCCCCTTTAGGGACAAGGGACAACCTCCAAACCCTGCCGTGGGCCACCATGGCCTCCGTGGGTCTGGGGCTGCAGCTGGGACCTGCCAGCCCCGGGGACCGGGCGGTTACACACGGGTGCCCGGTGCGGCGGGGGCACCCGCCCGGCCCTGGTTCAGCCAGCGGGTTTGTGCAACCCGTGCCTTCCCCGGGGCTTGCGGGGCGGGGGGGGGGCGTTGCACAACCCCAGCCTGGCCTGGCCACCGGCTCTCCTCCGGCACCGGCAGACGGGCAGGCAGCAGCAGCACCCCCCCGCCTGTGTCCCTGGGGGGGGGGGCAGCACCCCAGGCAGCAGGATCCCCCCCACACACACACCGTGCCTGCCTCCCCGGGGCAGGCAGCCCACTGCTGCCCGCACTTTGCCCGCTCCTCCGGTCACAAATCCCATTCCCCCATGCTTTTCGGAAGCAGCCTCTAGCCGTACCGCCCCGGGGGGGGGGGGGGACACAACACACCAAGTCCGGTCCCGTCACCCCCCCCCCCCGCCAGTGGCAGCCCGTACCACGCGTGTACAGTCTCCACGGGAAGCGGGCAGGGACTGGCAGGGCTGCACCCCCCCCCGCCCCACCGCACATCCCGGCGTGCGGGTACGGAACGACGGTCCCCGACCCCCCCCCCCCCCCCCGCGGCCCCTCCCCCGGCGGCGCGGCGCGGCCCGGCCGCCCCGGTAACCTTTCCCCAAGGTCACGGCCGCCGCCGCCGCCGCCGCGGGGCTCACCTGGCAGGGGGCCAGGCGCCGGGCTGGAGCCGGCCCCGCAGCTCGCCCAGCTTGCTGCTCTCCACCGCCTGCTGCGTCGGACCTGCGGGCGGCGGCGGGGCGTCAGAGCGGACCGGGGCTGGGGGGGGGGGGGGGGGGGAAGTGAAGCGGAGCGGGACGGTTCCCCCGCCCCCCAGCCGCCCCCCCCCCCCGCTCCCGGTGTACCTGTACGGCGCTGCGTTGCCAGCTTGCTGGGGCCGCGTGTCAGCGTGTACATCCTGCGGCACCGGGCCCCGAACCCGCCCCGGGCCCCGCACCGGCCCCGCCGCCCCCGCCCGAGTGCGGCGCGTGCCCCTCGCCGGGCCTTTAACGGGCCGGGCCGGGCCGGCCGCCGCGACACGCCCCCGCCCTTAAAGGGCCCGCGCGGGACGGGCCCGGGGCTGGGGGGGGGGGGGGGCATCTGCTGAGGGGTGGGAGGGACACGGGGGGGGGGAGGTGTTGGTGGCGGAGGCGGGGGGGGTGGGAGACCTTGGGGGGAGACGCGAGCGGGACACCCGTGGGAGGTGGGGGGGGGGGGCCGTGGGGCGCAGGCGGGGCACACGTGGGATGAGGGGACACGCAGGGGACACGCAGGGAGAAGACGTGGGAGGTGGGGGCACACGCGGGAGGCATAGGGGGCACATGGCGGGGCACAGAGGGGACGCGCAGGGACACGGGGGGGCAGACGTGGGACGTGGGGACGCACGGGGGACACATAGAGGGTACACGTGGGGCATGTGGGAGACACGGGACACGCGCAGGACGCACGGGTCACAAGGGACGTGGGGACACGCAGGGGTCAAGTAGGAGAGGGCACAGGAGGCAGGCGAGGCACAAGACGGCACAGGCACGCAGGGAACACGGAGGGGACACGCACGGGGACATTCAGGAGAAAGGGGACACTGGAGCCGTGGGACACACCGTGGGGACACGTAGGAGTCACTCCTGGGACACACAGGACCCAGGCAGGGGACAGCGAGGGGGTGCCGAGGCAGAGGCTGAGGTGCCACCACCGTGGGGACAGTGCCGTGACAAGCCTGGTGAGCCCCAGCCGCGCACCCCACGACCACCCGGGAGCTGCGGGCCACCCCGCGGCGCGGGAAGCCAGGGTGGGTGGCAGCGTCCCGGCCGTCGCGGTGACCTTCGGAGCGGGGAAGGCGCGCTGAGGTCTCCCCACGTGGCGTGAGATGCAGCCCCGGGATGTGACGCAGAGCCGGTCCCCGGCCACCCCGCAGAGTGGCACCCAGGGCTTTGGGGACAGGCCGCGTGACGAACCCAGCGGGGTCTTTGGGGATGCTCCAGCCTTGCTCCGGGGGCAGCGAAGCCACCCCCCAAGGGTGACCTTGGCCTTTCCACCGCACCAGCTGCGTGGCCTTGGTGGCACAGCCCTGCCGGGGCGGGAGGAGGAGCCCCCGGCCCCCCAAAAGAGCATCCTGCAAAACAGAGCCTGATCCTGCAGGGTGCCAGGCACCCGTGGGCGCCTCGCAGGGGGCACCCAGCAGCCGTTGGCCCCCACACGATTCCCCCAAACTAACAGGAGTCAGCCCTCATGACTGCACTTAAAGGCGACTGTGATGCAGGGGACCCCATCACCAGCTCGTCACCTGCCCTGTCACCCAGGGGGGTTGTGCCTCAGTTTCCCCCACCCGCGCCCCGCGGTCACGCGTGGGCAGGCTGAGTACCGGCGAGGCGGTAACACAACCAGCGGCGCCGCTGGTGTAGTGGTATCATGCAAGATTCCCATTCTTGCGACCCGGGTTCGATTCCCGGGCGGCGCAAATCGCTTTTTGGGCTTTCCTCTTTTTTTTTTTATTTCCCTGCCCCCCCCCCCGTGGGTGGTTCCCCCCACGGCGCGTGGGGGCGGATCCCCGCGGGGACGGCTGGGAGTTGTAGTCCCCGCTCTACGGCCACCGCCCGCTCCAGCCATGCAGGCGCCGGCGGCGGCGGAGCGCAACAAGGGCCCGATCCTGGAGGTACTGCGGCAGTACGTGGGATCCGGCACCCACGCGGGATCCGGCGTCTTGAGGGTGCTAGAGGTGGGGGCGGGTGCGGGACTCCACGCCGCGCACTTTGCCCGGGCGCTGCCGCAGACCCGCTGGCAGCCCTCCGACATCGAGCCCCGGGCGCTGCGCAGGTGAGGGGGGAGAACGGGGTGGGGGGGGGGGGGGTCCCTGGGGGGCACAGCCTGCAGCCCCCTCCCCTCCCGACGCACCCACGGCCAGAGTGCCCGGGTTCCCCGGCTCGGTGCCGTATTTTATTCCAGGAAAGAGCCAATAGCCAACTCTCAGATGACTCGGACTCCCCAGCTTGATGCTTACTTTTTTCCAGAAAAGACCCAATATTGAACTCTCCGACAGCCCAGGCTCCCCTGCTTGATGCTTTATTTTTTCCAGGAAAAACACAGAATTCAACTCTTGCGACAGCCCAGGCTCCCCAAGTCAGCACTTGCTATATTTTTCCCAGAAAATCCCCAATATCCAACTCTCAAACAGCCCAGGCTCCCCAGCTCAGTACTTTATTTTCCCCAGAAAAGCCCCAATATTTAACTCTCCACCAGCCCACCCCGTTACAGAGCGATTCCTGCCTGCACAGCACCCAACCATGCACTGCTGAGCGGTGGTCACCCTCCGGTTACCCACGCGCGGCCGGGATGCTCCGCGGTGATGCCAGGACCAATTCCCAGCTCACCAGGATGCCGGCAGTGACTCCCACCCGCGCGGTGGGTAGCTCACACCCCGCTCCCACCATCACACTGCCCCGGCAAGCCGCGTCGGGCTGTGTTTATTTGCTCTGCTTCTCTGTGTGTGGGTTTGGCCGTGGCCAAATGCCCATTCCTGGCATTTCAGCGCCGGCTCGGAGGGCTCGGTTTCCATTCAGGAAACAAAAATAATCCCTGGCTCTGCAGTGCGGGGAGGAATTCCCTCCCGAAAATAAAATAAACCCGGTGGGGAGGTGCCAAAATCGGCGCCTGTCCGGGGGGGGGGGTTGCAGCCAGCATCCTTCCCACCCGACACCTCTCCGGCAGCGGCACCCAGCACGCACCACCCTGGTTGAAAATAATCCCCGGGCTGGGGCCGGGAGTCTGCGGTTCCCTGCTCTGCCGCCTCGGGCACCGAGACCTGGCTGGTGAACGCGCCAAAAAGGGTATAAATCACACCAAAAATCACACGGTACCGGCAGCGTGCAGGCAGCCTGGGTGCAGGGGTGCAGGCAGCGCTGCGGGCAGCCCGGGCACGTGGGTGCAGGCAGCCTGAGCACGTGGGTGCTGGCAACAATGCTGCGGGCAAGGCGGGCGTGTGGGTGCAGGCAGCGTGCGGGCAGCCTGAGCACGTGGGTGCAGGCAGCGTGCGTGCAGGCAGCTGGGAGGGCAGCGTGCTCTGGCTGCCCTGCTGAGAGGCAACAGTGAATTGGGATTTTTTTTTTTTTTAGGCGCTGGGGTCTCTCGGTCCATGTGCCACAGGTTCTTTGGCAGCTGCCTGTTGCAAAGCAAAGAGCTCGGCGATACCAGACCCCTGGCCCTGTGCAGCCCCCCCCCCCCCCCCCCGCTGTGTTGCAAGCACAACCTTATTATTAGACATCAGAGACTCCACCTGGGAGATGCTGGTGGCAGCCAGTGCGGGCAGGTTTCAGGTCTGCCTGCAGCGGGTGCTGGTGGGGGGGGGGTCTGTGGGGGGACGAGGGGGGGGTGCAGGCGATGCCCCGGCTTGGGGTTGATGTGGGGTTTGGTGCCCACAGCATCGCTGCCTACGCGGAGGCCATGCAGGTGCCCAACATGCTGCCCCCCATCCTGCTGGACGTCTCGCAGGGCTGGGAGACGTGGGGGGGCACCCAACCCGCCACCCTCGACCTCCTCGTCAGCATCAACATGATGCACATCGCGGAGCTGCGTTGCACCGAGGTGAGCGGGGCAGGGCTGGAGCTACGCCGGCCCTCGCCGGGTCCCCGTCCCCTGGTCTGGGGGTCCCAGGGCCGAGGAGGGGGCACCCGGGGGGTGTCCCCCAGCTCCCTGGCCCAGTCCCCACCTTTCTCTTTCCCCAGGGCCTGTTCAAGGGTGCTGGGGTGCTGCTGAAGCCTGGAGGAGTGCTCTTCACCTACGGGGTAGGTGCTGCTCGCTCGCACACCCGTCGGTGCACGAGCATCCCGGTGGGTGCGGGGTGTCCCTGGGGATGCTGGGGGGGGGGCAGATGTGAGGGCGGCATGGCTTGGGGGGGGGGGCTCAGGTTTGGGGGTGTCAGGCTTTTGGGGCACATGCTGAGCATGAGCCCTGGATGGGGCCGCTTTGGCTGTGCGCTCCCAGGACGGGAGGGATGCTGTCCTCCCTCGCCCCATCCAGGGTAGGGTCTGGGGGGGGGGGGCCCACGACGGGTGACAGGACCCACAGTGGGTGACGGGACCTGTGGTCCCTCTTGGGGATCGTGTCCCTTCTCGCTTGGCTTCTGTGTGTGGTGGGGACAGCAGCCCGTGGGCTGGGGGAGGACTCGCGGGCGGGGGGGGGGGGGGCGTCGAACGGACACAATGGCTCGTGCCTGCAGCTCCGGCTTCGTGTCCCGGCAGCCCTACGCCGTGGATGGCCGGATCAGCCCCCAGAGCAACGTGGACTTCGACCGCAGCCTGAGGCAGAGGTAGGAGAGGGGGAGCCGGAGGGGGGGCCCAGGGCTGCTGGTGGCCTGGCCTGCCCATGCTGTCTGCCCGTCCTGCCTGTGCTGCCCGCAGCTGCAGGGAGCTAGCTCCCTCCCGGCGTGGTCCTTCAAGACAAGACTTAAAGCAGCAGCTGGGGGGGGGGGGGGGCCCCTGGCCCCCCCCCCATACACACACCTGGGGGCACCCCCGGAAGATGGGGGTGCTTCGGGGCGCGCAGGGGTGAGATGTCCGTCTGTCTGTCTGACCCACGCCTCCCTCCCCGGCAGCAATCCCGCCTGGGGTCTTCGGGACACGGCACTGCTGCGGCGGCTGGCCGAGGCCAACGGGCTGCGTCTGGAGAGGATGGTAGGTGCTGGGGTCTGGGGGGGGGGCGGTCGCCCCACCAGTGGGGACCCCCTAATACCCAGTTCTGTGCTTCCAGGTGGACATGCCAGCCAACAACAAGAGTCTCATCTTCCGCAAGCAGTAACCTCCCCCGACGGCACCTCCCGGCACGGCTGCCCCCCCCCCCCCATTAATGCCTCCTCGAGGGGTCACACTGTCCCCGCGCTGGTGCCAGCTGGGGCTGGGGACGGCAGTGACGGGACAGTGCCCCGCTCGCCCCAGCTGGGGCTGGGCTTGGCTGGCGGGCTGGGACGGGGCAGGGGGGGTGTCTGTCTCCCCCAGCCCCTTTGGGGCTCCCTTTGCAATGGGGTGCCCCAGCCTGGCCCAGAGAAGCCACCGCAGCTGCCATGTGGGGCATAGGTATGGGGGGGGGGGGGGGGCACAGCACCCCCGGGCATGGGAGAGAATTCTTGCTTGGTGCCAGTTTCCCTGGAGGATGCTGTGCCAATGGCGGGGGGACCCATCTCCCTTCCCCCCTGTCCCGGGACTGTGCTGCTGCTCTCCCCAATAAACTCCGGGGCTTTGCCCCCCCCTCCCCCAGCAGCTCCCTGATGCTTTCAGCAGTGAGACTGGGGGAGGGGGGGCATCCCCAATCCTCCCCCAGCACCAATGGGGCGGTCAGATCCTGCACCAGGAGCACCCATGGGTGCTACACTGGGCCTGGAGGCTTCGGTGCGGTGGGAAGGTTTTTATGGGTGGGGGGATCCTGGCAGACCTCCCACCCCTCTGCAACCCAACCCAGTCCTTTATTGCTGCTGGCTGGGCTGGGGGGTACACGGGGAGGTGGGGGGGGGGGCATGCGGCAGATAAATTACAGAGGAGCTGAGAGGTGGGCTGGGGCTCAGCTTGGGGTTGGGGGGGGACTACACAATAGTGGTAACCCCTAGATACATGCACTGATGTGGGGGTTCCCCCAGGCTGCCCCCCCCCCCATGGTGGGTCTGTGGCCTCCCCCCCCCCCCCCCCCGCCACGTCGTCACATCCCGGCTCTCCCCTAGTCCTGGAAGCGGTTCAGGAGGTCGCAGGTTTTCTTCTCCATCAGCTCGTAGATCTTCTTCACCCGCTTGTCGTTGGCCGCCCGGACGTAGCTGCTGGGGTCCAGCGTGGCCATGCCGTCGTGCACCTCGCCCATGATGATGAGCGGCCCGTCCTCCGCCGTCATGTTAGGGCAGGGGCAGCTCCAGTCCATGTCGGTCAAGGTCACCTCCAGGTACTTGATATTGAAGAACTTGAGGCCCATCTTCTCATCCTTGAGGACGTCCTCGAGGGCGAAGCGGGCAATGCCGGAGTCCTGGTCCTCCACGATCTCCATCAGCCGCCCCACGATGGCGAAGTCGCTGCGGCAGAGGCTCAGCACCATCTTGCTCTTCAGGCGGCAAGCCTTGCACTGCAGGCTCTTGGGGAAAGGGCAGACGTCCTCGCAGGTCTCCTTGCTCTCAAAGTTGTTGGTGTTGCCCTCGCAGCCGCCGTAGACGAAGGAGTGGCACTGCTTCAGCAGGTGGTTGTACGCCCAGCGGGGCTCCCAGTTCTGGCAGGGACCCTGCACCATGGGCAGCAGGCAGGTAGGGCGGGCGCTGCCCAAGCAGGCAGCCCGGCACTCCTCGTAGGTCTCAAAATGGTTCCTGTTGGCCCCGCAGCCCCCGTAGCGGAAGGTCAGGCAGGAGCCCTGCTTGGCGTCGAAGTGCCAGCGCACCTCCAGGGCCTCGCACCGCCGCCGGTCCGGCTCCTTCAGGCACTCGGCGCTGGGGAAGGGCTGGGGGCTGCCGGCCCGCGGGGTCCCCCCCGGCTCCCGCCTGACCACCGACAGCGGGAAGTCGGCGCGGAGCAGCCCGGCGGCGTTCCGGGCCGTGCAGGTGTAGATGCCGGCGTCCTCGTGGCGGGCGTTGTAGATGACCAGCTGGCCGATGTTGGTGACCACCACGTTGCCGTACATCTGGTCCGGCCGCATGATGAAGTTCTCCTCCCGCTCGCTCTGCTTCTCCCAGGTGATGTCCGGCCGCGGGCGCCCGCTGACGTCGCAGCGGAAGCTGACGGTGCCGCCGGCGCGCACCGACTGGTGGAAGGGGTTGCTGTAGAGGGCCGGGGGCACCGGCACCTCGGGGCCGGCTCCCGGCGTGGGGCGCGCCGTCGTCTCCTGCGGCACGGGGCTGGTGTCGGGCCAGGTGAAGATGTGCTTGCAGGGGACGGTGGTGAGGCGGGTGCCACGCAGGCACGCCTCGGCGTCCATGTAGCACTTGTTGTAGTAGGTGAGGCCGTCGGAGGCGCAGGTGAAGTTGGGCTCCTTCTCGCAGCGGTCCTTGCACTTGCAGACGGGCTGCCCGTCCCAGATGTCGCAGTCGGAGCCCTGCTGCGCGCACACGAAGCTCTCGCACGAGGCCGCCGGCGCCAGCGCCAGCGCCGGCAGGCTGCCGTCGGCGAAACGGGCGGCCACGCAGCTCCTCAGCCCGCACACGTTGGTGCAGCATTTCTCAAAGCCTTCGCAGTCCTGGCCGGGGAGGGGAGAGGAGATTGGGGGGGGGGGGGGGGGGGACGGGACACGGACGTGAAGGTCACTGCCGTGCCGTGGCTGTGGGTGCTGCTCCCGCCCGCTGTGGGGCTTTCGGGTGAGCGGGTTTCCCCCGCGCAGCCCCGTGCTCCCTCAGCATCGCTGGGCTCTGGGTAAGAGCCAGACCTCCCCGGCACGGCTGCGCTGGCCGCAGTCTGCCCTCAGCGAGCCCCCCCCCCCCCCGATCCCCCCAGGATGCTTAGGGGTGCACTGCAGTGATGACACCCCCTTCTGCCCTGGGCAGACAGTGTCTCGCCCCTCTCAGCTTTTGCTGGCTGAGGGGAGGCAGAACTCATTACACAGATGAATTGCAAAGGAGTCTCCCCCTGGGTCCAGGCAGCCCTAACCGGGGTGGAGGTCCTGGTGCCCCGGCTCGCCGCTGTGGAACCCGGAGCCGGGGCTCTCTGGGACGGGCAGCCCAGTCCGTGGGTGGGCTCCATGGGAAGAGAGCTGGGGAGGGGGGTCCGGGGGAGGCTGTCCACTGCCTGATGGGGGTCCCTGTCCCAGCACACGCATTCCCCTCATCCCAGCCCCTCGCCTGGGTGGGAGCATCCTGGGGGTACACGGAGGGGGTGTCCTAGCCACAGGGCATGCCCCGAGGGAGGGGACATGGGGGGAGCAGCAAGCAGTTTCTTTGCCTACTGGGGGGGGGGCTGGGGAGCGGCCCCCGGGGCACCCCTCATGCCAGTTGACAGCAGGGGCTTGAGGCGGCAAAGTTGCAGCCGGGCTGAGCCTGTTGCACCGAAACGACTGAACCGGCTGCGCCACCGGGCACAGGACCCCAAAGGGTCTCCGTCAGGGACCCCCAGAGCCCCATCCCCACACCTCCCCCCCCCCCCCCCCCCCCCCACTCACCTGGTCAGCCTGGCATTCCCGCTCGCAGGTGCTCTGGGCGTCCACCCACAGGTTGGGGTTCAGCTGGTTGGGGCAGACCCCCAGGTGCCGCATCCTGCCCGGCTGCAGGCTCAGCCCGGCCGCCGCCGCCGCCAGCAAAGGCAGGAGGAGCGCGACGCCCACGGGACCACGCTGCCGCCCACCCGCTCGCCGGCCCCGGCTCGGGCGGCCGAAATTCCCGCGAGGAGGCATCTGGCCACCCCACGCCGCCGGCCTGGCTCGCTGGCGAGGCCTTGGGATAAATCCCATTCAGGATGGAGGGGACGAGGGAGAAGGCGGGCGGGCAGGGGGGACAAAGAGGAGGAGGAGAGGACCAAACCTCTGCCCTTCAGCACGCCCAGCGCCAGCCGGACCACCGGCGATGCTGCCCGCCACCTCCATCCATCGCCGTCGCTCGGCTCTCGGGGCGCCGGGGACACGGCGGCGGCGGCGTCCCTCGGCAAGAGGGGCTCAGTCCATCGCCGGCTCCCCGCCGGCACGGCGAGCGGGGCGAGTGGGGTGGAAGGGGAGGACGGGAAGGTTGTAATCTGAATCCCCTCCCTTCCCACTGATGTTTCTGGGTGTTTGGAATGGGAAAGGCGCTGACCTCAGCCTCTAACCCCGGCGAGCCCAGCGATCGGCTGGGCAAACACGGGGCGGGGGGGAGATCAAAGGCAGAATGCAGAAAGTCTCCAAAGAGGGAGAGTGAAGGGGGGGGGGCGGACACAAAAAAACCCGCCCAGCCCACGGAGCTGAATTCCTGCAGGATGAGAAAACAGCCAGAGCCTGTGGTCCACTCGGACAGGGCCACCGGCGGGGAGACGCGCGGAGCCCACGCTGCGGGGGCTGCCGGGGACCGGGCTGGCCTGGGAGCCCCTCGCCCCGCACCTCGCCTCTTGGCACCCACTGGCACCACGGGCAAAGGCAGCCGGGCTGGACACACGCCAGGGTGCCGGCACCAGCACGCGTCCACCCTGCTCATCCTCGCTCGCCAGCCAGCATCCCATGAGTGCCGCACAGCGCTGCCGGGCACAGGACCCCCCCCCCGGCTCGCCTGGCAGGGTGGGTGCCCACCCAGCCCCCCTGGAGGGGCTCACCCAGCCCTCCCTCCCCGCTGATTTACAGCCTGGCTGTCTTTTTCTGAGCTGGAAGGCAGCGCCTGGCCGTGCCAGACCCCAGCGGGAGCGCTCCGGCACGCTGTGCCTGGGCTTCAATCCCGCCGCTGCCTCCCTGAGCACGTCCCGCAGCCGGCCCTAAGCTGGCAGGAGCCGGCCCTGGCTCCCCGGCCAGATTTCCTTAATCCCCAGTGGAGACTGACCTGCAGCAGGAACATTTCACGGCATTTTGGGAGCATTAACTCTTCCGGCACTGGCGAGAGCTGTGACCCACTCAGCGCCCAAGGCGGGGGGGGTCTGCAGCTCCTGGGAAGCAGCAAATTCACCCAAGGGTGGTTTTGCCCCAGTGGGGGCAGCTCAGCACCTCCGGCCTCCCCTCTGCAGGGCTGCAAACTGGGGGGGTGCAAGCAAAGAGGGCAACGGACATTTTTGGGAGGGAACCCAACCCACCCGTGCCCTAGAGGTGTTTTTGCATGTAATGGTTTGGTGCTCCCCAGTCCCCGGCTCCTGAGGGGAAGCCCTGTTGCACCGGACCAGGCGTTTTGCGGGGGGGGGGGTGTCCTCAACACCCGCCACGCTGGCGCGAGCAGGACACAGCCCCAGTGCCCCGGCACGCTAACCTCCAGCTGGTGCCGCTGACACAGCACCGCGACCTGCAACCGCCGGCAATTCCCTGCCCGAGCAGCCGCCGGGGCCAGCAAACGGCTGCGCTGCCGGTGGCTCCGTGCTGCCCACGGCGCTGCTGCGGCTCCCCGGGGGCCTGAAATCCCAAATCACGGTCAGGTCTGACATCAACTTGCCGTGACCGCGCGCGGAGAGCTGGAGCACGTCCCATGGCCATGCCCAAGGTCCCCGGTTTCACGGCCAAGCAGCTGCCCAAGGGTCTGGCCGGCCCTGGACGTGGAGGGGAGGTTATGCTGCCCCGGGACACTCATGGGGAGGTTGATGAGGTGTTTTGCAAACAGGGAATTGCATCAGGACGGCCTGGCCTGGGAGATGCCAGAGGCCGTACCCTGCCTGCCCCGGCAGCCCGGAGCCCCCCGGATCCACCCAGCCGACCCCAGATGTCGGCCGCCTGCAGCAGCGTTGGGCATGGAGAGCCCCAACACCCAAAGGCACCTCGCTCCTGCTGGGAGGCAGCGTGGCAGGCTGTCATGGCACCTCGCTCCCCAAGGATGCAGTCTGGGGGCACAGAGCCACTTCAGTGTGCCCCAGGGTCCTTCCGAGGGTGCTGGTGCAGGAGGGAAGGGAGGGAGGGGGGGGGGAATATCTGGAGTCCAGCTTTCACCCATCCCCACACTGGGGTCCATGTGGTCACAGCAACACGGTCCAAGAAGACGCCGGTGCTGGGGTTTGGGTTGACTCCTGCCCCAGCGGCCCCTCTCCAGAGCCAGAGAAGCAGTCCCTGAGGGGTGACCCATGCGTCACGCCAGACCCCGAGATACCTCATCCCCGTGTCACCGAGATCAAAAGCGGTGAGGCCGGGACAAGCGCCTGCCGGGAACTTTTGCCTCAGCAGTGCGAGGCCAGCCGGAGGGACGCCGGATGCCGTGGGGTTGGAAATGCAGCTCCCAACGACTTGAGACCCTCACCCACGCCTGGGCACCCCTGCCTGGCCTCTTCTAGTGCTTCTTCAGTAGAAGATGGAAAAAAAAAGCAACTCTCCCCACCCTGGACCAAGCCCACGACAGACTTTCACCATCTAATGGCTTAAAGCAGCCGTAACTTCAGTCTTTCCCAAACTGTTCGCCTCCGCGTGTCCAAGCACCCGCTGCACACCAAAACGGGGATTTTTGGGGGGCTGCTTTCAAAGATCCCAGGCATGGATGTGTTTTATGGCTGATCCTCTCCCTTCAAGACAAGGGAGCACAGGAAGCAGCTCAGCACCTTGTCCTGGAGGGAAGGGCACAGCACCATGTCCCCCCCCGCCCCGATAACACCCTGCACCCAGGGCGCACTCCTGTCCCACCAATGCACCCATGGGTAGGTGCACCCTCATTTTCAAGGATCTGGGGTACAGTCAGATGAAGGTCACCATTTCTTCACAGCCTTCACGGTACAACCCCACAGGGGACAGTGGGACCAACCCGACACCCTAAAATTAGGAAGGTGGGTTCAGAGAAACACATTCAACTAGGAGAGACCTGAATCAGCCCAGAGCAACCTGCTCCCTCGTCTTTCTCCAAGGAACAGGGACCCCTAAAGCTCTTCTAGCCTTTCCCCCAATGTTCAGGCTGTGCAGTGTGTTTTCTTGCCCTGCTCTTCCCAAGCAGAGACAGCTGCAGCAAAGGCAGCCCCTGCTGCTCCAGCGTAATGGGCTCCGGCTGTCCGTACCCCACCTGAAACCACACACAGCCTTTGTTTCAGCTCTGCTGGCAAGAGGGAACAGACACTTCCAGAACCCCCCTGAAAAGGGAAAAAAAAAAAAAAAAAAAAAAAAAAAGTCTCCACGACTCTTCCCTGACCAGGCTTTCACCTTAGCTCCAGGGTTTTCCAGGCTGCAGACACTATCTCATTTCCCCCCTGCCCCCTCCCAGCCCCAGCAATTACTACTTAAGCTGTTAAAACAAGCATGGCCAGTCTGGTACGAAGTGGAAAATCTGATCCTAGGGAAGCGAGCAGGCAGGGGAAAAGGGAGGTCAAGGGGAGGTGGGCTGGGAGCAAGAGAGAAAAGGATCAGGCAAGGAGAAGTTTCCCTCCACTCCACGAGCAAAGCCCCCTTCTTTGGGGCTCCTGGCCCCAGCCGATGCCTCCCAACACCAACCCCAGGGACTGCCCAATGTGACACGGATGCTCTGAGCTCCCTGCGGCATCATCTCCATTTCAAAGTCACATTTATCGCAGGCTGACTTTCCGCTTGTTCCAGTCTGGGTAGGAAGGGTGAAAACTGCCGCAGCACTCAAGTCCTCACTCCCCAGGATTGCCCGGACCCAAAGAGGCAATTTAAGGCTTCGACTGTACTTGCAAAACGCATCCCCCTGTACCAAGGATTGCGCACAACCCCACGCAAGCTGGTGAGGAGCCTGGCTTCCTACAGCCACCTACAATACTGAACGTGTTGTAGACTAGTCTGTATTTTCTTAGAGCTCCACCACCCAAACCCCAGCAATTCTGTGAGAATCAAGACTTCAATAAGAACAGATTTAGCTTCTGCATGTATAGAGAAGAGCAAAAAGCCACCAGAGCCAGGAATCATGACTTCTAAGACTCCCCAGAAAACGTAAAAGGAGTTATTTTGTGGATGATCTGGAAGTGGCAATATGCACCTGCACCACAAGCAGCCCCAAATCCCCAGTTTTGGGCAAAACTACCACCTTTTCCCTTCAACCCCTTCCCAGCCCACGCAAAAATTAATAGAACTTCTCCACCTTTCAACTGGTAGTTCAAAACAAAAAAAAGACTTTAATTTATACAAAACAAAACCATGTATAATCAGTTGAACAACATTGACTGTACAAAGGAATAAAAAAATAAAAGGATAGTCCAAAAAAAACAACTCAGGAATGGTACAAGTGTTGGAGAGCAGCTACAGACTAGTGTTGACATCAGATGCAAGAATCTTTTCCTTTTAAATTATTAAAAAAAAAAAAAAAAAAAAAAGGTTTTGCTGAGCAATTCCTCTAAGTAAATCTTTCATCCTCACTGGAGACTGGATCTGTTGAGACCTTGGTGGGGGGGTGGGGGTGGAAAATCAACCGCAGGGAAAAAGGCATGGGGAGGTGTCACACATGGCAAAGCCAAACCAAGCAGAGGTACATCAAGTTTTTCTAGACATGCAGCAGCTTTGTGATTTCAGAAAGGAAACCTTCGTTCCTCTTCACCCCACACACCGGTGCCCGGGAGCAGCCCGACAAAGGGACCCCGAGGTGCCCGGATGATGTTTTTCCAGGAGAAGTCGCCTTTTGCGGTGCCGATCACCTGTTGGCTGTATATCCCCAGGCTGCTGAGCCAGCGATTGTCTTCTGCTGTGTGTTAAGTGATGGGAAACAGGTGCCAGCCATCCCAGACAGGTTCTTGAAATCCCCCGGCCTTTGCGCCACCGCGCCGAGCTCGGCTGCGGCTTTGCTCTTGAGCCAAACCACCACTACAAAGGATTCTTCTCCCCGCTCCATCTGCCTGGGGTTTAATTCTCTCCTCGCTCATTTGAGCTGGGCAATAAAGCACGCTAGAGATGAGCCAAGAGACCTACCCCTGTATTGTATTTTGTTCTGCAGAGCCGGGAGGGGGAAGGCTCCTTCACCTCCCAGGTCCGCTCGGAAGCAAGGGGAAGGAGACGTCCCCGTGGAGGGATGCGCCCCTGCACGCTGCCTGAACAAAGCGGGTCCGTCGGCCGCGCAGGAGCCGCTGCGGCTTCATTCTGCCCATGCAATGCAACAAGCTGCTCTGGGGTGTGGGGGGAGAAGAGCAAGCCCAGGCCTTGAGGAGTTGCTAACACCAGGAGGAAGATGGCAGCACTGTACCGGCTGGTCTCCTCACTGAGGAGACCGGCCCAGAAAAAGGAAAAGCAGTTCACTTTCTACTATGCTACTCAAAATCTACACGTCCTGGCCACCTATGAGAATCTGTCAACATAGCTTAGTCCCACTGCCAAGGCCCGCTTAGCTTTTGGAATAAGGGCTAGGTGTTATTTCTAAGTTTCCAGGTGAATTTCCAGCACAGATCAGCCATGGGGCAAAGCCGGGGAAGCGCATGCCCTTGCTTGACAGATCTTCTCCCTCAGCACATGCACATCTCAAGCTCTTGCCGCTGAGCACGCACGCCCCTCTAAAATCCAGGAGCGGTCCTACAGAGCAAAGCAGTTTGCTTTCCCAGTTTCCTGGCGCTGCCACAAGAGCCGAGCGCATTTGCCACAATGGGACCTGGGGGCTGGGGTCCACCGTTTCCCCACACAAACCTCTTTCACCTTCCCAGTCCCTGGCTCCTTCACGCTCCAGTGGGAAAAGCTGCTTCTGTCCTTTCCCCACTTTCATCTAGGAGAAGCCACAGCAACGCTAGCTCAGGCAGAATGTCCTTGGAAAAGCAAAGCAAGAAGCAGCCAGGATTCCGGGGCTGTCACGTGGGGTGGCATCGCAGATGGAGGGCTCTGGAAGCGACGGCCGAGGTTTTGCAGCAATAAGGGACAAAATTCAGCGTTCTTCCTCTGCTTTAGGTGCAATGCTTCTACCTTCTGCTCCTCAGTCCCCCATCAGCCATGGATCAGAAGGTGCGAAGCGAGCAAGGCATCAGTCTGACCTCAGAGCTGTCTCTTCATCCTGCCTGCCAAAAACAAACCCCGAGACCCTGGCCTCTCCGCTCTGCCCCTCGATCCACTTACATCCCACCCTGCCTTCGGCACTCACAAGTTTTAGCGAATGATCAGAATAGAGCAGCTTGGGGTATGTTACACACAAATTGTTCTTTCCTTCTGCATACGTAGTATTTAAAAAAAAAAACCAGCACAAGCCCTGGTGGGGATTGAAAGTCTCTTAAAGCATCTGTATATTTTCATCAGAAAATCCTCCACTTCTCCCCTTTGCTGACACTGGGAAAGTTAATCCAGTGCTTGTATTTACATGGCTGCATAAAATTTTCCCTGACTGCTTCTTAAAAAAAACCTTAAAAAACAAGTGATATATATATATGTATAATATTTACATAAATAAACGAAGAAGGCAAGCAGACTGCTTCCCTCCCCTTGCCTTGTTTTCTTTTTTTTTTTTTTTTTTTTTTTTTTTTTTTGGCAACAGCAGGTTAACATCCTGGTGAAAACTGTCATTAGTCCCCTGTCCCCATTTCTTTTTTTTCTACATCCAACGATCACTATTGCACCAGCAATCTGTTCAGGAGTCCAAGAGTTAAAGTTGCAGCACAGACTCTCCTTGCCTACTCCCTTAAGCCTCTCAATATTCCATTAAATCCATTTCTCCATTGAGACTGGATGAGCTTTTTTCCCCTTCCCCCCTCCCCAACCCGGCAGCTGCTGAATTTTCCACCCCAGGCCAAGAGGCAAAGCCCAAAGCATTCTTGGAGGGTCACTTGGCAGAGTCCTCTCCCCGCCAGCGCTGTGAGATCCAGCCGGCACCACGCTTCCTATGCGAAGCCAAAACGTGAGCCCATTCCTAACGCTTGTGCGTGCCATCGGAAAAGCAACCGCGGCCCATCCGAAAGGATCCAGTCGAAAAGGGTTAAGTGTGCAAACAGCTGTACATCGGTGGGTGGGTGTGGATACGTTAGAAGCTCACGCCGCGTCCATCCTGCTAAGAGATCTTGCAGTTGTTGCGTGAGCAGTTCTGTGGGGGGCTCTGGGGCGGACGAATTGATTTGGATCTCTTCAAGCTGTTACCTTTGCTGCTGCTCCCACCCCCACTGCTGGCCAAGGAATACGACCGGCCGTGCATCATCACCGCGTTCATCCCGTTGGCCATCGAGAAGGATTTCAGGTGACTCTTGATGGTGACGGGCAACGGCAACTTGTCGATGAGGTGGACTGGGGTGCAGGAAACGATGGCTCGGCAGCACAGGTCCTGTAAGCTGAACACTGGTGGGAGAAAAGACAAGACTGTCACAGGCCAAGAGATTTCAAGGGCTGCCTTCTCCCCACAACTATTCCTTATGCTGCGCAGTTCCTGCTCCTCTGGGGAGAGGCGTTAATAATGATTGCATAGGCGCCTTGAATAGGAAGCAGATTAGTTAGGAAAAAAGCTCAGGTAAGCTCTGCTGTTGGAGGTTAGTGGTTTGCGAGACACCAGCTTTGGTGTCAACACAGGGCTTAGACACTGCCACCCCTTCTCTCTGCAGCAGTGCCTTGCTCACATTCCTGCCAGACACTTGGCTTCTCAGGCCATCGTTAGGCAACCAGACGGATGTGCCCAGGGAAGGAGGCAACAGGGTCAGCAAGCCCCGAAGCAGGACAGTCTCACTTGGGACCTATTAAGAGAGCAGCAGCCACAGGGCTGGCTCTCTGCAGAAGACCTGCAGCAACAGAGATCCCAGAAGCCAGAAGAAGACTGCCCTTTCAGGCTTCCCAGTGTCCTCTTAGTTCAGTGTACATCATGTGAGCCCGCTCTGGAAGTCTACTTGGAGAGGATTTCCCAGCAAGCAGCCACACGAGGGCACGCTTTCACCTCCAGCCTGCCGCGAAAGCCACGCTGCCTTTCCCAAGCAGGCAGCCCCTGTTCCCAAGCAGGCAGCCAGCAGGTCCAAGTCCTGCCTCCGGAGGAGGTTCAGGAGAGGTCTGCGAATGCCAGGCAGCTCCTCCTGCTCGCCATCCGTCCACGATGGATGACCTGGCAGCCAGGTCAGGGGCAGGAGCCCAGGCAGACAATTTGGTGACTGGGGCTGGCAAACAGGATTTTTCCTCCCTTGTGAGCAGGAGCTGAGGATCCGTATGAAGGCAGGTCACCCCAGGAGCGCAAGTCTCCTGCTGCTCAGACTGCCAGTGGGGGACACTGCTACCTCCACCCAGGAACGTGGGACCTAAGACTATTTTGCTTCAAATCCAACAGGCTGAGACGTAATGTGGAATCTGCTTGCAGTTTGCCACACTGCAGCACGTGTGCCTGGATATATGGAATACCCCAGCCCACTGCTGCACACCGACAGCAGGGATGTGATTTAGTCCCTTTCAGCTCCTTGGGCTCACTCTGCTTCCACATCCCTCCAAAACAGGAGACACAGGCTCAGGCAAGGGTAAGGACAGAGGTGCTTACGCCTGGATTCATCCCACACAGCCATTTGATTGAAGTACTTTCAAGTTGTGAGCTTAATTGCCCTCAGCCTCATCCAGAATAAGTGGAGAGGTGTAGGATGCCCTGGAGCAATTCAGATCCTAGACATGCTGAACTGCCCTCTGGAGCTGCCCATCCCTCACCACTGCCTGCCGGGTTCCTGCAGGCGTGCAGGCAGCTTGCTGTGGCTCAGCTTCAGCTTGTCCGACCTGAGGCATTTCACCATGTCAGGTGCTTTCAGATCCCACAGTTACTAATAAACACAACTCCCACCTAGGCAGTCAGTCCTATCCCTCCATTTCAGCCCAGCCAGCTCTCATGCCTTCCCCACATGGAGCATCTCCCTCACTACTGACCTCTGTTGGGTCTCCAGATCTTCTCCATGCCGTGCCGCATGAGGACGATACGGGACAACTCCGTGAAGGACTCTATGACGTTGAAGTTGCACAGGGGGCTGACTTCAAAAAACGTCATGCAGTTCTTCTCCGCGTAAGCCCGGGCCTGCTCCGTCGGCACCTGCCGCTTGAAGGCGAGGTGAAGCCTGTTTCCCACCAGGATCCGAGGGACACCTGGGGCATGCTTAAATAAGGAAAGAAGTGGAGAAATCATGGCTTGTCCTTAGCAAGGGCAGCCTACACCCAGTATTCTGCTTACCGGCAACAGCAGTGAAGGGCAAAGAAATAGAAACTGCTCTGTGACCGAGGGGGACTCCTACGTGACAAGGAAGACTAATTTATCCCCGCCACAGTCTGATTTAGCGGGAAGCTTCCTATCTTTCTTGACCATTCCCAAGCCCTTTCCTACTACTCTGGATTTATACAGAGGTGGAGGGCAGACACTTGTCTCCTTGCTTATTAGTGGACTGCCATCATTTCCTCTCCATAGCAGAGCCATTCTTGTCCTCGTATCAGAGGTGGCACCTCAGGTGATACCTCCCCAAATTTTTGCTATAGACCACTGCATGTGTTCTTCCATTCAACTTACCTCATCTATTTCCTTTATCCATCGGTCTATCCCATCGAAGGACCAGCGATTAGTGATGTCATACACCAAGAGAATTCCCTGGTGGAAGAAAATCAGAAGCAATCAAGAAGTTTCATAGTAGGCAAAATGAAAGGGAGACACACCTGAAAAACCACCTCCATATGCAGAAACCAAAAGGCCAAGAGAGAGAACATTGCTCTAGCTGCACTATTTGTATGCTTGCTAGGGCAAAAATTGAGACACCAGGTCTGTAATAACTCAGTCCCAGACTATTAGGGAAAGTTTTACTCCTGTTTTGGCTTGAACATCCACCAAATCATTTCCAAAGCAACAGTCTCTACGCAGGAGGAGGAGCTGCCTTGGTGACTGTGTATCTGGAGGAACAAAACACACCCTCCCCTCCTGCCACAAATCTGATACAAATTCACTGAGGCAGAAACAAGTCTTTTTCTTTTCCCCTTACACAGAACCAGCTGCATTCAGTGGTAGGATGGTAGCAGAACATGACGAAGTTCATGAAGCATGTTTTCAGCATGTTTTCCCTCTCCAGAACCTGTCTCATTCTGTCGTCTCTTTGCTGGCAAAGAAAAAGTTCAGTGATGCCAATAAGCAACACAGCATCTCTGCAGGACTGAGACCACATGACCAGGATCCACGCTGGGCTTTGCTGAAGGCAGCTGGTGTTGTTAATTGTCACTGCTGCACTGGCAGAGAACGAACATAGTACAGCGATACTGGCAAATCCCAGACGGTCAGATCAAAGGTCTTGCTGTAAGACCTTCCCCCAGGCCCTTTTTTCTGGAAATAGGTACCTACAGCATCCTCAGGCCCACTTCCATCTTCCCTGAACACCACCCACATCCACAACTCACTTCCCAGTCACCTCTCAAGGTGCAGCACAATGACGCTGGCAACCAGGACAGGCACGACTCATGTCAGGGAAGCTTGTGCCTGCAGCTGTGATGACATGGAGCAGCACCTCAGAGAGCGTCCCCCGTTACCCTGAGCTCAGCTAGCAGGACGCAGGACCACGACCAGACTGCTGGCCACCATTCTGGTCTGCAGCAACTCCTACCAAGTGAGCTTTTTTTGAATCAAGTATTTCTGAGGACAGACACAAGGAAAGTAGGCTATGCACGGCCCTGCAGGCACACAAGTCAACACATCAGGAGCTGCCTCTCAGTACCGGTTGGGCACATACAGCATTTAGAGAATTGTCTTAAGCAACAGCCTTTCTGCAACTCTCCCATGATTTTTCTGACTTCTTGTCACTCTCTTCTTTGCAATCAAGGACATTTCAAGTGACAACAGGCACTTCAAGATTACTTTGCAGAATTGCAGTTGAAGATGCCCTGAAATGGGAACTACAGAGGAACAGATGATCTCGCACTGTGAGAGGAGGCACCCCAGCTGGGAATGCAGTGCTGAGTGAAAGGTAACCCAGCAACAGTAAGACTAAGCTAAAGGCAAAACAAACCAGCGCGAGCTAGACTCCAGGATTACAGATCATTTAGCAGCACGCTCAGCAGAACCAGTCTTCTCTGAATCAGGGGTGTCCTCCAGGAACAGCCGTCCCTATGGCAAATCCCCAGCACAAGCAAAAGAGATCTCAAGTTGGCAAAGGAAAGTCTCAGCTGGCAGCCTAGTCCTCCCTAGGAGATGCCTAGATACAGCACAGTGAAGGAGTGAGCTGACAAACTGCCTAGCATCTGTCCTGGTACAAGTCAGAGACCATCAAGCACCCTCACACACCAGTGGAGCTGCTCCTTTAATTCATTGAAATGGAAGATCCACTACACAGATGGGAAACACAAACTACCCAGTCCTCCTGAAACACAGCTTTACAATATTTGCTGCTACCAAAGCCCGTGATGAACTGGGGGAAGCCTGTACAGAAGCCATGTACATGATATACCTCAAGTTTATAAAAGAACAATCATCAGCATGAGATCTGGAGCACACGGGCATGATAAACGCCAAGACATCTGAGCCACAAAGGCACTTGAATCCTCATAATAAAGTCCTATTTTGAGCTGACACTTGAAGTGTTCCCCCCACTTGGAAAAGCAGCCTTTCTCTGAGTATGCTGGGTGTGCCTTGACATTGTTTGCCTTTCTCTCACAGCTCTTTCAGAACAAGCAGCTCTCAAAAAGCCTGCCCAATGTCTTCGTTTTTAAAAGTCTCGGTTAGAACAATTTGATTCTTGAGCTTTATCCCCAACCTCCTTGCACAGCTCTTCCACCCCAGGCAGTTGCTCTCCATGAAAAGCTTGCTTTTTCTGTCCTTGCTGACCCTCCAACATCTAAGCATCTGTGTGTGTACCATTTGCAGAAAGGCTCAACTGTACAAAAAAAGAAGGGGAGAGAATACAAAAGGCAAGTCTTGCATGGTGGGTTGGTTTTCGTGTTTGACAGTCCAACATGAAGAGCGAGCCCTTCAAAGTTTGGTTGTTCTGAGGGACCTGACGATGCGTTTTCATAATTGCAGAAGTATTTGGCGGAGGGGGCACATGCATCTTCAGTTTCCTCCAAGGAAAGTCTGGAGCTCATGCCTAGACTCCATAAATTTTTGCAGTGTCATTTTTAGAACAATCAGAAAACTTCATACTCAAAAAGAATTGGAGGTTGTTTTTGTTTTGGAGGAGAAGAGAATCAGTTTCTCCTAGGTTTAGGTAGGAAAAAGTAAGGCAGAACTAATGATTTTCCATAATTAAAAAATTCCACAAAACCAAAGGTACTGCTTTTCAAGAACCCAATCAAACAAATACCTACTACCAGATACATCACATTTTAAGTGCCTTTTTTGGGGGGGGGGGGGGGGGGGGGGCAGGGGACAACAACAACACTCTTCCCTCTTTGGAGGGAAGAGACTCTGAGCTTGCTTTTTTTTTTTCCCCCTCTCATTTTTGTTGTTTGTTTTGACTTCTAGCTTCCAAGGCCGCACGTGTGAATGAGTGAGAGTCAGGAAATAACAAAGCAAAAAGTTTGATGACCCCCTTCCAAGACAAACTGCCAGCAAGTTAAATGAAGTCTACTTATTTTATTTCTGGATTGACAAATTCCTTTAGCCAAGAGAAACAGACCCAAGATCTAGTTTGTAAAGACTGCTTCTGCCAGAAATATGCTCTAGGAGGAGAGAGTTTTTAAGCTTGCTGGCAGCCACAGCCTGGATCTTCTTTAAATATGAATAAGGATAAAACATCAGCAAAAATGCAGACCCAAGTTCTCAGGAGCCCGGTGGAAGGTCAAGACCATGATTTCTAAATGCAACACACTGTCTGCCAGCTTACCCTCCAAGTCATAACACAGCTCCATGCATGCACATTTACAGTTAAGATTGTCAAGGAAAGCTTCCAAAAGGTCAGAAGACATCAAGGCCGAGCTGTCTAATGCCTTGCTTCTGTCCTCATCCTCCCCAGCATGGGTATTAAGACCAGCTTTACTGTAACTCAGCAGAACATGGAGGAAGCAGTCTTAAAAACCTCTGGCCAGCTCACGGTGCTGCCAGATAACCTCGTACTTCTTCCAAGTAGCACTGGCATGCTCCAGACACCACGTTTCTAGAGCACACATCCCAAATACACTTTGTCATTACCATTTTCTCCCCTAGAGAGAACAGTACACAGACATGCACGCAGACAGGGAGCTGGCTCCATCTCTGCAGACAGTTCCAAGTAAGATCTGTCGGTTTTTTTCTTTCTTTCTTTTTTTTTTTTTTTTTTTAAAAAGTCTCCTTTGGAATAATGTGCACAGAATTTTAATTTACTCAACTAGACAAATGAAGAGTTTCCCATTTGCAGCCTAAATTGTTCTCTAAGTGCCTAGATGGCTGTCAACACCATAATATCTCCATACTTCTCAATTTTTAGTTTCACAAAGCACCTTTGTAAGTGTTATGCACCCCAGGTTCCCACAGCATGAAGTGAAAAAGCTGCATACTCAGGTTCTCAAATCAAGGGTATTCTGGACCCCTCACCAACCCTCCAACAGCCTTTCTTCTTCTTCTCCTCAACCTGCCTACAGGCTTCTGTGTGAGGTGGAAGACAACTGGACTCATCCCCAGACCTGTCTCAGGGCTTTTCACAATTGATTTTCAAAGTTCATTTCCACTCTGTTTTAGTTCCACACTACTGGGATTGGCACGACCATAAGCATACCAGCAACAGAAATTTCCACATGAGTACATTGTGTAGAGAACAAGGAACACAGAGAGATTATCTGTTATTGTATCGAGCAGCACACGTAGACACTTACTCTGCCAAAACCCGAACTTGTTTTCAGCAGGAGCTTACACAAAAATCTGTCCACATCACCAAGGAGGGGGCAGCAGGTTTGAAGTATCATCTCTCTCTGCTTGCTGCAGGTTTAGACCAGGCTTATAAGCAATAAGCTTTTAAAAGTGAGAGAGAAGCAGCATGCCCACCCATCACTGCAAAGCAGACTCCTCCAAAGAAGCTTCTCATATGCTTTAGGAGCTGGATCTCCAGCCACTTGCACAAGCACACAAGAACACTGCTGGGAGAAAGCAAGTGCTCACACAACTGCCAAAGACCTCAGCTCGGTGCAGTGCAGGCAGATGACAGGGTGGCCAGGAAAGCGTCACTCGCTGGTATTCTCTATCGATGGAAAAAAGCTATTGCTGAAGAAGGCTGGAAGACCCCTCAGACTGCATTTCTCTGGCCCACAGGACAAAGTAAACCATAAACAAAAGATGCAGCACTGACGGCAACCAGAACACTTTGTCTCTCCTGCCTGCTCTTTTGGAGCTACGGTTGGTCATGGCTTTCCAGCTGGCACCTCAAACCTTGGCTCATGGGCAATTACATCCTGCTGCCAAACCATTTCCCAACAGCATAACACACTGCAGGGGGGTTATTTATCACCAAGCTTTTGATAAACATTTTGGCAGGTAGGGCAGACTCCTCCAGCAGCTGGACAACCCCATCAAAATGACCTGAGGCAGGTAAGGTATTTGCAGCAACCAAGCAAGCCGTAAGGTAGAGCAAAGTCTACATCTCAGTCTGCTGAGCTGCCAAAAAAGCCACCACCTTCCTGCATACTAAGAAGCCCTGAACAGGAGAAACAGCAACTACTCAAATCAACTGCCTAAGCAGAACTCAACAATATTCATTATTCTGTCAGGGCTACAGCTTTGCTGTAAGATGGGAGCATTTGTCAATGTTGATTATGGCTTCCTGTAGATGGTCTGAAACTATTCATGAAGGACCTTCTGTATCACACTGTCTGGGAAGAGTTGGCAAGCCACATTTCCACTGGTACATGAGGACATCAGGAATGATACTGGCACTGCTTCTTCCTCGCTAGATCAGAAAGCGCCACCACAACCCTCTTCGTCCCCTCCGTGATGACTCTTGGAATAGCTAGCATTTGCTCATAGCAGCCAGAAGAGCCACAGCTGCACACAACAGTTAAGATCAGCGCGCCAGCTCTGCCGTCGGTATGATTGAGAACTTATAACCAAGTAGAAAAAGCCAAAGAGCAGAAGTCCAAGAGCAAAATCAAAGATTTCTGAAGCACCTTTAAGCATCACTAAATGCCTTTCACCATACGCTATGCTGCAACAATTAATATAAAAATCCTTCTGCAATACAGCAAGCTCCAGACTGCCCAGGTTTGTTCTGCAGGTTGCAACACTACTGGGTTTCCATCTCTACCCACCCCTGGCCCTGCAGTCACCATGACGTGGCTTGCACACTCTCCCTGCCCTACCAGTGCCTAGAGGCCAGTGCTCTGCTATCCCAGACACGATTGCTCCTCTTTTGCCCCAAAGTGAGACCCTGAAGCAATGTGGTCAGGACTTGCTGGCTCAACGGACCCTATGAGGGAAGGGATGATGAAAGCAGCTGTGATAGAAGGGAAACTCAAACCCCAGGCAAGAAACAAGAGAAAAGGAGGGACATCCCAGGCATACCAGTATGCCACAAACCTCCACCTTGAGCCAAAGAGCATATTGCATGCCTAATGAGATCAGCTAGGCAGGGAAGGAAAGCAAGACAGATCTGTGATCCTCAAAGCAAATCCTGAGGCAAAAGCAGCTGGTCTGCCTTGGATGAAAGAAGGGACTGGTCCTCATCTGAAGCCAGCTCATCAAGGACAGTGAAGCTAATTTACTTCAAAAGTTTTCAAGAGGAAGAAGTTCCTGCTGAATATGAAAGCCACATGGCTATGTACCCAGGCAAGTGGTGCAGAGTCTAAATTGGGGAAGGCATTGAGGTGCTCAAGAAGAGTCCTTTGGGGAGGGACTAGCCTGAAGTTCAGACTGAGCAATGCATGAGGCCGTGCTGGGGAGGAAAGGAAAACTCCTGAGAAGGTCTGCTCCCTATTTGGAGACTGTTTTTCCACTTTGCAACCTCTCCAGAGTTTACTTCAGAAGATTCAATTCTTATCACTACACTTGAGAAATTAAAAGGTGTGTGTGGGGGGAAGTCAGGTGTGCGTGGGGGAAAGTTGGGTGTGCTTCCCTTACTTGAAGGCACTTTTCATACCAAGTATTCTCTTAAGCACTGGCTATTCAGATAGACTCACCCTGTTCTCAGACACCCCTGTAAGGGCTGCCAGGTTGCTGAGGCCAGCCTCCTGCTCTCACAGCTAACCTGTCAAAGTCCTCTTTGGAAACTCATTCTTCAAGCTCCCCTTGTGCTCCTTATGGGAAGTGCAGTTCAGAGTCTCAGTCCTCTACTCAGTGAGAACCCTCTGCTAATTTTCAGCGAGAAGCTGCTCGTGGCCAGTTTATACCAAGCTGTTCTTGTACAAATATCACACTCCATTTTAAACAGTGCTTTTCCCACCCTGGCATCTCTCTTCTCTGCTGCATTAAATCTTCCTGTGCTTTTGGCTTGTTAGGTTCAAAAAGCTGTTTCTCTTGCCTCCGACTGGTTTTGCATCAGGCTTCCTACAGCAGAAGTCTTGAAGTCTGATGATACCAAGAGAGGAAAGCAGAGAGCTGAAGCAGAGAAGTCGGTACAGCATGCAGCATTAGATACATTTTGAAGAAACAACAGGACTTGTGAGCATTTTCTCTCTTTTCCCCTGAGACACTGGGTTAAATTGTCCTTATGCTAAGACTATGCCAGAAGAAGTTAGCTTCTGCACACTGAAAACAACTGGAGGTGTTGAAGTCCATTCTCACAGTCATACAGGCATTTGTTATTCAAAATAAACAGTCCTCTTGCTTTAGTTAACCATTAAGAGTTTAAATTAAGATACGTTCCTCTTCCATTGAAAGATGTGGTGAGTTATTTAAGAGAGACAGTATCTGTACTCCTGCTAATACAGGAATATTGCTGCATCACCACATGGCAGCCAATCACTTGATGCTGAAACCAATCTAAGTTTTACTCCAAGCTACCTGGAAAAGACTGTACAAGGACTCTAGTCATTAGTCTTCAAGAAGCACCCACTTTTCACTGTGCTTATCTCATGAACACTTTCAGATGGCAGTGGAGCTATTTCACTTGGGAACTACCCCTCCTCCTACTGGGCAGGCTTGCTATTTAGGGCTGTTTTGTTGTTTTGAAGGGTAAGGGTTGACTATTTTGGCAGATCAGGATTAAGGCATCACAACAGTATTTTGGAAAAGGCATCTGTTGCACAAGCAGAATGCAGGCCTTGAGGAAAAGGTGTAAGCTACACCTTGCTGCGCAAGTAAGCTCCATACCCCAGCATTCAGCAATAAAGCACTCGCATTAAAGGTCCCTCTGCCTGGCTGATGAGGTTTATTGTCTCTCAGACAGACTCCTTGGAAGGGGTAAGCAGATAAGATGGATAAAGGCAAGCCTTGCAGATGTTCAGGTGAGAGTTCCTAAAGCAATACCGATAAATACAGCAGAAGGGCAAGACATTGCCTCCAAAGCAAAGAAGGTCAAGAACTTCATTTTGAGAAAGGTAGATGAAAGCAATCTTCAATTTCAAACTTAAGGTCAGCCAGATACACAATACCTTATGACATCCACTGTCAAACACTAGCATCTAGGGAAAACAGGCTACAGGAACCCAAAGGATGCACTGTGCAAGTGCCTTACGGTTCCAGTTTCTAGACAGATGTGTACCTGTCTCTCCATCCCGTTCAAGTATTCTTATTGCTACTTATTTCACCTTTCCTGTCTGCCCCAGTTCGCTATATGGTAGCAGCAGCTACGAGTTCTGGCATGTGGGTGCAGGCTCTGCTGGGTGCAGACTTGTGGAGACACAGCACTTGCTCTGAGGAGCTCACAGTCTACACGAAGGGGAGAAAGTCTTCTGTACAGCAGTCTGGAAAAGCAGGTCACGCTGCAGACAGGGGTAAAAGCTCTCAAATGATATTTCTGGGCACATTAGTTGGGAAGCTTGCTGCTTTCTATTACCAGTTTGATCTGGGCATCTGACACAGCCAGGTCTCAGAAAAAGACTGACCAAAGCTAAGTTACGTGGCTATCAGAAAACCACACTGACTGATTCTGTTCATTTATAACTGGTAAGGGAAGTGACACGATCTCAAGCCCACAGGTTATACTAGGATTGAAGCTCTAGACTTTTCTCAAGTGTAGTAAGGGCAAAGGGAAGCTTGAAGATAAACTCAATCACGTGGGACTGAGCATGTGAACGGGAGATCCCGTACTCTCCCACTGCAGAAGGCACGCCCCAACACTTCTTGCCTTGCACTTCTGCAAGCACCAGGAAATTGGCCTCCGCTTCAAAGGAGCTGCCTCAAAGCATCCACAACCCCAGAGATTGCACAAACAAGAATAAACATGACACCGGAGGAGATATCAACAGCACACCCCGGGCGAAGTGCTCTCATGTGTACAGCACAAGTGAATTTGCAGGAAATCTTAGGGAAAGAGAGCATGACGGATTTTGCCAGTTAGCAAAGCAAAAGTCTACAGCCACAAGGAGCAAAAAGCCAAGAGCAGTAATGGCAAAAGCTTGAATAAAAGTGGCAAAGTTTCCCAAAGGCTGGGAAGCCGCCCGGATAGTGGCACAGTCAGGAGGTTGATATATAGCTTCCGACTCTTAGTGTCTAAGAGAGGAGAAATTTTCTCCAAAGTTTTCCAAGTTGGAAACAAAAGGAAAAATACAGTATTTCATTTAGCTTAGGGAGACTTTATCCTGGAGGGACCCTATCACATTACTAAAAGGACGACAATAAAACAGTAAGAAAGCTCTATTAACTAACTGCAGTTTTTCAGAGGACCACAAGATTTTTCTGCTGTTCAGAATCTAGATGCTATTCTGGAGCAGGGCCCAAAGGAGAAACTCAAAATGTAATGCTCTGTCTCATGTTTTAAGTAAGGTACTTTACGATCCAATTGAGCTGCTCTAGTTTCAAGTCTGCATCAAACATGCAAGTAGGAGCCACCCTATTTTTGGGACTGACTTGAGGACAACACAGACTGGAAGAACTCCACTGGGAAAGCCAATGTCATATTTAAACAATTTTGACAAACCTCAGAAAGTATGAGCTCCCACATTAAAGCTAAGGCAGATCCAGAGCTAGAATTGCCTTGCCCTCTATAACGCCATCTTCTCGGTCCTCTTCTAGAAACTAATACTGAATATAGTCTGTAACAGACGTTTTCTGTAAGAGTCTAGGAAAGTCTGTCATTTACTCCCCTCTCCCGCCATTTCATAAAAACAGAATACCAGGCAGCAAGATGACATGCAGCCCCTCTTGGCATTTACATAGATCCCATCCTTTTGATGCTTGACGCATTCCTCTTCAGAGCTCCTTACTGTGGCACGAAAGATTTTTACAGCCTAAAGGAAAAGCAAGTGTGCCCCATCAAAGCACTGAGAACAGCACTTACCTGGGCTCCTCTAGAGTAGGATCTGAAAATGGTGCAAAATCTTCCTTGCCCTGATGTGTCCCTGCAACAAAGAAAAGTTACAGCTACGAAACTTGGAGAATTGAATCCCATACTGCATATCTCCTGTTGGACCTAAACAAATATAAATAAAAATCAGCATTGATCTTGTCAGATCTTTAGAATATGTGGTACCCACACTGCTCTGCATGGTGTTTTTGGGGGAGAATTGGTGGGTGCATCACCACCTTTGGTTACAGTCAGACACACTCCAGAGGTCCTTGCTGCCATCGTGCTTCCCATGGAGAAGGCACAAACCAAAACGACTCAGCTTCAGTACTAGCTTATGATGTATAAGGATGCAAGTCATTTTACTCCCTTGGGCAAAGGATTTTCTCTCTAGTTCCCCACAGTCCACGGGAGTTCAAAGAGTGAGACTGCAGACCTCTCCTAGTCATGGAGAACAGCTGACCTATCGTAAAATGAACATAACCGCTCAAGATATGAGAAATTGTCTTGCACTGTCTAGTTTCACTTATTTTTCCAAACAGATTTTAACCAAAAATGAAAGGAAGTATCTTTATACCCGGATCTCTGACAGACTTGGTCAATCATACCCTACAGAGAGCTCAGGAACAGGACTAGGGGACAGCATTTCTAGCCCACTGCAACAATAAGGGGCTATTCAGTCACTACCATTTGTCCTGACGGCAACTCTTGACGTGGCATAAATAAGTCTGACTACATTACCAGCACCTCTCAGTGCCTGCGGGAACATCTGGGACAGTAAGCCAAAGCCCAGCACACTGATTTAACCAGTATATACTGAAATGCGTCAGGGTAATCAGAGAGATGTTATGATGTTTGTCATATCTATTCACTAGGCCAGGATAAAAGACACATTAATGACCACTGAGAAGCCTGATAAATCCCTCAGCCCCAGATTTGCACCAGCTATATGAAAAAGGTACTAACCTCAAGTTCAGGACAGTCATTCTCTCAGATATAAAGCCTTCAAAGATCATATTATTGGTCCTGGACATCAATCTAACAGTCTGTGCTTACATCTCCTTCTCCCCCAACAATCAGATATTGGGTTGCATGAAGAACGTAATGGCAAAAGATTACACTAAAGCATCATAAACTGATGCTACCAGCTTTTCAGGTCCTGTGCTAGTTCTCCAGCTCAAGAATTACAGTATAAAAAGGAGAGGGTTTCAAGAGGGAAGCAGTAACTACACATTTGGAGCTGAAGCATTAAAATAGACATCTTACGAGAGACAGAAGAATGTAAGTGGCACATATAAACATACAAGCTAGAAGAGATAAATTAGCTGCTTCTGTTCTTTTCTAAGAAAAATGAAGACATTCAGCTTCAGAGAGCAGGGGTATAATTAAACCACAGAACCATACACTGCTAGAGTCAGTCACTGAGGCTGAGAACATGGCATTCATTCCTATCTAACAATTCACACAGATTGCTAATACTCCTGTTACTTGTCACAAGCACTGGTAAAGGCACTATTTAACTTCATGTTTTAGGGTCTGTGTCATTCCCTACTAGATCTGAGTGAAACCCAGAATAGGGGCAGGCTACCTATCCTTCTTCTTTCACCTACAGGATTGCTGTGTCAGCTTCTCAGCAGGTTAAACCTCGGACAAAGCTTGGCCAGAAGGACTCCAGATCTCTCTCTGGTGCTGGCAGATAAGGCAGGGGTCACCCCTCCCATGCAGAGTTGTCCCATCTCCATCCCAGTGTCAGGTCACTCCAGTAAGTCCTGCTCTCCAGGGGTTTACCATACTCTGACAATAACTCTGAGGTCTATTCACTGCTCTTGTTTTTATTTTCTACTCAAGTCATTGAGAAATACCCAGCTTCTGTAGGGACTAAGGGCTTCACACATTTTTCTTCTCCTCCTTTCCTATTCTTTTGTTTATATTTCTCATCCTAGGATTTCAGGAAAATCCAGTATTGCTTCCAAAATAGTACTGTTCCCTCAGTGATTTAAGAGCTGTATGGGAACATGGTCAGGTATGACAGAGAAAGACTGAAGTCGGACTATTCCAGCAAAGAACAGTATGCTGTTTGTGCTACTCAATCAATGGAAAGAGGTCTGGTATGTTAGACTAACTCACTGATAAGAACAGATAGCAAGCCTCACCGCACGCCTGGGGATGCTCTGCGCTCTCCGCAGCTCGGTACCACATCCCACTAGCAGCACTGCGGCCCCTGCTCACCGGTCCTGCGCTCACAGCCAAAGCAGCTCAGAAACACTCACCACAGTTCCAGCTTGACCCTTCTGCCGTCCAACAAGATAGTAGTGGTCTTGTAGTCAATTCCTGAAAGGAAACCAATAAAAAGCTGAGCAAACACTGAGCAGGTCTTCAGAGATGGACAAGAAATCTGCTCTGCCTAGCCAGATCTATCATTTCATGTTTACAGAAAGTGATGTTTTCTCCCCCTTGCTCTATTGCGTGTTTGTGGAGGGCTACAGAGACTTCATAGAAACAGACCTCTGCTTTAAGGCAAAGACTACTCTTGTGAAGCTCTATCCCTCCTCCCTAAAAATATAGTTAACCCCTAGATTGCTTCTTACTTCTCCATTGTTGGATAAAACACGCTAGGACTCGAGCTGTAGGAGATTCAGTGGTCTGTAGCATTATCCCAAGTGACAGTGTTACATTACAGACTTTTGGGGGATGAGCCAGAGAGACGAGCAATTTAGAAGCATGTCTGCTAAGTCAGCCTGCAGACCCACCATCTCCCAAGAAACATCACTGCCTAAAACAAAGAAAGGACATTTTGGGAGGTGGGCGATACTGAAAGCCTGTCCAGGCAATGCTGTTTCTTCTTCTGAGCAGCTCTCAGGTGCGTATCATACAGGGTCAGATAAGGCAGAAAGCACTCCCCCTTTATCAAGGGCTTAGAAGGAAGCACAGACGACTGCTTTTCATAAAGCCACAGGACCAGAGCAGCAGAAGACCCTCCAAACCGCAACACCAGGCTGTGCTGACAAGCGACTCGTTCACACAAGGGGTGCCCAACATCTTCAGATACACAAAGAGTTTGTTAAAAACTGGGAGCCTGTCTCACATTCAGAGAAGTTTAAAAAAGGGGCAACTCCACTTGCAAGCAACATGTCCAAACGGAGCCGAACACACCACTCCCCATGGCCCCAGGCACAGAAGGGAAGAGGCATGACCGTACCTCCCACCTCTTTCCCCAAAGCCTGGGCTCGGGAACGGCCAAGGGGCACCAGGTGTCCAGGAAAAGCAGCTTCTCCGCAAGCTCCAGTTAATAAGCTTCAAGTGTATTGAAGTTGCTTAAACAAAGCATCGTGCACCATTACTGCACACCCACTAAAGCATAAACTAATTTACAATTGTCTTTAATAAAGCAGAGTCACTTCACTCTGATTAGATCAACTTTATTTTTTCCTCTTGCCAATAGGTATCAAACTTTGAATCTATATTAAAAACCCACCATTGCGTTACGACCTGTATTTCCCTTCTCCTGCAAGAATACTGCCCCGATAACCAAACAGACAAGTTTGTCAATAAAGCAAATGGATTTTTCTGAGTCATCAGCAGGAGCTGCCTGTTAGCAAAAAACAAATTAGATTTCAGCCTTCACAGGGTGCTATAAAAAGCAATAAAGATAATTATCTTAAATTCAAACTATTTCCAGTGCTTTATCACAGAAAATAGGCAGTTTACATTTTATGTTCCTCCAGAGATAAGTGAATGATCTGTATTTATTTTCAGGCAGACATAAATCTCCCTCATCCCCAGGGATGGCAAGCTGTAGTGGGAGAAAGCCTGCTCTGCAGCCAGGAGAGAGCATCCAGACATCTCGCCCCCAGATCCTGAACCAGGATCATCCCCTAGCACAGGCTGATAGGCCATTAGGGAAAGGGCTAATTAAGCCCACTGGCCTGTTTCAGCAGCAAAACCCCCAGAGACTCTGCCCCACTCCTTAGGCAGAAGAGCTCCCTGCAAGCAGGAAGCCCTCAGCATTCTCTGTGCCAGCAGCCCAAGCACATGGATGGAGCAGTTGCATGAAAGCACTGAGGAGGGGGAATTGAGACAGTTTTCAGGGCACAGAGGCCAAGTGCTTCCAAAAATTCCACCGTCGAGGTGAAACGATCACTTGACTATCAGCTTTTAAAAGTGAGAGAAGTTCAGCTTGACTGGAAAGAGAAGAAAACTTGTTAATTGAAACGCCAAACACACAAACCCAGAAATGCCTTCATTAGGCTCCACACTCACAAACTGCCCAGCCTACATCCCCAATGTGAGGAACACGGGTTCCCTGTCACAAACATACATGACTCAGTCACCAGAGCAATGCTTTAAATACCCATTCCCTCCATGCCCATCTGAAACTATACCACATACTTTAAACTAGAGCAACACCAGTCTTTGGGCAGAACAATATGGCCATGACCAAAGCAGGCAACCAACAGAAAACAGCACTGGAAAACTTCCTGAGCTCCTGGTCCAACTGCTCCTCACTCCAAAGATGCTCAGGGAAAATAAATAGGCAAAGTAGAAGTCCTTCATATCCTTCATAGCAATGTCTATGCTCAGAAGAGAAGGTATGCAAGATGGAGGGAATAAGCACGAGGTGCATGGTTGTACTTGCCCCTGCAGATATCCTTTCCCAGGGGACAGGCAGGGATGGCAGGGATTCCCAGCTTGCGCGGGAAATTAATAGAGCTCACCACGATGGAGCAGTTCTGGCAGACTCTCCAGGCACCTGCTGCCCACCACACTTGAGGTCAAATGCCAAATGCAAAAGCACAGAGAAAGGAAAGTACCAAATCCATCTCTTCACGTTTCCAGACAGCTGCCAGTCAACTGGTTTCGCTGCCCGGCCTCAGGGCAGCCCGTGTCTTTGTGCAGAACTTCTCTCCTTGGCATCAGAGCGCTGGAGGTGAAGGGTAAAGGCCTTTCTGAAGATTACACTCCTGCAGTACTGCCATGAAACCGGCCTGAGGAATTCACATACACTCAAGTTAAAAGCAAAGCTGTTTTGACTTTTTATTCTAGGCTACAGTCAGCATTTAAGCAGTATCTGGTAACACAGGTTGGAGGAAAGCGATGCACTTTTTAACTTGCATACACTCAAATTGGGACTAGGGACTAATTTACAAAAAGTTTTTGAGCAAACTCTACCTACAGGCTCACTGATAAGGACAAAACCTGTGCAACTGCAACATTTTGGAGAAAACATCAGCTTCCCTCTTCCATAAACACTCAGTGCATCAGGACAGGTCAAAGGGTCTCCCTTTAAAGCTCGCACGCAGCATCTTTTTTTTTTTTGGTCTGTTTTTTTCCTTAGCTGGTTTGCACTCTGAGCAGAACACAGCTCACAAGTGCAGCTCGCTCTCTTCACTGTGCAGGATGGCCATAGCTCACCAGTGCTAGAAAACTTGCATCCATCACAGATGCCCTTAAAATTGTGGGACTCACTACAGCGGCTAACGCCAGCACTGGCCACCTCACAGCTGGTACCTTTCTATTTTAGTCCCAGTGACACACAGCAGTTTCCCAAGCTCCAGCCCAAATACATAGTCCCCCCATTTACAGCTGACAAGGAAGCAGAGCAGCCCAGCTCGCTTTCCTAGGCCCAGCCTCCAGCTCAAGCTCAGCCTTGGCTTCCCCCTTGTCCCAGGGACCTGGGGACAGAGGGTCACAGCCCCGCCGGCCGCAGCAGCCACTAGATGCCACCATTGCACAGAGGCTGCTGGCAGCGCGACAGCCGCTGGCAGAGCCTGCCGCGGCCGTGCCGCACCAGGGCTGCTCGCCTGCCTTTTCATTTCAGGCAGCTCAGACACCAATAAGTTAAGGGAAGTTTTTAAAATTTAATTTCTGTAGTTGAGAGGGTTTTCCCCACCTGAGCATCACCTCTGCTTGCAGCCAAGTACAGCTCATTTCGAGACTGACATTTATTCTCTGCCAGAGCGTGCTTTGATCCCCCGGAAGGGATGCGCTGCTACAAACCCCACGCGATGCTCCTGCGGCGCACGCAGCACCAGCAAACCAGCCCACACCAGCAAACCAGCCAACTCGTCGCCAGCAGCTGCCTCCGCCACCCTGCCTGGCCCGCGGGGCACGCAGCACTGGGGGAAAAGAAAACAGTCTCGTTTAAAGCTTATTTTATATCAAGTGATCTCTTTCTTGACCAATATCTAGCATGGTGCAACAAAATGAATGAGGCTTGGAAAACAAGTCTGGGCTGTTCTCTCTAATTTAGCATTCAGGTTGACTCCTCTGCTATTTTTCCAGTCCCGCTTTAGACTCCTACTTACGCTGACGCCATCTCAACCCCACTTCTCGAGCAGCGAGCCGACCTGGCACAGGGCGCTCTGAAAAGCAATCTGCTGTTACCAAGCCTGATGTCAGACAACTGATTCCCCTCCACAGAGCTGGGTTTCACGCTCCCGGGCAAGACTCCAGGGAATTCCAAACCTTTATTTCTTTTGCGAGTCGGTATAAGGAAAACCTAAGAAAGCAAGCCATTTTCCCATGGGAATACACAGGATGTGTTATAGGAAACTCTGACCTCTTCCAAATTACTCACGCAGAGCACAGTGCACTTTGCATCAATATGACCTGAAAAACCCCACGCCCAACCTTAGCTTAGTTAAAAATTTCACCCACAAGATTACACCTGATGTGAACAGGAAAAGTAAAATCCCTCCAAGAGAAATGACAATTTTCTTCCAGCATTTGATACTACTTTGTATCATGCTGTCAGTCCCCCTTCCTCTTGGGAATTCACGGCTCAGCAAAGGCATCCCTCTGCTCCGCCAAGCCCCTGAACTGCATCTGCACCACCAGCAGCACTCTGAAAACACAACGGAGGAGGCAGCAGGCAAGCAGATAAATGGAACTGGAAGTTGCATTGGAAAAGGTAGAAAGACGAGGGAGAAACGTATTTCATGCTACTCTTGGGCTCTCCCTTTAAACATATTAATATCTCAGGTAAATTGCTTTAAATAGCTCAGGTGAACAAGCCTCTACAAATATTTACTACTGTAAGCACAGCAGCTTCTTGGCTTTGTGTAGGTCTTTGTTTTAGAGAAAAGGAGACAACTTTGCAGTTGCAGGCTCTCAAGATGACTCTACCCTCACGCCTCAGCAGGGGACCAGAAGGGTCAGCTCCCCTGAAAAAGGCAGATTTGCGCAAAACCTTACAGCAGTAAGAGCAGCACGTGCCTTTTTCCTCCTTCAAGGAAAAGGATCGCCTTCCTTTCCGAGGTGATCCTCAGTGCTGGGGTGAGAGCGATTCCAGCTCTCAGTGGGATGCTAGAGCCAATACTGCATTTTAGGTTATTGGTCCAAATCAAGTGTCCTCCTCCAGAGATGCTCTACTGATCCAAACCCCAACTAACAGCTTCACTGCACCTATACAAATGTCAAAAAGGTACAATGAGGACTCGCCCCGTGACAGAGGGATGAAGGGACTTGCCCGAGATTAAAGCAAGCCATCAGCAGGTTTTCCTACGACCTTCCTCAAAAGCTGGGCTGCAGCAGGCTGGCAGCAACATCTCCAGTTTGCATCTGCAGTGTCTTTAAGAAGAACATAATTTATTCACAAATCTGGGGCAGAAGACATTCCAGGTGATGTTTAAAAAAATCTCTTCCCAAAGGAAAAAAAATATATATTAAAAAAAAAAAATCAATGCACTCAAGTGAAACACTGATAAAGTTCTAAGACAAGCTTGCTTTCCTTCCAAGAGATACTCTATTTACCACTTTAAGTCATTTACAGTTTGCGTGAATCAGATTGGCCAAAGATGCTTTTGCCACCTCATTTCTTAAATGAACTGTTTTCTGCTTGTGGGAGCTTGGAATCCACCACCTCACTTTCTGTTAGTCCACCCACAAACAAAAACCAATGCATATTATTTGAACTTCATTAAAAATATGATCAGTTCCCCCAACTTACAGACACGTGCTGTATAATGCCACCTCAGATTTTTTTCTTTCTTTTAAAATAAATTAACCCGGGTTTCACTTATTTATAGTTCAAAAGAAGTCAACGAATCCATTTGCAAAGTGATATATAAGGGCAATAGGCAAAACTTGAGGTGTACAATGATGATGAGCTGAGGCCAATCCTTCACTCAATGCATTATATAAATAAGAAACTAAGATAAATTGAGTAGACTTTTGTTACCTATCTAACAAATGCTGCTTTTTAGCAGATTGTTATTTCACCTATAGGCATAATTAAGCCAGTTCTAATAACAATGGCATTTGAGTCCTCAGAGGAGGACTGATGAGCGAGATGTGCCTAATCCGTTGGCACCCCTAGAGAAATGCTCTGCTCTACTGGGAAATTTTAACACTGGCTCACAAGCCACCAGCAACACTCGTCATGCCACCACAGCACCTCAACCAGCAAGCCTGGTGACAGACTTCCATTTGCGCCTGTTGTTAGTACAGTCAAAGCCACCACGCCACAACTGTCCAACTGAAAGTGCTGGATTTTCCCCCAAATCACCCCCAGCCTCTTCTGTTTTCCTACAGGTCATCAGCAATGCTGAGTCCAGAAAAAGGCCTAGGACTTCTTAAAAGGTCTTCTTAAAGGTTTGCAGGTTTAATGCCACAATGACCAGCGACTGCTGGGAAGAGGGAAGAGCAGAGGGCTAGGATAAAAAAAAAAAAAAAAAAAAAAAAAATATAGAGAATACACATCAAATATTTAACTTGCTGAGATTTCACAGTGAACTCAAGTAACCAGCTATGAAGGGCTGGTCGTGCTGCATGGCATTCAAGAGGATCCTTGGGGGGAAGTGATGTAGGTCTCTGTGAGCAGCTGGCAAATAAATAACTGAAAAATTTAAAGGCATGCCATGATTATAAAACAGGCAAACACTGTCAAGAGTATCAAGCAAACTCTGTTTCTGCTGGGGCAGCACTGAGAATACCTCCCAATCAGTGTGGCGGACTTTGCAGACAAATTGCAATGAATTCGTAATGCAAGCGTTGTGGCAATTCTTACTTAATACACAAGGAAGGATGCGAAGCCATCATCAGCCAGTGTGCAGCTGGTCTTAAATGATTGTTTTCACTGCCACAAAAGTAGATAAACACCAAGAAACACTTTAGAGTGGGTCAATGGATTGTAAATAATTTTTTTTCTTCCCTTTTGCAAAAGGAAAACATTAAGAACGAATCTCCAGTGAAGCTTCTCAGGAGCAAGGACTCCAAGAGCTGCGGCTAAGCAGAAATGGGTAAATTTAGTTTTAAACCTTTATCACCAGTTCAGACAACGCTGTGGATGCCAGCAAGAACACCACAGCCAACTGTGAATTTTGAGGAGAACGTAAACTACGCACGAGAGCCCTGTTCCCTTCCCTCCCTGCCAGTCCCTTACTGGCCAGTCTCCTGGGCAGCTGGGCCAGGCTCCCCGGGAAGGGTCCAGGCACAGTGTCCCCTCTTCTGAGACCCTCTTGCAGGGCTGGCAGAGCCTTGCTGGCTATCGCTTGGGTTCCCCAGCCTGCCACTGTCCCTCGGCACACCTTTGGGAAAGTGCAGGCAAGTTTTTTATCACGTAGGCTAGCAGTTGTCTTACTTGCATGTGCGCAAGACCAAGCTGCTGCAAGGTCCTTCCCTCTTCCTTCAAAGGGCTTGTGCAAACCTTCCAGCTGGATTAAAAGAGGAAAAACCAACCAATTAATCTATGCAAAACCCAGAATGGTGACCGCACCTCTGCCTGTAAAACAGGCATCATAACTAGAGGCTTTTTGTGCTCTGGTAAGTTCAGCCTAAAGCCATTAGTGCAGAACTTAATTTATCCCAAATGCCAGCAATAACCGAGCAGTGTCCAAAGACGACTGTTTATTCTACCAAGTCCCTGGGCGTCACAGATGTTAACTAGACCTTTCTAAGCCATGACTGACATGGCTGGGTTTTAAAATGGAAAGCCTTGCCCCTGTGTGCGCAGGCACTGCATGAGGCTGCCCAGCGCCCTTCAGAAAGCCGGAGCGACTGCACCATGCCATGCACGCAGGGAGAGCGGCCAGCAGTGGCACCGGCCAGCAAACTGACCCTGGCCAACGTTTTCATGGGGCAAGTGAATGATGAAAAGCAATAATTGTTTCCTACAGGGCAGCAGCACCGCCACACATCTGACAGCTGAGAACCTGAGGGGCTGGCGTGCCACAGTTTCCCCAAAAACAAATGAGTGGGGATGCCCCCATCCCTGCTGAGTGCAGAGAAGAGGCAGAAGCAACAACAAGCAGCCAAGTCCCGTCCTCACCAACAAGCCAAAGAGAACAAACGAGGGAAGAGAAGTGCTGGGAGGTCACAAAATTGAGGCCAAAAGTTGTGTGCAGTAACTCCAGGTCTGCGTTGGGACATGACAGCAGACCAGCTCCAGAACAAGAGCATCATTCCCACTTCCAGGCCTTGGCATGCAAAAATCCCACCCCAAAACCCCAAGGCAAAACCCTGCAGACCACCACCACTCGCATAACCAAACCGCCCTCACTTGTGGGGCTGACAGCAGGAATTTGGACAGCAAGGACACTGGCACAGCAGCTCACAACACCGCCTCAACCAAGACCCTCCCCATCAGGTTATTTCAGGGTGAAAGAACCCCCCCACCCACAGGGTGTTATCCACAAGCAGCATTCCCAGCAGCAGCCCTCTCCAGAGCCCAATTTTGGGGGTGTACCAGGAGCTATACACAAGGTCAGGCCAAGAGGGACAGAGCTACTCCAGAACAGTTTCACAGCACGTTCCTGCAACACAGCCAGTGCTGTACAAACTCACCAGCTTCTCCACAGACTCTTTGCTCAAACCAAAGTAGGTACTGGCCTCCTGGGATTCATTTTCTGGCAGAACTGTACTCCACGAGAAGACAACAGTTATTATCCCCCCATCACCATGTTCACACGCTCCCTCTCATTGCATCCCAAATCCTGCATCTTTTCGTTTAAGAATGGTTTATGGCAGGATGGTCGTTAAATGGCAACCTACAGCTACTGAGTCCAGCAGCCAAGCTGCTCCAAGAAGCAGAATACAAAGCCAGGATGCATTATGAGCTTAGCTCAAAATGCCTTATTTTGGGGTTTTGAGGGTTTTTTTCATGCCTTCACCAGCCTATGAGTAAAACGGCAGCCAGGGCTGAAGAGTCATATCAGAATTGTTTGTTTGTGGGCAAAAGTTGATACAGAAAGACTTGTCATTTCATTTCTAGTCAAACGAGGCAGAGGGGTACAGAAATTACAGCCGGCCAGGAGTTGCCAGCTGTTGAATGCACGTTCAAAGCAAACAGGTTTTGCACTGCAGCGTGCAATGGACTGAATGTATTAGTCAAACACCAAAATCCACTCCTAGGCAGAAGGCAGCTGCTGGGGCCAGCACCCAAGCAACATGTGCACCAAAAGACGCAGGTATTGAGATCCTCTGACTTGAGTAATTTAAAAAACAGGCAGTAGAATCTGTATGTAGAAGACACCACCAGTGCACTACCTTCCACTGCATCTCCTACTATTAACTTAGTTATTTTCTCCGTCATCTATAAGTGATACTAAATCATTCAGAAAAAATGTGGTATGAGCACATAAACACTAGCTGACGAAAAAAGTGAATTCAAGCTATTCAAATAACAACTGATTAAGTCATCTGACCATAAAAAGTGTGTACAACAGCACATTAACAGCAGCAATTTAGCTAGTCAGCTCAGAGCTGTAAGCCACAGAAGAAATCCCTTCCAAACAACACATGAGCTCATCAGTTTGAGTCATGCATTCAATTACCTACTCTTTAGATAGACAAACAACAAATTATCTCCATCAACAACAGTGGTCAACAAAACATATGCTTCAAAACAAAGGTGGATTCATCCCAGGTCTGTGTCTTTTGGTGTTAGGATCTACCTCGGCAGTATTACTTCTTTAAGCAGGGTGGTAAAAGTTTCCGAACAGCATGACTGCAAAACACCCCCAGCTCCTGCCTGCAGAGCTGGAGCTGAGGGTCAGAAAGCATGTGCTTTTACCACTGTGCTCCTGTCCTGTGTTGTAGCTGAGCAGCTGCCTTGGGAACAGGATCAAGAGGTCTCGGTTCTTACCGGGCACATAGGAGACCAGTGCTTCTTCTGCATGGTGCTGGCTGGGGGACAGGGGTAGATACAAGCCATCTGCTCAAGCCTTTGTCATCTCCTGCTCACACGGCAAATAAAAGATCCACTCTTGGTGCAGAAGTCAATGGGAGGTAATGAGGAGCTTCTGATTATTTAACTGTGCAGCAGATGAGTTTGAGCTGTTTTGAGCCGAGGAGTTCACAGCCAGGAGCCCACGTCCCCGAACGAAGCTCAGCATGTCACACGAGCTGCTGCCAACTCAAGAGAGCTGCTGCGGCACTTGGCAGCTCTGCGTGATACATCCAACAAGCTGCCGAGCACCTCATACAAAGACGCTTGCAGAAACAGAGAGAGAACAAACACCTTTCAATTATTTGAAGTTACCCACATTTGTGGATTTTCTCCAGAAAAACATACTCCGTCTTCCACTCATATCTGCCTCATTTCAACTGAGTGCTTTCGATTTAGACTGGAAGCCTTTCACAAAAAGGCTGCTCAAGTCAGAGTTTGTTCCCAGGCATCTTCATCTACAGCTAAGGGATTGTAGGTGAGGATCTCGGACAAATAATTGCTTGTTTGGTTTTGTAACCAGCCAAAAGCAGAATACTTATTTGGAGACCTCTAGGAAGCCCAGACTAGCAGAAGACTTCACTTGTCCGCTGCTTGCTCCACAGCCCAGCAGTGTTCCGGCAGCTACGTGGTCCTCACACAGAGGAACTCTGTTCTGGGCTCATTTAAGGATGACAACTGCATCTGAAAACAGCATTTGAAGCCAGAAGCAAATCTGTTCCTAAAGCTTAAACAATTTCAGCAGACACCCGGGAAGCCACAGAAACAGTCAAAAGTCAGTCCAGAATTGGGGATGTTAAGTGGATTTGTGCTTTAGAAGAAAATCAAGAATGATTTTATGCACAGAAGCGACAACAAACAAAAGAGTTTCTTCATGCTTTGCAGTTCAGATCTTCATAAAAACTATACAGCTGCACGCAGAAACAAAGACAGCCTATGAGGCAAATCAGAGGGCACCATAACAATCTTCATTGTTGCTGGATTACCATACAAACACCAAGATACACTTGGAGGGAAAAAAAAAAAAAAAAACAACCCACAACACACACACAAAAAAAATCCAAGTATTTGTCCAAAATGCCTTCAATATCAAGATATTGAAGAGGTTCACCTTCCACATTTACACCTCTCAACACTGTGCACATTAATACACGGGAAATGCTGCTCTACAGCACCAGAACTTCGTGGCGTCACCACCAGGCTGACGTGCACGCCACCACACGAGAGATGCCGGGCTCACACGTACGGCTGCACACCTGCTCCAGGATCCTGCACATGGATCCAGACACACATGGCAGCAGTCTCCGATCGGTGGGACACCCATCCGCAGCCCCTCCTGCCATCCACACCCTGCTGCTCAACGCCAGTTGGCATCTGCAGGTTTTGCCATTTAAAAGGTCACATTGCAACACCACAACAGAGGCAGCCAGCAGTGACGCAGCTGTCTCCAGACTGACGTTGTACACCCAAACGCCCAGAAAGAAGGCTACGGCATTTTAGCTGGGCGTAGACAGGTTAAGCACCACGTGCCTGCTGAGCACAGGTACTTACAGAGCTCACGGAGCAGCTACGGAGAGACCACTCACCATTAATTTCACCAGCTTGAACTTGGTCTCACTCCACCAACTGTGAGCCCCACACTTGGAAAGGGACCGCTCCATGCTGGAAACATCAGGACAGCTGCTAACATTAGTTTCACATGTCAGTGCGCTGTTTCCAGTGATAACAACAAATGTCCAGGGACCTGACCTACAACACATCGCTGTGTGCACTCAGCAGTCCCTCCCTGCCTTTAAAGGATCGGCTGGCCCTGCTAGCAGAGCAAGCACCCCTCTACACACCTGTACAAAGTATGCTGCCTCGCAGCAGCTCCACAGCACCTCTCAACAGCCCAAAATCGTGTTTTCAAACCCTCCACTCTCAGCCCAAATTGGAGCCTCCCAGGTTGTCTCCTCCTCCTGACCTACAGCTGTTTTGCAGGACAAAGATCTCACCCCAGCTACTCTGGCAGCAACTCTGAAGCATGACTTTTGCTGCTAGCAGAAGAAAGCAAGCATTTTGCATTTTTAAAATAGAAAAAAAAGTATTGAACTTCAACCTCGTAATATAGATGACACCTACAAGAACACAAGCACGTCTCAACCTAAGGAGGCATTTCACAGCAAACACACATTTGCTAGCATGGTGAGCAGCACAGATAAGGCTCTCGAGTAAGATCAGCCCCACAGAGTTTCATCTCCTTGTGCCATAGCACAGACCTGCACACTGTCTCCTGTACAGATTTTACCATCAAGTTACTTAAGCAGTTTGACAACAGAAGAAAAGTAACAGCTCTTGGGACAAGAGATGATTTAAGTAAGCAGGACAGGCAAAATAGCGAGGTTTTTTGGTTGGGTTTTTTTGCTTGGTTTTTGTTTGTTTGTTTGTATGGGTTTTTGTTTGGTTGGGTTTTTTTCATCTAGTTAGTTCTCCTGTCCACTCAGCCTCCAGAACCATGGGCAAAAGGGACTACAGCCTACTGCTTTTAAAACTGGTACAGAAGGAAACAGAAGATGGTAATTTCTATGTACGTGACTGGGGGTGTGTGCAGAGAGCAGTCATTTGCAAAGGCAGGAAAGTGGTACGATAAAACCCCCAAATGGGCCAGGGAACTCAGAAGCCGGGCTGGAAAATAAGTTAAAACAGCACCTCTAAAAAGAAATTTAAAAAAAATAAAAATCTGCATTTACTTGAAAAGGAGGTTATTCCAGAGATGCACAGCACCTTCTATTAAACTGCCAGTTAAGTACAGCCTTTCAGTGTCCCCTTCTGCCTGTCTCCTCCTTAACCACTGCCAGGTTAAACAGCAAATATTTTATTTGAATTGCATGATGATTTTTGTCCAAATTCAATGCCTGATATTGAAATGGCAGCAGCACTGCACAGCACATACAGGACATTAATCATTTCAGGGGTTATATTTATAGAACAGGTGTCAACGTTTTAAAGTGATAGAATATTGTCTAGTTTCCCAGTGGGGTGATGGAAATGAGACAAAGAGGTGGTAAAAAAGAGGAAGAAAAATCTAAAAAGCTATGGCTACGTAAAAATGCTCTCAGCAAATAGAAGCCCTATAGGAACAAACAATCCCTGAGCTAATGTTGCAACCTTACTATTACTACAACTTTTACAGAAACAAACAGACCTCTTCGATGGGGTGTCCTAGTCCTGAGCCACAATTGTCTATACCACAGGGGAATTTCCCTTTCAGGTGAGTCCCAACTCACAGCAAAGCTTTTAGCAAAACAGAGCCGAAGATTTTCATATCAGAGCTTCCTTCCTCCTCCTCTGCCTACAATCAAATAGAAACCCGTATGACATAATGCTTCTGTATCACTGCTCGTTTCGTGCCAAGCCTGGGCTGCCAGAGGAAGGTGAGGGGTAAAGGGAACGAAAACGAGATTTTAAAAAGCAAGGTTATAAAACCTCAGCTCCAAATCCTAAGCTCATAGCACAGCTATTTTCAAGTGCAACAGAAAGATGCTCTGCTCTTCCGAGAGAGGGAGGCCGCCGGAGGAAAACATGCCAGGGAACAGCTGGAAACAAAAGCTGAAGGAGACGGGGCGGAGGAGGAGGAGACATTTTCCATGGGCTTTCCTATGCAGCTTATATACCGAAACAACCAAATAAAAAACCCACACACACCAAGGGAAGCGGACAATGCCATCGCAGGATCTAGACAGAGCAAAGCCTACTTGCTTTTCAAAAATAAAAAAAACAGTGAAACTTTTAATCCCAGTTACTAGAAGAACATTCCACCCATTTCAGATTTATACTGCTCAGTTCACGTCACCTTTGTGCACTCAGGGCTCAGAAACACATTAACAGCCACGTAAAAGCAAAGCTTTTATACAGGGGATTAGAGGTGGTGAGAATTGCCCAGTGCAATCGAGAACTTCGTAGACTAAGTCCCCCCCAGCTTTATAAAAACACAACAAAAGCACAACCCTCCTGAAGAATTATACATGCACAACAACCTATGGTGCTGTGCATCCTTAATCCTGATTTGAGAGTGCTGAAGACATCAAAACCTGCTAGGCACTCAGTTTGGGGTTTGTTTTTTGTTTTGGTGGGGTTTTTTTGCTTGTTTGTTTGCTTTGTTTTGGGGTTTGTTTTGTTTTAAGTTTAAGCCACAGCTAGTTAGTCCCACATCAAGCAGAGATGGAGGTTCAACATTGTACGTTTGGAAATATTTTTCACACAAAGGATAAGTAGTAAACAATGGAGAAATAAGAAATGCTGGAGTTGCTTCTGAGCCAAAGCCTGCTCTGGCGAGATCAGTTTTGTTTCCCTGATGATAGGGAAGCAAACATCCCTGAAGGACACTGATGCAAGTGCTGGCAGACACGGGGAATTGCCGCAACAACCACTCTCCACTCTGCGAGCCATTGAAAGAGATTTCTAGCAGCACGACTGGTGTGGTCCAGCTGAAGCATTCCCTGCAGATCAATTCTGCGGCCACTACAGGGACGTGATGGCAAGGCTGCACTTAGAACATTTTGCCTCAATCCCCCTCGCATCAGAGCGCTAAAACCTCAAAAGAAAACATTATTCCAATTAATACAGTCATGCCAGAAAACAAACAGCAGTTTCCACTGGCGTGCAACATCTGAAACAGCAGGCCAGCCCAGCCGGACGGCTCGTGTCTACCACCAACAGGGACAACGCTGCTCCGGCAGACAGCAGGAACGCACCCGGCGGCACGTGGCCAGGCAAGGAGGAGGAGGCAGCAGCAGAGAAACAGCACCAGGATCAATGCTTCCCTCCCCGCTGATGCCAAAGAGAGCCCTGACACGCTGCAGCAACACCGTGATAAGCACTCAGCTGCAATCTCAAGCTCGTGGTCAACATCTGTAGCTCTCGCGTCTATGCCCAGAAGGTGCCACCACATCAGTGCTGTCCCTGTCTGAGGTTTTACTGCACACAGGTACATCCAGCAATTGTTTCTTGTATGCTCAAGAAGGGAAGATTAGATGCTGTCAGGTATTGAGAGAGGTCCTGTCCTTACAGAAGCTGCAGGAGTTTAAAGCAGAACTGCTCAGCTACACTCTTTGTTAAGGCTTGGGAAAAGTGAACCAGCGATGGCAAACTCTGCAGCAGTGCGGCGGGACCTCCAGCCAAACACGGCAGCAAACGCAGAGGCTGTGGACAAGAAGCAAGAGACCATCTCCCTGGTCAGTCTTGGAAACTCGACAGGCAAGGAGCAGAAGCATCGAGAAGCATCACCTCGCACACCCTCTGTGGCGGTGAGGAAGATGAGACAAGGCGTCGCCTTTCCTCCATCCCTGCGTACGCTGGTTGTGGTACAGATGATCTCCTGGTTGGCAAGTAACTAACTTGAAGACTGCTACAAAGCAAAGCAGAGCAGTTTTACAGGTGATGTTCCTGGATGCACGCTGGTGACTGAGGCGTCACAGGACATACCGAGAGAGTAACTGCTGTAAAGAAAAGACTTGAAAGGGACAGCTTAGGGACCTCCAAATTTAGACAGCTGCACAAAAACAACCAGAGGGAAAAGATGTGGGTCACTGAAATAAACAGCCTGGCAATTAAACAGCAGTCATGAGGTCCCCAGGCAAACAGCACCAACTGGGAGGGTCCTGGCCACCTCCAAGGGCTGAGCAGTGCCTTCAGCCGCTCTTCGTTAATGCTGCCTCTCCCTGCCCTCCCGGCCAGGGAGAGGGCACAAAGCTACACCGCCTCAGATCTTGCTCCTTGCACAGACACTGAGCTGTGGTGGGCTCACCACCCCTGCCCAAAAGCTGAGTTCCTTGCACTTCTGCTATGGGGGAAGAGCTCTTGGGAAAGATCCAGTTTTTATCAGAACCATAAAACCTGTCGGTAGCTATTGCAACTGAGCACTTAAGTTGCCTTTTTCCTAATGTTTCCTTAGGTCTTTGGATAGCAGCGGGGTAACAGAGCACCTAAGGATGGTGCTCAAATAAAGGTATCAAGCCCCAGCTAAGGGACGAGGTGGAAACAAGGCATCGGGGCTCACTGCATTAGGCTGGTCACAGCACCAACTCTGCAGCAGGGCAATACTTTCATTTTAGCTTTTGCATGCTCTTTGAAAGAAGATCAGACTACAGACATAAGGCTTCATCCTCGTCGCTTTCTTCATACAAGCTGAGGACAGGGAAAAAAATAAAAATAAAAATCCATCCCCCTTCCAATCAAAGCCATCTGCTCAGAAACATGCTCTACTCTTTCCCTAACACATGTTTCTCCTTTCCTATGGGAACAGCAGCAGGTGAGGGGGAAGGCTGCCGCAGAAAAAGCCCTCCATCACGTGAGAATGGAGCACATCATATTCACGTCTGTGTGGTGAGACCAGCCCTGTCCCTATTTCTGGTGCACGCAGGGCACCGTCTTACATGGCAGCAATGGCACTCATGCCTGCTGAGTGCTCTCGTGCAAGGAGTCCTCCCCTGACTCACCCCGTGTTGATGCAGCCAGAGCAGGGCTGGCTTCTCACGCAAGCCGAAAACCAGCTAGGCAAGATCACTTCAGCACAAGCACATGAACAACTAGATACATGAACAACTAGATATGCAAGAGTGGCTGTATGACACAGTAGTGATGAAGCCATGAGTCCTTCAGGTGAGCAACAGCCTTGTCTTCCTTTTGCAGGGCACATAAGCCACCCCTACTTTCACAGACAGCTCCACCACATCTCGTTGTCCAAAACCACCCTGTGACCGGAGACATTTCTGTCCTGCTTCGGTACTTGGGGAAGGATAAGGACAGACCCCAAGCAGGCAGTTTAAGCACCAAAGTGATAAGTGATCTGTGTAGTTGACTTGTACCGTGAGGAAGGCACACAGTTTTACTCTGAGTCAGCTGTAACACTGCAGCTCACAGCACAGGGGCCAGAACAGCCCTCCCCTGTACCTCAGGAGAAGGAGCAAGTGCTGAGAGGGGAGGGCATTTGGGGGGAAAGGCAGAATTTTCAGTTCCCGGGTGAGGTCCTCCAGGTGTTAAGAGTAGCAATGGGGCTCTGAGAATGGCACCCTACCTCCACCACTGCAGATCTGGGGAGTGAGGTGGGTGAAAATTGGGAAGGAGGACAACACTGGAAGACCAAAAGAACATTAATGGTCTCCCAAAAGCCCACATTTTGACCAAAATACTAGTAAGGTGGCTTAATTTAGGGCCATTTGCAGCTGGCCAAGAGAAAGCAAAATGTAAGTCCAACTCAGCTGCAAACCTGCCTGGCGTGGGAGGTGACAATATCCAGCCATGGGATATACACAGGACAAGCTCCCTGCTCTGCGCAGGAAGTGCTTGGCCTGATGCTCCTGGAGACCTATACACTTGGTAACTTCAGCATGAACCTAAGAAACACACAGGTGACAACTGGACCTCAAATTCCTCCTCAAAATGCTGTTTTTACGTCTCCAGAAGTTCTGTACCCAGTGCCCTTGCAGCTTGGGTGCAGCAATGGTCAAGGGCATCACTCGCGCCTCTTACTGCAAAGGCCAACGACATCCAGGGAGTAACAACCACCTCTACTTATACGTACCAGATTAATTTCTAACAGCAATTTAAATAAAGGACATTGCTAAGGTCTTGCTATAAACAACAGGAACTGTGGTGTCTAGTTTAAGACGTGCCTGATTTAGTGAGAGGTGCCAAGCTATAAGGCTGTGTTGAGAAGCAATGCTTCTGCTCAGGGATCCTGAACAAGGATAGACAGAAGCAACTACAATGCTTTAAGAAAGACACAGCTCATACTGCGTCCAAGGCTTTCAGATACTGGATGCAAGCAAGCAGAGGCTGCTGACTGCTTACAGCCTGCAAAAGCGATGCTGACAGAAAAAGGGCTTTCTCATCTCTTGGTTGCCTGCTGTTCCAACACCCAGATGCCCACGGAGAAGAGAGGAATCCCTCAAACCCTTTTCTAGAGGCCAGGTGTACAGCAGAAGAGCAGCAGCAAAAATACAGAGCTTCAGCTTTAAAGGTATGCCTTCCCAGAGCTGAAAGGACAATGCATTTCACATTACATTTCAAAAAAACTGTGTCAAAACAGTTGTGATTGGCCAACACAGTAAAAGCAGCAGACCCCAACGAGACAGAGAAGGCGCAATGGCTTTAGCCCTTCCCACTGGAGGTTAGGGATCTGAGCTTGACACGAGATGTCCCAATCACAAGATCAACCTAAAACATACCCCATTTCACACTGGTAACAGCAAGTTCTGTTTTCTGGACAGATCAAATAAGTAGTAGATAATACAATACTTATTTCAAATTGGGATATGGTCTGGCGGGGGATAAGGGGGAGGACAACGCACTTACAATTAAAAGATTTACACAAAGAGCCTCTACACAAGATTCCACCATTGCAGTTTTGGGACAGCATCAGGCACGTGTCAAAAAGGAGTCCAGGCACTAGCTGTTCACAAAATCTAAGTGCCTTCATGTCAAGGGATGGTCTCCGTCAGGGCAGAGGGAAAACACACTGGCGGAGAAGCCTGCCCTGCCAGTACGCACATCCCAACTGCACCAGAAATGGAGGGAGTTTGATTGCCAAGGCTGTCAGGAATATCAGCAGTATCAAATTCACTCAGATTTCAAAGCTACTCCATCTGATTATGCAAAAGGCACGTAGCTTCACAGAAGCAACAGAAGCAGAGACTATCAGAGCACATATTACTGTGAAAAAACAGTATGTGACCTAATTCTCTAATTAGGAATGGCTTCAATTGCCCACAGAAGATGAGGGAAGGTTCTGAAAATATTAGTTCACTGAGATTTCTTTTTCCAGAAAAAAGATGGTGGTATTTTGTTGTTATAAAATAGTGGGTACAGAGACAAAACTTTTATAGTGATAGCCAAAGTCACTGTTCTTTGGGTTTTATGTATATATCAAAGAACACACCGCACACTCACTTTGCAATTGTACTTATTACTCCTGCACCGCCTGCTTCAAGACAGCGGTCAAAACCATTTCTATAAGAAGACAATTCCAACTTCAACACTTCACTTAAAACAACAACCCCGTTACACTCTTCATCCCTTTCTGCTTAGTAAATGCTAACCCCAAGGAGCAGCTCTACAGCTCCCAGATGAGGCAGGTTCTTCAGAGACACAAACTCTCTTCAGGGAAGCTTAAAAGCACCAAGCATCTCCTCGAAGGCAAACCGCACCAGCTCAGCTAGACACCCAAGGAGATGAATGATACCACAACCTTCTAGTTCCAGAATTTGCTGCTCTCATTTCACTAGCAGCCTGACTTCTGAGTCACCACCTCCCCGTAAATCTCTGCGGAGCAGGTGCGCGCTTGCATCAGCTCCTACGAAGCTGGTAGTAGCTCCAAGGACTGGGCGTGCAGTCAGGAGCCGAGCCACACCGCTCCTTTACGCTCTAAATTCAGCCAGCTTCAACGCAGAGCATCGAGAAGCACCCGGTTCCCTCAGACTCCTGCTTACAGGGAAAGCTAAGCACCACCTGCTCCAGCCCTGGGGTCGGCTGCAGTGATGATGCAGGCTCTGAACTAGATCGCTTCTGTCGAGCCCTTGGGGATGTTATTTTGCACGGAGGCTGGGGGGAAGGATGACAGATTGAAAACCACCCCAGGACCTGCACCCTGCCAGGCCGTGTTATGCTTTAACTGCAGCGAGGGGACGCAGGAAATAACGCAGCGCCACTCCTTGGCTCTTAATTATGGTCTTGTGACACTGTAGTTAATGGTCTGTCATGGGCTCCATTAGAAACCTTGATGTTTGCAGGAGGCGGACCAAGCTGCGCTCGCAGTAGCCAGCTACCAAGTGAGAGCAGCTCTGGCCTGGAAATAAGGCTCCTGTTCTTTTGTTACAGACCCTGCTTCCTCTGGGTACAGCTCGTTAACCCCTGCGGCGGCCATGGGAAATCAGCTCCGCTCTTTTAAGCCGGGTGCCGAGGCAGAGCTCCCCTTGGGAAGGGTCCAGCTGCGCTGGGGGATTCGCGCATCCAGGGATTACATCAGGCACCGACCCCTCTGCCGTCTCTCCGGCCAAATTCTCCTGCAGCTCTTCAGGATTTTAAGCAACAGCCGTGGCCTTTCTGCTGCCAGCCACGCGACCCCTGACAAACCACGCTTCGCTTCCAGTCGATACAAAAATAAAAAAAAAATTAGAAGGAAAAAAGCAAAACAACGCCTCCCTCCCTCCCTCCCCAGCGCTGATCTCCCCAGGGGCAGCGATCCCTCGCCCGGGTCCCTGCCGCTGCCTGTTACCGGGACGTGGGTGCTGCGGTGCGGGCCCCCCCCGGGAGGCCGCGGGACCGATCCTGCCCCCCCCCCAGCCCCCCTTACCGTTGCTGTAGGCGTAGGGGGACTCGGAGGCGCCGTCCTGCAGGCTCTCCAGGATCTCTCCCTTCCCCACGTCGCTGTCCCCCACCAGCAGGAACTTGAGGAGGTAATCGTAGCTCTTCACCGGGCTGCCCTGGGTTCCCATCCTCCCTCTCATCGGCGAGGAGGCCCGACCCGCATCCTCCGCCGCCCGCCGGCCTGAGGAGGGGGGGCAGGGGGGCTCCGGCCCCGCTCCGGGGACACCGCCGGGCCTCTCCCCCCGCCCGCAGCTCACAGCCGGCCCTCCGCCTCGCCTCGCATCTTCCGCCGAGGGACGCGCTGGGGACCTGCGGCGGGAGGAGGAGGAGGAGGAGGAGGGAGGAGGAGGAAGGAGGAAAGCAGCCCGGCCCCGCCGGCTCCTCAGCGCCCCCCGCCGCTGACAAAGCCCCCGCGCCCGCCCGCACAATGCGCCGCCGCCCCGCCAGGCCCCGCGGCCCGAACGTGCCCCGCCGTGGCCCCAGCGCCGGGCTGGACCGACCCTCCCACCCACCTCAGGGCCGGGGAGCCCGGGGCCGGGCCGGGCCGCGCAGCCGCCACCACGGCCGCAGCCTCCGCCTGGCGCCGCCGCGCAGCGCCCGCTCGGGCCGAGGGAGAGGCGGCGGCAGAGCCCGCCCCCTCTCCCGGGTACCGCCGCTTCCATAGGCTTAGCGACGCGTCCGTCAAAGCCGGCCCCGCCCCGGCGCGCCCCTCCGGGCTCTCGAGGGGCGGTGCTGCGGGGCGGGGCCGGCGGAGAGACGGGCGGCGCGGGTACAGACTACAGGTCCCGGCGTGCCTTGCGGGGCGGGCGGCCGCGGCAGCGCGGGGCGCGCCGGAGCAGAGCATGATGGGAAAGCGAGTCTGGAAGGGAGTCGTGGCGGGGCCGGCCGGCGTGCGGGGGCACCCAGGTGTGGGGTGGCCATCCAGGTGTGGGGTGGGCACCTAGGAATGGTGGGCACCCAGGATTGGGGGGGCATCCAGGGGTGTGTGTGTGGGGGGGGGCACCCAGGTATTGGGGGGGCATCCAGGGGTGTGTGTGTGTGGGGGGGCACCCAGGTATTGGGGGGCGTCGGGTATGGGGGAGCTCCCAGGTGTGGGTGACGGGGGGTGGGAGGCGCACGCACCCCGCATTCGGCGGGGCAGGCCTGGGGAGGGCTGCCGGGGCAGCGAGCGCCCAGCCAGGGCTGGGGCTGGAGAGGTGACATCCAGCGTGTCCCCAGGGGACGGGGACGGCCGCGGGGGGCCGTGGACGCCAGGCTGAGCCTTTATCCACGAAGGGCTGCGGCACCCATAACCGCTCCCGCTGCTCCAGCGGCATCTCACCGGGACCGGCCAGCTTCCATCGGAAACCCTCGGCATCGGCCTGGCAGCAGCCTCTGGCAGATCCCGGCTCCACGAGGAGCCCCTCCCGGGCCCGATCCCACGGGATTCCCATGGGAAGGTGCCGGTGCCCAAATGGGCGAAGGTCCCCTCCCTGCCAGCATCGCTGACAAATCCCTGTGCCGAACAAAGCATCCTGGCTAATTTTTCGAGCGGGCAGCCCGCTAATTAGGTTCCCAGCCTGGCTGCCGCCAATTAGTCCCATTTAGAATGATATGTGTCCCCCCCAAACCCAGGACCGAGGGGCCCCCAGCCCAGCGAGCGCCGGGGATGCTCATCAGCATGCAGAGATGCTGCAGCTCCCGCGGCTCCTTTGGGGAGTTCCCAGCAGCTGCGAGTGCCGGAGAGCTCTGGGAAGGACTGAAGAGTGTGGCAGAATCTGCAGCAAATTAAGATTTGGGGGTCAACCCTGTGGATGTGCTGGAGGAGCGGGAGGTGGGTTGGGGTTGGCATGTTTGGCTGGGAGCGTCAGGCTGCACGTTCCCAGCTCCGCTGCGGCATTACGGGGTGCCAGGGACCTCTTCCCACCTGCACGTGTATCCGCGCCTACACATGGGTATCCTTCTCCCTCCTCCCTGCCCAAGGGGTTTAGCCCCAGGGAGGGGGCTCCGGGACCCCACCTCACCCAGGCTGGTGTCACTCATGGATGGAGAGGGACAGGGGATGGATGGAGGGGGAGATGCTTTTCCCCTTGACCTCACTGCCAAACCGTCCTGGAAATGGCTCCCGCAGGGCAGAGGAGGTCCCACAGGAGGGTTGGAGATGGTGGTGTCCCACCATGGGGTGATGGGTCACTCCCAGTGCTGGTGGCATTGGGTGAGCATTGCCGGGGCGCTGCCGGGGAAGGGAAGAGCACGAGCCTCCGCTCTGCCGGGAGCAGCTTTGTGCCGTAAGCGCAAACTGGTGGCACCACAGGTCCCAGGGCAAGGACACACCTGGGATGTGCGGGGACCTCACAGATGCCGGCGAGTGGTTCAGCTCCATCCTGCTGGGCCAGCGCAGGGTGAAAGTGGTGATGGGGGGACAGGTTGGCACCCACCACCCAGGCCCATCATGCTCCAGCACTCCTGACCTTTGTTCCTCTTCCAGCTTTCAGGCTGCAGCTCCCAGCCCTGGGCACGGTGGTCCCACCTCCCTCTGTCCTGCCTCCTCTCTGCTCCCGTCCCAGTTTTGAATCCCTTCCCCTCTGCCTCATGCTGGGAGGACACCAGCATCAATCGCATCCGTCCCTGCTGCCTGCTACGAAGATGTCCCCGTGCAGCCCTGGTGCCCTCGGCCCCTCTGCTCCTGCTGCCTTGCCCCCCCCGATCCCCTGCCCTTGTGTCTCCCCCATTTCTATAAGTCTTGGAGCCCAATCCTGCATGAGACACCCCCCCCCCCCCCCGCCCTGGCCTTTGTGTAACTGGTGCTGCAGCTTGTCAACACAGGATCAGGGCTCTTGCCTTGCCCAGTAGCATGGAAGCCCATGGCTCTCAGCTCGGCGGTGCTGAGCACAGCCCTCCCTTGGGCTGGTGAGTCAGCTCCTCTGCTCTGCTTTCCTCCAGCCTCCACTTCTCCTCCTCCTCCTGCTCTGCTCCCTGGCTCGCGCTCCTCAAGTTGCAGCAGCAGCGAGACTTCTTGCTTTTATAAAATATTAATTGCTGCCCAAACCTGTCTTCTACTGCACGGCTGATTCACCTTGGTCCCTTGGGGATTGCTCCGCCATCAAGCAATGGGCCAGGACAGCCGCGGCCACGGGGGCGTGGATAACCCCCATCACCGACTTTGCCAAAGATCCCCCAAAAATGGGGCTGGCAAAGGGGAATCTGTAAAATGGGCTGAAGTGGGGTGGACCGAGACCAGGCAACTGGCAGCTGGCAAAGTCCAACTGGCTCCACCACGCTGGCCAGGCAGCCAAGGGGACTTTCCACCCTCAGAGGTGATGGACTGGCAACATGCAGCGCCATGGACCGGGCAGTGACGAATGCATCAGTCCTCAGCTGGCTGAGACACAGGCTCTGGGCACCAAGATGCCTCATCTGAGCACCCCACGGGGTGGCAGGGCCCAGCGGCTCTGGGGACAAGGGACCCTCCGGTGCTCTGGTGAGCTGCGTGCAGCACCTCTGCCCCTTGGGTGCTGTGCTGCATGCAGGAGGGCAATGCTCTGACCCTGCCCAGCCTGGGCAAGGCAGATGGTAGAGCCCTTCCCTCCGTGCTCACAGGGTGAGGAGAGGTGGCAGGGCTCTGGGCTGGGGGGGCTGCCCCTCACTTTGGTGGTCCCAGCCTGGCTCCCTCTCCTCTCCTGCGGCCTGAGGGCTTGAGCTCGTTTGCTGCCTTGGAGGCGTGCGGTGTAAACTCCTTTGGGGGGGCTTGTTTTGATGAGGGGTTTGTATCCCCACGGGGTGAGGGTATCTGCACGCTCAGCACTGCTCGGTTTGGCTTGTCTGCTTTGGCAGCGGCCAAACACAGCCCCCTTCTGTCCCCCCCACCCCTGCCTCCCAAACAGCCCAGCTCATCCAGTCTCTGCAAAAGCAAAATGAAATAGCAGATAAAAGCAAAATGAAATAGCAGATGTCCTGCTGATTCTATCTGGAGCTGCTGCCACCCCCAGCTGCTGCCGACAGCATTCCTGGGGGAGCAGGGGCTCAGGCGAGAAACTCTTGCCCCAGGGCACAGCCTTGGATGGTGGAGCAGGGGAAGTGGAGAGGGGGGACCTGTCTGTGCCTGGATTCCCCAGGAGGAGAGAAAAGCAAGTCCTCTCATTTTTGTCCACCAGTCCATTGGATCCGAAGCGGCGGGGAGCAGGTGGGAGGAGGAGGGTGGGCAGGAATCTCCTCGATTTTGTTTCTCTTTTCTTAGCCTCTGGTTCTCAATCCTGCTACTCCTTCAGGGCCAACCCCAGAGCCCTGGTTTATGGCTCATTCAAATGATTTCCCACCTCCTTGGTGGGATGGTGGAAACCAAACTCGAGCCCAGACTGATGGGAATCATTACAAGAGAGGAGCAGCACGGAGAAGGCAATGGGGTTGTTTCAGGAGCTGATGGCAGAACTCTGCGGGAGGCAGCAGCCTCAGCGGGAGGCAGATGTAGAGGTGCAATCCTGGCAGAGGCTCGCTGCACCGTGGGGACATTGCCACGGCCCTGCATCCAGCTGGCTGCGCTTGACACCCAGCTGGCCTGGAGCAACACTGCTTCGCTGCTGGGCTCCTGCAGCACGGCACACGGCAGCCGCGAGGGCTCTGCCGGTGACAGTGCTCCGGTTGTGGTCACGCACCGGCTCTGCGTGGCCTCAGACAACCACCAGCAACCAGTGGAGCCCTAGGCCTGCTTGGACGATGGCACGCTGTGGAAGGCAAGTGGAACTTGGTGCTGCTAGCTGGGCAAGAGGCAGCTGGGTGCAAATGGCCAAGGAAGAGAAGGAAAAAGGAAGAGAAAAAGAAAAAGGAAGAGAAAAAGAAAAAGGAAGAGAAGAGTAAAAGGAAGAGAAAAAGGAAGAGAAAAAGAAAAAGGAAGAGAAGAGGAAAAGGAAGAGAAAAAGGAAGAGAAAAAGTAAAAGGAAGAGAAGAGGAAAAGGAAGAGAAAAAGAAAAAGGAAGATGAAAAGGAAGAGAAAAAAAGAGGAGAGGAGAGGAGAGGAGAGGAGAGGAGAGGAGAGGAGAGGAGAATTCAGGGGTGCGACTGCTCAGATGTGAGAAGGAGAGGAGTGGCCACGAGCCACCCATCATTCCCAGGCGCAGCCTGTGCTCCTGCTCGGATTGCACAGTGTACATGCTGCAGAGGCTTGTCCCCCTCATACTGAACAGTGACACATCACACAGGTAGGGTCACAGAAAACAAAGGAGCCCCTCGCTGAATCATAGGAAAAAAACAGAGCTGGAGGAGCATCCCCTCAACTGTCTCCGAGGCCTGAGGCAGGATCTGCCGGATCAGCTGGGGTAAGGGCTTCATGATTTGGCCTTAGCAGAACACTCTCAGCTGGATGAGTGGCAAAATACTTCGTGTGTGTGGAGAGCAGAGATCAAGTAACCGCCCGGCCAGGCCTCAGGACCAGGATGAGCAGCCCGCTCGGACAAGCCGAGGCTTCAGCAGCCAGCCTGGCCAGTCCTTATGGCAGTGGCTGATGCTGCTGAGGCAGTCACACAGGTCCTCAGCGGCAAGTTAAACAAGAGGGAAGAGCTTGATTTTTCTCCCAACATCTTTATTCTAGTGTAATCAAAATCCATTTAAGTTCTGATTAAAAGGTTCAATTAACCAAAAAATTCACACCTGTCAGCAGAACAGAAACTCTCAAACACAAGCACCTGCAACCGGTACATGGAGAGCTTCTCTGGTCCCTACTGTGCACGGACCTGCCGACACAGGCCCTGCTAGTGACGCCATCGCTCTGCCAGGCACTTCTGTCTGCAAAAATGGTACCGTGATGAGCATGAAGCAAGTCTGTTTACTAAGCCAGGAGTTGTTCCTTGGACGGATAAGCTGGACTGCTGCATTTTAAATCAGGGCCGGGGTGGGAAGGAAGTCACCTTCAAATGGTGTTAACGGTGACATTTTAAAACAAAGAGTGCGTTGCTGCTACGTGAGCACTTCGCTCCTGCTTAACACTTAGTAGGTCAAACTTCCTCATCAAACTTCACAGGCAAACACACACACTTTTAATTAAACTGTAAATGTTTCCATACTCTTTCATAATACTTTATTTAAAAACAGAAAACATTGTAAGTAGGAGGATTGATTACAACAGTTGTGAAGTTCTCACAAATTTCCCCAATACCAGATGCTTAAATAACACTCCGAGCAGGACACACACACGCAGCCCCTCTGTGCCCCCAGTGAGTGCGGAGCAGGGCCCTGGCTCTGGTGCTTCCCTGGGCAAGCAGCACACCCAGCACTTCCATCTACTCCTGAGCCTCATCCCCTGTCTGGAAATGAAGGGTTTACATTCTGCGCCTACAGCATTCATAATTGCATGTACCCTCCTCGTATTTAGCTTGCTGAGATAATAAATGGGGAGTTTGAGGATTCTTGGTTTGAGGTCCAGGCCCAGATGTGGATAAGGACTGGAGGTGAGGCTGCCAGCTGAGAGTTGAAGGGGGCAGACTCTTGCAAGCAGCAAGCTGTTCCACTCCCAATGCAAAATGGTGAGCCAGATGCAAAGGTGATGGGCGCACTCTTCTCATCCAGGAAGGCAGATCAGCTGCCCACATAAGGTTTGGACTGCTCTGAACATGTTTTATCCTGCAGAGAGGAATACAACCCAAAAGCTCCTGAACTAGCTGGTAAGCCCTGTGGCCTCACATCATGTGGATGGATCCGCTGAGATCCAGACACATCCCATCTGTATTCACAGCACGCTGCCACCGATTACCCATGCAGAGCACCACACAAAGGCGGCTCCCCGATCCAGCCAGACTTGCACGCTGCCAGCTTAGGGGATTCTGCCCACATCCCCTGGAGTTTCCACTCTATGCTGAATGCAGACAGTGAGCTTGGCTAGAGAGCAAGCACTCTCTCTGCTACGAGGCCGTGAAAAGCTGGCAAAGAGCAGGTCAGGTAACTGACTCAATGAGCAGGCAACCCTCTTTAACTGCAGAGGGCTTAGATACCCCGCAAAAGGCAAAGGGACTGCTGAATAGTCCCTGAATAGGGCTGCTCAGGAACAGAGACAACATGGGACTGCAAATCTTCAAATTCGCTAAGAGATTTGAGTTATGGTGTCTCCTAGCTCAGCATAACACGAAAAGAGGACAAGAGGCAATGGGCATGAATTGAAGGACATCAAATTCTGTCTAAAGAGCAGGGAACACTTCTTTACTGTGAGGGTGACCAAGCACTGGCACAGGTTGTCTGGGGAGGTGGCAGAGTCTCCATCCTTGGAGATATTCAAAAGCCATCTGGACATGGTCCTGGGCAACCAGCTTTGAGTAGCCCTGCTTGAACAGGGGGGTTGGACCAGCTGATCTTAAGAGGCCCCTTCAACGTCCACCAGTTTGTGATTCTGTGATGGTGTAATCAGCAGGCCTAAGCACAAAGAGTAAATCACTAAGGGCTTGAGTTAAGCAAGAAGATAGTGTTGTGGCTGCAGGATCAGGCAGCCCAGGGTAGAAGGAAAGCAACTCATTATCTGCATGATAACAAAGCAGGAGATTTTCCTGCCTTACACTCCTGAGAGTGTAAGTTGACATATGGGTTATACATACGTGCAATGCTCTTTCTGTGGGCCTGAGGGAATATTCACATGTGCCAGCAGAACAAGGCACAGTCCAGCTGCAGGATCAGGGAAAACTCCCAAAACCATAACCAGAGCCTTCAGTGCAGTGTAATTATTGAGATTTCCTTTCAGCATCATCACATGCTATTCTGGTTAGGAAAGGAAAGTATTTCTCAAAGGCAGAATTTCTATCTAGGATGGAGTTTTGCATGCAGTGAATCACGTTTTCCTTCACAAAACCCAAGCCTACCTAAAGAGGCATATTGAGTGTTGTGCCAGCACTGGGAACCATAAAGTGGAAGAAATAATAATGAGGAAATGCAGTATTAAAAAAGTCTGCAAGATTACAGTCTTTGAATGATGGTTGGCAAAGACTGCTCGTTGCCTGCTCTAAGGGGTGTGTGGTGGGAATCAGAAAAGATCTGAAATCTTTAACTACTTCTCATCCAAAGACTGATATGGATAATATAGATCTGAGGATAAATTAGAGCCATAACCTTACCAGCAGTCTTTTCCCTGAGGAAATGCCAGCACTAGGCCAGTCTGTGCTGCTGTGGAAGATGATGCTGATCCCAACTTCTAATTAGAGAGATGACATAAGGTCAAATGTTCCTGAGCAGGATGTCTGCTAAGTTGTTGTAATGTCTCTGCGCAGAATCGGAAAAGGGTGGGGGAAGACTATTTCACAGCAGTGACTGGAAAGGAAGAGGAGAGACATGGCAAATATCCAGCAGAAGAAGCTCATAAGCTCAGATACCATCACGGGCAAGGAGAACACCGAGTATGAGAAACAGTAAGACAGCTCAGGCAACAGTTCTGTGTGACACAGGAGAACCGCACCCACAAGGGGCTGTCATTTCCCAGTTGGGCTACTCAAGGTCCTCTGTGTCACAGAAGATTCAGGTTCTTGGGTCTGAGGAGGAGCTGCTTCTCAGTTTGATATTTCACCATCCCTGGAGTCAGTATCAGCCTTTAGTAAACAGACCCAACACTGGAACGTCTAATATGTTTGGCAGGTTCCCAACAGGAAGGTCACATTTGCTGGTTTTCATGGCTCTGTGCAGTCTCTGGGGCTTTCAGGTCACTTGATCCCAAAGGACAGCCACGATTAGGACCATCATGAGCTGTCTGGTCTCACAGAAAGATTTTAAAAGCCATGATATTAGGAACATTATTTTCACAAGACCAAAAATAAAGTTTCTCACAGCAGTTAGTAAACTAAACTATGCAGGCGTGGGAGGAAGCAGGGGGAATATTATTTAGTAGCTCCAGTGGAAACATGAGAAGGAGGTAAAGTGTAAATCTGCTCCGCTGAGTGCCAGGTAAGGGTGGGTCTCCATGACACTGACTTAAGCTGAAGTGAGAAACATTATTCAGACCATTCATCCACTAAATGGATCACAACCTGGAGTTATTCACACCTGGAGTGGAGAGAAATACTTGGGCACCGATATTCCAAAAGAAGAAGATACTGTATTTGTACATGAGTTTTAAGCACTGAGCATTAAAAGTGACCAAAGATCTCTCCGGTTTCTGCAGCCAGTGGTGTCCCACCCAGAGCCTGCAGTGGCAAACAGTGCAGGGGGGGGCTTTTGCCATGCTGGCTTTCTTCAATGATGTGCCCTTCTTCCCTGGATCAAGGTAATAAGACATCCTCTTTGGGTAGCAACTGCCTCCCTTCATGATGTCCTTAAGAAAACTGTAAGACCTTGGCAGCTCCCGTGTTTGCCTGCTAAGGAATGTCTGAACTAAGAACCTGCCTACGGAGCTTATTTTCTCCTGATCAAGCTATAACTGAAGAGGTAGTGGCTGCACCATGAGAGGCTTTTAGTAGCTACAGACAAACCAAATATATCTGGCCAGGGATGTCTTAAAGCAGCGGGGCCATAACCCCTTCTCTTCTGTGACAGCCTCAAGTACATGGATGAGACATGGGGCTGGGGTAGGAAACTCTTATCCTGCCAGTGGAAGTGCTGACTGAAGGCTACTAAAGCCCAGGGCACCTTGTCATGGCTCCTTGCCTTGCCTCCACCTACTCCCACTGGAAAACACAGGCAGACCTCCAGAGAAGGGCTGAGCACTGCAGTCACAACACATCCTCCTCTTCCCCCTCCATCCTTGGTTCCTTGGACAGACAAAGGAAAAGGGGGCAGGATCCAGCACACCTCTCACGTGCCAGTTAATGCAATCACTTCAGGCATGCAAAGTGGCAGTGGGGTACAACGATACTACATCATTGTTTCAGCTGGGGCAAGAGGAGCTAGCAGACCTGGAGAAAGTGTACTTTTGGGTAACAATTGTATGTAAATGTATACACAACAACAAAGTACCTAGTGGGACATCAAGCTCTTGTGCGCAGAGGCACTATCCCCAAGACAGGGAACAGGAGACTCACATCAAAATGAGCACACAATCAGACCAGGACACCGAAAAGCTGAGCACTGCTGCACTGTGGAGGTAGTATCCAAAGCAGGAAAACTCTCCTAAGAGAAATGTGTCTGTAGTTTCAGGGAAAGAAGTGGCTTTAAATGTCTCATATCTGAGATAAATGTAAAAGCTCCTGGACTATCAGAAAGTGCAAAAGATGAGGCACCACACGGCGAGGCTTTCACCTGGGCCCTGAGAAACAGGGGGATGAACTGGCCCTGTAAGGGAGTACAGCACACGCTTCCCTGAGCTGGCTGAGCTGGGTAACAAGCCGGGCTGCTGCAGTCCTCTGGCAGACCCACCAGCCAGAGCTGGACTCAGCAAAGCTGCGTTTGCCTTACACTGCAACTAAGCGAAAAAGCCCTGAGCCCTGGCAGAGTCCAGAGCTCTCAGCCACCATGGCTCGCTGCCACATAAACCTGAGCAGTCTGGGGTCTGAGGCTGTGTGCTCTGCACTTCAGTTCTGGTGTCAGCTCAGGGCTCAGTTCTCCCCAAAACAATATTTGCTTTTGAAAAAATGTAGATGAGACCATATATGCACAAACGTACAGCAGTCTGTGTTTCTGTGCCTCCCCACAGTTACTATGCTTAACACCTCCTCTGGTGCTGCAGTGAGGGTGAATCCAAGCCCACCCAAAAGGAAAAGAATATGTCCTATGAACCCAGATAGCCCCACTGTACAGTCTTCAGTGTATGACTCTACAAGCTGATGTTCCTCCATCTTGGTTTTGATCAGCTGGCTTGAAGGCTGAAGCATAAAAGGTCCAAAATACCCTTTGGCAGAACGCACCTCAGCATTGTGGCTTTGAACCACCCGAAGGGATGTTTTAATGCGGCCCTGTGAGCTTACATGGAAGGATATATACATCATCAAACCATTCGGGAGGTACTTCCTCGATTACACTAAATGCTGGTTTCATAAGGCACTGATGGGTTTAACCTTTTGCTTCAAAAATAATCATTAGCATATTACACAAACACAGTGTAGGGAAGTTGAAAAATAATGTTTAAAAATACTTGCCTTTAAAAATTCAGCCCCTCCCATGTTACCAAAATCTAATTAAAGGGATCTAGCAGTTGCTGGCTCTGAGATGCCTTTGGTCCAAAAGCATTAGGATTCAATATGTTTTTCTGACCAAGTCTCTCAAATTCTTTTGCTGTCTTTAGTCCTGCTTCTCTCCTTTGTGTTTCCAAGGGTAGATTAGCTCTCCAAGGAACAGCTTCTTGCAGAGAGATGTCCAGGAATCCTTAGGGTAACAGCTGTAGGTTGGCAGCCTATACGTCTGTATCACGCTGCCATATGATAGAGGGTTGATCTATGAGGAGAAGAAAGAGGGATAGGAGCAATGAAAACGTGTTGTAGTAAGAAACACGGGCAGCTGAGGAGGGCAGGTGCAACTTTATCATAGCACTGGCCTCTGTTAAACCATCAATACTGCTACTCACAAAGCATCAGAATCCCTCTTTGGCTAGCTAAAGCTATTCAGCCTTCTACAACATCCCAAAACATTAACAAATCAAGCTTGGCAAGGAGTATCATTAGAATAATTTTCAAGCAGAGAAGCAGACACAAGCACCAGCAGGATTTGAGAGTGATGTTCATTACACAAGGGTGTGGAACTGTCGCCTTGGTTGTATTAGGAAGTTGCAGTGGCTGGAGAGATGGGGGCCTCCCACCACAGACAGCAATACTCTGTTGGGGGTGCACTGTGACTCTTAGGAACTCCTCTATAACTTGACAGTTAAGCCATATCTTTACAAGCCTACTTCTTTAATGTGCTAAGCCCTCAGCCCACAGCTATGCTTTAGGCTAAGCCTGATATGACCTGATACACACTCAGTGGAATGGAGTCCTAGCAAAACAGGATGCATACCACACAATGCCATGCAGGGCTGCTCATTACCATTTTAAATTAGGTCTCCTTCTCTGAGTTCATCTTTTAAAATTTTATTTCAATCACCATCCCAAGAATGACCATGTCTGGAATCTCTGCCTACAAAAGCTCATGGCCTCTGATTATGGTCACAAAGTTGCTGTATCAACCTTTTGGAAGATGGGGTAGGCAGACAGACATGTTAGCTGGACAAGGGGCAACAGAAGCACATTAGACCTTGGAAAATCTCATTCCAGTGAAGCATTTCAGGGTAGAGAGATAGGTGAAGTCCAGAGGATTGATCCAATCTGGCCAAGATCTGATGCATGAAAAGGATGCACACCAATAGATTGTCTCCAAAAGACTAAACAGATTACACAGAAATGGTGGATCTCAGAAAACATACCATGAGAGATGCCAAGGGGTGACTTACAGAGCTAGAGGAAGCTTGGACAGTGGGGGGAAATGGAAGGACATCCTCCTCTAATGAAAGGGTCCAGCTATGCTGGAACCAATGAAGCAGCTGCGTGAAAGGAGACTGTAATTCACCGTAGAAAATCTAGCTACAAGAAGGAAAGAGAGACAGCAAAAACGATGCAGACAGTCACTACTTTGTCAAAAGCTGAATATTTCTTTTGTCCACTGAAGAGCAACCAGTTTTCTGGGAGTTTGCCTGTACCACCAGTTTGCTTCAGCTGTCTGGTGCTCATGGAGAGCGGGAGGATGAACGCAGAGTGCCTACAAAGATGGAGCTCTGGGAAAGGGTGATTAAGCAAAGGTTCATTAGAATTAGTCCTGGAGACTTTTGTCAAATTAGTTTCAAAGTACAACATTGCTGAAGCAGAAGGAGAAAATGCCTGTACACAGAAGCATTCCTATGAAGTTTAGGAAAAAGGCCAGGGCAGCAGCTCGCAGGGGCTGAAGGAAGCCAAGGAACAGCCAGACCCAGCATGGTCCGGCTGTGGGACACTGACTCATTAGCAGATATTAAATGGGTCCCAGACAGATTCACAGGAAGCTAGTTCTGAATGCAATCAAAATGAACATTTGTACCAGAAACAGAAGAGCAGAGCTCATACCACCTGAGGTATGTCTAACCTAAACTCATGCAGCTCATATTTCAAACACATTCTACAGCCTAAAGGCCAAGGATCGACCACAGCATTTATGGGACATTCTGCATGACTATAACCAACCTCATTGCATTGTGGTCATAGACAGTTAGCTGAAAAAAAGAAAACAGAAAGAAAAAAACCCAAAGACCAAAGAAACCTGCCCCCAAAACAAACAACAGTAAAACTTGAGTAACTATTTCTGCCTATTTCCTCAGCTGTGGGCAAACCAGTATGTTTTAAGTGAAAACATGCTGGGGGAGGATAGGAACTGCTGCTATACAAGGGAGATACACAGCGTGTGTTCCTTTGACTATTAGCTACGTGGGCTGGAAGGTTTGGACACAACATTTCTCGTTGAAAATCATCCATAGGCAGAGTGGTGATACCGAGCAGTAACACTTGCCTACTGAGAAATAACAAGAAATGATTTTATGCCCAGCACAATATATGCGCCTGCCTCTCCTATTATAAATGGAAACAAACAAGCAAAACAAAAGCAACCGTTTATTAGGGAAGTGGCAATATGAGTTCCTTTTATGCAATTTCTTTAGTCCAAAGCTATAATATACCCTGATATAATATACATCCTTTGTTTCATAATGGAGCTGTTCCCTTTTCCCTTCCTCTTTTGCTTAACCCTTTTCAAAGCAATTGCTGTGAAAGACAACACTTCTAGCAGAAAGTATACAGATGAATCAAACTCATCATGTCTTCTCACTGGGCTATCAGTTCAGTTGAGCCACACTGCCAGAAATACTTCTTCTTCTGCACCAAAATAAATTATTTCTAAACACTAATGAAAATACTGAACTGTGTAAGACTTCCTGGAGAAAATTAAGTAGCATTTGGAATGGAAATATCATCCCCCACCCTCCGCCTGCCTGTGTCTGGACTTTGCATTCCAGTGACACGATCTTAAACACTCGGCTGAACCACAAGCTCAAAGTGAATGCTCAAAGCCAGCATTATTGATTTCTAATCCATTACCAGCACCCCAAAGGACAGCTGTGAACGTATCAGTCACCTAGAACTTAAATTATTTTGGGCATAGTTATAAGCATACAGCCTTACTTCCACCAAGCATAGCTCCAGAGGGTTACCATATGGGGAGCGGACAAAGCCACTGTGAAATTTCTAGAAAGAAAATTTCTACATCATCATGTACCATAAATAAGAATTTTAGCATGTCACTTAAAAATAGGCTTTTTAGATTGTCTTCTCAAAAGACCTATCAGAAAGTGGTATATCCAGCAGGATTTCTGACATAAACCCAGTTTTCATTTCCACCAGCACAAAATGAGCAAAAAAGTGCCTTTACTGACTCGCTGTTCATTATTATTTGAGCAGAAGGCCAAGAGAGACATCCACTAAAGCACTTCCACCTCTTGATATGATGACTTATGCTATATTCTAGATAGCAAAAGGACATTTCTGCAGTGGTCCAAGGAAAATTCATCATATTCGTATGACTCACTGCCTCTGCTCTCTAAGTCGTGATCTTTTGCCTCTGGAGAAGCTATCGACCTCATCTCACAAACACACCGATGCCAAATTCTCTGCTCAGCAGCTCCTGTGCCTCATCTTTGGTGTCTGGTTTCCTTTTTATGGAGTCTTCTGGTGACAGCGAATGACAGATTTTGGTTCTTGCATCACTACCCTACAGAAAGACAGGAACTGGGAAGACAGCATGCTTATGAAATGCTAGTTTTGCCCTAGAAGATATCTGTTGAAGGGATTCCCTTTTGAACTGCTGCTAGCTGGTGTGCTGGTTCCGTGCTAATCTGACCTCTGCTGAAATAGGGCTGGGGCTAGACCAGTGATGGAAAAAGCAAGAGAACTGGGAAGCTGCAGTTAATTCCTTCCCACACATTCCCCCAGCATCCAAGTGTTTTTTATAAATTCTATATGCTACTTGCAGACTCTCCTCCTAGGATGCAAAGAGCAAGAAAAGCGACCCTGTGATATAGCAGTACTCCCGCAAAGTGAGGAAATGGAAATCTCACAATCACTCCTGAAAGCGTAATGAGAACTTCACTGCTACCATCATGTAATTTCTTCTCAGAAAAAAATTTCCTTTAGTATCTCTGAAGACAGAGCATGGAAATGCGAGTTTACAAAAGAACAGGTAATCTTTTTCTGTGCACTTTGCCAGAGCAACTCAGGAGAATAAGAAGGCCCTTCCCTCTCTTGTCTCGCCCACGCACTCATCCTGCTGGCATCATGGAGCAGCTAAGGCTTTCCAGCACATCTGGAGGGGAAGATCTTTTACAAGCCCTTAACTGTCTTTCATTCTGGATGGTTTAGCTGCCTTCTTTTGCTTCTCTCGGTGTTCAACAATTATTAACGTGAAGCTGCATAGAGCCAGGAAGCGGGGTGATAATGACATGAAGTCTTAATTCCAGAAGTAACAGAGCTCCATGTTTCTCCTATCTTTCCCATTTCATTTGATACCATACAGGACACTGCATTTTCTCTAAAGGAAGGACTCAAGCAGGTATTAAAAAGAAGAGAAAGCAGCAGCCAGTCACTGCGATGCGAAACACGTTTCCCTCGTTTCAGCACTTCACAGCTGAAATTTTTTAAGTGGGACCTTTCGGTGGGACCAGTTTCAGAACTGCTACAAAAGAGAGAAGGACCTTGGGGTCAGTCTGAGGTGAAGCCTGCAGCAGAAAATGTCATGGAGGGCACAAATGGCTTACCTGCATAAGGAGTCGAAGAGGTTTTCCATCCTGCTGCTCAAGGACTCTGAACTTCACACCAGCTGAAAAGAAACAAAACAAGGAAACCAAATCCATGCTTGGAGAAGACCATGCCATTTTCTGCTCAGCTCTGTTGGCTAAGCACCAATTTCCTAGAAATGGAGCCTTCGACCTTTCTTGATTTGTGAACCCTTACACATTTGCAACAGGAAGCACAGATTCTCTCTATAGTGGTTTTAAGCATAATGACAAATGATGTGTTTCTCTTAGCTCCATTAAAAGCAGCCCTCTGACTTCCAGCTTGAAAACACAGTCCTAAAGCAAGCACAAAGCCTAGAAATCAGACAGCCAGACCTGATGATGACAAAGGGACGGAAAAATCTTTCTCTTTTCCCAAAGTTCCATCAGAATGGGAACTCCATGTTAATAGCAGGCAGAGAACTCGCCTTTAATTTGTACTCATGTGGATACAGCACATGTGCAAATCTTTCCCTCTTTCAGGCTAAGGGAGGAAAGTGGCTGGCCTAGAGGCATTAAAAACGTTTCAGAGCAATCACTGCCTATTAATCCCAGCATTCATATGTTCTTAACACGCCACTAACCCCATCAAAACTGCCACTTTTATATTTCCTCTTGGATTTGCTACATTCGCAATACTGACAGATAAATAGGAAAGATTTTGGATTCCAACGGTGACATAGTGCACATGAACATTTAATGCGATGTTTCAAAGAAAGGTAACAACTACGACTAGAGAGGCATTTTTCTTTGAAAGGTCTCGAATCACTTCACAGAAATAAAACCAATCCATCTTCTGCAAACCTGTACCAGCCAAGTGTGCCCCTATTATTCCTTTCTACAGGTAAAAAGATGAGGCAAGAGTAATGAAATGATCTGCCACAGATCAAACAGTGACTCAGGAGTACAAATAGAAATAAAACTCTTCATCTGTGTAAGCTCCATTGCTATAGTATCTATGTGACTCTTGCACATTTAAAAACCAAAACATCTTCTCTTTTTCCTCTAGCTTTGAATTAATTAAAATTATACAGTTTACTCCTGGGAGAGAATGCTCTTGTATAGCAGAGAGCTCTGGTTTAAACTCTCTCCCCAAACCATAAAGCCTTTTCTGTACAGGACAGGAAGGATTTATCTGCATTTTACTGGACTACATTGAAACATGGGCTTCCCTGATGGCTTCAAAAAGATGTTTGAGTACCCTGGGTCTCAATAAGCAAATGTGCTGGATGACAAAAAGTGTACAGTGTGATTCATTGAGTTTTGGCTAAGAGGAAGTGTCTAAGCCATTCCAGCAACAACTTTTCAGGCAGGCAATTTGTCAGAGAGAGACAGAAACAAGTGTGCACTGAAGTTTCAGGTACATGGTCAAGCACTCTGGAGTCTTATCCTAGGAACAGTCCATTCGACCAGAAAATGCTGCTTCTGCAGGTCATGGCCACACACTTCCCTTCTACAGCTGCAAGCCAACAATCTCTTAGATTATTTAATTGTTCAAGAGTCTTAAACTTCTAGGAAAATACATGCACAAAAAGGCTACAAATTTATTTTAGAATAACCTATAGATTACAACAATGCTCAGGAGTCTGAGCAATTCACTTCACAGAAAAAGCAGGAAGACTCGGTCTACTGCAGATCACTCTAACAGAGAAGAGCCCTAAACTATTCCGTGATTGCCAGCCAACTCCAGAGCTCAGGGTTCTGCTTTTTCTGTACACAGGCACCATCGATGGCACAAGAAAGGTCAGGACATAAACCCATTTGCTTTGTTTCACATGACAGCGCACTAAAGCAAGCTCACTGCTTGTTTGTATTTCAGTAATCATAGAGACACCACCATGACAGGTCCTACAGAACCATGACAAAACTTGCCCCAAAGTTTGTGATGTGAATATTGGGCAAGGGGGAAAGAGAAATACAGAGAAAATGAACTGACATGTTCACAATCAAACAGCAGGTTGGTAACTCGTGTGTGGGCAGAGTTTGAGACCCCTGAACCTCACTGCTACACCTTACTTCACACTATAAACTGACATCACAGTGTACCCATCCCAACCAAGGTGGCATCCCTTGAGCTGACACTGGGCGGACAGAACTCTTGCACAGAGGACATCAGCTTTGATATATGTGCAAAAGGCTTTTTAAAGTCTGAAGTATTTCACTTCGGATGCATGGAAAGAAGATATGGATTTTGTTTCTTGTGTGCGCATGGATTGTTCACTTATCCTGGCCCAGGCTTCATCAATGTAATATTTTGTCAATTCAGAAACTGAGTCAAAGAACTTGGAGGCCGGATGCCACGACTGAACTGAGTTGAACTTAAACACTGCACTAGCCCCTTGCTGACAGGAAAAGCTATCCATTCATGTTGGTAGAACCATCCTGATGGTGCCTGTAAAATCAGCTGCCATAACATATGCCAGAGGATCTCTTATCCAAGTTCCGAGTCTGAAAAGAGAGGCAAAACCTAAGCAGTGAGGACATCAAGTGATGTGTACTCTCTAAAGTCCTTTGAATTTGATTCAATTGCTCCATCTGTTACCACTGCAATGACATGTTTTTGTGCTGGGGCAGGAACACAGGCTGCAGAAATTCTCAGAGATGCCTCTTCATCCAGCAGGCAGCATGGCATTGCAGTGTTCTCTTTCTTAACATGTTTAAGAGGAGCAAACAAACAGCCAACAAGGAAAGTAAGTCAGGTAACAAGCTCAACAGAGAAGACAATCCTCTGCCTGGGTGGAGGCTTATTATCCTGCAGTAGGTAGCTGGCTGAACAAAACTGAGGAGAAGTAATGTAAAACTGATGGGAATATATGGCTTACATCTCTCAGTGGCAACAAGATTTCCTTCTGCCCTACAACCTGCTGTTTACTGGGTCAGTTTTCTTCAGCTGCATCTCCTGTTCTCCAAAGACAGCCCTGAAGGGTTAAGAAGTTTCTGCCAGGAAACTCATAAGAATCTGCTGAAGGCACACATGGAAAAGCAACAGAGTTGGTAATATGGCTCAGCTATACCTTCCCAAAATCAAGCCTGGCACTGCTCCAACAGACAAAGCTGTTATCAGTTGCCTCAAGCTTCCCTTGCATTTGATGACTAGCCTTGGTTTAGTGATGATCAAGCTTTCTTACATTTTAAATTCCTGCTGTATGCTCTTTAAAAGGATGGGAGAAAATAATTTAGACGTGCTTGATTTTAACTAGATTAACCATAGTTGTTTGACAGTTAAACCCATTCCAAAATGATCCTTTACTCTGGTGCCAACCATGGCTGATGCTTACCAAAAGTGGAAAAACAACGACTAGTTTCAAAATGGTGACAGATTAGTCTCAAAAAGAGAACAATTATCTGAAATCTGCCCAGAGCTCTGTAATTAATCCAAACACCTCAGCTCAGGACTTCAGTTAGGCAAGTCAGCACAGAACTGAAGCAGTTCCATTGATTCACAGCCACTGTAGATCCAGCCCTTTGAAACAGCAGATTTTCCAAGGATTTTTGTAATTTGGCTTGTTTCAGAGCCCAAATCCCAAAGTTAACAGCTTGTTTAACTCTCAGAAGTTTTACCGGACCTGGTACTGGAATCAAAAGATGACCTCATTTATAGGGTCCTTGTTTGGATGTCACTTTTAGTTGCACAGGCTTTGTAAAGGTGCTCCCGATTCTGCTTCAGCATCAAATTTCTTTCCATTGACAACCTCATCCTGCTCCTTGCAGGAATTGGTTAACAGTATGGACAACTGCGCAACTTGAGCCTTGGGTTCCTTCCTGCCCTCTCCCCTGCATCTTTCTATTCAGAAGCTACCCATTGCATCAAAATTAAATGCATAATGCAAAATCCTTGAACTTCTGCATGTGCAGTGCTGAAGGACCTACCTGCGAGTCTGTAAGATCTGCAGAGCCGAAGGATGATTGAATAAAGAGGCAGAGAGTCAATCAGGTCAACTAGCAAGTGTATCAGGCCTTGCACAATCACCACCAGCAAACGGAGCTACAAAGAAACAGTTTAATAAGAAAATCTCAGAGAAACAGGAGATGCAACACTTGCAAACTCATGAGCTGGTCTGCAATCTGACATTGTTGTGTGTTAAGCTAAAGCCTCCCCAAGTGGGTTTGATGTCTAGAAGTGCTGGGCCTGGATGACCCTGCATGAGGTTGCTTGACAATCTTAGCTTAAGAGTGTAACTGAAATGAAGGTCCTACAGTTGTAGAGGCAGTGACCTTCAAGGACATGAGAGCTATTCCACTTTCAATGGCCATAGTCTAAAAGAGAGAATTTAGGCTTCCATTTCTAGTAAACTCCAGCACTGTGTATCAGTGACTGTAAATTTTTCTCTCTCCAACAGTGAGCTGAAGTAGCTTATTTCTGCCTGAAGAAACCCCATGTAGAGCATCTAAGCAAGAGCAAAGCAGTCAGAAATAAGCTTCCTACTCAGTGTGTTCTCATCCCCTGATTAAAGCACCTCCTTTTGTCAGACTGCATTTATTTTTGTTGCCAAGCTCATCTGAAAAGAGAGGGCTCAAAAAAGATGTTGAAACCATGTGATGGCCACTATCTGTGGAAAATTTTGCTCCAGGCATGCCTCAGAGAGGACTGGTCATGTTGGGAGAAGAAAAGAAAAATAAAGCAGTCCAACCCTCTGAGCAAAGCCTGGCTGAAAGCATTTAACACAGCGAGTTAATTTCTTGAAAAAAAAGTTCTGGATTAAACTAGAGAGGCCATCACCCCGGACGTGGGATGGAAAGATAAAAAAAATGACTTCTGAGTGAAAGAGAGGGGAACAGCTTGTTCTGCTGACCAGGATTTGCTGGGAATTCCCTTTGGAGAAACACAAACACATATCCTGAATTCCACTTGCTTGGCATACACGGGCTGTGTGAGAACCCTTCCTGGGACACCCAGACAAATATATATTTTCTTTGTGGATGACACTGAATGACTAGGAAACTTTTTTTTAATATCTCAGAAGACAGTGTATGACTAGCTTCAAGGGTTAAATCTTACCAGGGTAAACACCAAATAATACAGTGCAGTTGTAGGCAGGAGGAACAGCAGGATTGTAAATAGCAAAGTGCCAATAAATAACTAGGGAAAAGAGAAACACAAACAATCATTAGCAGAGCAATGGCAAAATAAAATAAAATAATAGGAAACTGTGAGATAACGACAGTTTGCAAGACTCCTTAATGTGCTTTTTTATGCCCTATGTGAATAATGCTGTTACCTTTAATATTTTCAGTACTTCTTCTCTCACTGGCCCTTTTTAGAAGGCTCCCTATTATAGGAGTATGTTTGGAAAGACAAACAAGCTGGATCCTGACAGCAATTTTTCCTTTATAGACAATACTCAAGATTTCCTATTTCAGGTCAGTTTCCTTAGGAAACAAGACTTACACGTTCATGCCATTTGTCCACTCCCTGTCCCTGTAAGTTTTAGAGCCATTGGTCAGTTTTTACCAGAAAAATGTGGAAGGGTAAAAAGAAGTAAGAATTTGGTAGGGAATTTTGTAGAGAATTGAGAAGTATTTTTGTTCCTCCTTGTTTTAGGAGAACAGGCACCCGGTGAAAAGCTGGCAAAATCTGGTTGATAAACATTCCCAGCAGCAGCAGCAGGCTGGTCAGTCCAGCCACAGGACTTCTGCCTCTTGCTCGGTGGGAAACTGGGACACAGAAAGAAGCTGGAGTTACTGGGGTGGGTGGAGCAATATTCAGAGGATGAAGGAGAAAAATCCATAGGAAAGCAGGTGTCATTAGCTCCACTGCCCACAGAAAAAGTTATTTTTATTCTGGGCCAGCCCAGTTGGCTTAAGTCTAACTAATTCCAACTGGGAGAAATGCAGATTTTTGACAAATAGGGATCGGACTCCTCAATTTTCTGTTGCCACTTCCAGAACAGAGAGGCCACAGGAACACAGGGCACTGCCATTTCTGCGAAAAGAGATCATGGCTGTGGTATATTATAAAAGAAAATAACACAGCCAGCCGTGTCACAGAGATGGATCAACATCCCAGCTTTATGCACGTAACCAGAAACAGATCATAACCCAATCCACTCTCTTCACAGCAGTTGTTTCTCCCCTCCTCTATCACTCCACTGCAGTTGCTTAACATCTCCAAAAGTCTTTTAAGGTCTGCTTTGAACGTCTCTTCCCACCCAGGCCAACAACATAATTCCCACTGGCCTCCAGAGCAGCAGGATGAAGCCTGAAGTGCCAAACCAATTCTCCTCAAAGTACACAGGGACCGAGGAGCCCTGATGCAGTCTCCTGGCATGGAAGCTTTTAATCACCACAGAAACAGAAAAATAGCACCTCCACTTACACCTCCACTGGTGTAAGAAGCTCAAGGTTATCTGTTGCAATGGAGAGAGAGGCCCGGGCCCTGGAAGTTACCAAATATTTTAGTGATTAGTATTATTTTAGTGATGTTTGCAACTGCCATCGTGGAGCAGTTCAGGCTCTGCTGAACTTTTGCATGGCATTTTAGAAATTAAAAAGAGCTTACAGTATTTGACAAAAAACCGCCTCTGCTGCTTGTGTGAGAACGTGTGGGCCAGGCTCCAGTGCAACGTGAATGAAACGGAGCCTTTTAATAGAAACGCTGGCATGTCTGTTACTGTGGCAACACTGCTGGGCACCACTTCTTAAAATGCTTCCCTCCCCCATACCCACTCCCATGCTCCAGGAGCTGGAAGCATCTGCAGCACCCACTGCAGTTCACCAGGGTGCCTTGCAGGTGCTCAGCACTTGCCAGAATTAGGCCCCCTGAACACGCAGAGAAGCAAAGGTGTGCTGCAGAGCAGCAGAGTCCAAGCATTTGGTTGAAGAGCCACGGATGCAGAGTGCTGAGGCATGCACTTGTTCTGGGCACCACAAAGCCTCCCATGGCTTCTGTCTCAATATTAGCTGAAGCAGGATAGGACTGTATTGCCCATGGGCAGCGTCCTGCAGCGAGCCCCTGGTGCTGCAGCACTACCTGGTCCAAGTCATAGGAGCAGGAATCCACCCGCTGCCGGAGGACGTTCCATTTCTTCCCACGGAACAAGCGCCAGAGAGATGACAGGCCGTAAATCTTCAGGCAGTAGAGCCTGAGCAAAGAGAAGACGCTGTGCATCAGAGCTGCGAGTTCCTGAGCTTCAACACAAAACAGCTGTCATCATTACACCCCTGCACCCACTCACTTACTGACGCCGCAGAACTCAGGGTGGCAAAAGAAATCAACCCGAGAATGACGCAGATAAAATACTCAGTCAACCGTATTTGGCTGGCCCCTGGCGCGGGCAGAGCAGGCTGCTGCACACAGGTCTGGAGTACTGGAGGGCAATGGCCATGCCATGCCCCGGGACAGCGGCAAGGCTCTCGATAGGGTGGCCCCTACGAGAAGCAGCAATCGCCAGCCCCATGCCACCACCTTCCCTGTAACAAAAGAAGCAGCAAGCTTATTCCCCCAAGTTCACCTCTGTCTCTCCTGTTTAGAACTGCCCTGATCCCCTTGCTTCACACCCCTTCCATGGCAGGAGTGGCCAAGGTCTCACCCCTCACTCTTGAGTCAATGCAATTCAATTTTGCCTCCACAGCACGGACAGACAAGGGAGAAGACTGGAGCCCCTGCACCTTCTTTAGTAAAGCACAGCTTCAAACATCCTTAAGAGGGGAAACAGATCAACTAAATGGCTGGTGGCCCCTACCACTTCCTTTCCTTTAGCTTTTGTAACTTGGTGCTACGACACTTGGAGCTACTTCCCTTCCAAAAAAAGGGTGAGTCCTTGGTGAGAGAAGCTTGTGGTGATAAGGGGTGGGAAATAGACACTCCTGCAGAATAACATCAAGGAAGAAAAGAGCCCCTGGGATGGAGAAGAGGCACAAAGAGCCCTGGGCAGCTATGTCCAACATATATGGATGTAAATAAAGGGGGGACAGCCAATGTGTGGGGCAGAAGAGAGCCTGAGAAAGCCTGAGCTACAAAAGCCAGACTGGTTAACCAGCCTAGTTAAGGCACGGAAGCTACTCAGATTTCAAGGCAGCATTGTGAAAGCAGAGGCAAGGCATCTTATCCAAGAGAAGAATCTGGTTTGAGGAACACCAACTGCTTCAAGGAATTGGCAGGGTGCCTCCAGACTGGCAGGCACAGCTCAGTGCACTAATCCCTAGGCAGGAGGGTGCCGGGGACAACTCCTCCAGGTTGCTGGTACACACCTGCTCTGTGGCTCTGACTAAGGCCACACACTCCCCCACACACCCTGACATGACACCAAGCGGGTGTTCCTGCTGTAGCACCTGCCCCACCTTCACTGGCTGCCTGCACACACATGCCTGCCCTTGTTTCACTGTGTGGTTTATTTCAGAACGGGTTCTCAGGCTTCACCAACACCTGAACCAGCAAATTCTTCCACCAGCTGCAGGAACGCAAGGTGTTGTGGTGGCTGTGTTGATGTGGGTGACTGCTATCCCTTCCTAACTCTCCACTGGGGGCACCTGGCACAGCAGGGCAGTTCGGTGCCAGAGGCAAGATAACATACAGCTGCTCTATACTTCTAACAAACAGCCGAGGCGGGTAGACTGGCTCCCTGCAGCTCACATGGGAAAAGCAATCAGCTGAGAAAATGCTTTTCCTGTTTCCACTCACTGCACAATGAGGAGGACCGAGGCCACTTCTCACAGACCAAACCAGAAATTCCAGTAATGAGAGGTGTTGGGAAGAGACTCTTCATTACTGACATTACTGATTTCGGGTGTAAGCCCTATGCTCTCAACAGACCCAGCTGATAAATCATATCTCAATATTTCTAACCATTCCCTAAACTACCCATAACTAAAGTTCTACTATTTCTTCCGTTGTTTGCAATGTAAAGCCCTCTGCTCACAGCCTGGGGAGGAACGATGACCATTCCGTACTTTATAAGCCCAAAGTTCCTTTATTTATTACCTTGTCTCTCATCTCCTTGTCAAGAGCAGCTATTCTCCAGTGGCCTGTGTGAATCCTTGCTGCAGCACATGTTAATGGAGCGCAGGAACACAGCACATCGGTGGGCACTGTTTGCACAGTAACCCTGACATGCCCTGGACATGCCCCAAAGCCCCGTGCGCTCCCACACACTGCTTCAGAGCGTCTGCCCGGTTCTCAGGCTATGGGGCCCTCCAGTAGGTCCAGACAATGACACCAGGATGGTGTCACACCCATGCTGTAACCCCAAACCTGTCATCTGTGCTCCACGATGCAGACAAGAACCTCTGAAGCAGGGCAGAGGCAGGGACTCTGGGGCTACCAGAAGTACAAGGGTTCCCCTTTCCTCCTCCTCTCCTCCAGTTCCCCTCAAAACTACTGGGTAGGGTGCAAGTGAAAAGAGTACTGTAAGGCTGAATCAAAGGGATGGAGTAAACTTCTTTCTTGTTCTCTGCCTGTCACATAGTTTTATTTTTCCAGGTCACTACCACAATAAATAAATATTTAAACACAGGAAAACTGAAAGATAGGTTGCTTGTACTACTGTGGCCATCATTTCTACATGCATAAAAGAATGCAATAAATTAATTGCTGGCTAAACTGTGAATTGAAGAGAACTACACCAGGAATGAATGCTCCACGAATTAAAGACATGCCTGGAGCGTTCAGTGGCCCTTCTTTCCAAATATACCTAAGATACAGCCAAGAGAGATCAACTCACCTGGCTCCGTAGACATAAAAGCAGTATATGTGGAAGGTCAGAAGTGCAATGATGTCGGAGAGGATGCAGAGAGCCACGGTCAGGCCCAGACAAGCTGACAGACCGACATACCAGAGGATCATCTCAATGAATGGGGACATCAGGTGAATGTAGCCTAATGGACATTGCAGAATGTCAGTATTTGACTGAGACATCTTCCTCTTGACACTCTCAATCAGTCCTGTTGACTGATTCCCCCTGCCCTAGAACATTGCTCCAGAAATCATAGGCATGAAAACATGCCAGTAAAACTGGAAAGCTCCTTTAGATGCCATCTTCTGTTTAGGAGGGCCAACAAAAACTCTCTTTCCCCACAGGTTTCTGTCCAGGTGTGGCAGCTCTGTGAGGAAGGGGAAGATGTGCTCAGCTTGAACAGAGTTTTATTTTTTTGCTCCACACCTTGCTCCACATGTGATATGCTTTTCTAGATTTGTGTCCAGGTTCCTAATTACATTTTTAACTGCACACATCAACCTTTACTGCAGCCATTCCCCTTTTCTTGCTATTCCCACAAAAGCCACCCCATATGGCTTTTGTAAAATAAAACAGTGTGGAGACATACAGTCTCTTTCATCATTAAAGTGGAGCAAAGTCACAGAAACAAGACCATACTTGATTGGTGAGCAAAGTAAATCAGTATAATAACTAAGGAGTTCACGTCCATCACAACTGTACTCCTTCATCAAGACACTTATCAAGGATAGCAGGGGTGTGTTATTTCAAGGAGGGACTTGAAATAATAAAATTGCACTAAGGTGAAATCAGTGATAGGACAGGGTTGGCATTTGCATCCTGAGAGCACACTTCTCATCCCTATCCTATCACCTGCCTCTTACATGGCAAAGACTACAAAAGCCTACATAAGACCTAAAGCCTTCCCTTGGACACTCACCACTAATGGCACCAAATAAGTAAGCTCCCTTGTGATTTGCACTTCTTGCAAAGCATCAGTGCAAGTGCTTTATTTAATATGCATGACTTCCTTGTGTGGGAATCCAACTTTGGCTTGAGTTCCCACAGCAGGAAGACTCACAGACAAGTTCATACTTGCAGTAGTGCATTTTGATTCATTATTCACCTCTAGGCAAACATTAAACACTCAGGAGGGAAGAGATGAAAAGGGAGGCTGAAAAGTAAAATAATTGCACTTACTAATCCAAAGATGGATGTGGTAAAGGAAGAAGCGGCCCAAAACTTGGTCCAAAGCTCGGTTCATTTTCAGTCCAGCTGGCGCTCCCATTAGCCACTGGAGCAGGTCCTGGAGCTCTTCAGCTACGTGCTACAAACACATGGAAGCAAGGCACCTGAGATAAAAGACTTCTACCACACTGAACAGGTCCAGTGCACCTGTACGTGCTACCCCCCAAAAGGTATTCTTACCACACCCTTCAAACCAATGGAAAAAAAAAATCCAAATCACTACTTTACAACTAGTTAAATCAGAAATGCACCTTTATTGACTCTTCACTGAATCCAAACATAACAGCAGAGAGGAAGCTGAACTGCTTAAATGTGAGGAAGCTGAACTGCTTAAATGTTCTCAGTGCTGGGAACACAAACCTAGTGTTTTTTTATGACCACCTCTTGTAGACTTGCACAATATTTCTTGGTGTAATGAGAGTTCTTGAAATAGGTGGCAAATGCTGGTGCACAAATCGACTTCTTTGGACAGTCAACTGAAATGTCAGAACTGAGCAAGTAATTTAACCATGGGGAAGGCTGTCAGGATTTTAAAAGGGGGAAGATGGCAGTGCACTCGCAGGCAAAAAAAGTGAATTTTTACAAACAAATAATCTGTACATGTTTAAAGCAGGGTAGAAAACACAATTATATAAATGTGTTTCATACATAAACAAACTTTCTTGATACTCTGTGGTGTACTAGGCAAGATTAACCATGCTGTATAGCACTGATCTTGCCTACCACTATTGTGTCTCTCTGCAGGCTTCATGAGGAGATACCCGTGGCAAACCAGTAAAAAAGCCCTCTCAATCATTGAGAAAAAAGCCTAATGGAGGTCGTCCCCAAATCACCGAGGGCTTCGACTCACAACTTCTGGTGATTTAATCCCAGGCTGATGTTGTTTGCTGATTTTCTCTCTCCACCCCACTACTCTGCTGGAGGATCCCTTGGAGTCGACAGGGCAGAAGATGGGGTGGCTCTGCTCCCTGCTAGTTTGCACCTGACCTACTCACCTAAGCTGAAACCAGCGGTGAAGTCCATTTACCAGGCTGTGAATTGAGGTAGCTGAGAGTGGTAACTTCCAGCAAACAGTTCAGGAACATACCCAGAAGAAATGACCTCTCACACTGTCCCGCATGAACAGAGGTTGTGAGTAAAAGCCTTCTACCTCTGAAAATTCTACTTACAGTCAAGTCCATGCAAGTGAATTGCACTGCAAATTGTGCACGTGTAGAAGAATCAAGACAAGCTAACTAAAGCTGATGCACTGTAGCCTACTTTCCCCATCATTCATATGGATAATTTCCCTAAGGGGAAATTATTTCCAAGGAATGATTCCATTTTATTTATTAACCAACAGGATCCTTGCAAAATGAGTTTGTAAACATTTACTTTTAGTGTAGTGGCAAAATTAAGGGCTCCATCTTCAAGTTGCCCAAAAGGATTGCCTTTTTATTTCATTCATTTTCCCTCTGTCTCACTGCGAGTCAGAACTGATTTGAACCCATGGATCTTACCTCTGTGGCTGAGAAGTGTTAGCTGCTTTATAAATAGACTGTTTTTAATAATTAAAGTGTTGGACTGGTAACTTGGAAAAAGCATTTGGTGGTTTTAATGAAATATTTAAATGTTTGAAAGCAGTCCTTCAGCAAGGCTGTTTTTCAGCACTGAATACTTCTGGAGGCTACCAGTCTCAGAGGTGCTACTAAATTCTGACAGAGGCACATAGCTCTGGGAAGGTGCCCTAGCTTGCTGTTATTTAGCTGGGCAAGGCATTTCAAAACATAATCCTAAGGCATAACCTTGGAGGTTGTTTTCCAGCCAGATATTTTAGGACTGATCAATAGCAAGTAAAATCAGAAAAGGTGACTGGGAGTCCAATTCTCCTGTTGTAGTCACGAATACTGAATGTGGCCAGTATTAATAAATAAGATACACTGAATTGGAAGTGTTTTGTAGAGAGGTGTAGGGACATTACCAAACTGGAGACTAAAGCTAATACGGTTTAGATGAGAACACTGTGGAAATATTTTCTTTACTGTCATGGTCTTCTTTCTAGTCTCCATATGCAGAGGGTCTAACGGTGATGTGACATCGATGGAGAAGGACACTCAGCACACTGCAGGTGGGCACCGGGAAGCACAGTGCGAACTTCCTGAGCGGAGCATCTAGTGCAAGTCAGAGCAAGGAAAGCCAAAGCACTCCCTACTAGACACACCTGCCCTGCATCTGTTGCAGGCATTTGGAGCTCTAAGTTATACTATTTTACAAATTAACATCTAAGAATATTTTTCAGGAAGTGTCCTCTCTGCTTGCTTTGTTTATGGATTAGCAGAACATGACTGAATAGGAACTTACATCCAATTATCTCTAAACCCCAGTAACATTTTTGGAGGCACGATCTATGATAAATATTTAACTGTTTCAAAGAGATTACAGCTTAAGAAAAAGAGACAGCAGCAAAGATGAAAGAGGTGAAGGAGAAAAAAAACAACCAAACAAACAAAAAAACCAAACCAAAAAAACCCCCAAGATGGTTTATAAGCAATTTTTTTCAAACCAGACAAATGTAGCACTTTGAGTTGGGTATTTTTGAAAGAAGGCTGTCTCGTGGAAGGCAAAAATAAGAACAACCATTGGGAAGCCTGGTGGGATCGAGGGAAGGAGGAGGGTAGGAGTTGTGAGGGCACCTACAGAGAGAAGATTATTCACATTTTCCATTCTTGGATTTGAAAGCCTGCTCCAAAAATCAGCCCTTCATATTGCATACAGCTAGTCACCAGTTACTCCCTAGGTGTCTCTGAATCACATCTGCCTCATTTACTGACAAAAGCAACTTGTTATTACAGTCAGCACAGCGCAGCTCATCAAGCTGTGAAAGTGGGAGCTGCAGTCAATGTCTTGTGCATCATCAACAATTGCTAGCTAAGTGCTGATTTGAGAACCATTATAGCAGGGGATGACGAATGATGGCTAGGGAATACGGTTTCATCCTCACATCAGCAGGCTGAGCTTGTGACCCTGGCAGTTGTCGAGAGCCAGAATAACCTGCCTGCATCTGCTCCGTTCCAGAGAGATGTTTGCTCGGAAAAAAAATGAACACTGTATCCAGTCCCCACACAGCTACGATTTTGTCAATATTAAAATCAATCAATCAAACCAATAAGTTTATATGTTATATAAGGTTAGTTTGTCAATATTAAAATCAATCAAATCAATAAAGTTAAAATAAGGTTATGTATATAACCTCATAATATATAATAAACATTGTAATATATATAATGCTCTATTTACTAACAGATACAGAGATGTAAGGTCAATGCCATCATCAGATCTGGGGCATTTTTGATATACCAAAAGCAGAATAGCAAGGAGCATTAGGGAAGGAAAAGTAACTCATTCTGCATATGGGAAAGTTTGCGTTACTGAACTTGGCAACACATAAGCACTTGAGAAAGCCCAAGTGATGGGAATAATGCGTACCAGATGGACACTCAGCAGCAAAGAGGAAACCTACTGCTGAATGGCTAAGGGGAGATTTTGCTGTCATACTGGAAAAGAAGTAGTGCTGGCTTGCACACCACATGCTGAAGTCATTGGTATATTTTGGGATTACTCAGATCTGCATTTTTTAAGGCCTGCACATAATGCATATAAATCAATGCCCACCGAAGGCAGTAAAAGGACTCCAAATGATTTTTATGTCCACAATCTAATATGCTTGAAAGAAGAAAGTAAGGCTGGAAAGTAAGAAGAGTCGTAAGTGGCCTGAAGTGATAAGGCTGGAGAAGCAGAGAAGAAAGGCACTGACTGACTACCAGGCCACCCACACAAGGAGGAGTTAGCACTTCCAGGAAAGTAAGTAAACAGCTCTTGGTGATAGCGAGGTAATGAAGTCTGCACATGTAGGAGACATGGTGAAAATAACTGACACTATGATGCCTAAGCTGAGTGACAGCTGAGCTAAATTACTGAAAGAGGAATGAACAAGCAACTCTCACAAGCAAGCCTATCCAGGACAGGTGCTGGGATTGGATACACCTTGAGCACAGAGAGCATCCATCTGCCAAAGACACTGGACAGATGGAACCCCTCCTGGAGCCACCTGTGCAAACAGGAGCGCAGCCAAAAGCCACTTCCTTGCAGACTTGTTAAGAAATCAGATTTCTGAGAGCTGGACACTTAGAGTAATCCCACAGGGAGAGCTCTAGTGAACTTAAACTTCTCCAGCTGAAATATCTGTAAGGGAAAAGACTTAGGAATAAGACTTAGAAAAATATTTTTAGTGTATAGCTCAAATACAAGAGCAAGTGTATTGCAAGAATTGCGGTCCTTTCTACCCCCACCACTGCTGCTGAATAGTTTCTGCAGCAATCCTTAAAACATGCAATCCTTAGAAGTTTGACTATGAAAGATAACTAAAATAGCAATAGTCACAATCCACAGCTATGCTGGACAATCCATACACACTTTCTGAAAGCACAGCATGTACAAGAATGATCAGAGACCTATGGCTTGTAACAGTTAAAAGGTTAGACATGGACCAAGCACATCATCATCAAGGGAAATGTGAGCTCTTCCCAAGAAAGACAGCATAAGTAGGAAAAATAAATTGCTGCTGGAATTCTCTAATCAGAATAAAATTCCTTCCAACCAAGAAGCTGGAGAAAGAACCAAGAGGATGTTCTCCATCTGCTAGAAAGAAACCAGTGGAAAGATCCACCTTCCCTCCCAGAAATGAAAGGAAAGTGGGCAGAGAAAGGATTAGGCTGTACAGCTGCATGACAGTGCTCAACATTGGCCGCGCGTCTATTCCCAGGACACAGAAGCTCTTACAACAGAGCTAACTTCAGATTACTGGTCTGGTCTCCAGCCTCTGAAGTACATTATATGTTCCTTTCTGCCACTAAACAGATATATTGGAGTACTGCACCTAAAATGAACCACCAGAAAAGCAGGATAGTATGAGTCATACTTGTTCTTCATGAATTTATGCTGATGCCAAGGGATCTTAGTGGGCAAGAGGAGTGATGTTTGAGAAAAATCACAGGACACAGCAAGTTTTCCTAGCTTACCATCTGTACACCAGAGCTCTTAGACAGGATTTCAGGTGTTTGTATCCTGACTAGCTAATGCCTTTGGATTTCCCCATGAAATTCCTCTCCACAAGCACAGCTGCACTGCTTATCAAGTTTGACTTTTCAGCAGTTTATCAGATTAAACCCAGGTTACAGCTTTTTTTTTTTTTCTCCAAACACCCCATATAGCAACAACTTGAGGATACTTCCTGTCGACTCCAGAATAAAAGTATTCTGGCTTGATAGCCACTCAACCTGCAGCTGCAGAGCTCTGTCCAAGCCATAACTGTTACTTTAGGAGCTGGAACAGCCCTCCGGTAAATATCTAATTACTATTCACTGCACACGCAAAGCAGAGCTGTGTTCCTTTTGAGCAGTCCCAGCAGGCTTGATTTGAAGATTTCATTGTTCTTGAGGAGACCTAATTTGCATGACTTCAGACAGGACTCTCTCTGAAATCCTTGCGTGTAAGGCATTCCCTTCTTACAACTACCCCAGGCATCAAAGGCTGGTCAGTACCCACAGCAGGTGAAAGAGAAACGGCTTTGGCCACACTTACATCAGCCACAGGGATAAGAGTGTCAGCAAGGTGACCAATTCGGTTTTTTCTGTACAGCCAGGACATCAGCAGTATCCCCAGAGCCACATCAATCAGCAGAGAGACAAAGATGTTGGCTTTCCTGCATGCAGGATAAAGAGAAACAGTGTTAGAGAAAATGGAAGGACAGTGTTTAATGTTTCAATGACAGCTGTCAGCTTCACTTACATAGCATCTTTAATGTCCTAGGGACACCAGGACAATTTACTGAAGAGGCACAGTGTAGAGATCTTTTGACTTTCACTGGTGTGCTGCTACTTCTGTGGCCAGACACAGAGCGACTTGGAGCCTGCCACACCACTAAACCTTTTTTAGTAAGGGGAGCAAAGAGTGGGATTGAAGCTACAAAGAGGAATGCTAGACAAAGTGTGTGTGTGCACACACACACACACACTCGGGGGGGATTTACCAATACTAAGGGCACCAGCACCTGGAGTATCCACGTCGAGATCAGATGGCTTTCCAAGAGGTATACTTTAGTTGAACCACTAGTCAATGTAATAAATAGTGTTTCTGGGTACATAAACGTACCCAAAAGGGCTGCTGAACTGCCCCTTCACTGCTAGAGTTTCTGAATGAAATTCCATGACGTGAGTTATTCGGGAAATCAGATTAAACAATCACAGTTACTTTTGGCCTTCAAATCTGCTAATCTATTTTAAGTGTTCCCTGGGAGTCTATTACTGCAGGATCAGAGAACCACACAGAACAAGACTCACTGTGTAATGGCCGTAGGGCATTCAATATCTGTCTCGGATCTCTGCCTCTCCCTGTTCCACTCCCTGCACTGCGTGTTTACTTTTTCTGTTACAGTGACTTTGTTACAGCTGTTGGAGTCTCTGGTCTGCAGTTACTGCAAGAAAGATTCCCCAAAAGAGTGGGTGAAAGAGGGGAGCATTTAAACCTTTCTGCTCTCATGGAAAGTGCCACTCAATACTGATTGCAGTTTTTGGTTAACAGCGGCATATGTGAAAGCAATGAGCTTGTGGGAGTAGTGATAGCAAAGCACTACACATATGGGTGCAGTACAATCTTTCTGTGGGCAACATCCCGGTCGCCTTTCCCAGGCTAGGGAAAAAGGCATATATATGACAAAAGGCATAATTAATATAAACAGAGTGCAGAGTAAAGATCTGCAAACTAGCAGGGAGTAGAGCAAGGAAGGCAATGTGACATGGTGCAGTGAGGACCCCGTAGTGCTGTGCGGGCACAGGATCCATGGTTTGGGTTCCCCAGAGACAGGGCTAGAGTAAAGACATGCATGACTTTATGTGTAGTCTATACCTCATTAGTTGAGTCTGGTTTTGAGCCTTCTTGTTGCTGCTGATGACCTGGAGATGCTGCAGGCGATGTCCCAGCTGCTCACAAGTTGAGAGTTTGCTCCATAAGAAAGACAAAGGCCAAAACTTCAGCACCCTGCAGAAACACCATGGGAATGTCCCCTTTTGCTTTTGCCATGTAGCAGGCTGTCCAGCATACAAACTCCATGCAAAACATTCAGTGTAAAGTTAAGGTTGTGCAACCAGGGACGGTGTCAACATATTACGATTAAAGAATATTAGATGTTAACTACTCTCTTAAAGAGTAACAGAATTAAGGCAGCTTTTCCAGACCAAGACATGTAAAGCAGACAACCCAACCGCTCATTTCCATTCTGTAAAACCATGTGCCTCGCTCTTCCAAGGAAGCCAGAAGACAACCCCAATTCCATCCTGTGCTTTGGGATACATCACTGGGCTTGTACACTGCTCTCAGTCTCCAGGAGACTGGAGTCAAGGCAGTTGTGTGTACAGCACAACAACACAACATGGTGCAACCGCTTCACAAATCCCAGTATCGCTAATCGCAAGTCTCTGTCTAGTGTGAGCTTGGTGTTACAAACAGCTGTGTTCTCCCTGCAGTTTCTGTCCCTTTTCCCCTCTTTTCTTTTTCTTCCACTCGATCCTTTTCTTCTTTTTTTATTACTTCCAAATTCCTTTCTCAGGATCTTCATGTCTATCTTCTCTCCACTACCTTGCCAACGGTGACCAGCATTATGTTGATAACACAACATTTAGCATTTAATTAGGTTTCAAAGTTAACATCCACATTAGGCTTGTAGGGGAGGAAATATTCACATGGTTCTTTCTTTATGACTCAGAAGAAAAGTACTAAATGATGCTCAATTATTTTGGGGAGTTACTTGTATTACCACACAACCTATCAAGAAAGGAACAATGGTGATTTGTGTAGTCTAAAATGATACCACTGGATGCAGGCTGGTCAAAGAATGCACAGTAGCGGTACAGCAACACAAAGCACCATGTTTATTGTAGGGAATAAATTCTGATGTGGACATAATTTGGATCATTTCTTTCCTGTACACAATGGTTGTTTCACTATTTTCACAGTGTTTCACTGTTTCTCATTAAAGGTCCAGGAATCTATGTTCACTTTTAGTCACTTCCTTCACCTACTCTTTCTTAACTGCTTTGGCATATTCCTTCAGTTTACATTCATTCCAAACGCTAAAATTATTCCCGGTATCTTGCTTAGCTTTTGAAATTGTACAGCTGTTTGGATCATTAGTGAGCGTGGCCTGCAGACGTCCCTGCAATGTGTGCATGCCTTCCCCAGATTTCATCTGGAGGACTTCAGCCTGTCGGCCAGCAGCAGAGTGCCTTCAGGACTGGCCAGGATAAAACACAGGATGGGCAGACTGGGGCTCCAGCTGCTATTTATACATTTTACACAAATCGCAAAAGTATGGCTCATTCAAAATCCTGCTTGGTTCACTGTGGTTGCTATCCCCTTCCTCCCCCCATCGTCCTGAGCCCTTTCAACCATCCTTCATGCAAGGTTTGTCAGCTTAAAAAACAGAGTGCTGAAGTCCCCCCTTCCCCCTCGCCATTCAAATTTCAGACACATTGGGTTTGAAATACATGCAGTGTATTGTGAATCACTCTTCTTAATTTGAGGCCTCTGAGTTACTCAGCTCTTCGTTACAGCCTCCCACCTTAGAGACAAATGAATGCACTGTTCTTCAGCTGACTTGTCAAGCGGTAATATCTAAAGTGGCGGGGGAACAAGCACCATGCAGGGGAAGGAGACACGGGGGGGACTGCACTGGCCACTTATCTCAAAGACCTGGGTTTGCAGATTCACCGAGGCACAAGCGCAGATGAGTTTTCTCTTCCAATTATATCCTAGCCCAGTGGTTACAAATTCTGGTGTGGCAAACCTTTGCTAGAGCAGAACATTGCACTTGAAATGTAAAGAAGAGGGAAGGAGAAATGCTCTGCCTGTGTGGTAGAGCTACCATATGTAGAGATGACTGAAGGTAAAAAATTACTGGTCAAACCAACAGCTGCCAGACCATCTCAGTTCAAGTAGAAAGCAATGGCTCTGGGGCCCTGTGCTGAACACTCACTGGGCTGACAGTCTCCCCATCCTCTCCCAGCAGCATGTGTCTCCTACCATCCATTGCCGCTCCACAACTCCCCAAGCTAGACGCAGCTAGCTTGTGGGTCACCCACCGACCAGACCACCCCTGGTCAAAGGAAAGGACAGGCTGCTGCTCTCTTCTGCCTGAGGAATGTCTTGCACAAGCGAGAATTATTTCCAAAGCAGTCTCATCCCCAGGAGCACCCAGCGTGCACCCACTGCAGCCTGCAACGGGTAAATGCATCTCCTTGATTGAACTGGATGGGTCCAAAAGACATGTCAGAGGTCTGTGCTTGTCTGTACTACGACTGACTCTCTTTTCTTTTCACTTAACATCAAGAGGACAACCTCTATTCCACTTACATACTTTCTTTGGAAAGTATATACTTATTTACATAAATAAGTATTTACATACTTATTTAAATAAAAATACAAACATACTGCAAAAAGCTCAATAGTTGCAAGATGTGCTACTGTAACTCTCATCTCCAGGAGTACCAAGGAAGAAAGCCAAAAATATTTCTTGCGTGGTCTCCTACCCCTATGCATATCAACTATGCATTGCCATAAATGCTCCCACTTGCTTACCACACAGTATACAGAATGATTATCAGAAGTGCAATGGAAAACCAACCAAATAAAACAAACAAACAAAAAACCAGTGATGTTGTGTCACTGCATTATTTAAGCAGCAGGAGATCTTTGGGGTATTTCCAAATATAAGGAATTTTAGCAATAAATTAACATAGCCTGCACAAGTAAATCTTGATTTTCCAATTCAAATTTTTTTCCAAGAGTGAGAGTGGATTTTTCAGATATCAGATGAAAAGCAATCTTTCTGAATCTGGATCACAAGCAAATATTAAAACTCCATGAACGAGAACCCCCAGCTGCCTTCTTGCTCGAAACTGCAGGAACAGTACCTCCCTTCTGGATGAGGAATCAGAGGTCGTGGTGTTTGTAAACGGACTTCTTTTTAAAAAGAGTATACAGAGTTTATTGCCTCAATACCAAATCATCCTGATGTCCCCAACAGCACACTAGAGACCTTCGGTGGTAATGGAAATCCTGCACACATGTCCCTCCGAAGAGAGAATTGAGAATTGCAATAGCCACCCCATAGCACAAGGTGGTGCTGAAGAAATGCCTTAATTTGAGATGTACAGGACTTGAGAGCTCTCGGTGAGCTTGGATGGATGTCAGTGCTCACTTGGAGATTTCTAATGCTGCTGCCCGGCTTCCCTGGTGCAGATGCACAACAGTGGCATATCCAAAAAAGCCCCAAGCCTCCGCAGCATGAGATGACATCACTGACCTCTTTCTTTAGCTTGTCAATGATGTTACCCCTTAACATCACAAAAACCTGGGAAAGAAAGAAGCCCTGCGACCAGGAGGAGCAAAAACCTGGTAGATCTTATTTTATGGGATGTCCTGTCCCAGCACAGGGAGGAGGGGACTGGAAGGACACCTGCACATGACATCTTGAACCCTCTCTGCCTTGTGTATGTTGGCATAAAGGAGGTTGTACCACACATCATGTGCTAAATTGAACCAAATTACATTAAATGACTTAGAAGGTCAAGCAGGAGGTTTGTTATAAAGCCAGGTGCTAATCTCTGTTCTCCAAGACTGATGTTTTAAAACATCCGTAAGATAAGTAAATAAAATGCTGATACTATGGGTGAATAAAACAAAGCAGAAAGAAACCTGTAGCTACCTCCCAAGGTTAAGAACAAGTTCAACCTAGGTTTACGCACAGCAAGCCTTGCGTTCTGCCTGCTGGTATGTACAGCTGGCTGCTAGTCTGGCTGCTGCTCTGGCTCAGAACGTCTGTACTGGGCCTAGGAAAAGCTGAAATCAGAATAGCTCCGGATACGCTGGGTAGCAGCTATCTGTGCACAACCTGCCAGACTGAGCTCAAGCTCCCAAGTTATGCTTAGACTGTGGCCTTCTGGAAACAAGTGAGACTTGGGCTTAACCTGACTCTAAGCCTGGTCTGAGTCCTAGCACTGATCAAGATGGGCAAGTCTGACCTTGAGACCAAGTGCCTATGCAGAAAAGGATCATCCTGTTTGTTGGTAGTCACATACAGTCCATGGACAGCCAGAAAAAGGACCTTCAGAGCTGACACCCAATATTCTACCCAACCACAAAGTTCTGACTTAGTTATCATTAACAACATTAATGCATAGTCAGTGTCTACAGAGCAGTCCCAGGAACCAGTGGTTCCTGATTATATCAGGTTTGTGTTTGACTCTAAATCCCTTCAATAGAGCAGTCCAAAACCGGACAGTTTTCCCTTTGTGTACCAAAATGCATAACCCAACTGTTTAGAAAATCTTCGCATATGAAGAGTTCCACTGTAATTTTTTTATGACAGTTTCTTACAACTGGAAACCTGTTAAAAGACTCCATTCCCCATACCCTTAGGCTGTACTTGAGAAGATTTATCCATGAATACATTAGTAGCTGTTATCCAAATTTCATCAATTAAAGTGTCCCCTTGCAGCTTGGAACCTGAACTCCACTCCCTTCTCTGGCACAACCTCTCTAGGCAGGCTGACCAGATGTGTTATTAAGCTTTATATGCAGAAGCTTCTCCCCTTCCAATCTGCTCAGAATCGCTCTTTAGTGCAAGCACTTGCCACACATTACATTTGAAGCATCCTATTCAGTTTCATGGTTGCGACAACAGGATTTCACCAAGGATTCATGTTGACCAGCATTCCCTGTAACCTACTATGAGGTGCCAAGGTTGCACCACCACCATCTGTTAGAGAGGCTATGGATTTAGACACAGTATTTGCTGATGTTTCACAGCCGTGGAGGGACTCATAGCAAACTGGGAGTAGTGAGTCCCAGCTATCAAGCCATTAAGGAGCATTAAGCCTCTAGCCTTGCGTTTTCAACGGAGCTCCCAAAAGTTTAATAGCAGCTCTGCAGCAGCCTGTTTCCAACAGAACGATTTTGTATCAACTGTATTTCTCACCGGGGTTGAGCAGGAACCCTGCAAATGCCTAAACATGAATTACATTTCCATGCAAAACGTAAGCTGGCCGATGTCACATTACTTACCTGCTCCTGCAGATCCCAGAGATAAGTGAAAGCAGGAATGTCAGCAGCATGCACGCAGGCACAGAGGCCTGCTTCATCAACTCCACGATGATACTAGCTTCAACACCATCTGACTGCCAGTGGGTCAGCTTGATGGGCCCATCATCGTATCTGTCCGTCATGAACAGTATCTTACTCTTTGCAACTGTGTCAAAGACGGCAGAGAGCTTTGAAGCATCATCTGCCTTGTGGTCAGTGGAGGTAGCTGTGGCCAAAGGGGGATGTAGATGGGAAAGCATGACTTTGCGCTGGTCATAGTATACTAAGATGATTTCTTCCTCCTTAGGGTTGTTAGAGTGTTTCTGAAGGGTAGAACAGCTCCAGAATTTGCTGTCTCCCTCTTTGCTTATCTGAATCCATGGCTCATGGGAGAATATTGTCCCAAGGTCTTCCAAGAACTCACTCAGACTCTCTTCTTTCTCTTGTTTGCTGTTGCTCCATGAGCCAAGCACCGAAACACTGACTTTAGTCACCCGTTGGACTTCACTGAGATACTGCTTCACCTGGACAGGAATAAAAGGGAAATGGACCACGGCAAGGATAACAGCAGAGTTCTGTTCGGAGATCCAGCGCCCGATCAGAATGCCACTTTCTGCTGAAGAGCAGCAAGACGGAAAGAAGACCTTAAGTACCATGGCAGTGATCCTGGAAGAACGGTACACCTGCCAATAAACACAGAAATAAAACTTGAGAATGGCAATTAAATGCAAGGAAAATTTGAGCTGACCAAAGCCACTGGGGAGGAGGCCCAGTCAAGTTTTAAAACACTAAGTCCAACCATTCGCCTCTGCACTGAAACTAGATAATGACATTATTGACAGCCAACAGGGATTTCAAATCAGAGGAGTATTTAGGACGTTCCCAAGAATCTGCAGCCTTTGAAGTGAGGGGTGGTGAGTTTCTCAGCAAAGCCCTTTTCCCAGTCCTGGAGCAGTCTTTCATGATACTGCACAATCCATCAGACCGGCCAAGAACAGGAATCCATCCAGCCTCAGATCTTGCATCTGATACTGGATGCGCTTGAGCACTTCCTAGAGAAGGGACTACATCATAGCAGACCGTGATGCATCTGGGGAATTTCCTTCTATTACCGACAATCAAATAGTGGTTTATGCTATAAAGCCAGATAATTTCAGAGCCTCCTTTACCATCTAGGAATGCCGAGCTGTGCTCTGCAACAACCTCACTGAACAACCTTGGTCAGATCACTCATCTCTTCTTGTCTCACTCCCCTCATCTGGAAACAGAGGTGATGATTTTGTCAAAAGGGACTATAGTGATTAACGGATTGAAGTTTACGTAGTAGTTTTAATTCATTAGATACAAGATCCTAAAAAAGGAGAAGCATCTCTGCTTTATCAGTGTTCTTTAGCTACAATATTTTTCTTCATGTCATTAAGCAAACATCTCAATGGCTTTGTAAGACTTTTACAAAAAGGAGCTTTGAGGCAGTTGACAATGTCTCTTTAAATAAGGTGGAGGTTTCTAACAGAAATATAATTGCAGTAAGGAGGGCGCTGGCGCAGAACAGTCGGCATCCGGCGCCCGTTGTCCTTTCCCGTCCTTCAGTGCTTTGTTAGAGATGTGAAAACTCTGCAGGCCCCCGAGGCTGGCTCCTCTGCGAGGGACCCAGTCAATCGGAAAGAGGAACACAGAGTGTATTTATAACACGTAGAGAGGATGCGCAACGTGAAGGTCCCTGGTGGTTTTGTTTTCTCTCTTTTTAATACAATACAATTGATCTAGTAAATCTCAGCACCTGGCAATTTGCTACGGCATGGAGGAGGCCATGGGGAAGCAGCAAAGGCGAGTGATTAACCTACTCCCAGCCCCACAGCCCTGCCAAGTACAGCAGTAGGAAATGTCTGCTCATGGATGAGCTGTCAGCCCCTCGAGGCAGCAAGGTGAAGTTTCCTTGGTGCACAGCTCGCTCCTCTGATGGGAAAAGCGCCACAGCTGCTGTGTTTGCAAGGAATAATGTTTTTTTTTTCCTGCAACTGAATTTTCCTTTTTACTGCAAAGCTCCAAAGCACACCCCAAGACTTCCCCTCAAACAGGCATAAGGGTGCTCGTAAGGGACTTTGTTCGCATCATGCTGCTGAAAGGAGTGAGTATTTGCAGGTGCTGAAGGCACCAAGCATCGTCCCTCGCTGCCCCACAGACTCTCCAGCCCATGGCAAGATTTGGAGGCCACAGAGGGACTTCCATCTCTCCCTCTTTGACCAGAGGGATAACCTCAGAGACGTAGGGTCTGTGAGGAAGCAGGATCTCAGAAGAACCTCAAATAATATGTGTTCTTCCAAAGGATTGCAAGCCTCCAGCAGAAGGGGAAGGGAAGCAGAAGGATATATCAAAGGAAGGGTAGAAAAATGGCAGATGTGACTGTAAGGGTGCAGGACACCAGGCGTGGGAAAGACCAAAGACTTACAGTACAACTGAAAAATGTCATCTTTCACCAGACAAAGTTTAATGACTATTAGACCCAAATGGACTGAAAAACAAGACATCCAAGCTTATTTTTCACTTCTATTGAAATAGCTAAGACTCAGGTATTTTTTTGTGTTTTCTTTCTGGAAGACCACACAGACATCAAAGGACAGACATCCTATCTAGAAGAGTTGCTCCTGACACACATAGGAAACTTTGGGGAAAATCAGCTAACAGACACAATTAATTAGGTTGGTCTTTAAAAAAGTTTGAAATAAAACCTGTCCCCTACATTTTGCTTTCTTTCTCTTAGAAAGACTGCAGTTTGTCCAAGGATACTGGCCAAAATAGTCTTCCCTTCACTGCCTCTCCTACCTCCTTGCCTAACTCAGGTTGTTAAAGAAACATTATAAGGCGAGATGAAATCTGCTTCATGATTTAGCTTTAGGTTTGAAAAAGGATTTTCATTCTCTTTCCCTAAGACCCATTGACATATTCCCAGGAAAAAGGAAACAAATCACATAAATATAGGGGCTCTGAAAGGTAAAATAACGGATTGAACACATGAGGATTGTACATTTGTGCATATGCTCAGAAATTATTTAAAATAATATAAATTTAGCTAGAGTGATAACATTCTAGCTGTACCGCAATACCAAAACTTTAGAAGTGAAGTTTAGCAATAACTGAATACTCTACAAAGTGAAATTGAGCTCGATATTTTAAAGAAACCAGAGAAAAATGAAGAAAATAAGTACTTGAATGGGTTTTTTCAGTATTTCTTTTTTAATTACCAAAGCTACCACCAGTAATATTGAACAGATAACTTTTTAAAGTTGATTTTTTTATTATTCTTTTTCCTCAAGAGATGTCACAGTTGTTTGAGAGTATCGTTACAAGAGACTTCCAGTGCCTCTGCATGGCTGTCCTTCTTAAAGGTTTGTCCATCCATTGGACATTTCGGAGAAGAATTATCAACTGACTCCTAATTAAAACATTTATTTTTGACTAAGATTTTTTTTAAAGATAGCCACAGTCATCTGGGAAAAATTCTTATGGAGGAGAAACACTTCTCACTCTTATCTTCTCTAGTTTGTGAGTTTTTCCTCTCACACCTTCCCCAACCTTTTAAATTAACTTAGTTTTATGCAGCTAAGTACTTTGGCTATAGCTCAGGTTAAATAATACCTAAGCACACCATCTGTCCTTTGGCTGCTGCAGATATGGCAGAGAAGACTGATAAAATTTTCAGCCTGTACAAAATATCTCAACAGTTGAAAACCAGACGATCAACTATTCATAAGTTAATAGAGCATACGGTAGTAACCAGGGAGCCAGCCTGGGAGCTCAGGCGGCAGCGCTTGTATTCCCAAATCCACTACTGGTCCTGCATCCTACCTTATGCATTTCAATAGACTGTTTGAAATCTAAAGCTGACATTTTAAATGTCACCACGGCCAACTGTTTCACTGCTGGTAATTTTAACACAAACATCCTACCAATCTGCTTAGTCCCTGCTCATAAAGTGCCTAAAGTCTTCCAGATCTGCCCATTTCTGTTGGAAACCCCCAGCTTTTCCCCGAGATCCCACAGATCATCAACACAATGATTTCAGGCGCAGCAAAACCAACAGCGGACACCGCCTAAAACGCATTAGTGCAACCAACAAATGAAGAAAGTACCCCAGGGCTGATTCATTTCAGAATTTTAGACAGAAAAGCAAAGGTGAACAGCGGGACGCGGCCCCGCTCTCACCGCGCGGGCTGCCCCATTGCCACCTGCCATGCCAAGGGGTGCCGACCCCTCGGCACACCCACGCCTGAGCATCCCGAGGTCTCTCCACGGCCACCAGGCCAGGAGACAGAGAAAGCACCGACAAGCTGGCCACGGCTGTCCCAGGGGAGCAGGAGCTGGGCTGTCTCCCCGCAAAGCCCACCGACCTCTTGCTCGCCCAGCTTTTTTTGCGGTTTTTAAATGTGATCTTAAGGCACGGGTAGGCTGAGAGACAACAGCAATGAAACGCCTCCTCCCCGACACCTCTCGTTCAGGTCTAAGGCAGATTTAATCACCGGCCCCCCGGGCCGCTCCTACAACGCCTACGGGACCCCGCGCTGCCGCCCGCAGCCCAGGCTATCCCCGGGCTGAAGCAGCCGGTAAGGGCTAACACCCTCGGCCAGGCCTCGGCGCGGGGGGAGCCCCGGGGCCGGGCCGCTGAGGGCATGCGGGGCCGGGGAGAGCCCCGCGGCCGGGCAGGCCTCCGCGCCCCGCGCCCCCCCCTCGCCGCCGCCGTCCCGTCCCGTCCCGTCCCGTCCCGTCCCTGCCCGTCCCGCCGCTGCCGCCTACCGCCCGCTCCGCCAGACCGGCCGCTTCCGGGGACCGGTTGCTCGGAGACGCCGGTGGCGCCGGGCTGTGCACCGCGGCGGGCCCGGCCAGCGCCGGGAACCGGGCTCCCGCGTTCCGCCCGCCCTACGGGGCCGCCCGGCGCCCCTCTCCCGCCCTCCTCGTTCCCCCCCTGGTTTTTAAGGCCGCGTCCCCCAGCAGCCTGGGGAGGGCTTGGAGCCGCCGCAGCGGGGCTCTGCCCCGGCTTCCCCGGCAGCGCTGCTCACCGGAGGCTCGCCCCAACGCCTTCCCGCGGGGCCGAGGGAGAGGTGGCGGGGCCGCGGCTGAGCCGGCCGATAAGGAGCGCCAGCTCGCCCAGCCCTCAGACACGCCATCGCCCACCCGGGCCTGGGGCAAGGGCAGGGACTCGCCTTCCCTCGTGGGACCCCGTTGTCCCCCCCATCCCCACAGGCCAGGGACCTGCCTTTCCTCACGGGACCCCGTCATCGCTGCCTCCTCGGCGGGTCCCCGGCCCGGCAGAGGCCCGTGGGTGCGGATGGCGGTGTCCGGGAGCTTCCCTCCTGTGAGCCGGCAGTGGGCTGGGGCCGCGGGGGTGCCGGGAGGACGCTGGGCAGCTGGAGGGGGTCCCGCATGGAAAGGGAGAGTGGGTGCGGAGGTGGAGGGCGCAGGCCCCACAGGGGCGGGCTAGAGAAAAGGGTTTGGATTTCTTTTGTTGGGAGCCGCAGGATTGGAAATAAGGTGGGGGAAGATGCGTTTTTTCTGGGAGCTCAAATGAAGGGAGGGCACGGGACAGGCTTATCCCTGTTCCTGCAAAGTGCACGGAGTCCCTGCTGCTGGGCTCGCTCCTGGGGCTGCCTTGCCCTGCAGGGAGAGGGGGTCTGGGAGGGCACCACAGGGTGTCCGTGGTCTTTAGCACTCGTTCCAGGGCCGGGAAGAAGAAAGGGTCCTCTCTGGGGTTCGTTTGGGGTGGGAGGTGGCGACTGGACTCCGGTCTTGGACATCAGCACAGGCCGAGGAGTCGTGCAGCACCGTGCCCGTGCCGAGGGCTGGAGTGGGGAGAGGAAAACGCCCTTCCCTCCGCCACCGCACCCTGCCAGCTTCTCCCTGGCCTCTGCTGATAAAGGCAGCGGCTGTGGTTTCTTAGCCCTCCTCTCCAAGGGGAGAACAGGACGGCCGGGCAGGCTCAGCCCTAGGACATGGACATGGGTTGGTGTGAGTAATTCTACATGCCCGTATGCAATTTTCTCCATGCAGTAGTTGTTGCTTCCCTGTAGAGGTCAGGAATGCAGCATGGAATGAGTTACCTTTATTTTACCATTCTCCTGAAGTCTGCTGCAAACCCAGCGTGCCAGATAGACCGCTGCCAGCTCTGGCCTGGCCTTACCCCACCAGTCATACTCTGGCATCACGAAGGTGGAACAATGGCTACATAAAAACAGCGTGCAGGGAAGAGAAGTATTTATATTATCTTCGCAAAAACACACAAGGATTCAAGGGAGTGGTGATAAGTTTGCCAAGGCACCAACGTGTGGCCAATTCTGAGTAGCTCAGTCCCCCTTTAGCTACTCTGGTGGGTCCAAGAAACTCGGAACTGGTCTAGTCCTTGCTTCTGCCATCTGGAGAAGCTGGAGGGCAATAAGGCAGTCAAGTATGGGGACAATGCCCAGCTATGGGAGCAGTCGAGCTCACAGCCCACCAGCAGACCCAAAGCTCAGCGGGGTTGCAGTGGAACCAACCCCACTCCCCCCCTGGGTGTTAGGCTGGGGTCACCACGTGGTACCCCAGGGTTGGTGGGGCTGTAAGGGGGCCTCACGCAGTACTTAAAGACTTTTACACAGTTCTCCCCTGCATCTGCCACAAAGAGGTGCCCGAAGGAAGAACAAGCCACGCCAGCAGGCCTCCGCAGCCCTGCGGACACCAGGCAGACAGGAGCCCCATGCTCTGGGAACAAGTGGACTGTCCGTCGCTGCTCATCTGCCACCAGGATGCTGCCATCCACGTCAACACAGACCCCAGCTGGGTTGCCAAACCGGTGTCCATATTTGCTGCTGAGGGAGCAGAGGAGTTTACGGCTGCTCATGAAGACCTTGACGTCTCCACACTCCTCGCTTACCACAAAGCCTCCGTTGGGTGCTGGACTGACGTAGCGAGGTCCCTGCAGGTTGGGGACCGAGTGGATATTGAATGTCTTGAAGGCATGGTCCAGAGCAAAGCTGTGGACTTGACCTTGTGCATAGTCTGCTACCAAGATCTTGCCCATGGAGTCTACTCCAATACCCCTGGGGGAACCAACCTGTCTGATTTTTATCCATTCCCCCTTGGAGGGGCTGGTGTGAGGGTTGAAGACCCAGATGGCTCCATTCATCATGTCGGCTACAGCCACCATTCCCATCCGAGTCACAGTCACATCTTCTGGCAAGAAAGTGCCACTTTCCTTCCCCATTTGCTGGCAGGGCAGGGACTGCAGTGTTTGGCCTGTGCTGCTGAGGATGTGGACCCAGGGAGCACTCTCAGCTGTCATGTAGATGGAGCCATCCAGGGAGCAATGGATTCCACTTACTTCCCCATAGCGGCTGCCAGTGGGGTTGGGGATCCGCCGGACCAGGTCATCCTGGCAATAGTGGAGGAGGTTCTTAATGTTGTCCAGATCTCCGCACAGGCTTTTGGCCTTATCCACCAGCTGGTGGACTTGGTGCTGTGTCACCATGCCCATGCCACGCTGGCTGCTCAGCAGCGGGCTGGCTGTCTGGAGTGTGGTGATTGACTTCAGCTGGAGGGTGTAGATGGTTTTCAGAAGCTTCTCCTTTTGCTGGCTGGTCTCCAGAGTGTAGTCCATGACAAATCTCTTGTCCCTGTTTTTGGGAAGCAGTAGGACCGTTACTGTCCCTGCCTGCTGCCATCTCTGGGGACATGCTCTGAGCTCAGGTGCTTGCTGTCTACCCAGGGTCAAGGTGTTGGTATAAGTCTGGATTCACTCCAATGCAACAGAGACCAGATCATAGCCCTGCCAGCTAATTACGTGCTCAGGATATAAAGAAAAACAGGGACCATGATGCAAAAATGAAAGAGTCTGCAAGCTGGATCTGCAGCTGGAGGAACCAGCCAAAAAGGTCCATCGGCCTCAACGACAGCTTGGCTGGTGCCAGATCTGGCCTGAGGATTTATGTGTAAAGGAGCTCCCTGTGTGTGAGCACACTGAATGGAATCTCCACCTCTCCAGTTCCTGGGATTAGTGGCTTCTCTTAGGCCTTTAACACTTCTTAACCCTATTTTCTGTAAGCCTCATCTCTCCAAACCATGCTCAGTCCATGCTAACACTTGAGACACTGAGGATGACTATTCCTCCACTCCCACATGGGTCAGATGTCACACGTGGCCAGCGCGTGTCTTTGCTAAGGGCAGCCCCCTCCCCATCCAAATAAATTAAGTTATTCCTGAAACAGCCAACAACTTGTCGGAAAGAAGAAGGGAGGTACTGCTCTGAAGGACACATTCAAACTACACAATTTTTTCGGATGCAAGAGCCACCATGAGAACCACAATTTCTCTTTTGCCCACTCTCCCTCTGTTTTAAAACCATAAGAAATGAGTCCCCCAGAAGGCAGAGATGACAGCCCGGCTCTGCTGTGTGCTCTCCAGGGGCTGGCTGGAGCACAGCTCGTACCACACAGCCAGGAGCTGGTAAGAAAAATGTTAAGAGAAATGTGGCCTATTAAAGTTCCTGGAGAGGCAGAAGTTAACTTTCCTTTAAATGTGATTATAATTAATATTATAATGGACACACCTGACTGTTCTGAGTTGTTTGCAAGCCACCGGTCCACCTTTATTGCCCTGTGTCCCATGATTGCCTGGTATCATGTGCTCTATACTGCCTGCAAAAGTAACGCTTCCCCAAACCATAGCTGAAGGAAGCTGGGCTGGGCTAAGGCATACTGGGTGCAAATTGTCCTTCCCATGTGCAAATACCGCAACTGTCTAAAAGTCATCCCCTGAATACTTGCAGAACTATCAAATGCAAATACATGATGGTGGGGATGAGTGTGAATATGGAGGGAATCCAATTTCTGCTGCTTTTGGGACCTGGGAACAGCTTTGCCACCTTCTTCCCCAAAGTGGTTGTGCTTTGTGTCTCCGGCAGCAGAGACCTGCTCAGTGGAAGCAAGCCCTCCACCACCCCCACCGTGACTGCTTGTTGGGGTCCTCTTTCAGAGCTGGACACTGTTCAAAATCCAAGAAACTGGATTTTACAGATGGGGAAACTGAGTCACCATCAGGGAGCCGACATACCAGCCACCACACACGCAGCACCAGGAGTGTGCACCTCGCTTCCCAGGCGCTGGGCACCCAAAGCTGCCATCAGACCCTTGATGGTGTTTCCTGAGCCAAGCCTGAGCTGCTCGTTCGTGGGTCTAAGCCCAGAAAGAGGGCCCTGATGCTGTCCCCAGCACAGCTCAGGCTAACGACCATGTGTGACCACGAGCCCAGCTCAACAGGACTTGTACCTCTGTCCTGACGTCCTGGGGGCTGCCTGTCCTTCCCTGGCAGCGCTGCCCTCCCACCGGCTCCGTCCTGCTCCCTCGCCAGGCTCAGGGCAGTGGGGCCGAGGGATATTGTGTTGTTAGTGACGGGCAATTGCCCTTGAGTCTGGGTAAACACAAAAGCTCCTTGTGCTGACAACCAGAAGCAGCGAGACAAGGGCTGATATGTGCGGTTTTTATTCCCTGCTGGTCTCATGCCCAGAGAGAAGGTGCCTTTTCTCCAGGATCGGTCTATGTCCCATCTACCTGCTCCTGCCAGAGGGAGGAGAAGCCCCAAGGTGCCCAGCTGCAGGGACAATTTGGGGTTTTTATCTAGAGGCAAAGGGGTTGATTTGCTGCACCTCAGCCTTAGCATGAGACACAGCTGCCGGGGTGGGACAGGGACACTCTCACACCCTGAATCAGGGCTCCTGCCTCATCTCACTGCTTCTTCACTGCCTGCCTGTGCGCTCCCAGCTTGGGCATTGTGTGGTTGCGTGCCTCAGTCTCCCCACTTGCAAAAAGGAGACTGGTGATTTTTGCCATGTCGGGCTTTGAGGTCCAGCAATGGAGAAGCTCTAGGAAGAGCCGGGACGCCTGGGCACAGCCCCCCTCTCCATCTCCACACTGCTCAACCCTGGCTCCCCCCAGCTGGGTAAGGCCATGTGTGGAGTTGACGGTGGCATTTGTAGGTTCAGCTCAAACGAAAAGGATCGGGAGTAAAAGCAGAGTCAGCCCGGACCAGCCTGCAAGGGGCTGGTCAGAGCCTGCCCTCCCTCCCTGGCAGAGCTTGCTAACAGTGCTCAGTCCAACCTTGCCCGCAGTGAGGTCAAAGCATCCGCCTTAAACCTGACCAAAGTGTGAAGAAGTTTGTGTCCATTCATTACTCAGCTGGGAAAAAGGTACATGAAGTTTGGATCAGACTCCCCTCACCTTCTGGAATGCTTGAGGGGCTGTGTGTGCCTGGCCCTTCAGACGAAGAAGTGGGTTGGGGTCTGGCTGGCTGCAGGAGCTGTGGGATGGGGATCTGCCTCTGAAGCCCCAGGGATGGGTGGTCCTCTCTCGGTGTGTTTAGGGCCCTTCTGGTCCTGTATCAGTGTATCCCCAAAGCTCACAGCATCTGGGAGGCTCCTTCAGACCTATTACCAGCCAAAATTACAAAAATAACTTGACATGACAAGCACTGGGGCCGCTCCATCTAAGCCCCAGCAGGATGGTAGGCAGCTTCAAAAACCATCTCCCAGGGCAACAGGGTCTGACCTTTTGTTTCGCTGTTGTGTGCTCCATCACCAGGATAAACAAACACAGCCTGGCCCTGGGGCTCCCGTTCACCTTTCCAGGACCGTGGCTCTGTCACAACCTGTTTGAAAGCCACCCCCGGACCCTAGAAGATGCCTGTGTCATGGCAGGGCCCTGGCACAGCCCATGCCCACGCCGACACCGGGAGCTGCAGGGTTCAAGGACGAGGGCATGGTCAGGCTGCTGGCACTGGAGATGGACCAAGGGGAAGAGTTTGAGTCCGGTTCAGGCTTTCCTGGAGCACATTACTTGCAGGCACCAGTGGTGAACTTCTCCCTTTGCGGCTTTTCCTCCCCTGGCCCAGAGACAGCAACTCTTGCTTGAGTGTCCACAAGGAACGTGCAAGCCCTGGGTCTCTGCCAGTCCCCATGCCCAGGGAGACAGGCACAGCACCTGCCTGGCACTGTGCATGTGTGCAGGGAGCCAGCGGGAGATCCCATGGGATGAGCCGATGTCATTGCTACCTAGTCACAAACTTGTGGAAAAAAACCCAAACCCATCCATTGAGAATATTTCCCTGTCTAGAGCACAGTTCCATGGCTGGGGAGAGGGTCAGGGGGACATGGATGGCCGCTGTGTCAGTGGAGTGTTAATTGTCGTGGTGCAACAAAACCCTCCTGTAGCTCAGGTCCATGCTGGATGCCGGAGCACTCCAGCCCTGAGGGTCCCAGAAGTCCCCAGCCTGCTCCAGATCACCATCAGCACAGGGAGATTTTGGCCGAGGGCTGTGATTGTTTGCTGGGAGCAGAAGCGGGCGGTCGTGGGGATGAAGCAGGGTGGCGGGTGGGTGTCCGGCTGGCTGGGGCTGGACATGGGCTTGTCATTTCTTTGCGCAGACGCGAGGCGGCTCCGTCTGTCTGAACAACCGGGGGGATGATTGGCACTAATTATCAAAAAGATGCAATGTACTCTGTGTGTGTGTGTGTGCGCATGTGCGCGCGCATGATAGAAAGTGGTGTCCCAGGACTGCGTGGGAGCTTTTGGTGGGAAGCTGGAGTACCCGCTGCACAGCCACACGCACAAAACATGATGTCCAGCCCGAGCAGAGCCCCTGTCCCAGCTGTACTCCCCCACTGTCCCTGAAATGCCTGCAGTGCCCAGCTGGGGACATGCAGGGGCTTGGGGGGACACTGGGGGACAGTGCTTTCGGAGCCTGATCCCCCACGCAGGCTGGGACTGGGGCTGGGGCTTCCTAAACCCAGTTACATGGAGGCAAGAGCAGGAATTCAGCTCTTCTTCAGGCACCACAGAAAGCCCTCCAGGAAGGAAGGTTGTAGCTACTCTGGTCCCTAAAACTGCCCTGACACTGTCCTCTGGCCAGCATGGGCACCCCGGAGTCCCCGCTGCCAGTTAGCTAACCTGTAGAGAAGATTCTCCAGGGACTGATAAGGGCTGAGCTGACGTCTCGGCTTCTCCCTTGTTGTGTTCATCCTCCGCAGCCTCCTGCTCTCACAAGGCTCACAAGAGGATTAGGAAGTTAATCCTCTTTGAGACATCAAGCTCCCCATTGAGCCTGACCGAAAGGGCCAAAAACTGTGAAGCACAGCGGGGCACTGGCACAAAGCCCCTTTCCTGCCAGGAGCAGCCCCATGGGCGAGTCCCAGCTGGCCTTGGTGGCAGCGTCCCCATTGCCACCCCCTTCCCCACCTGCCCCAGACACCAGCCTGTCCCCAGGGCCATGGGAGCCAGGCAGTGGTTCCCCCCCCAGGCTGGCTCCCTCCATCCTGCCCTGGCCTGGCTCCTGCAGCCTCTCCACACTGGCTCCAGGGGGGTGGTGGGAGGAAAGCGAAGTGTCCTCATGTCCTGGCAGAGGACAGCATCCCAAGACTATATGGAGCAGAAGCTTTCTGCAAACACAGCCTCATGCTCAGCCTGGTGGGGAGGACTCTGGAGGTCCAGGGGCATGGGTATTACTGGAGCAAAACTTTGTGCCAGAAACATCCTCTTATGGATGGTACTGGGCCATTTGGTCTTCCAGGAAGGGTCGCTCCAGCTCTTGGCGAGGAAGCATGCAGGCTGGCGTCCTGGTGTGCTGCAGACTGGTGGGCACCGGCTACATACGGGCGAGGGAGCAACTGCACTTTCTGTTCCCCTTTCCCACCCCAAACACAAACTGTCTACATCCTTGGGTAGCCCACACCTAAAATTAGAGAGGAAATAGCAGTGGCTGGGGGGGGGGTTTGACCCCCTGCAGCCCCAGATCTGGGAAAATGATGTGGCTGTTTTGGCTTTGCAGCGGCTGCTGCCTGGGATGGGGGAGCCAGGGCTGCCCAGGCACCGTACCTGGCCGTGCAGGCACTCCTGGGTCTTCAGGCAGCTTCTGCCTTGCAGGAACATTTCTTCCTTCCCTCTCAACTCTTTGACCCTCAGCATCTTCCCCCACACCCCAAGGGTGCAGCAGCAGGGAGCACCCAGCCCTGCTGCTTCGGTGCTACTCAGCATCTCCTGCATTGCCTCCGTCCCAGCAAGCGCTGGCCCCCTTGCATGCACCCTCCAGGCAGGGGAGCGGGCAGGCAAGGCAGGAGCTGATCAAACATCATTGTCAGCGGGGATCTCAGCCCGCCTTAGCCTGCGGTGCCCGAGGGAAACCCTCTTCCCACTCAGCTTGGCTGCCTTCGGGGAGCATCAGCCCTGGTGAGAGCCAGAGCGCTGTTCTCGTCCGCCCCAGCTCTTTTAATTACTTAAACCCTCAGTGCTTCCCTCTGTGGGCCTTTGATCCAACTCCAAAGCCAGAATGGTTCTGCCCTGGGCAAATACCCAGGGAAACGATCCGTTCGGAGGCATCCACGAGCAGGGAAAGGAAACCTCCAATTGCAATAACAGATGGGCAGGGGGAAAATGCAGCAGGGAAATTTTGTAGCTTTTTGTACTCTTTTTCCTCACTTAAAACTGAGGAGATGGGATAGCTGCTCCTTTGCGCTCGCTCATGCTGGCTGCACTGCATGGAGTGGATGGAGAATACAACTGTTACCCAAGCAGTTCTGGAGCTGCAGTCCCCCAGGACTGCCCTGCAGTTCGGTGTTCGTGGCTGCTGGGGGTTGAAGTGTTCATGGCGGACTCGAAACACTGCAGCAGTGTCCCGGCAGAGCCAGGGGACGGTCACCAGGGCACAGCGAGATGGCTGGAGACAGTGATGCCACCATGGTGGTTGTAATGGTGAGAGTGGTGAGGAACAGTAGTGCTGCTGCCACAAACAGCTGGGACCAGAGGATCCAAGATGAGCCACAGGCAATGCATGGAGTGGTGCCTTCTGGGTTGCCCGAGCTCTGCTCCTCTTCCTCCTACAGAGAGGATCTGAGGAGGACGAGGAGGGCTTGTGGTTCCTCCACAAGAGCTGCAGTTTGAGTGAAAGCAGGCAGCATCGCAGGCTGGGCTGTCCATCCATGCAGCTGCATTGCCCTTGCAGATCAGCCCCCTGCCAGCCCTCAGCACATCTGTGCTGCTTCCCTGGTGTGCCACCAGCCCTGGGGATGACATTTCTGCCTCGAGGAGAGTCAGCATCCTCCCCTGCTTGCTTCTAGTGTGCAGACGCTTCCAAGCAAAGGGAGGGACAAGGCTGAGAAGAGGACTGAGGAGGAGACAAAGAGAATGGTCTTCCTCCTGACACTGCTAGTACCTTCTAGGACACTTTGCTTGGAACTTCTGAAAACACCACCAATCCTTACTTAAGGTCATGGGGAAACTCCCCCTGGCGTGCAGTCATTTGGCAGAAAGAAAACCTTGCATGCCTTTTCCCAGGTGGGAAGTGCAAGTTGGGCTGGGACAGGGTCCCTGGGATGATGGGGACCCTTTGGGAGCAATTCCCAGTTTGTCTTCCCAGCTCCAGAGTCCTCGCAACCGGGTATCTCCAGCTGCCCTTAGCTCGCAGTTAAAGAGCGGACGCTGTACTCAGCCCTGCTGCCACTGCAAAGCCGGTTCATTACCTCCCTCCTGCCCGAGACAGAGCGATTCTGTTCCAGGTTGTCTTTGCAGCTTCACACGTCTGCTCAGAAATCTCCTGGCCGACCTTGGCCCTTCTTTAGTCCATGTTTGGTAACTTTCCACTGCTCCAAGCTCTTGGGGTAAGAGAAAACTGGTTGTGCTGAGCAGGAACCACTTCTTGTCCCCAGCTGGTTCCACCTGGTAGCCCACTGTTACGAGTGAGCGCCCAGCTCCCCGGCCCTGCCGCAGGTGGGTCGCGGGATGCACTGACACGGACCGCCAGGCAAGACACAGCAGGCAGGGCACTTCAGCGCTTGCCTTCCCCCTGTCATTTCAGCCACACACAGCCTCCGGATTTGCATGGTCCCAAATCACTTGGATATCCCCCACCCAGCTGCCGATTGGTGTGTGCAAGGGGTTAATTCACCCTGGCATCAAACACGTCCCCATTTCTTGGTGCCACAGCAAGCACCCTGCCAGTGCGTGGCAGCACCCTCTTCCCCTGACCATGGGGTTGGGTCTGCCCCATCTTTAACTTGTGGGCAAACGCAAGAGTGTTTGCAGATCCGTCCCTTGGACCGTGGTTTCCCTTGGCAGGCTGGGCTGCAGCGGGAGGAGGCGATGCCCACCGCAGCCCCTGCCATCCTCCATGCAACCCTGGGACTGTGTCTCTGCAGCGACCGTCCTGTTCCAGCACGGGATCCATCCCCAAAATTTGCCACTGGCCTTTTGACACCAAACCAGGGAAATCGGGGGACACGGCATTTTTGTGGGGTCTGTGGGGTGTTCCTACCTCGTCCTTGGGGCTGCCCTGCTCACGAGAAGCAGCCTGATGTGATGTCCTGCCACCCTTCCCCACAAACTGTGGCCCAATCCCTGTGTCCCGGGGTGCCTGGGTTGCCCCTGCGCTGTCTCCCCTTGCTGTTCACCCTGGCAGTGCATCGAGCCAGAGCTCACAGCCACACCAACGGGGCTAGAAAACTGGTCGGGGATGCAGCAAACCCACCCTCAGTGTCCTCTGCTCTCAGCTTCCCTGGGGCCACGTCCTTGTGCTGATGGGACGGGAAAGCAACGACCTCCTCTTTTACAAAGAACCTTGAAATCTCGTTCCTTCCACTGCCTTGCCCAAGATAAGCCTTCCCTGAGGGTTTGTTTATTAGGAAACTTCCCCCCCTCCCAATCCCTGAGCTGTCCTTTGCTCTTGAACCCGGAGGAGAAGGAATACTTGAGCAGGAGCAGCTGTACCCACCTGGGGTTAGGAACCCATAAAAGTTGTGCAGCTCCATTGACCAGGAGCTGCTGGGCTCCGAGCTGTGCCGGGGACCTGCTGTGACCCCACGTCCCCCCAGCCCTGGGAGAAGGGGGGCTGCTGGCCTCGGCAGGGCAGGGGAGGGATTTGGCTGGGTCCTCCAGCTGTTGATTGGGACTGGTCTTGGCTTGGCAGGAAAGGGGGGGGGGGACATGCAAGTAGGGGGACTTTGGTCAACCATGACCAAGAAAGATGGCTATCAGGTGGGCCTGCCGTAAAGGGTAGGTAATGGCTCGCTATCAGATGCCTTTAGGGTGACCAAATAGCAGTGTAATGGGCCCTGTGCTGGAGTGGGCTGAGGGCCCTGGGGGTGCAGATTGCAGACTGGATAAGCCACCCTGGTAGTTCAACTCCCATCCATTATTTAAATGCAAAGGTAAATGCTTTCATCTTTTCAACTGGAATGGTGCCACCAGCTCGGCCACCTCCTGAGTGTCCCATCCTGGTGGCCCGCAGGCAGCAGTCCCTGGGCAGGGGACTGCCCTGGACAGCCATGGCAGAGCAGAGAGGGGAGCCATCCCCTCTGCGGGGGTGCCACCAGCACCCCTGGGGAAGAGGTGCAAAGGCTGAGCGGCAGGGTGGCATGGGGGACGTGGGACTTTACCCCACACCCTCCTATCTGCTCTTCCCTGCACCAGGACCCAGGTGTAAGTGCTACGGCCCCATGGCCCAGCCATGGTAGCTTGTCAAGGGAGCTGGGCTGCCTCTTTCCAAAGGAAGAGGCTCTGTGTGTGTGCAGTGACTTCTGCAGGAGGAATTAGGACCCTCATGGCTCCTGTGAGGGCATTTCTCCTCCTGACGACTGCCTTCAGACACAGCAGGCTGCCCCTCTCCCCAGCATGGGACAAGCCACTGGGGTCCCAGTGCTGATCCAGCAGAAGAAAACAGTCAAAACCCACCCATGTAAAGACTGACCATATGCAGCCAGCATTAACATCTGGCCACATCCTGCTGGTGGCTAACCTTGAGCCTCCGAAATGCGGGGAGTGCGTGGCTCTGTGATGGAAAACCATGGCATGGGGCTGCTGCAGGATCTGGGCAGAGCAGGCAGGGCTTCCCGGAGAGGAGAACAAAGCAGACAGCAGCAACTCCCATTCGAGGTTTTCCCTTTAATGGTTTGGTTTTTGTTTTGTACATTCGTAAAACTGTGAACAATAAATACTGTGTGATCGGCCTCCTCCTCCCGCTTGCCCCCCCCCGGCTTTCTGCAGAGGCGAGAGAGACCATGAGCAATGCGGCGAGGGCTGCTGGCACCGGCTCCGCTCGCAGGAGATGTGCCCAGCTCACAGCGTGGGCATCACGGAGCAGGGCAGCATCCCAGCTCAGGGTGGCAGGATGGAGTCAGGGGCTGGGGAGGGAGAGGTGACTTGTGTGCAGGCAATATCTCAGCTAAAAAGGGGTGAAAGGCAGCACTGCCTGGTGGTCTGGGCACAGACCTTCTGCTGAAGCCCAGGGCTGCTGGTCACAGAGCTCAGCTACCCCTCTGCTGTCTTGGACCTCCAAGGTGCCCAATTTCAGATGGGGATCTGCTAAGAAAAACAGTGCGATCCTTGGGGCTGGGAGGAGATGGGGCTCCCGGATGGGCGGAGGGACCTACACGTCTTGTTGTTCCTCAGAGGAGGTAAAGGCTGGGTGGGCAGGGAAGGATGTCACGGGAAAATGGGGCTCCAACTTCTTGGCTGTGCCTGTGGGTGCCCTGCTGTGCGCTGGATGAGGGTCCTGGCATGAAAGATGCACAGAGAAGCTGGTGTGGGGGAGAGTAGGGAGCCCTGAGATACAGGAACAGGGAGGTGCTGGCATGGGGGACAGCGGCTGCCAGGACTGTGTGAACGAGGGAGCTGGGAAGGGGTGGGTGACAGAGGGGCACAGGGTGGCAGAAGAGGCTGGAGAGAGACTGGCAGGCTGTTGGCAGTGGGTAATGTGAGCAAGGTGCTTGGTATGGTAATGTGAGCAAGCTGATGGTGTTACAGCATCCAAAGATGACAGCACTATTCAAACCCAGAAAGGAAGGCCCAATGCCACCTCCCCTGGGCTCTGGGATCAAGGATCCTGCACCCAAACTCAGGTCTGTTCTGGTGGCATCTCATGACCTTCACTTGGGCCTTGTGGGGCCAGGGCCGTGCTGGGAAGCAGCAGGACATGGCCCATCAGGAAGATCTGGACCTGGCTCAAAAGGGCCATGGTGCTGAGCTGAGCATCTGTCCTTTTGATTGCCACTCCCCGCCCCATACTTTTCGAGAGAGAGAAGAGACCAATAACTCCACAGGCCTGTGTGCCCTAAGCAAAGTCCTTGAGTGAGAAATAAACCACTTCAATGAGGTGGAAGCTTTGTCCAGAGAGCAATCAGGTGAGAAGAGTCAACTCTTCCTGTTGTCTGGGTCCATTAAAGTACTTGGGAGTCCCAGGTCCTAGGTACGGGCTTGCCTTCTTCAGCCACCTGCATTAGGATTGTCCACTTTGTGCCCACAGAAGAGCCAGCTTCTAAAGCTTCCTTGCTGTGTTGGTCCTTATGTGTGGCTTTGCTTGCTGTCCTCTTTGTCCTGCCCTTCTGCCCTGCATCCCAGCTCTTCTCATTGCAAAGAACAAGCCACCAGGTCAAGTCAGTGAAGGCCCTGGGTGCTAACAGGACACCCCACCACCTCTTGAACAGGGAGCGTGGATGGGAGAGGAAAGGGTACCTGGCTTTTCCAGGCTGAGGAGAGCACATTATACCTGCCACAGTGGGAGGGAGTCCAAGAAATCCTGGCCCAAGCACGGGGACGTCCTGAGCCAGAGCAGATGCTGCTCAGCAGGGTGGCAGGGGACAGGGAGGTGTGACTGCCCTGCGGTGGGTACCAGCCTGCCCAACAGAGGCAAGAGCCCCCAGCAAGCATGGGGAGAAGGTGGCCTTTTGGGAAGGCCAGCACTCATCCCACAACCAGCAGGCACCTGCCCGGATGGGTGGCTCTCTGGTGGTCTGGCTGAGGGGTGACCGCTCAGCATCGTTCCAGCTTGGGATAGGTCAAGCTTGTCCCTTCGCAGTTGTTTTTAGGGTCCCTCAAGCAGTGGGGTACATGGCAGCATCGTCTCACCCATTTTGCTGTCCCACGTGTCATCATTTGGGGGATTGGGACTAGTGGGCAGGAGCTCATGGGAGCTGTACTCTGCCTTTGTGAGGAATGTGCATCATGTCTGCATGGGGAGAGGCCATCAGAGCAGAGGGAGGGAAAGTCCTTTCTGGGTAAAGGCAAAAGAAGGAGCCGGACACTGGAGAACCGGTGGGCAGGAACAAGTCCCCACAGCCCAGCAGTCCCCACACGTGGCACATGCCCTTGGCAGGAGAGCTCATGACCCAGGTGTGGAGCTGTGGCAAGGTGGCTCCCATGTTGTTTTGTCATTGTGGCTGGGAAGATGTTCTTGCCTCCACAGTGCAGAAAGTACTTGGCCTCTGGGTCAGTCCAGCTGGGCATCCCTGCTGTGACTCTCAAGCCACCGTGGGGCGAAGCCACCATGTCTTTGCTCTGTACAAGGTGACAGCCACAGTCTGAGCACAACCATGGCTGGACCAAAGCTTGGCCTTGCAGATACCCTGTCTGTGGTTCCTCCCCTGTCCACAGATCATGGGAGCTAGGTTGCAAAAGTCCCTGAGTGTCTCTGATGAGACAGCTGGATTAGCCTTTTACCGAAAGCTTGGTGCTTTCGGCAGTTTTCTTTTCTTACCTGCCAGTGACTTCCCTTTCGAAGGGAGCTCCAGGACCAGGGAGCTGAGGCTGTGGAGCATGCAGAGCCCAGAAGCACCATCCTTGACACTGGGGTAGGACAGGGACTGTTTTTTTACACCTTGTGGAGTCAGCTGGGGGAGCTAGCTGGGACCCCACTCAACGTGGCCCCAGCCAGGCAGTCGTTAAGCTTTCATCCATGGGGAAGAGGGAGAGCGGAGAGGTGGGACACTAGGAAGGTGAAGCATGAGGTGGTCAGTGAGATCCAAGAGCTTTCGAGCAAGGTGGACTTAGGGGTCGGCATGCAGAGGGCTGTGGACACACACCGCGTCTGTCTCGCTGGGAAGGCTGCAGGAGAGGGAGCGCTGCATGGCCCGGCAGCCCAGGGGCCCATCCTCAGTGGTGACTGGGAGCTGAGGGCCCTGGGTGGTGCTGGATCTGCCATCGGAGCAGAGCAGGACGCTGGAGTCTGCCTCGCACTTGGTGGTACGGCTGTAGTAGGGCTCCATCACGTGCCGGAGCTCCAGGGGCATGGTGAGCGGCAGGACCTCAGCCTTGATCACAGTGCCCAGGTGGGCCTCGGACGAGGATGCCCGGAGGCTCTCGGAGCGGCTCATCTTGATCAGCAGGTCGATGGTTTTGTTCTCGGCCTCAAGGAGGCAGTTTGGCAGCCCGTCCCCATCTCCCGCCTCCCCGGTGGCCGTACATTTGTTGAGGGCCCCTTGGTCTTTGCCATGGAGCTTCTCACTTCCCAGGCTCATGTTGCAGGGCTCCTTCTTGGCCTGCTGGACCTTCTCCAGACCTTCAGAGGATCTCTTCACCGAGAGGTCCAGAGGCCCCTCATGGGGTTTGGTGGCTTTCTCCAGTGCCTGGTGGATGTGGTAGAGCTCCCTTCGGATTTTGACCAGCTGGTCCCTCAGCTCTTTTTGCCCAGGGGTGTCCTCCTTTGCCAGATCAGACAGTTGCTTCTCCACCTCTTGGTACTCTTCTAAGGTTTTGGACAGGTCCCCAATAAGCACGGTTGTGGCCTCAGAGTCCATCATGGTGGCAAAAGTCTCTTGGGGTCTGCTCTGCTTGCAGAGACCGTGGTCTAGGCCAGCACCCACAGAGGGAAGAACTTCAGTGTCATTGCCCCTCTCCGGTTCCTCAGGCTGGCCTGTGAGGACCTCCGTGTGCCAGTGGTCCAGGGCCTTGGGGATGTGGCCAGGGTTGGCCCTTGAACCACTGCAGAGAAGAAGTGGATACAATCAGTAGGGAAAGAGATAGGAAAATCCTTGGGCATATGTCCAGGGCCAGCATTACCAGATTCAGCCAGGGTTCCTCCACTGTCTGTTGCCAGCATGAGGCCCTTCCAGAGAGGACTTTGGTCTGAGCATGCAGACCCCTGGCTGGACCTGCTCCTGGAATTGTTCTCCCAGGAGGTGGATGGACCCTGACACAGGCCATTTCATGACACCCACCAAGACCAGTCTGGGGAGACGGGGGCTGGTAAGTGATCCCACCTCAACTAGCCAAACCTGGATTCTCCTTCTTGGAACACTGGAGAATGTTGATGGAAACGACCATCCCACAGTCCTGAAGGCCCAGTTGGAGGGGATCTCTCCAGCCTGAGAGCAGGGAAGAAGCAGGTGGAGATGGAAAACCATGGAGAGCTTCTCCAGAGAAAGCTCCTCCGGGTGCCAAAAGCAGTGGTTTTACAGTGACATTTTTCTTGGAGCCACAGCTGGACTTGCACAACCAGGGGAGGAACTGAAATTTTGTTAAAAGAAGCTGTGCACATTTCTAGCCCCAGGTAAAGGGAAATGTTTCGAAACGTGACCCTCCCTCAGGGCTTTGAAACCAGAAGGCAAATCAAAGGAATGCAAATGTGTGTGTTTAAAAATAGGCAATGATTGTTCCAGCAACCCTGGGATATCTGGGGACCCAAGAGGAGATTTCCTGGTGCTTGGGGATGCAGGTCCACACCACACAGACACCACCTCACTTCTGGCTCTGTATAAAACAGGGGAAAGTGAGGGACAGCAAGTGGTGATGTAGCCCAGGTGCTTGGATGCATCTGAAGGCTATTCAGGTCCTTTGCTGTTGGAGGGCAGAAAGCCCTGCTCTGAGCGGGCATTGGTATGGACCAGCAGCCTGGAGTGTGCTCAGCCCTTGGAGACTCATCTCACGGTTTACAAGCAAGTGGGGGGATCAGTAATACGATGGGGTGTGAAGATGGTGTTTAGGGCCAACCAGATATGAGGAGGAGGCAGAGAGATCACAGGCACCTTACCTGCTCTGGTAGCTGAGTTTTCCAGGCATCAGTCTTTCGGGTCCTATCAAGTCCAGACCATTGGCAGTGAACTTCCTCTTCAGAGAGCTGCCTGGAGGGCTGCTGGTCTCCAGACAGGTCACCACCGGTAACTCTGTCTTCCGGATGCTGCTGGGGGCAAAAGTGCCGTCCTTCATCCCCACCATGTTTTGGTAGATGTCAGTGGCTGGCTTTTTGCGTAGGTTGTTGAGGCCCAAAGCTGGGTTGCTCTCCTTCTCTTGGGACAGCCATTTCTCCTCTTCTTCCTGCCCCAGCATGGCAGGGTGGCTGAGCTCGGAGGCTGGCTCCTCTCTGACACCTTTGGACCAAGGAAAACTTGTCTTCAGAACTGGTACCTTCAGCAGCCCTGGTTTGGTTGGCTCACTGGGAGGTTTGGCTTGGGGCGCTGTGGGCATGACAGAGCCCACCAGCTGCTGGGCTTCTGGCTTACTGGACGACATCTTGCTTTCAGTGGAGCTGAAGGTGTGCTCGAAAAGCAAGGGGTAGTAGAAGCGGGGAAGGAAGGCTGAGCGCTCAGGGCTCTGCAGAGGCTGGAAGTGGGAGGCATGTGGATGCATCAGCTGGGCCGTGGAGGCCAGGAAGGGCAGCTGAGCCAAGTGTGGGTGAGTTGTAGCACTGTTGGCCATGGTTGGGCTCAGGTAGGAGAAGACACTGGGGTTTAATGGGTAATTAATACCCAGCAGTGAGAGGTTGAGGCCCTGAGGTTCGTGGTAGTCACTGTAGGCTGGAGGCGGGTAGCATGGGATGATGTTGCTGTCAGTACAAGGTGGGGAGACCTCAGATGTGTTCCTCCTTTGCCCATTTGCCACCAGCTTCCACTGCTCCATGAGGATCCCGCTGCTGGCCAGGCATTTCTTTGGCACTTTGCAATGCTTTGGCTTAGCATCTAGGTCTGGGGAGGCCATTTCCCTGCTTTTCATGACGTGGTTCTTGAGGGAGAAGACGTCTGTGATGATGAAGTCGGGCTCTACCTCCTTGCAAGGCTTTTCCCTCTTGTTCTTGAAACCAAAGACCAAAGCGTTCACTTCTGGTTCAGCTGGGTCACCTTGGCAACCTGCCTCTTCATTTTTCTCTTTCTTCTCCCCCGCATCCATCTCCCTCAACAGGCCAGCAACATCCTCCTCCTCCTCTTGGAATGGGCCACCTTCTTCACCAGCCCCTTCAGCAGGCAGGATCTCCACCCCTGACATCGGCTTGTCCTCATGGCTATCCCTGACGGAGGTCTGCTTGATCCTAACTGACCCTCCCGACATGGCCGAGGAGTCGCAGGTCTCCTGCTCATCCCGCCGCCCGCGCAGGCGGGAGGTCTCCGTTGCATGCAGGAGTCGCAGCTCCGGGTGGAGCAGATTGCCCTTCTTGTAGGGCCAGTCGGACTCGATGAGGAGGGAGAGGGAGTTCTTGCACAGGCTGTACTTCATGTGGTTGTAGAGGTGGGACTTCTCCATGCAGGTGAAGGGGCACTGGAAACATTTGTAGTTGTATGGCTTGCCCCATGGCCTTGGGATGTAGTGAGGCTTTTTTGGCTTCCTCTCCTTGTGTTTGTAGACCGAGGTCAGCTTGCAGCCCACGTCGTCCTTGGACATGGTGGCAGGTGCCTGGAGATGGCTCCTTGTGGGAACAGAGGGGCACGGCACGTGAATCTTCCCACACCTCCCCAGGAACCGCTGTGTGCCCTGGAAGAAGGACAGCATGGAGCTGGTGAGCTGTGCCTGCAGCTCCCCGGGCAGATGGCTTTGCTCTGTGGGCACCTCCTGGCCCCCGGGGAGTGGAGCTGCTGGGACCTCAGTCTGGAGCTCCCATGTTTGGGATTTAAACCCAGGCCAGTGATGGAATTTTTGCTCAAACCCTATTGGTGTTCTCATACATGCTGGCCCCATTATTAACCCTCTTTTGTCAAACCACCTCAGAGGAAAAGGAAAACAAACACTATTAAAGGCGTTGAAGCTAAACCACCTCAAGCTGACATTGAAGCGCCCAGGCGACCTGCCTGCCCAGCTGGAGGCTCCCTGGGGCAGCCCCAGCCCAGCCCAGGGATCATTTCCCCGCTGAGGGCAGGAGATGAAAGAGAAACCCGTCCGCAGCCCTGAACGCTGTGCTGGGCACGGAGCTGCACGGCTTTGCCGTCTCCTGGGGTGCTGCAGTGCCAGAGCCGACTGAGATGTTCCAAAGCTCATGCACCAAAGCTGGTGCAGAGCTGGGCTAAATGCAGATACCTGCAACCCTGCACGTGAATGTGCAATCGTGGTGCAAAGAGGACAGTCAGATGGACAGACAGGATGGGGAGAGGCTGCGGACCGACTGCCTTTAACCTGGCATTGCTGCTGGAAAGGTGGTCCTGCCTCCCTGGCTGCATGGGACTGACCCTGTCCTCTGCCAGGACAGGGGTAATCCGGCCTGGAAAAACAATCCAGGCTAAAACACACCTGCCCACTTCCAGGTGTCTTCCCCAAGATCGAAATGTCTGGGAAACATCCCCCGCAGCCCCCCGACGCAGGACTGGCCCTTGTGTGCTTCCCACCGCAGCCTCCCTGGGGACAGTGGGGTCATGCCTGTCCTGTAGCCTGTCACCCTGCCTGCCCTGGGAGCGGGCAAGTGAGCACAGCACCCCGACTCCTTGCCTCCCAGAGGAGCCAGATCTGCAGAGGCTCCACGCTGATGAAATTGGGCTCCTCCACAGATGGCCAAGCAGCAGTCTCCTGCAGTCACAAGGCACCCGACACCAATGCACACGCCTGCGTCACCCCCTCCAGACCCAGCTTTGCCCTGGAGGGACTTGCCGGCTTCCCCATCAGAACAAAACCGTGCATTTCTCCTGGGGAGGGCAGCAAATTTGAGGGCTCATTTGGCATGGGTGGGGCTCATTTCTCAAGGGCCAAATCCTTCCCCTACGCGGCAGGTCCTGGGGCAGAACTCTGCCCCGGGAGACCCTGCAGCCAGGCTAGTGTGGGGATGCACAGCCTGGGAAGGAGAAGGAAGCAGCAGCATCTCCAGATTGCCACTGATGTGGCAACCGGAGCCACTTGGGAAAACAATCTGCTCCCCGGCTTTTGGGGAGAAGGAGATGAGTTTTGCAGGATGGGAAGGGAAAGAGCGCGTCTCTGTGCACTGGGGCACACTGCAGCTTTGGGCAGCCAGGACCAGGAGGACCTGCCCAGGGGCAGGTCCAGGCAGTGGCTCAAGGAGCTGACAGCCCCTGCAACGGGCATTGCCCCCCACCGGACCGGAGCCTGCCCAGCCCAGCCCAGCCCAGCCCAGTCGTAGCCCGCATCCTTCTGCACATGGCCTGGGGGGGCTTCCCTGTGCGGCTGCGGGGGAGCACTGCAGCTCCCGGTGGGGGGACGGGCACAGCAGGGCCGAAGAGCTGGGATCAGAGTGGGATGGGCAGGGAAGGGGCTCTGGTGGCAGCAGCACCACACCAGGAGGCAGGTTGCCATGTGGCCCTACGATGCTCCCCACCTCCTGGGGCTGGGTTGCATGCCTGCTGCAGATGGCTCCCCTCGGTGAGCCCACGTCCTTGGGGCTGGCTTCTCACCTCAGAGCCCCATGCTTCCTCCCCTGAGCACCCTGCTCCAAGTACACGTCACTGATCTGAAATACCACGTGCCCGGCAGGAGCGGTGGCCCTGGGGACAGTACTGCCAGGTCCATGCCCAGGCGGTGGCTGTGCTGGGCTGAAAGATGCTCCATGCTCTGCTACCCACTCTCCTCACCACTGGCACCAAGGGGCAGCACCTTCCTCTGGGAGCACGGTGAGAGCATTTGCGTGACAGGAGAGGGAATTACCTGCGTAGGACCCTTTCCACTTTCTTCCCGAGGTTTGTTGTCAAACAGCAGAGAGTATCTCCTGCCTGCGATGGGGACAGGGAACAAGCCGTGCTGTGGCTTCCCCAGTGCGGCACAGGAGCGTGCGGGGCAGGCTGAGCCGCAGGCAGGGTTTGGGGACAGCCCTCTGCATACCCACGTGTCAGTTGAGCTGGAAGCTGACCCTGCCGCTAAGATCTGGTCTTGCAGAAAATAGGCAAAAATGTCCCCTTGTAATGAACCCCTGTCCCCTGGGATTTTGAGGGGAGCTCCAGGAGTGCAGACCTGACCTGTAGCAGCCAAGGCTGATTTCTCCCATCGCAGTGGGATGCGCAGGCAGAGCTCGGGGGCCCCTGCCTGCAGGTTCACCGCAACGAGCGACAGCCTGCCCGCCTGCCCAGAGGGACACGCTTGTCCTTGAGCCCTCAGACACTTTCTGCGTGCGTCACGCCTGTGAGCCGTGAGAGCTCTGCACACCCGCTGCGATGCTCAGGGGAGCAGAAGGGATGCAGCAGCAGCTCTGCAGGATGGGGTCCCTCTGAGCATCGCTCCCTGGCTCCAGCCACCGAGCCTGGGGTGCCCCAAGCATCCTGGATGTTGCTGTGCCCTGGTCCCCTGCCCTATCTCCCTGTACACCCACCCTGCTAGAGGGCAAGAAACACGGAGCAGCTGAGCGCGGAGCCGGGTGCCTCGGCCCGGCTGCAATGCACGACGCCTGTTTGCAGGTCAGTTGAACAAACATTTGCTGTTTATATGCCAGAGGCAGATTAAATCTTTGCTGGGAGACTGGAACTGGTTGTTCCATTCCTGCACACCTGATCCTCCTCCTCCAATGCTGCTGTGAAAGCTGTTTGTTGCCCGGTGGTGTGGGAGATGGCAGGGAGCCGTCCCGCGCGGGGACAGGCAGCTTGGCTGCTTCCACCTTCCTAATGCTGCAGAGAGGAACAGCAAGGGAGGAGAAGAGGAAAAAGCAAAGAAAAAGAAGGGGAGAGGGTGAGAAAGTGCCCCGTGTGTGAGCCAGGCAGGCTCTAGCGGAGTGGAGGCATCCCCAGGGCCGGATCAGGCCCTGCGGAGCTGGGAGACAGGCGTTGCGGCTCCTGGTTGCTGAGCAGTTCCCGCACCAGCAGATCTTCGTGGTCTGCTGAGTCTCTCTCTGCCACAACACATTATTTCCAGTGGGCTGTCAGCTGCGGCGGTGGGGGCCGTGCCTGGGGGCAGCGCGCGGCGGGGACCGCGCACCTGTGCCTGGGAATTGCAGCATCCCTGCTCTCCTCCCCAGGACTGCTGAGGGGAGGGGGGGCATGGTCAGATGGAGGGAGTGGAGCGGCAAGGGGAGAAGAAAGAGAGGGAGAGACAAAGGGAAGGAAGAAGGGAGAGATGCCCAGGAAGGAGATCTACAGTCCCTGGTGCTCCAGTATGTAAAAAATCCCCAGTCCCAGCCTGAGCTGCAGACACAGGGATGCAGGGAAGTACACGCAACCATCGGGGCAGCTGAACCGCATCACATCAAGAGTCCATCTAGCTCCATGTCTCTAATCAAAAGCAGATGCCCAGGATGTAGGGCAAGCATCTGTGGTACTGCTCCAATTTTCCTAACCCCTCAGCCATCACAGCGCATCCCTACAGCAGACTGGGTGCCGCTGCATGCAGCACATGTCAGTGGCCCTCCCTGCCGTGAATCTACCTGGGCTTCTCTTGAAGCTGTGGAAATGTTTAGTCCCCAAAGCATCCTGCAGCAGGGAGCTCCCGGCACACTTTGTAGAGCTTCTTCCTTTGGCTTCCCAAGCCTGCTGGTCCCCACAAGTTCTTTTGATGTCCCCCAACTCTTTGGCTAGCGGAGGCAGCAACCATGGTCCCTGTCCACCCTCCAGCCACATGGTTCATCATCACACCCCTGCTTCACTGTCTCCTTTCCAGGCTGAAGCTGGACATAAGGCCAAACCCTTCCAGACCTCTTCCCCTTCCCTAAGCCTCCTCCCAGTCTGTGGCAGCTCTTTGCAGGTGGGGGCTCGGGCTGCCAGGTTTCCTCTATCAATACAAACCAGCACTGCAGCTCTATCCCTCCATACATAGGCATAGCTGCACCCACCGCTTAGGGGAGGGAGAGACAAAAAGACTCTGTCGAAGTGCAGCAGTCTGGTTCAAAGACAGGTCTTGTGCAGACTCTGCGCCCATTGGAGGGGCTCTGCCGCTGTGAACTTTTCCTGATATCAGCTTTTTCAGACCCCCAAGAGCTTTTCTGGCTGGAACAAAGACCCCATCTCTCAAAATGATGTCCTCCTTTCTTTGCCGCTGTCCTCTGAGTCCTTCAACGCTGCGTGTAGGCTGCCAGGGACCCGCAATGCTCCCATGGAAATTGGCTGCCCTCAACCTTTCCCAGATGGCTGTAGGACATGGCATGGAGGAAGGGGCTCAAGAAAGCCGCTGAAGTTCTCCACTCAGTGATGCTGGGATGAACCTACTGCGTCGCACATGGTCCTGCAGCTGCGGGTTCCCGTGGTCTCTCATGAGCTGGTCCTACCCTGCACATGTGGGAATTCATTTGCGGTCCCCTGCACACCCAGCACAAAATGCAGGGACAACTATTCCCTGTCCCTGTGTCCACCCAGCTGTTTCCTTCTGGGCTGTCCAGGTAGCTCATGCTCTTGGGGCTCAGCATCATGCCAATCTGTGTGGTCCCAGCACTGCTATTTGTCAGCAGCAATTGCCATCCCAGGGAGCAAGCTGCCCTGATGACTGCGCTAGCCAGGATGGTACAGTGGGGACCGGGGGGAGGGTGGCTTTTCTATGGGATCTCACACGAACCCCACAAACCATCCCTTTCCTGCCATTACCCAGACTGTCCTGTTCTGGTGCTTCCTGTGGGGTTTTATCCCTTTTTGGCCAGTGCTGAGGCTGGAGCAGCCACACAGGCATTGCAGGGAGGGGAGCGGGTGGCAGCGGGGAGCCACCGATCAATGCAAACCACTTTCCCTACGCTACATGCTTTTGCCGCAGGGGCTGCTTGGCTATTAGTGAATATCGGGTCCCTTTTCGTTTTCATAGCCTGGGGTTGTGTGATTTAAGCTTTTAAGCATTTATTGGAGGCTGGGACGAGGGCAATTGGCCATGGCAAAGCAGCAGGCACTTGGCAAGAGGAAGAAAACCTGGGCTGGTGAGGCCTGGGAGCTCTGCACCTCCCAAACCTCACCCCATACGGCAGCTGTGTGCTGTACAAGAGTGAGTCTGTGAGGCTGTCCTGCTACGTCCACCTTTGGGGGTCCCTACATCAGCGGCTTTGAACTATTCCCATCTCAAAGTGTGCCTTCCTCTGGCTTGGTCTCTATTGTTGCACCAAAATCTCACCTCTTCCCAGAGCCACATAATGTCTTCAGAAAGGCCTGGCATTTCCCATCTGCCCCCAACTGCCAATCCTTCCATGTTTGCCTACCTACCATGTCTTTGCCTGTGAGGCCCAGAGGCTGTGACCCATGTCCCATAGCTCAGTGTGACTCTGCTGCCAGGAGGGTTCTTCATCACCAGTTGCACATCTCCACGTGTGGGGGTCACCAAACCATGTGCTTCACATCCCGGGGGCAAGCGAAAGTCAGAGGCATGGTCTAAAAATCTGATAGCATTTGGATTCCCAACCTTTAGTTTTCCAGCATTTGGAGGGATCTGGAGTTTCGGATTAGAAAAGCTCACGTTCCCTTCCCAGGCAGCTTTTGGTGAGGGCCACCTGCAGAACCAAAGCCAGTCTGTAGCCCTTCCCAAACACCAGCCCAGACATGAGGTGGCCGTCTGGGATCACCTGCCCAGCCTTGGCGTGTCCTTCAGGCCAGATGATGAACCCACTCCCTGCTGTGTGCCAGAGCCACAGCACCTTCATGTGTACAAGTCTTCCCTAATTTTGTGTCAAAATCTTCCTTCTGTGCACTTGTTCAAGAGGTGTTTCTATGTCTCCGACCTCTCTTGAGCTCCTCTGCTTCTAGCCTCCATCCCAAAAAAGCAGCTGTCTCTCCCTGAATCTCAGTTAGCCTGAAGACTCCCTGGGGCAACACCGGCATCCTATGAAAAGCACACGTGGTGGCAAGCGTTCAACCAAGTGACAATGGGTTGGAGTCATTGTCTTCTGCCTGTGACACACACAACACAACTCACAGGCTTCTTGAGAGATGAGATCAGGCCGTCACAGCCTCCAGGCTACCTACTCTCCAGAGATGTGAGGGTCCTTCACCGCAAAAGGCTTTCCTACCACAGACTTTCCTGCCGCAAGCCCTTCAGGGGAAGAGATGTACATCTCCTGGTGAGGAGATGTAAGACTGTCTCTCCACATTATATCAACCACCCGCACAAGCTTGTGCCTGAGCCCCACTACAAGAGTTTCCTACGCCTTCCTCCACCTCCACTTCTACCTGCTAATGGAGCCCCAGGAGACCACAGGCTCCCAGCCGTGGAGTCAGTGGCTCAATGGCAAACAGACCACCAAATCTGTGAAGCCATCAGTCTCCAAATGAAAACGTGCAGCTGGATAGAGGGGAAAGTGACCGTGTGCAAGCTAGGAGGGTCAGCAGTGTGGCTGGCACCCAAAGGTATGCAGAGGAGATGGTGTCCAAGGCTGGCATGGTGAGCAGGGGAAGAGGATGAACATCTGGAGAGAAATGGGGGATGCTTGAGAAGTGCATGCAGCTGGAATAGGAAGGTACAGTCCAGCTCTCCTACGTGGTAAAGTTTGTGTCATGCCTGTGATGTGCAGGGCTCCTGGAGGTCCAAATGGCACCGCAGAGTTACCTTCCCTGTTCCCAGGGGCTGGAAGGGTGCTTGATGTAGTCACCTTCATGCTGGACATGATATGCTGCTTATGAAAAATTTCCATAACTTCTTCCAGTTTCTATGACCTCTGAAGTTTCTTCCCCACTCACAGGTTTCTCCTTCTCTTGCTGGTCTGACAGCCCAGGATGGCGTCCCACTGCCTGTGACCACTGCCCTGGGAGATGCCCTCTCAGCCTTCCACTGGGCAGAACTTTGGGGATGGTGGCACATCTCCAGAAGCCCCTTCCTCCTGGTCACCCGGGCCCGTCTCCTCCCGTGTGCTGCAGCACACAGGCAGCAGTCTGAGCAGGCCAATGTGGGGCTCAGCTTTGCACTGCTTCCCAAAATCCACTTCTTCCTCCCACCACAGATCAATCCACGTGAGGGTCCTCCATGTGGACACAGCCATTAGGTCATCTCTTCTGCCCTGTTGCAAGCACAGGTTCCCAGGCTGGGTATGGCCACCGTGCACTCTGTCACCTCCCCTGCAAAGCAATGAGTTCTGTTGCACAACGAGGTGCATTTTGACACCCCTTGTCCCACCAGAAGGCTCCATGACTTTCCCAAACCTCTGCAGTCAAGTTCCTCAGCACCAATACTTTAAAACATTCTCCTCCTTTTCACTTTCCATTTATCCTTGGACAGTTCACACTCCTTAACTGTGCTGGGGATGGGAATGATAGGAAAGGAAGGAAGAGCTCTTATCATGTCTCCTAAGACACCCCAAAGGTGGCCAAAGGTTCCTGTCTTGATATAACCTTTCTCACATCCTGAGCTCTCTCCCACAACATACCTGCTGCGCTTGTACTAGCTGCTCACATGTCTTGCTCCACTGAATCAGTCTCCATTTTGCAACAAGAAAATTCACCTTATTCCAGTTCAAATCCACCTGATTTCCTTTGAGGACAGGGCCAGGGAGCCTTCACTCCTCCTCTGCCTGCCCACCTCCTCCCTTGCAGTCCAACCCTCTTCTGCTCCTGTTATGTGTCCACTGCAGTATCCTCAGTTGCCTCATTGCCTGTGCTACAGGAGAGGATGTCCTCATATGGACATCACAAGTACTTCCCTCAACCTTCCCCATCCATGTCTTCGTGTCCCCATTCAATGCATCCTGCTTTCTTCAGGGTCTTTCCCATCCTCTCCTCTCTTGGTCCAGCTCTCAGAAGACAACATTCTGGCTCTGCTCATGTGATGGATTTGGCTCCCTTCCTGCAAAGCTGTCTTTTAGCCGGTTGGCCCTGGATGTGTCCTGCTTCACAGGGTTACTCCATCCCAGATGCAGGACTTTGCACTTTGCTTTGCTGGTCTCCAGTGGGTCACTGCCAGCCCATTTCTCCAGCCAGGAGCTGCACTTTGCATTGCTCAGCACAACCCGTTGAGCCTGGCAGTCCAGCCAGCTTTTGACCCACCTTGTCCTCATGTTTCCACTTTGGCCATGAGGATACTGCAGGAGACCGTGTCAAGGGTCCTGTTAAGGTCACATAAACAACATCCCTTTCCCTCCCCTTATCCAGGCAGCCAGTCATCTTCTCACAGAAGGCAGTCATGCTGCTCCAGCATGATTTGCCCCGGTAAACTCACCCTGGCACCTTCTCATCATTCTCGAGGCTGGAAAGGACTTTGAGGACTTGCTTCACAGCCTTCCCAGCGACTGAGATGAGGCTGGCCCACCCTGGGTGCTCCCTGATGGGTCTGAGCTTGTGCCACAGGGTACCTCAAGCCAGGGGCCATCGCGTCCCTGCAGGGACCTCTGCGTATCTCAGCAGAGCGTGGGATGGAGCAAGCAGTGCGTGGGGGATTGCTTGGCTGTCCGACAGCTGACCCTCTTGAGAGTTTCTGAGATGGGTCAGCATCCCCGGGGGCTTCCCAAGCAGAGCCCTGCCAGTGGCAGCCACCCAGCCCTCATTTGGGATCGCCCCATGCAGCCAAAGAGCCTTCCTCAGCGCATCCCCGGGACACGGACCCGCTAGCAGACACACTGATTCACTCCCTCCCTCCTGCTGGACCTTCCTGCCAGCCTGGGAGGGCAGGGGTGGGCAGGGAAGGGCAGGGCAGGAGAGGGGACCGCAGGTTGTGGGGGACAGACCTTGGCACAGGCAGAGTACACCCCTCCTTCTTCCTGGCTGGGATCCTGACTGTCCCAGGGCAATGCCTAAAAGATCCCCCCTCTCCTAGGTTAGAGGACAGGCCTCTTTTTAGCCAAAACGTGGCCAAGATGGGGCAGTGACTTCAACCACCCCTAGAAAAGGGGGCTGTTGCAATGCTGTGCCCACACCCGGGAGGATGCGGGCTCGTCCCTGCTCCTGCCTGCGAGCTCCCGGCACCGGCTCCAGCCAGCGATTTTAGGATGCAGCCATGAGGAAGATGTTTAAATCACAACAAGGTCTAACCAGCCACCAAGGAACTGCCACCTGCAAAGAAATGAGTATATTTAAGGTAAAAGCTGATAAACTAAACTGGTGGGGGGGGTTGATGCATCAACCCGGCAGCAGTGCATGCAGTACAGACTGTGGCACCGGTGCAGTTTGGTGACCACGTCCATGAAATCCAGCCTGTTGTAAAACCCATTTCAAAACGGCCCCAGTTAGGAACCTCCCCTGCTTCTCCCTCTCCATCCTTACATAAGCAGCAGCAACTCCACCTGCTAAATAAAAAAACTAAAGGGGAAATGGTTTGCTGCTGGCTGGGAGAGTGTGGGAACAGCAGGGAAATTGCAGGGTGGGAGAGATGGTTGGGATCGACTCCAGTGAAGGTGCAGGAGCTGAACCAGCCAGAAGCCCTCTTGCAGGGATGGGACCACCCTGGCTCTGGGCTAGTGGGCAGGGAGACCTGCAAAGTCTGCAGGAGAGAAACTCTTGTTTTTTTTCCTGGGGGATAGCACTCTCCCAGCAGAGAGGAGGGAAGCCGGAGGGACACGGCCCTGGGAGGAGGCTGGCCAGCCGGGACCTCGAGCACGCCAGGCAGCACTCTTTTTGCAGCCGCTTTGCAGGCAGATTTCCCCCCACCCCAAACATGTATTTAGTCTCAGGCAGGAACATTTGCGATGCTGCCGGCTCACCTGCAGGCAGTGGACACCTCTCTGCCTTCTGCCTGTTTCTTGATAAGGGTGTTTGGTTGGTTTTTTTTTTTTTTTAAATGCAGATCAAGGCAGCTCCCAGGATGCTGCTGCCTGGTGGTCTTGCTCCCTCTGTTTCCAGCTCCTTCCCCCCGCCTAAAAAGGGTAGAGCAGTGTTTGGGCTGCAGCACAGGGACGGGAGCCGAGGGATGTCGCTGAGATGCTGAGCGGGCAGGTAGCGCTTGGCCACAAAATCACCCAGCAAGGTCTGTACTGGCCAAGGAATGACCAGGAGGAGTAATAACGGCCTGAGGCAAAGCCACGGGGACTTTACGCAGGGATGTTATTAGCTGGTGCATAAAGTGGGGAAGGCAGCTCATTAACCTGTGCTGTGCCGCAGGACCACGCAAAATGGCTGTGCAGCCACGTTCTGCAAGTCCTGGGCTGCCCGGCACCATGCGTCGGCAGCACCGGCGGGTGCCGGGCCAGCGATGTCAGGAGCAGCCGCTGTGAAAGTCCCTGAGGTGCCTGTGGAGGAAGGGGGGTGACTTTCTGCCTCCCCCCCCTTCAAACCTGGGTGCCCCCCAATCTGCCCGTGGGTCAGGCAGAGCTCTTGAAATGCCTGGGGGCCTCCAGGAAAGGGTGAGAAGACCCAAGGGGATGAGGGGGTGACACATCCACAACCTCCCATCCCAGATTTTCATGGGGGGGGAGCCCAAATCCTCCTCGTGGAGATGGGTGAGCGGGATGGGGTAAGAGCGGGGAGACCCCATGCAGCCGTGCAGGCAGCGCCCGACAGATGCCCAAAACCTCTCTCCATCCAGGTCCCAGGATTTGCCACCACCATGATACACATCTGGGACTTACTGACCTGATTTCCTTGCCCTTATTTTTAAGAAGGCTCTGACTGCTGTGAACCGTTCCTTGTTACGTGACCTCTTGATTTAATTGCCAAAATTATTGTAAACACACATTCTGTGGTGTGAGGAGGTATATTCCTAGTCGACACCATTAAGCATTTCGGTAACTAACCTCCTCCAACAATTCAGCAGCTCAGTTTAGTTTTCGCTTCCATTAAGAAGGATTTAGAAGAAAAAAAATTATAGATAATATTGTCTTACTGTTAAATTTCACCCTTCCCCTCTGTTTGAATTTCTTTTTTGCAATTGCAAATACTTATCACATCTCCAAGCCTGCAGAAAACCATTGCTCTTCTTGATTATTATACGAACATGGAGAGGTTAATACGTTAAAATTAATCTTTGCTCTGTGCCCGCCCAGGCTGTTTCCTGACACATTGCTTCATTTTTCAGTGGGAAGAAAAGTCAGACCTCTGCAACCCACCACACGGTCGCGGGGAAACCATCCAAAAATCCACCACAAACTTTCTATTGTCAGAGACTCGCGTGAGCAAATTCCCAGCGAAGGCAATCGGACATGTCATTAGGAGAGCAACCCAAGCAGAAAGGCCCCATATGACCTCCCTGGTGCCGAGCGCCTTTAATAAGAAGGAGTTACAAGGCTTGCAAAGAGACTGGCGACTTGGATCAAAGAGCATCACTTGGAAATGATCGCGTCCCTGCACCCAGCGGTTTCTCTGCCCGTTCCCACAGTTTGCACATCCCCTATCCAGGTACTGGCTCCTGGCTCCCGGCTGAGCCCCTGCCTGCGGCACGGCACCGGGCTTGCCCGGGCACCATAAGATGGCTGGCCTTTTTTTGGGGGGGAGAGTGCAAAACTGATGGGAGAAGGCAGCTTTTAACAGGGGGAATGTTTCCCCCGCCCAGGACCTCGGTGGGTTTTTGTGCCCTGCCCGGACCTGCAGCAAGACCCTCAGCCGCCCCCAGCGCCTTCCCCCCTGCCCACCCCATCCAGCCCCGAAACAGATTGAAATGTCAGGACTTACAGCTCGGCCCCCTTTCCTGTCCCAGCTGGGTCCCTGCTGGGGGCCGGGAGGCTGCGGGGAGGATGGGGGAACGGGGTGAGGGCTGTCCCCCCTGGCTGGGACCCAGCGTTCCCAAACCCCGCCGAGGCGGGGGGCCGGTGACTTCCAAAGCCGCTCCTGAGCATTTACAGGGTTGTTTGCAGGAAACATCAAACTCGGGAACAGAAGAGCCAACCCAGGAGTCATTCCCCCCCCCTCGCCGTCCCTCCCCACCCTCTTGCTTGGTCTCATTTGTACCGATTTGCCCCGCAGGCTTCTCGCTGATTTGCCATGTCCCTGGCAGGGCTTCGACCGGGGAGGGGGAGCGGGAGCCAGACGGGGAGCGGATGGGGGGGAGCCAGCCATGGGGAGGGTGATGGGGAGAGGGATAGGCCAACAGGAGCCTGGCTTGCCAAAAGCAGTTCAGACCTAGAAAAAGCTTTAATGTGCACAGACGGAGCAGGCTGGGAGCAAAACCAGCTGGGCTGGAGGAGAACGTGCTCAGCAAGAGGCTGGTTTGGGGCTGGGTGCGTGCATGGCTCGGGGCTGGCTCCTTGCTCCAGCCCTCTGCCCCCGGCGGGGAGGCAGAGGTGGGAGGGGGAGGTTAGATGTGAAAATTCCCCTCCAACTTTTCCTATTGACGAGTGACGGGCAGGATGCCAGCCTGGTTTTCTCCGGCATTAATCATTTACCTGCTCCAGCCGCCACCCTTGCCCTGACAGCTCCTGCACCACATCTCCAGCGCAAGATGCCCCCCCCCCTTTGCATGACGTGATGGACACCTTGAGCTGGGACAGCCCCGCCATCGTCCCTACCCCATGCCCACCCTGGAGCTCATTCCATCATCCTCACCCCATGCCCACGCTGGAGCTCGTGCCCTGAGATCCCTGTGTGGGGCTGAGCACCATCATCTGTGGAGAGAGAAAGAAGCTTCCGATGGGGGTGATTCAGACCGTGGGTGCCCCTGTCTCCTCCCCTTGCAGGTCCCTTTCTCCTACAATAGTGAGCCCCAGGCCACCCAGTTTTGGTACCTGGTACCCACCTAAGCGTTGGCCCTGGCTGGAAGGACCAGGGGCAGCTGTAGCCTTGAAACCCCTTGCAAGGTGCTGGATCCAATCAAGACATCCGCGTCGGGCTGACCCTGCGTGGCATTGTTTAATGCAATTCCTTAAAATCGGACCCTCCCAAAACTGCCTGATGCTCTGGCCCAGCTCATCTCTTTGGGGCCAAGTGAGGGGACCGTGCGTCCCCCCTCGCTGTTGACCCACCGGCTCCGTGTCACCCGGCCGCATCCTTGGTTTAGTATTTTACAGGACTCTGGTGCCAGTGCCAAAGTCCCGGATCTGGCACCGGGCATGGCAGTGCAGGGACCCAAAGACCTGCTCCCCTCGGCTCTGCACCCCCTGTGCTACGGGGGGGGGGCCCTGGCTTTGCTCTTGTCCCCAAGCCATGGTGGGGACGCAGCCCTTCCCGGGCGCATTGCAGGCAGCCAGTCCCAATCTGCCGTGGCGCAGGGCCACCTGTGCTGGCTGCCCATGCCATCTGTGAGGGGGGAGGTCGGGGGGAGCCGGCTGCCACCCCCCCCGCCCGGGTCAGCGAGCAGGGGGACAGCCGGGGGTGGGGGGGGGGCACGCCTGACTCGCTCCATCCCAGGGTGCTGGCACTGCCACCCGCACCCGGCGGGAGGAAGAGGAGGGGATGGCGGCAGCCCCCTCAGGTTTCTTCTGAGGTCTGTTGCCGCGGGGCTGCGGGGACCCATTTGGTGGGGTGCCTGGGGTGGGGGGGACAGGCTGCACCCCTGTCCCCCTGGACGGCCGCAGCACCACACTCCCTACTGCCTCTGCGCGTCCCCTTGTGCACGGGAGCAGGGCTGGACCCCGGCTGAGGTGTGTCTTTGGGGGTCTCTCGGATCCAGACCCCCCCCCCACGCTGTGCACATGGCTGAGCATGGGGGGGGTCCCATCCCCTCCAGCCCAGGACTGCCCCGGCTCTGGCAGAGGGGTGTCCCAAGGGGTGCAGCCCCAAGAGCCTGTTAGCAGGCAGGGGAGCTGGAGACGGCTCTGATCTGCCCTCCTGCTCATGCTGGTGGCAGCCGCCATCCCCTCATCCCTCTCTGCTTAGCTCCAGGGGCATCCTGAGAGCTCCCGGCCGCACCCGGAGCCCACCGTGTGTCTGGAGCTGTACAACTGCAGGAGCTGGGCACTGGCAGGTTCATTCCAGGAATCCCCATGGGCACTGCGGCAATCGCTGTCCTGCTTGCAGGGGACGTCGTCCTTTGATGAGACGATAACGGAGCCTGCCCTGCGCCTTCCTACAGGTAGCCGGAAAGTTTTATTCATCACCGGCTGCTGGAAAGGTCACGGCGTCCTCCTCCCCCTTCTATTTCTGGCCCATGCCCTTTCACCATCAGAGCAGGGAAGCGCTCCCGTCCGCTGGACCCCGGACAAGCCATCTCGGTATGGCCGCAGCCCTGATGCCTCGACCCTGGAGGCGCGTGGGAGGGCTGCGGGGAGGATGCTTTCTGGCTGCCCCCACACTGCCCACACCAGCTGGGCTCTTTACAGACCAGAAAAACTGCTGTGGGGTGATGAGAGCTGTGTGCAGGCTCGGTGCCTTCAGCTCCAGCCCCAGCACAGGGAAATAATGGGAATTTTGGGATGCAGACAGCGCACGTGATGCTGCTGGAATCTCCTTGCTGCAAAACCCCCGGGAGAGGGGTCTGGCCTGGGTGTCACAGGCACAGATGTGCTCCCAAGGTAATGGGGCTGAAGCAGCCCGTGCCTGGTGTGGTGTGATGGGGGTGCGGTGGGGACCGTGGGTCTAGAGGGACCCCGGGAAGCACCAAGCCCTCGCCCAGGGGATCGGTCCTTCAGCACACACACACTGGCAGGCAGGCAGCTGCCAAGGGCTCTCGGCATCCCTGCACAGCCTGGGCTGGTGCTGGTGACGAGAGGGAGAGTCACAGGATGTGGGAAGCTCGTGGGTCTTATTGGTACCACCCAAAAATGGGGAGCAAAAAGGGAACACCCCTCACAGACAACAGGAGACAGAGAAAGGGGATTCACCCTAAAAATTGCCCTTTGCCCAAACCCTGCAGGTTTTTACCTAATTCTGGGAAATACCCAAACCTTCATCTGAGCTCTTCTCTCCTGGGGGGCCAGGCAGGACCAGCCCGGGGATCTACTGGGCTTCCCAACCGCAGTGGCCTGGGATCACCCCAGACCCAGCTCTGTGTGCATAGATCAACTTGCAACTGTATGAGGAGCCCCGGAGACCCTTTGCACCCCAGGGAGGCAGCTGCAGACCCCCATTGCTACCCACTTCATCCCGGCACATCTTGGGAGGGTTGTGAACCCAAGAAGAGCTGCAGAGGAGCCCAGCTCCCATTTCCAGCCTCCCCAGCTTGCCCAGACGGTGTTGTATCATTAGATCTGGCCTCACTGTACAGAGCCCAGCCTTTTCCAGCTCTGGGCCAACCTGAAGAGGCTTAAGAAAAGCCCCGGGGAGCTTTTTCATGCCTCTTTGTTCGTGGAGCAAAGATATTCCCAGCCCTGAATCTATAGATTGGCCCTTAAACTAAAACAACCTCCGGGGACCAGAGAAACAAAAGTAGATTTTGGTTGTGGTTTGTTGTGTTTTGTATTTTTTTCTTTTTCTTTTCCTGCGTAGACAGCCTTTGCCCAGGAGGGGTTAGCATGAAAAATGCATGTGGGGATTGGGGGAATGGGGGAGTGTTAGGAAGAAGCTATCGATCAAGTATCTCTGAAAGCCACACAGCTGTGCCAGCCCTGCTGCCTCTGCCAGCCCTTCCCAGTGCTCCCAGTGCCGGGCTCGGTGCCCGCCCTGGGTTTGGGCTGGGGCGGCTGATGTCGTGCCCAGGAAACCTCCCCACATCCCAGAAAGGAGCCCGCGCCAGAGAGAGATTAGATGCCTCTGCAATCCCTGCCCTGTCTGCGGCTCCCTCTGGCCAGGCTTGCAGCTTGCTCCTTGTGATAACGGCACGTTGGAAATGGGGTTGGTCCCTTTTCTCCCCAGATCTGAAGGATGCTTCCCTCAAGCTCTGCAGCACTGTGCTGAGGATCTATGGAACAGCAATGGCTCTGCCCTCTGTGTCCATCAACCCACCCGCCAGCCCCACACCTCTGTGATTGGTAATAATAATAATTGTAAATAACAACGAGCCCAAGCCTGATGCGAACAGAGACGACAGTCCAAGCGCCAAGGTGGGCAAGCAAGCCCACCTCTCGGCACGAGAAGAGCAAGCTGAGGGCATCTCCGGGTACAGCAAGCACTGGTCCTGGCAGGAGACCAGGGACACAGGTCCTGCTCTCAGCTCTGGAGCTGCACTTGGTCTGGTCCCTGCAGGGCTGGTGTTCCCATACAGGCGGTACCCTCGCACCTGCGTGGGGGCTGTAGGTGCCGCCGAGAAACCCAGGGTACGATCCCTGGTGTAGGGCAAGGCACTGCAGGGGTAAAACCTTCTGCAGATGGTGCTTATCAAGAATGGGAATATGTAGGGATAGAGCTGGCATGGATGCTTTGTGCTATTCAGGTCCCCGTCACTAAAACCAACACTGCTAGCCAAAACCAGTCTAGGGGATGGGAGAAAGGGCAGGGCTGACTTTAGGCTTCAGCTTGGCCAAAAGTGCCCTGAAATTTGTCCCAGATTTGAAATTTGGGAAGGGTCAGAGAGGAGAAAAGTGGTGAGGAGAAAAGCAATGGGAGATGGGGATGATCTGATCTTATGAGGGGAAAAAAAATCCCTGACATCTTTGCTTCTCCTTCTGGCTGGGCACTAGCGTACAGTGCTGGGCACCTCCAGCTTTGCCAGCGGGCACTGGGACAGGGGCAGCCGGTGGTACCTGCTTTGCTACCCCTTCGCCTGATTTTGCTCTGCTCCCGCCATGCTTGCATCTCCTGGCCCAGGGGGTACGGCTCGGTGCCCTGCTCGTGGCTGGGATTTTTGCAGTGGGGAAGCTGAGTGCAACCAGCTTGGCAGGGGAGAGGAGTGGGCTCAAAAAAGCTGGGGGGTGGGCATTTGCCTCATTTCAGTGGGGCAAATCTGAGAGCATTTACCACCACGAGGCGTTTCCAAAGGTCCATCAGCTGACACCTTCCTGGAGCCGAGGGGACACAGCCACCGGCCGGTGTCCTCTCCTCTCCCAGGGATGTGGTCCAAGCCATGGGCAGGGGACTCCCCGAGCCCCTGCCAGCTTTTCCTGCACTGCCTAATCCTGGCGATGCTGAGCTATTGAGAGCAATCGGATTTTCCCCGCCTTGCCCAGGAAAAGCTTATGGTAGCAGAGAGAGAGTTTGGCCCAAATCATTGACCGCATGGCAGGTCGCCCAGCACAGACCCCCAGCTCCCTGCCCATCACTGCCAAACCCTCCGGGCACACCTCTGGCCCTGTGTGTCATGGGGGCATCAGACCTTGGGTCCATAACCCAACTTGGTCACGCACGATTGCCTTCAGGATCGGCAACTCCAGCCATGCCCAGAGCCCTGGCGTCCATGGGCAGGGTGCAGGGTGCTGCCTGGGCTTCCCCCCATCCCAGTCCGGTGTGGTGGGGACGCAGCCGTCGCTCTCCCACCCACGCCACCCCGCAGAGCTGGCTCTGCTCGCAGACGTGCCTCTGACTTAACGTTGCAGATTTTCTGAGTCCCCTCATCTAATTACAATCTCAGTTACGATGTGTTGCTAGATTCTGATGCCCCGATGAAAAGCTGCTTCCCTGGGCTGACCCCTTTGTACATGCACAGGGGGACCACAGCGAACGCTACCGCTGCACGGGGCTGACGGGCAGGACCGGGGGAAGGTGAAGTGCACAGACGGGGAAACTGAGGCACAGAACAAGGGAACATCCGCAGCCTGGTCTCCCCCTTGCACACACAGAGCAATTTTATGATCTATGCACTCGCTAGGGGTGTATAAGCAGAAATGCCCCCAAACATACATTTTAATGATTTTGTCCCTCTGTAAGTCATTTACAATTACAGCTGTCCGTTTTGCCTTGGTCCGCGACAGCTTGCCCAAGTGTCTGGGAGTTCACGGAGGTTGCCAGCCCCAAACGCAGCCAGGGCTCTTCAGTCCCCACATCACTGTCAGACACAGTTGATACCCCAAAGAAAACCAGAAAAAAACCCCCAACAACCCTGCTATAAACTCTGCGTGGCCATGGAGAGCACGTAGCTGTTGCTATGATTATTTTCCATTCAGCAGGACACAAACTATGTCAGGCACGAACTCTGTTCCCCCACTGTGAGGACAAGTATATGGTATAGGGAAAGCCGCAGCAGGTGGGCTGTATAGACCCCCCCATACATACCCACACAGACACACGCACACACAGACACTCGCCCGGCGCGCTTTGTTTTGCGTTTTGCCGCCGCGTTGCCTCCAGCCCACGTCCCCCGTTCAGCCCCGGCTGGGAACAGTTTCCTTTGCAAAGGAGATTCCAGCACAGGAAGGTGAAGGCAGCCAGGCAGGCGCTGGAGGCAGCGGGCTGAGCAAAAGTGCTTGTTAAAGTTGTTTGAGAATTCTTTTTGCTCCTTTGTAAAAGGCAAGGGGAGCCCCAATGCAGGCAGGTGGGACGGGACGGTGCCCGGGTGGGAGATGTCTCAGAGCAGCCAGGCAAGAGCCGTGCACTGCCTGCAGCCCAGGCAGACGTCGACAGCAAGAAATACGAGCAAACGAACCCGCGGCTGGTTCGGGATCCTCTCCAGCTCACAGCAGTGGTGTTTGCAGGGAGAGGGGCTGAGGCTGGGCTCTGCCTGACCCAATCTCCCACATGCCCGACCGCCATCCTGAACTCTGACTTGCACGGGCACCGCTGGCCCCGAAAAGGGTTAAAAAAGCCCCACTAATAACACTAATAACTGCCCCGTCCTTCCTGCCTGCACAACAGCCAGGCGCTGCCGCTCACCGGCAGGAGCGGAGTGGGTCCCTCGCACCTTCCCCCTCCCCGGGACAGCCTCCTGGGGAAGGAGACGACGAGGACTTACCTGCACGCAGGACTCCTCTTCCCTCGCTGCGGCTCCGCTCTGCCTGATGTTCACTCTGTGAAAGTGGGAAGCGTTTTAGATCATGCAGTAGGTTATATATTGTCTGCAAGTCTGGCCCTAGGGCGTCCATCAGTTGGTCTTGCTTTGCTCCTGCCCCTATATGGAAGATGCATCACATGCTCCGCGGCTCCCAGCTATCAGCCTGGTGAAAGGGGAAAAGAAGAAGGAGAGGAGAAAGGGGGAAGAAAAAAATTAAAAGGATCTTCATCATCATGAAAGAGGCAGAGAGAATTTCTCAGTGGAAAACCCACCAGCCAGAAATCCCTGCCTGACCCGAACTTTCCCCGCTCTCCTTTTGTTATCCCTGGCTCCCAGTGGCCCCCTTTCATCTGCTGTTCAAGGCCAGCGAGATGTGAAGGCGCCTTCGCCTTGATCCTGCGCCTGCCTCGCCGCCGAGCAGGTGAGGGGCTACGGCTTCGCTTCCAAATGCCGCCGTCCATCTACAGCTCTCTGAGTGCAGAATATTCATCCTTCCCCAGTAATGCCCCCGCTGCTGCCAGGCTGGGCAGGAATGGGGCGCTCCCAAGGCTTTCCAACCATCCTTCCCCGAACACGCCTGGAGACCAGGTCCTGAGGCATCAGGGCCACCGTGCTGGTGCAAAACATCCAAGATGGCATCTCCTGGAGTGGGGTGCTGGCCAGGAGGAGCTCTGTGCAGTGCTTGGGACCGGGGCAGCCCCCTTCACCTATCCAAGGCAAAGGGGTGTAGGTGGGGAGCTGCTGGCACATAGGTGTCCCAGCCACCACCGTGGTGGGACTGTGAGGACAGGCAGGAGGCTGCTGCACCTACAGTCCTGCCAGATGTCCCCAGTGGTTTGAGGACGTTTCCCCAGCAGGAACAGAGAAGTTTCGTCCCTTTTCTCTATCTCCAGCCTCTCCAGCAGCTGGGGTGCACACCTAGTTGTGCAGAGCAGGGGCTGCAGATTGTGGGCAAAAATCCCTGTTTCACCGCCTTCTCCACCCAATTTTACCCGGTGGCTTCTCAGCCCTTGGTACCACTGTCACCATCCCACCAGCTCCCCACGGCAAAGCACCAGTCCTGTTTCTCTGCTCACCTTCTGTGCCTCTCAGCTGGGAGCCAAGTGGGGCATATCAGTCTCCTGTTTTGGGTAGGGCATTCCCAGCTGGAGCTCCTCCAGGAAAGCACACCCCAAGTGATATCTCTGGGTCAGCACAGGAATCGTCAGCCCAGCACTGTGCCTCGGCGCTCCCAGCAGCCATGCGGGTGACTTGGCCTCCATGCCAAGCAAGCCTGCCCTCAGAAAGGGGACACCAAGGTAATGGTGTCCCTCCAAAACCCAGAGTCTTCCCTGGAGCATGCTGTCTTCTGGTGGACTTGGTCATGTACAGCACAGGTGAATCGTTTCTCTTCCCATAATTACGGGTTCCTGTTTTTCTTATGAATACGGTGTTTCCTTTTCCAAATGTTTTTCTTTTTATTTGTATTTTGTTAAGGTTCAAAAACTAAGAATTTTTTATGAAAAACTTGTTTTGCTCCCTTCCCAAAACATCCCAGCCTGGACTGGCTGGGCTGACAATGTGGTCACAACTTCTGAGACCCTGCCCGCAAACCTGTATCTTCTTCTGACCTGCATTTCTACCTCCTTCAAAAATATTTGGGAAAAAAAATAGCATTGTGCTACACTACTTAATTGAAACAATGCTGGAACCTTGGGTGTGCTCACAGCTGAATGTGGGAGAGGGACTCTCCATTCTCCAGCTGACACAAACATGGGGAATTTGACTTTGAGGTGGCATCTAATAGGACCATCTAATTACACAGCATCTGGAACTGAGCCCCATGAGGTCGTGAGCAAAGATTTCCTTATAACCATCTTAGGAGCTGAAGGGCCAAGGGTCAGGCTGGTAACGTCTCTGCACAGAAGGGTCTGTCTGAGCCAAAGGCATCTAGCAGGGGTTGTGTCTACTGCCTTTGGTTCATCAGAGCTGGACTGAGTTGAGGTCTTCTACCTTGGAGCTCATTCATCCATCCTGCTAAAGCTCAGAGAGCTCTTCCTTAGGCAGCCCAGCCTCACCAGTTCTCGTCTTTCTGAGGATCTCAGAGGGAAAGTCCTGGAGATGCCAGTGCCTGCTCTGACCATGCTTTGCCCAGATGGACCATAATTTCCCCAGAGAGCCACATTCTCACAATATAATTGCTTCTCATGTCCCTGCATGTTCTGGAGCCTTGTGATGCCACTGTAGAGGGACCCATGGCAAGGCCAAAATGTCTGGTCTTCCCAACCTCATTTAAAATAGCTGTGTCAGAGTAAAGGATATGACCCTGGACCACCAGTCTCCAGGGACTCACTGCTGTGTGGCAGACCAGGCTGAGGGTACCAGCTGAGACCAGAACCTCCTCAGACTTTGTAGGAGCCCATAGTTCCTTCTCTCCATCAGAGGAGCACAGTCCCCTCTCAGGACCCTTTCTCACAGCCACTGCTGCTAGCTTTTGGCCTGGGAGGTCCCATCTTCTAGGGTCAGACAGCCCTACTTAGAGATGGCTTGATGGAAAGGTATAGGTGAATTATTCCAGAGACAGTACGTCTTTGCCTTTCTGGGGTGCTCTCATCAAGAGGGAAATGGCACTGCTCTTTTCTCCTTAGTTTCAACTGCACTTGGTCCGTTTCAGCCTCTTAAGGTTGTCAGTGACTCTTTCAGCAGTCTTGAACTTGCAGTTATGATGATGGAGTTTCTTGCTGGATCCATACTTTTCTTAATATTTTGCCACACACGGAGATGCTTTGCCAGCTTTTGCGCTGGGTAAGTGCCCCATCTTCCCTCCCAGGATCACCATCTTATCTGAATACAAGCCTTCATCTCATGCTGATGCCAGCTTGGCATGACCTCCCACTAAGCCAGAGGTGTCCTTGCCCGGATAAATGAGCTGCATTCAGCCTTAAAGCTCAAAGGCAACACACCTGCAGCACAAACCCTCTGTGCCTGTAACCTGCTGACCGCTTTGAACCACTACGCAGCCTTCATGATGAGCTTGATGGGAGACACCATTCCTGTTGCTGAAGGACCCAGGAAAGCTGAGTCCTGGTGCAAACTCACACTTTCTCTGTGTCTTGCTGATCAGGCTCCTCTTCAACACACTCAGCCTGCTCTGAGGGGTTGGGAACAGGAGTCAAGGGATCAAAGCAACCAGGGTAACTAATGTCCTTGCAGTTCTGTAAATCTTACGAATGCCTCATAAAGACTTTGGAAGGGGATGAGTGAGCAGACCTAGCCAGGCACTGCTGGGATGGGAACTCCACCAGGAGTTACTACAGAGAAATCATGCCCAGTTCATAAAGTCCCTCGGCTATGACTGGTTGAAAGTTTGGAGAGTATCCAAGAGAGGTCTCATAAGTTTGCTCTGCTTTTGTCTTCTCCCCTGGGTTTCTACTGTTGAACACCACCCAAGGACCTTAACTAGAAGGACTTTTGGCATGACTTTGTGCAGCCACCGGGTTCTTGTGTAACGTGGAATAGGGCTCAGATGCTGAACAAGATGGGGAAGTCTCAGGTCAGTTCCAGAGGGGGCCCAGGTGATATTCTCTAGATCTAGTTCAAACTTTCTGTTTCCCTTTTGGGAAGACCTATTCCCTTGACCACCAACTTCCGCAAGTCAGATGGACAATTAACAGCTGTGTGTATCTGTTTTTTGGAAGGAAGTTTTTTCTCTGAGGACCAAAGGCAGGACCAGTTCCCATTCCTATGGAGTCTAGCATCTGGAAGATTTTGTTCTTCTGCCCAGAGCTAAAGACTGTTTCCTCTGTTTTGCTTTGTCCGTCCAACTGAAAATCCCACCAGAAGGGTTTTGTTAAAGGCCTCAGAGTTGAATACTCTGTCTACATGTGTGTATATGGCAATGCATAAGACAGGTATGGGTAGTTGGGACCTGAGCCTCAGCCTTGCTAAGGGCCGCGGGCTTTGTTCTCAAAGGAGCCAGCCTTGCCTAAGTCAGCCTTACCTTTGCAGCTGGTCTCAAGCTGGTGAGAGGAACCTCCATAAGAAATGTCAAGAGTCCCACTAGGGCAGCCTGCCCCACTGCAGTGTGCAGTGCTGGGGTGGAGAGGTGGGGGGAACCCCCCCTGCCAAGAGGGGGAATTGCCATATTGCTGTGTGGATCGTAGGTGATGGAAACCATCATAGGTGATGGAAACCATCATCGGTGATGGAGGCCACCATAAGTGATGGAGAAGACAGAGAGGCCTGAAGGGGCTGTTGCTGCAAAGTCTATCAGCTTTTGCTGTGACAGAGGAACTCAAGAGGCTGGAGGCAGCTGCTCTGACAGAATGAAACTGGAGCCCATATCCCTCCCTCCTGCAATTAAAAAGGCGGAAAAGGGGAAAAGAGCAGCATCGCTGGTGACCTTTCCCTCTTGCAAATCTCAGCCCGCCTCACTTCATACACCAGCATCAGGAGCAAACAGCCGGGCTGGGACCTGGCAGACCAGTAGTGGCACAGAACTACCGAAGGAGGTTGGCCGTGTGTGTGTGTGTGTGCACACCAGAGTGCTTGCTTTCTTCCAGCCTGCAGGCTGCTTCGGGGAGGGGGAGCGGGAAGGGTTAGCTTGCCAGCTTCTCCCGAGGTCCACTGAGAGGTGTCTGTAGGGCTCATCTCGAAGAATGTCAGAGTGCATGTGCTCCGCGAGACGGCCTTTCAGAAGGCATCAGTCCCGCTGTCACGCAGTGGACCACAAATCGGGAGTGACAGCTGTCTCTGTGTGCACCATCCATCTGTGGCAAATGTGTCAGCTAGCTGAACACTCCCGAGGAAACTGCTACGGAGCCGGGAGAGGAGGAGGAAGAGAGAGAAAGGGGGAGTGAGAGCGAGAGAGAGGGGGGGAAAAGCAGCAGCAACAGGGGCGAAGACCAGCAACACATTAACTCAGCAAGGCCAAGGGTCCTAAATGGTCTTGGAAGAGAGGCAAAGGGCCGTTGTGTGGTGGGCACCTCCACTGCTCCGTAGAGATGCCCACTAAATAACAGCCCTTTGCCCTCCCAATCCAAGAACCTCAAAGCTCTCCATAAACATTAATGATGCCATAAAGCTGTCCCAAAAGGTCGTATTAGCAGTAACGGTTCAACAGTGGAGGGAGGAAGACAAATGGACTTGTCCAAGACCATAGCTGAAGGTGCAGCAGACCTGGAAAGAGGACGCAGCAGTCCCAGCGCCACCCCAGCTGCTCGCTGCTGCTCAGGGCCAAGGAACAGGCCAGCTGTTGAGGACACGGCGAGACAGTGTAGCTGTTCCCTCTTCTTCTCCTATGGATATCGTCTTCCCCTTTTCTCCTCTCCCCTCTTGTCCTTTCTGTCATACTGAATTCTTCATCCTGGGTGAATTTGGTGCTGATAGGAAATCGCAGCCATGGGTACTGCTATTGTCTTACCATTCTTCTGAAGCAGGTACTGTATGGTTAACAGAGAGATGTCACCACTTCCCTTGATTTTCTCCACCCATCCCATTCAGTTGTGCTTGAAGAGGTTATTTCTGGGGCTGGAGGAAACTTGGTACTTGTAGACCACTCACTCACTCTTTAGATGATACTAACAATGTCAGTTCACCTCACTTGGCATGCGTTTTTGATGTTTTTGCAATAATACCTATTGAGATCATCTATCACAAATTTACCATGGGTACAAAACAACCTTAGGATTGTTGTACCAACTTTGGGGAGCTACTACTAAATTGTGCCTGAACTGGAGTCTTCCTAATGAAAAGCTCCTTGGAGTATTACCTATCTAATCCCAGAAACTAAGGAACTGGAAACCCCAGGCCACCAGCCATAGCTACCCCAGCAGAGATACATGACTCGTCACCAGCTTGGCCTTGAGAACCAGCAACGACGTGAGTCTTTCTGCAGTTGAAAGGCCAGTCTTCATTTTTGGACAAAAACTATGTGTAGGCACCTTCAGGGCTGTTTGGAAGGGGGCAGAAGACTTGCCTCTTTCCAGTGGAGGTAGGAGGACAGAATTAGAAGAAGGGTGCATAGGAGATCAAGCTATGGGTCTTTGTAGATACCTCTACATCATGGTCTCAGCCATGGACTCCAAATTTCAGCTGACAATGGTAACTGGGTTGTTTCTGCTCATGGATGGAAGCACAGGAACAATTTAATTTCCAGCCTTAAGTTTTCCAGCATGACATGGGTGCTGTAGAGAGGAAACTTCACCAACACCAGGCCATGGGTTGTGTAATGATAAAAATATCAGCCTCCCACCCCAGCTCCCAAACTTGGGCCAGACATCTCCTCACACCTGAGGGGATTTCCCAGCTCCGAGTGCTGCCGCAATTACTATAAAGGACTTTGTCCATTCTCCAGAATAGAATAGAATAGAATAGAATAGAATAGTTCAGTTGGAAGGGACCAACAACGACCATCTAGTCCAACTGCTGTCCTTTCAAACATTCAACTTCAGGAGCTGGGAATTACAGCAACCCAAAGCTCCTTTTTCCTCTGAATTCACTGGAGTTTCAAGGAAAACTTACCAACAAAGGAGGCATGAAATCCCTGGCACCGGTTAGGACAAGTTGGACATCTCCCTCACTGCTATGGCGCTGGCGAGGAAGCCCTCAAAACGGAGGCACTGACATTTCCGTGTTGGCAGCCCCGTGCAGTGGGTTGGGGATGCTCACAGGAGTGGAGGAGCACAGCCAGCAGGGCAGGGAGGAGGATGCCGGGCTGCCTGGGGAGAAGAGCCCACCAGCTGGGAAAAGGGAGTACTGTGATGAAGACTGGTGATCTCAATGGTTTATGCAAAGTCATACAAGAAGCTAAAAACTCAATGCAATTGAAGCTGATTACAGCTAGTCATGGTTCAATTCAAATGCCAGAATAAGCAACATAACACTCCTCCTGTTGGATTTGAACAATAATACCTCTAGTAGTGCTTATTTATAACATCGCTTAACACGACACCAAGCAGTAAACATCGCTATAACGACTTGTTTAGGAGATAAGAACCCATCAACCAACAAAGCTAGTGAAAGGTGTTTCCATAGGGAAAACAAGGCAAAGACACTTGGGTAATTCCCAGCTGGTTTCCAACACCCAGGGTGGAATTGGAGGGAGAGTTGCAGACGAAGATAAATCAATAAGTTCAGTGACTGAGCTACCAAAAGCCACGTTTGTCTGGCAGAGGTGAGTCTCTGCTTAAGAACGGAGGGGACAAAAGCATTGAAAAAGCAAAATAGTTTATAGAAGGGTTAATTCTGTATTTCTTAGCCAACTAAGGACAGTTGGAAATCAGGGCAGATGAGTTAAAGAAAGCTGTGGAATAAAAATGATCCAAGGAAACGTGGGAAGGTGAGAGCAGAAGCAAATATAGTCCCAGCATAAGCTGTCATGGGTAATAGACCATCAGGAATCAGGCTTTAAACAAGAGACTTCTTCCATATCATTAAAATTGCAGCTTCTATGATTGCCTTGCTGACATTCAGATGCTGGAGTGCTTCATCCCCATCCTGTATTCATTTTGAACACGTACAAATGATCGCGTTAGGGACAAAACACAGGAGAGACAGGCTGGATTGGATCAGTCGTCTCCCAAAGATGCTGCAAAGAATAGATATGCAGATCTTCAAGGGACTTCCAAAACAGCAGCTAGTGGCATCTTAATTTGATTATGGAAACCTGAAGAATAGGGTGGAAGAATGAGGACAGTATAGTAGCATTCAAGAGGAAAGCATGCCATTAATTCAATAAAGTAACAACTGCTCTAATCAAAGATGTCTGGGACACCAAATTGAGCAAAGGTAGCATAGCTAATGATCTGAGTAATAAAAAATGGAAAGCTGAAGTCTTCATTCTGTTTGTGTGAAGCTGCTATATCTTGTACCTATATCAAACACGCAGCCAGAGTTATTTCATAATAAAATCTGGGCAACCAAGACCACCAGAGAGTATGTACTTGCCGGGAGAGCACATTAGCAGTGCGGGTGCAGACATGCTTAGTGACTCAGAGAAAGGAGCTGTTGGCTTTGCTTTTCTGTTCAAGGGTTGGTCTCTCCAAACTCCTCCAGTAGTACAGGAGCTGTGAGAGGCTCTGCACAACACCCAGTCTGTGCCTGCCCAGTTCAGCTCACCTGGTTGCATCATCACTTGTACAACATCTTCCAAAAGATGAGGCTGGACACAGAGATCTGAAGCATTTTTACCCATCTGATCTTCTGTTTCATTGCTGTTAAATGCTTTCACAGATGTCCTGGTTGACACAGGTCTTTTTGGTTGGCAGGGTTTCATGGGAGCATGTGACTTGCATATCAATAACTTTCCTCTTGGCAGGCCTTTTAACTGCTTGCTCTTCCTTTTTCCTCGAAACTCTCCCGGGACGGAGCTTTGGTCTGTGTTTGGTGGCATGGCCGTTTTCTTGGCAGCTGGGAGAGATGGAGCCACCAGACTGCAGGACTCTCGCTGCAGACAGAGCTGATCCTGCTGTCTGCCTGTTGGGATGCTCCCACCACTTGCATTGAAGCCAAGCCTTCCTGGGCACACCTCTGCCTTCTGGATCTCACCACACTCGCTTTTTGGGAAGGTGCTTTTCACTAGCCCAGTAAATACCCAGACCCCTTCCAAAATTGAGCACGTGGCAGGGCACGGTCTCCTTCGCCCTTGCCTTCCCTCTCTGAGTGTATGGATCTCACACAGCTTGGTTTTCTAATGAGGGACCAAGGGGGGGGTCTCACCTCCTTTCCTTGCAAAGAAGTGTCCTTGCTGGGGGACATCCCTGACTGGATCCTAGAGTCGCGCAGCGGGGACCTATTCCACATGCTCGTTTCCAGCCCCTTCTTCCAGGGGTCTCCTTGTCAGTCCCAAAGCCACAAGAGGAGCCAAATGAGGGCTTGCATTTCTGCATCCCCTTCCAGAACCGCTTCCCTCCAGCCTAATCAGGAAGCTCTGCAACATCTCTTGTCAGCCGCCGGCTCAAGCGTGTGCCCCTTGCTCCTGTCTTCTGGGGATGGCTGGCACATGCCAGATGCAGGATCTCCAGCCAAAACTCAACAACCCAACCGAAGGCACAGCAGATGGGTCCCTGGCCAACAGCAAGGCAGAAACAAAGCTCTGAGCCCTGTGCACCTGCCGCAGACCCCGTCCTCCCCAGCTTACCTGCTGCCACGGACAGCCTTGGTCATCAGGACAGACCCTTACGATGTCTCGCAGTGACAGCGGCAAAGCTGACCCTGTGCACAGGCGGGTCCTGCCTGAGGGTGAGGGTGTCTGGTTGATGCACAGGTTACTCTGCGCTGCCTTATGGAGTCAGGCTGCCTTCAAGAGCCATTAACACCACAGCAGGGAGAAGGCAACAACAAAAGTCTCTGAAGCCGTCCCTTTTGTGCCTGGGAAAGTCCTCCCTGGGCTGGGGGTGCCAAAGCCTGCAGAGGCGAGGCTCTGGACGAGAGTGAGACTGTCACAGCTGAAAAATAAGAACAAAAAAGAAAAAAAATCAGAAGCAGAAAAATGGCAAGAGCCCCTGTAACCTGACTGGGATGGTTTTACCACCCAGGTAAGAAGAAGAAACCAGGCTCAGAGGCCAGTGAAGGTGGTTATAAAGGAAGGAAAAAATCTGTGGCGTAGGCAGCTCTCTGGGTTCACATGCCACTCTCTTCCCACCTCACTTTCGCTCCCCAGCCTCTGTCCCCCAGGACACACTGCTGTCCTCCAGCCCCATTCATCCCACCTCCCCCAGCTCTCAGCAGGACCTTCCCATCCCTGTCCCCTGTCGTATCCTCTGCCCGTGGGACCTGAGGCAGCATCTCCTGGGCCATTGGTGCTGGTTGGCTGGCCATGCACACACTGGTTGACCTGGTGGTGGTTCTAGAAGATACTGGTGACTTCACGTGGCAGCACTTCTTTGGAAATATGGGGCAGCACTGTGGGTCTTTCTCTCAGGCTAAGCCAAGAAGCTTCACAAAACCTCTTACCACTTTTGAGATTTTGACTATTTTGTCCAATTCGGTTGAAATGGGACCAAGCACTTGGGAAGCTGAAGGCTGGGACAGCCAGCGTGACCACGTGAGCCTTTGCTCATTTGTGGCAGCAAGCTAAAGCCATGGCACTACATTTAAACTGGAAGAGGGGCCAGTGGATAAGCAGGAGCTGGGAGCAGGGAACGGGGATGAACTGGCAGGAGCTGCCAAGTTGCTGATCAGATGTCGGTACCTGGTGAAGTCAAGGGTTGCTGGAGCTGTACAACAAGGAATTGGAGAAAAGTCCGTGTCAATTGACATGATCTGGGGAAGAACAGACTTCCTCCAGCTCATCTGACACATTTTTGGAGAGGATGAAGTTTGGCCAATGATGAGAATAGCTCTGTGGCAAGCTGCTTGGGAAGTGCCTGGTCTGGTACCATGCAACATATTGATTCAGAAAAGAGGGAAAGAGAAGAATAAACTGCTGCATGTTTAACAAGCCAAACCCTGGCTTGGGAACATCTCCCAAGCAGGGAGTCAGCTCCGGCAAGTTGTGTCTAGGTTGTCACCTTCTCCTGCTCCACTCCACTCACCCACTTTTTAAACTGAACATGGAAATCAACAGAAAAACGGCAGAGTTGGAGGCAAATGTGAAGATGTGAGAGCAGCAGCGAGGGAAGAGGGCAGGTCCCGCTCTCCTAGTACAAGGTGCCCAAGAGGGACAGCAGGGAAGGAAGTCCCTTGGGAGGGGAAGGGTGAAGAAGGTCTGGGTGAGGGTCCGGAGGAGCCCACACTTGCTCACCTGGGCTGCTCTCAGCGGGGCCGATGGAGGCACCGACGGTGTCTGCAGGGTGCTGGGAAGGGTGCGGGGAGCGAAGGGGAGAGCTGTCATCCTTCCCTGTGACCCACCGCGGGGGACAACACGCCGCACCGCACAGAGCTCACCTTGAGTGTTGAAGGCAGACCCCTGGTAACTTCAAAGCAGCAAACGTGTACAAGATAACGGCAAGAGCCGCAGACCAGAGAGGAATGGGAGAGTGAGCATCCCTTCCAAACAGCCAGGGAAGAAAAAAAAAAAAATCAAAACTAGCACGTTGGCTAGAAGGTGGTTTACAAAGTATTTATGAGGTGTGCTCTTTAAAAATGGATAAGCTGTGCAGTGAGGCTGCAGAACTACTGCAAGCGCCAGGGCCGGGAAGCTTTGCTGCCCAAGGAAGGCCAGGATGAGCGAGCCTGTGCTTGGGGAAGCAGCGTGCACATCGTGTCCTCGCTTCTGTGCAGCCCCCAGCGGGCTGCGGGACCTGCACTGCCCCTGTTGCACTGGTTTACTCCTGCTCAGGATCCGGATTGAAAGGGAAACTGTCTTCCAGCTCCTTTCTCCAGGACCTGGAGTAGGTCCTGACACCAGGTTCATGTCCCACCTATCTTGAGGGGCTACTGCGTCCAGGGTGAACCTGCTGCCGGCTCTGCAAAGCTGCCTGCTCCCTGCAGGGGAGGGCTGGCGTGTGAAAAAAGGAGTAGGCTTGGACACGAAGCGGAGGAGCACTGGACACCTTCTGTCTTCTGCAGCAAGATGCTGCAGGCCAGAACTGGCCGTAGGCTGGGTGAGCCAAGAATAGCAAAGAAAAGGTACAGCGTGCTTGGATGCAGCTTTGGAGGTGGAGGATGAAGAGCAGGGAGGCAGAGTTTTGCAGGGCACAGATGAGGGTTGGCAGGCAGGCTGGGACCAGCGTGTTGGGCCAACACAGCGGCTGGGTGAGAGCTGCCGCGCCGTGCGGAGACCTGCCGGCTCCTGTCACCCCTTCTGCAGCGCCTTCACACCCCGGGTCTCTGGCAGCGGGATCCATCACTGCGCCAGCCACCCTCCGCGGGCGCATCCCCATCCCACCAAGCTCCACGGCTCCCGGCACCGCGTCAGCGGCGTGAGTGCCGCGGCCCATCGGCGCGGGCAGCATGACGCGATGTGATGTGGAACAGCTGCTCGGTGCAACGCAACATCCCGCGGCGGGTGGCGGGGGGGGGGGGGGCAGCGGCATTGTATCCGCATGGGCTGGGTCCCCCCGCTTGCAGCCAGCCGACGGGTCGTGAGAAAAAGAGCAGCGCTGTCAGGGTCCATCAGCCGTCCCGGCGCTGACGGCCACGGGGGAAGCGGCAGCGCGGGGAGCTGGGACGGCAGGAGCGTGCGCGGCAGCGGTGGCAGTGGGAGGCTGGGCTGGAGGGGGGACGGTCGTGGCTTCTCACCATGCGTGGGGACGGGACGGGGTCCCTAAGGGCAGGGGACACGTCCTAGCTTTGCGTGCCGCACTGGTGGCTGTTCTCACACTTGGACAAATGAAGCTCGTAAGAGGTAAGACAAGAGTGGCTTTGGGGAGGAGGAGGGTGAGGGAAAGCCAGCGGGGTCTGCCCAGGCACCCCATGTCCATGGGGGTGTGGGGAGGGCAGCGCATTGCCTGGCTGGATGCTCCCATCCTGTTGCTAACCATGTAGCCTGGGTCTCTCGTAGAAAGGCGGACCCCTTGGAAGTCTTTGGGTTAAAACCTGTGTGGCGTCCCATTGCAATGAGGCACAAACGCACCATTTCTCTTTGCTTCTCATTTAAACAACCTGCTTTGTACAGGGCAAGTGCTCCAGAAGAGAAGGTGCTTCCAGCTGTAACAAGACAAGCATGTTGGTCAACAGATTAGCTAAAGGCATGGCTCAGCCTCCTATCAATCCAAGCAAAGAAAAGAAGAAAAAAATCACATATCGGTGGGTGAGATCCTGCCCTCTTGCCCTCAGCTCGGTGACAATGCTATGACAGTGCGGAGGAGTTTGTTTCAATAGCTGCTGTAGCAAACGTCTGGAGAAAGCAACATGTCGGAATGCCTTTCTGCAGTTGTGAGCTCGAGCTGGGTTTTCTGCAACTGGAGCTGAGCTGGGCCACTCAGAGCATGCTTGCAGCATGATGGTCCCCCTGGCAAAAACCACAGGAAAAATACCTGGAGGAGCCAGCACAGTGAAATTGCAACCATGGAGCATAGAGGCTCTCAGATTTGGTTGCTGAGGGTGAGTGACAGGGGCTGTTGGAGCATCCTGTAGCTTTGCTGCAGGAATGTTGTCCCTCCTGCTGCCCTGGGGAAAAGTCCTGTACTGGGGCACTGCCTGTTGTTCACGTGCCAGTCGAAACGACCCCCAGACAACGGCCTTTTCTGTTGGGCTTGTGTAGCGAGGAACAAGAGCTGCTGCTCAGGGAGGGGTGGACTCAAGGGAAAGAAGGTCCACCCCATCTCATCTCCATAAAAATATCTGCTTACCCCTCCCAGCTGCCTCTCCCAAGGGTCTGCTCTCAGCCTCACATGGGGATGGTTCCCAGGCAGGTCTGGCAAAAAAATCCCAGGTTACACACATGTCAGACAACCCCCCAAAAGGCCTCCAAATATTTTCTGAGGATCCTGGAGTCTTTATTGTGTCTTCACTCAGGCAAATGTTCAACCCTCGCTGGCACCAGAAGAAATTTAGACTCCAAATGATGCCCCATGAATTTCACCTCCAAAAGACCAAAATAAATGGCATGCTGTCTCCTGCCGCTTGCCTTCCTGAGCATAATAGTCCTTGTAATCCAGGGAAGCAACAAGGTCCTGCTCCATGCAGGGAGAGCAGTCTGAGGAGTTGCACTCCAGGGAAGCTCAGGAGCTTGGGGACACCAGCTCAGGAGAGAAACGACCTCATTTATCTGGGTGAATTGCTGTTGCTGTGGTTGCTGGATGGGCTGTGAGTTCTGGTTGTGTCTGGCCAAGCCTGGATGAAAATTATTTGTAGAGACCCTGCAGCCAAGCCCATGAGCAGCCTTTATAGTCTCACTTGGGACCACAATTTCCGTGGAAAGGCTGGATGTTTAGGCTTCTCCATACCTCTGTCTATCTGCTTCATCTTTATCATGAATCTTTTCACCAGCTTAAAGGGTGAAATCCTGTTGAGCTGGCCCATGACAGTCCAACTTGTAGAGATGGGTGTGACGATCCAGAGACCTGAGCGACACAGAGACCCTGGCCCTTTTCCTGCAGGCCTCTGAAGTGCCTTCAGGTGAGCAAGAACCTTCAGTCATTAGAAAGGCTGGATTGAAAATAATTGCCCCAAAAGAAAAAAGTTCCATGTGCCATCCCCAGACTCCCAGGCCTTCAGGATTTCTATGGGCAGCATGAAATTAGTAAATTGCTATTTGTGTGATTTCCTAGCCCCCTGCCCATAGGAGATTTTTGTTCTGTCATATAATGCAAACTGCCGGGTTTGGCTGCTCAAAGAATCATAAGTAACTGGAAGGAGAAAAGCAAAACGTAATGTGGTCCCTGGGAGAGCTGCATGTCCCCAGAGCATCTTCAGGAACACAGCACTCACACACAGAGCTGAGACAAACACCCTGCTGCAGCACTGACCCTTCTTTATCTTCTCCTGAGCACATCAGTTTGCCCCCACCTCCTTATTGCTAGGAAAAAAAGTAATGATTAACAGACAATTTTTTTTTTTTTTAAATTATAACAAATGGATGGATTTCACAGCAAACCAAGTCTCTGCAGATCCTGATCACCTGGTGTCCACTGGTCTGCTCTGGCCACTCAGATCAGCCTGGCACCATGTCCCTCCCCAGACCGGGATCGTGCTCAGCAGTCAGTACTGATCCCTTTTCCAATGAGTGAGCAGGGCAACCAGCCAGCCAGGGTCAAGCCCCTGTTACACTTGGTGCCTCGCAACGCTCCCCAAGGGATGGATCCAGCCCCAGAGCGCTTGCGACCTAAGTGGGTTGGGTAAGGGCATGCCAACGGGTCTGGTCACCCGGCTTTGGCGCTGGTGGTGCCTTTGCCGACCATGGTACAATGGCATGGCACGGGCCAGCGGTAGAGGTCTCTACTGGAAGAGTGAAGACATGATGGGAAAATGCCCATACATGCTGGTGAAAGCCCTGTTTGCCGCTCTCCTGCCCTTGTCTATCTTCTTTATTTCAAGGTCACCCTACTCAGGTGCACTCTGCGTATTTCTAGTACCTTGCTCTGGCCAGCGCTGAATTTAATGCCCCCCCCCCCATGGGTACAAATAACAATTCACGCCACTGAAACTGGGATGGACAAGCATCATTGGAAACAGTTCTTGAAAGCAACTCTGAGCGCAGGGATGTTCCTCCTGTGGCACTGGCCACAGACAGGGGAAAATGCTGGCTACAGACAGTTCTCTGCACCCCTTCCACTTTCGGACATGAAGCTGTCTTGTCGCCCAAAGAGCTCACCAGGTACCTTCGTTCCAGCCTGTTACCACCAGTGTTAGCAACAGGCCACCATCTCATCCACCATCACATCCAACCTGTGCACAAATGAGACCTGAGATGTGGACCTCAAGTGATCGGTGGAAGATTTACATAGAATCATATGTCTCTGCAGAACCAGCTTCTCTTGACCACGAGATACCGCTGGGGAAGCCTTTTTAGAAAGCCTGAATGTCCTCACCTCTCCAGACACCTGTCCTTGACTTTGTTTCAGAGCAATTCAAAACAAAAGCTAGAAATTCCCCAGCAGCTCCTCTCTCACCAGAGCATGGCCAAAGGGTCAAGCAGACCATGACGTGTTACTGCACTGCTAGTATTTGCTGAGATGGTACAGACAGGGCAGAAGACACAAGAAACATCTCTTTTCATCTCTGATATGGTGGTGTCAGAGAAAAAGGAATGACGGACTGGACGCACATGCTGCGTAAAGGACATCTCCAGCAGATGTGTGTCTCCAGTGAGACAAAGGAGATGGAATAATTAATGTCTCCTAGGGTGCGGTTCATAACTCAGCCCTCAGCAACAGGGCATGCTCCATCTTTTCAGGTGGTTCTATCTCTGCTCTGGAGGCTGAAGAGCTGGCGGCAGGTCAGGACCACGCTTTTGGGGACAAGGTTGTGGATGGGTACTGCTGGGAAGGGGGAGGTCAAGGCGGCTGGCTCTCTGATGGGTGCTGGTATGGGTGGCTGATCTGCTGGGGCTGGTGTTAGAGGAAGCGTGTTAGTGAAGGCTGGTCTGGGTGGGGGCACTGAGGGCCTGGGGGAGGTGAGAGCAGTTGTCCCAGGCCTTGATGAGGAGCAGTTCTGGTGTTAGTGCATGTGCTTCAATGTCCCTCGGCATCAGTTGCCTTCTTCCATCCCAATGGACAGGGGACTCCCAGCAGTGCGGCCTTTGTGAAGAGCAGCTGATGCTAACCCAGGCATTCACGTGTGTCCCACCACGCTGAAGAGGTGCAGAGGCAGCTCTTGAGGATTTGCAAACGGTGCAGGGTGAGGGAGGTGGGAATGGGCTCAGGGATGTGCAGGTGGTGTTCCTTCTCAGAAGGCAAAAGCAGAGGGTGGAGAACAGCAGGAGATGCTTAAGGGAGGGGAGGAAGGTGATGTCCTCCCATGAACTGTTCTCCCAGGTCCAGCCTTGCATACATGCATATTAAACACATACCTTCTGCCCTGGCTTCTAGTTCCTGAAGGCAAATAGAAAGGGGCTGCCGGATTAGCATCCCAGGCAGCTGTGAGTGGGACGTTCCCTAGCCAAACCAGGGAGATGCTGCTATGTTTTCCCAGCAAGCATGAAAACAGCCTGACAAGAGACTCATCTCTTGACCTTCATGCAGTGGACTCCGTCCCCAGAGCCCTCCCACTGCCACCCCTACTCTCCATCCCAGTTAGCCTGGAGGTGCCTGGAAAAAGGTGAGGAGCAGGGAGGAAGAGCTCTGGTTCATTCATCCCATCTCTCCAAGGCGCAGTAGGCACCTCGGCACCATTAGAGTTGCTGGTTGTTATTGTCGTTGCTGATTTCTGTACTCTTCTGCCTCTTTCTCCCTGACTGGTTTGGTGGCTCTGTCATTACCAGGTTTCCCCAGCTGCCTGTCAGGGTCCTACTGGCCTCAGCGTTGCCTCAGGCTCTTGGATAACAAACAAGGCACAGAAGAGTTCTTGGGCTTCCACGGCCTTAATTAGCTGGTGTCATTTTAGGGACGTGTGTCCTGCTGGCTGCAAGGAGACAAAGACAGCTCAGGAGGCATCTTTAAATGCATCCAATTAGAGGGGGCTTTAGAGACGAGCAGTCAGCTCCTGAACGCACAGGGGCCCCTGCCAAAAAACCTCATGTCCTAACTGGACACTGATGGCAAATTGTTCTTCCCCTGGTAAACATGATCCTCCCTTCAGCATGACCTGCCACTGCTGTTGCTCTGCTGGTCTTCCCAGCGTTGCTCCTGATTTTACAGCAGCACAGCTGATGGCAGAACCAAGAAACCTGCAAGTGAATGCTAGCATACTCAAAGCTTGGGTAGATGTCGATACAAAATCAGTCTCTGTTTTCCTTGGGTTATGCACACCAGTCCTGGATCTCCAGAGGAACTGGTGTAACTGCTGCCTGGTGTCTCTGGACACAGTACAACTCTCCTGTCCCTTCTTTGTTGGTAGGATTCGCCTGTGTGATGACGGGATGTGCCTGATGCGCCAACTTCTCAGCTGGTTTCTTCATGACCACAATCATCTGTTGCTGAGATGCAGCCCAAGGAGATACTTTCTTCCCAAGAAGCCATCACACATGAATGTCCTCTGCAGGCTGTCCACCACAAGCACCCCCTCACCACAGCAACAAGCCCATTCCCAATAGGATCAACAACGAGAAGGCACCCTGAGGTCCCACTGAAAGTTCGTGTCTTACTGATTTCACACGGGCAACTCCATTGGCATTGAAGTGTCCTAAGTTATGACACCAAATGAGATGCCAATGGTGGAGCAAAGGAGGGAGGTGAAAAAAGTGTTACAGGATGGACTCGGGAATGTGGTTGTTCTTCAACAGCAGGTGTTTGCAAAGTCCTTATGGGGAACTCTGCATCCCAATTGACCATGAACTTCTCCAGCCAAACATGAACATGCTCGGACTGCCAGAGCCTTCCTGCTTAAAAGGTGAGTTTGTCCCTTCTCCCTACCCATATCCTGGCTATGACAGGTCACCTCTGGCACCTGCCTATCCCTCAGGTCTGAGGAGGTCCCTTGGAGGCACCCATCCTCCACCACTGCCCCAAGCCCTTCCCTCACGGCTGCACCAGGTAGCTGCATCCACCACCATCCCTGCAGCCTCCACCCTTCTGCTTCCCCAGCCTCCTCAGCAGAAGGCAGCTGGGTCAATAGCCTCCCCCTGAGACTGAAAACAGGCAATTAAAACTGCCTGGAAACAAGGTCTCCATCCCCATCCCACCCCCAGTCCCAGACACGGCGCTGGGGAGACCAGGGTCCACTGCAGCCAGGCTCTGCGGTGGCGGAGGCAGCCCAGCTCTGACCTCTGGCTGGACTCTCAAAGAGTTAATGCTGAGCATCAGCCATTAATATTCTCACTGATAACCCCAAATACCAGCGCTGCACGGCTGTCGCTTTCATTAGCGCTGAGAAAATGAGCCCTTCAAAATAGGACAGGCGGCTGGGGGGGGCGTGGGGGAGGAGGGCTCTGGGGCCAAACATGCGATTTTCCGTGCGATTGACGGATATTAAACTGCCTTCCAGTGACGTCAGGGGTCACTTGGGTGATGGTGAAGGATTCCCCAGCCCCCCTTGGCCCTGAGCCCCCCAGCCCTCCCCAGGTGGGTGCCCCCCGCTCCGGTGCTGCCAAAGCCCTGCTGCCACCCGCGCCCCGGCACCGGGGTGCCGCGCTGGCCGTCGCCCCGAGCGGCCGCGTTCGGGGAGGTGTGCGGGGCGGCTGTCACATCGCATCAGCATCCCAGCCCCGGCGCGGTGACTCGATTAAGGTCTTCGCCGCAGAACCGGTTAAAGAGTCAGCGATTCACTCAACCGGCTGGGCAGAGCCAGGGGTGGCGTGGGCACCGCCGGGCGCAGGGACCTCCCAGGGATGGGGCGGAGGATGAAAGATGGGGTTTAGGGTTTTTTCCTTTTGAAACACAGAAGGGAAAGCGTGTGGGAAAGTTCATCTTCCAGATAACCCCATGAGGTGGTGCCGAGCCTGCGGCACCTCGGATCTCCTAAATTTTGCTGTGCCACGTGTATGCCCTGCAAAGCTGAGCCCTCGGGGCAGGGCTGGGGAAGGACGGCTCAGCCAGGGGCCGGATCCATTCCTCTCTCCATCACAGCCTCCAAGGGCATCCTGGGGAAGTTGCCAGTCTGGATTATTTTATTCAGCTGTTGCATCTTCCAGCGTTTCACCTGCAGTTGTCCCCTCTGCACCCCACCTCCCCGCACCTGTGGGATGCTGCTGAGGCCAGAGAAAGTGCTCTGAT